>NW_027325371.1:25255175-26455175 GCF_036924035.1 Leuresthes tenuis
CTGAATGAGTTCAGGTGTTGATGCTGTTCAGTGTTTCCTGAATCTTTCTGTTCTGTTGAAGAGTACTTTTTGTTGTAAATGATGTTGTCAGATTGGTGAATAAAATCTACTCTTTGTTCCACTGTCTTTATATAGAAAGTCCAAGATCTTTAATCCTTCCGCAGGCAAGAGGAAACATGGCTCTGATGAGGCTAAAGAACACGAGCAACAATTTACTAAAAGTTTATTGAACTTTTTGCATTGTTTCATTCCAACAAATACTCCTGCAGTTAAAGTGTTCCACACATACGTTATCTAACTTTTAAACAAAATCACATGTATACATATATTTAATTTCTATTGAGAAATGCAGCAGAGCACCAGAGTTTCCTCATGTGTAAGAGGATGGAGGTGTGTTTGATGGGTCAAACACACAAAAAACACCTGGGCAGTCAGATCAAGCAGCTTTAAGCAGCTTGGTGGTTTTACTCTCTTTGGCTCCACTTTCTCAAGACGTCCTCTGCTGCGTCCAGAGTGGAGTCCTCCTGTTAGACACTAATTCATATGCTGATGTACATTCCAGCTGCCGTGACACTAAACAGGGAAACTCATCTTTTAACACCAGTAAAATCTATTCATTATTCAAATATTTTGACCTGTTTTGACTCCCCCTGTAAGCATGTAGTGTTCTAACACTTCACACTGTGCGGTCAATGCTTGTTCCTTTAAAAAAGGAGTGTATCAACTCTATGTAAGCACAGTGCATAAATGTGTACAATAAAAGGGGATATCAAACCCTCAACAATATCAAAAATACCTTATTTGTCTTTGGAAGAATAACTTTTGAAGAAAATGACCTTTTAATTGTTTCTTATTTTGATAAAAGAATCCAAACAAGTGCGTAATTTTTTTTTCATGTTTTATTTTATTTAAACACATAAATCAATGTAATAATAATTTGTGTAGGATCTTATTCATATTCTTATTTGAATGACACAATAATGCTCTGAACAGTTGTGAGAACACCAGATTCTCACATGTGGGGATGCTTCCAGCATAAATCCCCACATCCTGAATCAGTTGTTCAGGATGAAAAGATAGAGTCGTGCAAAAGATAGATACATTTGAAGTATTTTTATTGATGTTACTGTAACAGGAGGTATAGAGATTTCATTGGATGACTAGTCTTGTGCGCGAATACTAAACGCTGCTGCTACTTTCTCTCTTGATGTTGTTGTATTTGTATTGTCTACGATGTTTTGGCGTCATATATTTTTTGAAGAGCCTCCACATTGAAGGCAGCTCTGGTCTTTCTTCTGAGGGGTTAAACTTGTCCACTGCTTGTTCTGGTACTGCAAGTTGAAGAGACAAGTCTTCTGTGGTATGTAAGGGGTTTGATGTTGGAGAGTCCTCTGACTGTTTAGAGGCTGGTTCCATTTCGATGACAATGAAAGTTCTTTCTTGATTTTGCTTTGGAAGTGGTTCTTGGACAACGATCAGTGATGAAATGTCCTCCGTGTCTTGAGTTTCCTGCATGACTTCAGACTGGTCGTTCTTTATAATGGTCTCTACCGTCTTTTTGCTTTCGCGCCGACGCTTTTTAGAGGAAACTTTCTCCTTTGGTGGCTCTGAGACATCTTTGGTTGTGGGACTAATTCCATTTCGATGTCACTCACCAGCTCTGGGACCACGTCTGGTTGTGGCACTCCAGCCTGATGAGCCAAATCTGATGGAATCACTTCCTGTGAGTCTTCAGAAGCCCTTTCTATTTCCTTTTCTTCCACGGGTTCAGAAATCTTCTCTGGTTCCTGGATATAAATCGTGATGAAATGTCCTCCGTGTCTTGAGGTTCCTGGATGACTTCAGGCAGGTTCTTTACAATGGTTTCTGGCATCTTTTTGTTCTTGCGCCGACGCTTCTTTGATGTAACGTTCTCTTTTGGTGGCTCAGGGATCCCTTGTGGTTCTGTTTTGTTGACTCCATCCACTTCTGGATTCGATACTTCCACTTGTGAAGCCAGCTCTTCTACAGTTATGTTCTTTGGTGGAAGACGTATCTGATCTAAATGGAGTTCTGGGAGGATGTACAGCTCTGTTTTTTCTTCTGGCTTGATGATGAGGGATAGAAATACAGCCTTCATAAGTTCTGCCACCTTCTTTTCCTGTGTCTTTGTTTCCTCCTCCTGTGCCTTTAGTTTGGAGGCAAGATCAATATTGGAGGCAGTCTTTTCTTTGAGTTGTTCTTTCAAGCTCTCTACCTCTTTTACAACTGACTGATATTCAGTTTCAGATACTGGTGGTTTCAGTGTTTCAATCAATTCTGCAATTACGTCATTGCATTCCTTGAGCTCCTGCTCACACTTTTCACGGAGATGACGCTCACACTTCAAACAGTTTTCCAGGTCCTTGAGTTTTTCCTCAGAAATGGAGCAGCTATTCTCTGCTGCGACTCTTCTGTCTTTTTCTCGTGTTAGAAAGAAATTCTTTTTCAGCAGCTTAGTCCTGACAATATCCATCCGATGGTATAAATAGTTGATCTTGTCCTTATTATGTTGGTAAGATTCCTGTAATTTTTCTGATCCATAATCATCGTCAGCAGCAGAGGCATTAGAGGGAATCTCCTCGGTTTGTGAAATTGGAAACTTCCACGTGACGCGACGAACTTTGGAGGCCTGGGGATGATCCTGCACAAGCTGGACGTCCTCGGAATGAGGAGTCACAGCCGCAGCAGAGACCTGGGATTGTTCCTTTTCCAACACGTCCAACATTTCTGATCTGTTGGTGGGTTCCTCCAAACTTTCATCACTGCCAAAAGTAATGTTATATTTGTAGGACGCCTGAGATTGTTCTTTTTCAAACAGGTCATTTTCTAGGTTTGATTTTAAAATTTCTCGCCTGTTGGTGGGTTCCTTATAACTTTCCTTACTGACAAAAGTAATGTTATATTTGTAGGACGCCTGAGATTGTTCTTTTTCAAACAGGTCATTTTCTAGGCTTGATGTTAAAATTTCTTGCCTGTTGGTGGGTTTCTTATAACTTTCATTACTGCCAAAAGTAATGTTATATTTGTTGGATGCCCTGGGCTTGTTTGTCGGTTTGTGAATTTGGAAACTTCCACGTGACGCAACGTACTTTGGAGGCCTGGGGATGATCCTGCACCAGCTGGACGTCCTCGGAATGAGGAGTCACAGCCGCAGCAGAGACCTGGGATGGTTCTTTTTCCTCTTCGTCATTTACTGTTTGAGGAGACGGGGAATCCTCAGAGGCCTGGCATTGTTCTTTTTCACACAGCTCATTTTCTGACCTGTTGGTGGGTTCCTCATAACCTTCATTATCACCAAAAGTAATGGTATATGTGTAGATATCCTCAGGTAAATCGTCCTCTACCATGTCACACCACTGAAGTGGAGCAGATGATATCTTGGTTTGACTCATTTTGCTTGGTGTTTTTAAGAGCTTGTCAAAATTACTATTTAAGATAGTAATTAAGTGTTGTTTTTAATAGTTTGTCAAAATTACTATTTAAGATAGTAATTAAGTGTTGTTTTTTTAGACGATGTGAAAACCGTTTGCTGTGACTTTCAAATTCGCTTCGAAAACTGGACGTGTTTCTTCAGATAAACTCCTGACGAACTGTGAAATAGGAGGGAAAATGTCTGGCCTATATAACATTTGTGATGTCAAACAACATCAGTGGTGACATCAATTGTGATGTCATCATCAGTGATGACCAGAAGACCAGAAGAGAGATTGTGATGTCATCAGTGATGTCATCAGTGATGACATCACAATTTAGTGATAAGACTAAAAAAGAGCAATGGCATTCCGTTCTCAGTCACCATCTTGTGTGTTGTTTTGCTCTCTTGTTCAGTTTTATGATTATACATTTTTAAACTTTTTTCTGTGAAATCTCAAAATATTATTGTCCAGGTCAGTTTTAATGCATTCATTGTATGTTATGGTACTCACGACTGCTTTCTTCATGCCTCCACTGGAAAATTGGACCTCATTCTGTGATGATCTGCAGGTTTGAAGGCCTCTGTTCTGTCTCTCTTCTGGTCTGTGATTCCAACCACAGATTCTGAATGGAATTGAAGTCCGGATTCCAGAATGTTGATTTTTGTTCTCTGTTAATCACTTGACGACATCAGCTGAATACTTCATGTCACTGTCACGTTGGAAGGTCCACTTCTGCCAGTTTTCAGCAACCAGTGTAATGTTTCCCACTAGCAGTGTTTTCCAAGACAGAATAATGTCAGTTTTTAAAATGTTTCCAAAATAAACCTTTTTCCACATTCAAACTGAAGCAGACACCCTTTCCACTTTTAAGATTAGGCTTAAAACTTTCCTTTTTGATAAAGCTTATAGTTAGGGATGGCTCAGGTGATCCTGAAACATCCCATAGTTAAGCTGCTATAGGATTAGACTGCTGGGGTTCATCTGTCCCACCTTTCCTCACTTTGTTCTCTTTTTCCCCATTTAAAAAAGCCTCAAAATAAAAGTGAGTTTTAGGTGGCTACAATAGAATAGAATAGAATAGAATAGAATAGAATAGAATAGAATAGAATAGATAAATATTTTATTCATCCCCCAGTGAGGGAAATTCAAATTAGTCAAGTAGCTCATTAAAATATAAATATTTCCAATGATTGTATATTAGACAACAACAACAATCATAATAATAATCAATGACTAATTAAATAAATTTGAGAAGAACATGTCAGCAGTCGCTGTTAAAAAGCCTTATGGCTGTGGGGACAAAGGACCTCCTGAACCTCTCAGTCCTGCAGTTCAGTGAGATGAGCCTCTCACTGCAGCTGTTCCTCTCTCCTGCCAGGATGCTGTGGAGAGGATGTTTATTGTTCTCCAAAACAGAATATGATTTCCTCCTCATCCGTTGCTCCACCACAGCACCGAGAGGGTCGAGCCTTCTGCCTACCACAGAACAAGTCTTTTTCACCAGTTTGTCCAGGCACCTTGTTAGAATTAAAATTAACTAACAGACAACGGCATGAAACCAAGAAATCCCTCAGAGGCCTCAGTATTTTACTTGCAAGGGGAGAACAACACCCGAACCTACTCTCTGCAGATTCACAAGAGTTCTCCAACGAGTGGTTGCTTCCCTTGCTCTTTTATTAGGTGACACACACACACACACATACATACAATCCCCTATGTGCCCAGGTCTGGCATATCTCCTTAGTTTGGAGGCATCTCTTTATTTGGGGAGCTATAAAGATAACGATCAGTGGGGAGACAACATTCCTTCTTCTTCTCCTTGTGAAGTTTTGATATGAACTGGCCTCTCTGGCTGTGACTTTTATTTAATGATAAAAAGCAAACTTTTCTGACACACCTACAGTTTTTGTCTTAAGTGCAACTCCCCCAGCAGACAACAGCATTGAACAGTGCATAGGAGTGATCAAACATGCATTTCATATCTCTACAGACATGAGCCGTCTAGGGAAGAAGAGACGGCTCAGGCCAATCTGAACACTGAACGCTAAGGACAAACTTTTTCCTTTGCGCCTTTGATTATGAGCGAATATATCCAACTAATGTGTGAGTCATTTTGTCATCATCACCCGTCTTGCATAGGTACTGTACTTTTCAGCAGCATTAGATTTCTAAGATAATGCGTCATTTGGAAGGTCAGACATGATAGTTTGTAGTATATTGGGTCCAAACTGTCTATCAAGGCAGACAGCATGAAGGTATGTTTACAGACTGTGTTTGGATCTAAATGTGTCTTTATTCTGTATGAACCTGCCATTGTCTCACTGCTCTTTGTATCAATAATGCAGATCAGGACCACTGAGCTCCTGCACGGAATCCCTGATTGTTCAGCAAATATTTAAAGTCAGAGTGAACATTTCCGGTTTCCCCAATTGTCACTGTCAAGTACAGTCAAATGTGCTAAAGTTGATGTTTTCTTGGCACATTTACTTTTCACCAGGGGAGAAGTGCTGCTGAGCAGAATTTTTACTTCCATAAAGATTCAAGTTGCATACACATAATTAACCTCTTGGTGACTGAATGATTAATAGAGGTCCATAATTCATGCATTACTTTAGAAAATTCCTAAGATTGCTGCAGAGCAGCATGATTCTCCAGAGAAACCTAATCTGAGCTGCACTGTCACCACTCCTGCAGCACTCTCTCCAGAAGATGGAGACCTTGTGCCAGTGTAGAGATTCCTGCCCGAGCACCAAAGATATCACAGTTAAAAGTCTCAGATGATAAGGAGTTGTTGGTGAAAATATAATGAAGCATCTCAAAAATGTTTTAACCACATTTTCACATTTTTCTGTGTAAGGGTTTGTTATAAAAGAAGAGTCCACAAAGCCTGAGTAGCAGACCTGTGCTTCATCTTGACTTGAGGGATTTCAGGAGAAACTGTCTTGCAATTACAACCTCAGGGAGCTTCCCGCAGAATAAATCTGGTTTTAATTATTGTCAAAACAGTTCAACTTTCTTTCACTTTAAGAGACCACTGTAATATACACAGTTTCATGGAATACTAATGACCATTTGAATGATAAAGAATCAATGTAAGTAACTAAGATGACTTTATTAAGATTACTTTATTGTCATGTAGTCACACGAAATGACTCTCCGCATCTGACTCATCCGGGTTGGCACCTGTTGAACACACACATGCACGGGGTGACACACTCAGCGCCCAGGGAGCATGGGGGGTACGGAGCGGCGAGATTAGGAATGGAAGGTTATTGGAGGACCCACTCTAACCACAGAGCCTGATAGGTTGTGGGTACAGTGGCACACGTTACACCGGCGGCTCCTGGGTACGGGGACCATTATGAAGAATTGAATCTCTGCACCATGCAAATCAAAGATGTCAGATGACACCAAACGAAAAAACAAAAAATAAGGAAGAGGTAAATTTGAAATGGTTGTTAAAAAACCATCTGAGGTTGCCGTGACAAAGTGACAGGATAACAAGGCAGTCTTGATGGCCTCCACTGTCCGTGGGATACAGCCCCAGGACAGTTGCATGAGATGGTCAACAAAAGAGAAGCTCCATGTTACTGTGCCTCGACCAGCTGTTGTAGCTGAATACAACAAAAACATGGGCGGCTTCGGTTTGTGCGACCGCATGATCAGCTTCTATCCAATGTCAAGCCGCACAAGAAAATGGACCTGCATTTTGTTGACCTGGCAGCTTGATCGAGTACAGGTCAGACCACCAAGTCTCTGGAAAACCAGAGAAAGAGAGGCTGCAGTATTTCGACTTCAAACTGCTGCTGGCTGAGGAGATGATTGCTCAGGCACAGGGAGATCACAAGGCTGACAATGTGGCCAGTGATGATGAAGAGATGAGTACTGATGAAGAGTACATTCCAACAAAGAAGAGGAGGCCTGTTGAACCTCAGCCCAATGCCAATGTCCAAAAATACAGGGCAGTCCATTTGCCAAAGATGGAGGAGGCTGCTCATTCATCACGGTGCAGAAGAGAGGGATGCAAAGGGGACACATATGTCAAGTGCATCAAGCATAACATGTTTCTGTGTGTTTCAAAGGCCAAAAACTGTTTCCTGTTGTACCATTCATGATACACTGTGATTTGGAGCTGTATGTGATGCCGTAAATTTGAGTATTCAAACATTGTTGGGTGTTCTGCTAAGTTTAAATTCTTGTTCAAATGTTAATTGTGGGGAGTACCAGTAAGGATATTCCAGTAAATATGTGTTTATTTTGGTGCCATGTTTAACTAACCCTGTTTGGTAGTTTGAAGAGTTGACAGTGAGAAATTGCGATAGTATAGGTCAGACAGAAATGTGCTGATTTCCTCCCTCATGTAAAATAGCCAGATCATTCAGATGTCTTCATCTATTTTAATGTTTATGAAATAAGAAGATTTTTTAAAAGAAATCCACATGAAAATGAATTCGGTATTATAACATTACATCATTACATTTTATATCAAACAAGACCCGATGTCCACCACAAGGGACAGTCCAGAAAAAATAAATAAACAATGTTTTTGAAAAAAAATTGTTGCAGTATGTTTCTTTCAACCACAATACTTAAATTATCATAAAAATATCAAAAAAGCAAAACTTGTTTCCTCTGGGTCTCTCATGGCATACTAATAACCATTTGAATGGTAAAGAATCAATGTAAGTAACTAAGATGACTTTATTAAGATTACTTTATTGTCATGTAGTCACACGAAATGACTCTCCGCATCTGACTCATCCAGGTTGGCACCTGTTGAACACACACATGCACGGGGTGACACACTCAGCGCCCAGGGAGCATGGGGGGTACGGAGCGGCGAGACTAGGAATGGAAGGTTATTGGAGGACCCACTCTAACCACAGAGCCTGATAGGTTGTGGGTACAGTGGCACACGTTACACCGGCGGCTCCTGGGTACGGGGACCATTATGAAGAATTGAATCTCTGCACCATGCAAATCAAAGATGTCAGATGACACCAAACGAAAAAACAAAAATTAAGGAAGAGGTAAATTGCACCTTTTCTTACCCATTTTTCAGTAATTATGGGTGGAATTTCACACCTTCTTGCAGCTGAACACCTCCTCTCCCACTTATGATCATGTGTGGTTTGATATTCGAAAATTTTCTTTCATGTTTTCTAGCAAATATTGATGGACATTCAGACCTTCTTTCAGCTGAACACCTCCGCTTCCTCTTTTGATTGTGTATAGTCGGGCTTTCGAGCCTTTTCTTCCCCGGTTTTTACAAATTATGGTTGGACATTCAGACCTTCTTGCAGCCGAAAACCTCCGCTCCCTCTTTTAATCATACATTGTCGGGCATTCGCAGCTTTTCTTACCTGCTTTTTACAAACCAGGGTCGGACTTTCACATCTTTTAGTAGCCTAACACCTCCGCTCCCGTTATTGATTGTGTACAGTTGGGTATTTTAACCTTTTCTTACCCGCTTTTTACCAACTATGGTCTGACATTCACACCTTCTTGCAGCCGAACACTTCCGCTTCACCTTTTAGTGTTCTATGGGGTATTCACACCTTTTTTTTCACCGCATTTTATAGATTATGGTTGGAAATTCTCACCCACTCTCATCCGAAGACCTCTCCTCCCACTTTTGTTAATATATAGTCGGGCATTCGAACCTTTTCTTACCCGCTTTTTACAAATTATGGTCGAACATTCCCACCTACTTGCAGCCGAATACTTCCGCTCCACCTTTTAGTGATGTATGGTTGGCATTTGCACCTTTTCTTACCCCCTTTTTATACTGATTGCTGAAGATTAAGTTGTTCTTTCTCAAACTACAACATTTTTTTAATTGTTGAAACTTGATTTGAAGTGGATAAATAAGGAGGACAAACAGTTTTAAGTCAGGCTGATAGAAGGAATTAATTTTATAGCAAAATCTGTATTTCGTCATATGTCAAGAGATGCTTATTGCTGAAGAAGTTCTTTCTCATTCTACAAAGTACAACGTTGTTTATCGTTGAAACTTGATTAGACATGAATAAATATGAAGGACAAAGCAGTCTTAACTTGGTTTGAGTTAAGGAATTCGTTTTATAGTAGAATCCGAATTCGTGCATAACTCGTAAAATAGAGCTTATTTTCGGATTCCTGAAGAATGAGTCTGGTTCTTTCTCATAATACAAAGTTTGTTGTTTATTGTTGAAACTTCATCAGAAGTGAAGAAATAAGGACAAACCGTTTTAAGTAAGTTTGATAGAAGGATTTCATTTTATAGCAAAATCTGTATTCTTTCATATCTCCTGGAGAGAAGCTTATTGCTGAAAATTAGGTCTGGTTCTTTTTCATACTACAAAATACAGTGTTGTTTATTGTTGAAACTAGATTAGAAGTAGATAAATATGAAGGACAAAGCAGTTTGAACTTGGTTTGAGAGAAGGAATTAATTTTATTGCAAAATCCGAATTCATGCATAACTCGTCAAATAGATAGTGATGTGTCGTTCGTGAGCGATTTGTTCGATATGAACTAATTTTTTATATGACTCGGGAGTAACGAGTTGTCTCAGTGAGTGATTTGTTCAATTTCATGCAGTAGCCTTCCTCACCACATGGCAGGCGGCAGCTTCATAAGTTCAGTCAGCAGGACAGGAAACAGTATTGATTCGTTCACGACTCAACTCCTCGGCTGACGGGTCCTCGCACAGGAAACAGTATTGATTCGTTTATGACTCAACTCCTTGGGTCTTTGTTCATTTGTCACGTTTCAAATTCTATGTTTCATTTGACAGGCTGAAGAGCAGTAGGCACAACAGTTCGTTCACAAACCGGATCATTAATCTCATAGACTATTCTACCTTCAACAAGTTGGAAACCACAATCGACTCTCTAGATGCAGAAAAAGCATTTGATCGAGTGAACTGGAAATTTTTATTCGCAACATTAAACAAATTCGGGTTTGGGTCACACTTCATCAAATGGATAAGGATATTATATAGCTCCCCAAATGCAAGTGTCAGGACAAATGATCAAACTTCTCCAAGCTTCAGTCTGCAGAGAGGTACAAGACAGGGTTGCCCATTTTCTTCCTCATTTTTTGCTTTTTTCATCAAACCTTTAGCAGCTTCTATCAGACAAGATAGAAATATTAAAGGCATCCAATCCCAAAATATTGAGCATAAAATAAGTCTTTATGCTGATGATGTATTACTTTTCCTTCAGAACTCACAGACGTCTCTCACACACACGATCACACTCATAAATAAATTCTCAGCACTTTCTGACTACTCTATCAACTGGTCTAAGACCACAGTTCTGCCCATTAACTGTAGGGTCCAGAATATACCTGCAATCACTTTACAGTCAGGAAATATTAGATATTTAGGCATAAACATTTCCTCCAGGGTCTCAGAGCTAACAAACCTAAATTATGTTTTAAATTTTTCACAAGAACATCTTGTTTGGTCAGTTAAGTACTGAAAAGTCATTGATTTGGGCATACTTTAACATGTTAAAGGGGCTTTTGAAACTGTTATTTTTCACACAAAGGATTTTTCTGATGTGAAAGTGTATAGTAGAGGTCGGTTAAAAAACCTTTTTAAAAGAATTTGAGCTCATTCAAGGATAGTATGATGAGGGGCTGATATACTAACCTTTCCATATATATATATATATAATTGTTTCACTGATGTTAATTTGTTTAAAATCTGGTCATTTCTAACATATGTATCGGCCCACAATTTCACAATCGGTGCCTCCAAAGTAAGTTCTTTCCTATACTCACATGAGTGAAGTGCACAGTGAATTAGAAGTTACTGAAGTTTATGTGGCCTGTCAGAGGGAGCATTGGGCCCAGTATTCATTGTAAATGCCTTGTGATACGTCTTCGTAACACGTTTTATATAGTACAACCTGTCACTAAAGGAGCTCCACAGTTTGTCTGTCGTACTGCTTTGGTGGAGGTTGTGGGCCTTATAAATAAATTATATTCATATATTTATAGATTCTAAAGATATAGTGATTAAAAGAGGTTGACAACGCCACCTAGGTTTGAGAGCCCAAGACTCTAAAGACACGTACAGGTTCTTAATCAAAACAAGGTTTGAGCAGACTTAAAAAAACAGGAGTCTAACTGGTATTTTACAAGATTTATTGTCATAAAATAGGTAACCCAGCCCAAAATCTCCGCCAAGGATCCCACAGCCTCTGGATCATCTCACTCTCCAACTCTCTGGGGCAAGTGACAGACATCCAACTCTGGTGGTGGAACAAACCCTCAGTCACTCCAAAACACAAGAGTGAGGAAATATCAGTACTCACTGGTAGTCCACCTCCACCTCCACGGCCCTTGAAGAAGGCTCCGTACCCCCCATGCTCCCCGGGCGCTGTAATTGGCTGCCCCACTGCTCCAGTGTATGGCATCTGTCTCCATGAGTGTGTCACCCTGTGCATGTGTGTGTTCAACAGGTCCCAACCTGGATAGGTCAAATGCGGAGGAGTAATATTAAATTAAATAATTTTAGTTATTTACACTGATCCTCTATCATTCAAATGGTTATTAGTATGCCATGAGACTAAAGTGAAAGAAAGTTTACCAGTTTTGACAATAATTAAAACCAGATTCATTCTGCGGGAGGCTCCCTGGGGTTATGATTGCAAGACAGTTTCTCCTGAAATGCCTCAAGTCAAGATGAAGCACAGGTCTGCTACTCAGGCTTTGTGGACTCTTCTTTAATAACGAACCTTTACACAGAAAACTGTGAAAATGTCGTTCCTCCTCTCCAGTACCCCCGAATAGACCTTACCAGGGAGGCTGAGGAGTGTGATCCCGTTATTCCTGTCTGACACACATATTCTTACAATTTGAATTTATTGAAGTCTGTTAAAAATGAAAAATGTGTTTTTATGTCCAACAACGTTCTTTTAAATATTTGATGCTAATGATAAAAGCTCCAATGATGTCAGATTTTATGTTCAAAGCAGAACATGTGAAACAGCATAAAAAGTGAACGTTGACTTAACAGCATACATGTGTAACTGTGCTGTCGACACAGTGATGTAAACACCAGATAAAGAGAGAGAATGAGCTTTTACTGTCGGACTGTGTTGATTAAAGTGAGGACAGAAAACAACAGACTGAGCGAACAAAGAGAAAATCAGGAGCCTGCAGGGAAATCTTGCCCCACAGCTGAAAGTTTCTCCTTTAAACAGAGAAGTTTCAGTATTTTTCTGTTTTCACCACACTGCTGAATGAGTTCAGGTGTTGATGCTGTTCAGTGTTTCCTGAATCTTTCTGTTCTGTTGAAGAGTACTTTTTGTTGTAAATGATGTTGTCAGATTGGTGAATAAAATCTACTCTTTGTTCCACTGTCTTTATATAGAAAGTCCAAGATCTTTAATCCTTCCGCAGGCAAGAGGAAACATGGCTCTGATGAGGCTAAAGAACACGAGCAACAATTTACTAAAAGTTTATTGAACTTTTTGCATTGTTTCATTCCAACAAATACTCCTGCAGTTAAAGTGTTCCACACATACGTTATCTAACTTTTTAAACAAAATCACATGTATACATATATTTAATTTCTATTGAGAAATGCAGCAGAGCACCAGAGTTTCCTCATGTGTAAGAGGATGGAGGTGTGTTTGATGGGTCAAACACACAAAAAACACCTGGGCAGTCAGATCAAGCAGCTTTAAGCAGCTTGGTGGTTTTACTCTCTTTGGCTCCACTTTCTCAAGACGTCCTCTGCTGCGTCCAGAGTGGAGTCCTCCTGTTAGACACTAATTCATATGCTGATGTACATTCCAGCTGCCGTGACACTAAACAGGGAAACTCATCTTTTAACACCAGTAAAATCTATTCATTATTCAAATATTTTGACCTGTTTTGACTCCCCCTGTAAGCATGTAGTGTTCTAACACTTCACACTGTGCGGTCAATGCTTGTTCCTTTAAAAAAGGAGTGTATCAACTCTATGTAAGCACAGTGCATAAATGTGTACAATAAAAGGGGATATCAAACCCTCAACAATATCAAAAATACCTTATTTGTCTTTGGAAGAATAACTTTTGAAGAAAATGACCTTTTAATTGTTTCTTATTTTGATAAAAGAATCCAAACAAGTGCGTAATTTTTTTTTCATGTTTTATTTTATTTAAACACATAAATCAATGTAATAATAATTTGTGTAGGATCTTATTCATATTCTTATTTGAATGACACAATAATGCTCTGAACAGTTGTGAGAACACCAGATTCTCACATGTGGGGATGCTTCCAGCATAAATCCCCACATCCTGAATCAGTTGTTCAGGATGAAAAGATAGAGTCGTGCAAAAGATAGATACATTTGAAGTATTTTTATTGATGTTACTGTAACAGGAGGTATAGAGATTTCATTGGATGACTAGTCTTGTGCGCGAATACTAAACGCTGCTGCTACTTTCTCTCTTGATGTTGTTGTATTTGTATTGTCTACGATGTTTTGGCGTCATATATTTTTTGAAGAGCCTCCACATTGAAGGCAGCTCTGGTCTTTCTTCTGAGGGGTTAAACTTGTCCACTGCTTGTTCTGGTACTGCAAGTTGAAGAGACAAGTCTTCTGTGGTATGTAAGGGGTTTGATGTTGGAGAGTCCTCTGACTGTTTAGAGGCTGGTTCCATTTCGATGACAATGAAAGTTCTTTCTTGATTTTGCTTTGGAAGTGGTTCTTGGACAACGATCAGTGATGAAATGTCCTCCGTGTCTTGAGTTTCCTGCATGACTTCAGACTGGTCGTTCTTTATAATGGTCTCTACCGTCTTTTTGCTTTCGCGCCGACGCTTTTTAGAGGAAACTTTCTCCTTTGGTGGCTCTGAGACATCTTTTGGTTGTGGGACTAATTCCATTTCGATGTCACTCACCAGCTCTGGGACCACGTCTGGTTGTGGCACTCCAGCCTGATGAGCCAAATCTGATGGAATCACTTCCTGTGAGTCTTCAGAAGCCCTTTCTATTTCCTTTTCTTCCACGGGTTCAGAAATCTTCTCTGGTTCCTGGATATAAATCGTGATGAAATGTCCTCCGTGTCTTGAGGTTCCTGGATGACTTCAGGCAGGTTCTTTACAATGGTTTCTGGCATCTTTTTGTTCTTGCGCCGACGCTTCTTTGATGTAACGTTCTCTTTTGGTGGCTCAGGGATCCCTTGTGGTTCTGTTTTGTTGACTCCATCCACTTCTGGATTCGATACTTCCACTTGTGAAGCCAGCTCTTCTACAGTTATGTTCTTTGGTGGAAGACGTATCTGATCTAAATGGAGTTCTGGGAGGATGTACAGCTCTGTTTTTTCTTCTGGCTTGATGATGAGGGATAGAAATACAGCCTTCATAAGTTCTGCCACCTTCTTTTCCTGTGTCTTTGTTTCCTCCTCCTGTGCCTTTAGTTTGGAGGCAAGATCAATATTGGAGGCAGTCTTTTCTTTGAGTTGTTCTTTCAAGCTCTCTACCTCTTTTACAACTGACTGATATTCAGTTTCAGATACTGGTGGTTTCAGTGTTTCAATCAATTCTGCAATTACGTCATTGCATTCCTTGAGCTCCTGCTCACACTTTTCACGGAGATGACGCTCACACTTCAAACAGTTTTCCAGGTCCTTGAGTTTTTCCTCAGAAATGGAGCAGCTATTCTCTGCTGCGACTCTTCTGTCTTTTTCTCGTGTTAGAAAGAAATTCTTTTTCAGCAGCTTAGTCCTGACAATATCCATCCGATGGTATAAATAGTTGATCTTGTCCTTATTATGTTGGTAAGATTCCTGTAATTTTTCTGATCCATAATCATCGTCAGCAGCAGAGGCATTAGAGGGAATCTCCTCGGTTTGTGAAATTGGAAACTTCCACGTGACGCGACGAACTTTGGAGGCCTGGGGATGATCCTGCACAAGCTGGACGTCCTCGGAATGAGGAGTCACAGCCGCAGCAGAGACCTGGGATTGTTCCTTTTCCAACACGTCCAACATTTCTGATCTGTTGGTGGGTTCCTCCAAACTTTCATCACTGCCAAAAGTAATGTTATATTTGTAGGACGCCTGAGATTGTTCTTTTTCAAACAGGTCATTTTCTAGGTTTGATTTTAAAATTTCTCGCCTGTTGGTGGGTTCCTTATAACTTTCCTTACTGACAAAAGTAATGTTATATTTGTAGGACGCCTGAGATTGTTCTTTTTCAAACAGGTCATTTTCTAGGCTTGATGTTAAAATTTCTTGCCTGTTGGTGGGTTTCTTATAACTTTCATTACTGCCAAAAGTAATGTTATATTTGTTGGATGCCTGGGCTTGTTTGTCGGTTTGTGAATTTGGAAACTTCCACGTGACGCAACGTACTTTGGAGGCCTGGGGATGATCCTGCACCAGCTGGACGTCCTCGGAATGAGGAGTCACAGCCGCAGCAGAGACCTGGGATGGTTCTTTTTCCTCTTCGTCATTTACTGTTTGAGGAGACGGGGAATCCTCAGAGGCCTGGCATTGTTCTTTTTCACACAGCTCATTTTCTGACCTGTTGGTGGGTTCCTCATAACCTTCATTATCACCAAAAGTAATGGTATATGTGTAGATATCCTCAGGTAAATCGTCCTCTACCATGTCACACCACTGAAGTGGAGCAGATGATATCTTGGTTTGACTCATTTTGCTTGGTGTTTTTAAGAGCTTGTCAAAATTACTATTTAAGATAGTAATTAAGTGTTGTTTTTAATAGTTTGTCAAAATTACTATTTAAGATAGTAATTAAGTGTTGTTTTTTTAGACGATGTGAAAACCGTTTGCTGTGACTTTCAAATTCGCTTCGAAAACTGGACGTGTTTCTTCAGATAAACTCCTGACGAACTGTGAAATAGGAGGGAAAATGTCTGGCCTATATAACATTTGTGATGTCAAACAACATCAGTGGTGACATCAATTGTGATGTCATCATCAGTGATGACCAGAAGACCAGAAGAGAGATTGTGATGTCATCAGTGATGTCATCAGTGATGACATCACAATTTAGTGATAAGACTAAAAAAGAGCAATGGCATTCCGTTCTCAGTCACCATCTTGTGTGTTGTTTTGCTCTCTTGTTCAGTTTTATGATTATACATTTTTAAACTTTTTTCTGTGAAATCTCAAAATATTATTGTCCAGGTCAGTTTTAATGCATTCATTGTATGTTATGGTACTCACGACTGCTTTCTTCATGCCTCCACTGGAAAATTGGACCTCATTCTGTGATGATCTGCAGGTTTGAAGGCCTCTGTTCTGTCTCTCTTCTGGTCTGTGATTCCAACCACAGATTCTGAATGGAATTGAAGTCCGGATTCCAGAATGTTGATTTTTGTTCTCTGTTAATCACTTGACGACATCAGCTGAATACTTCATGTCACTGTCACGTTGGAAGGTCCACTTCTGCCAGTTTTCAGCAACCAGTGTAATGTTTCCCACTAGCAGTGTTTTCCAAGACAGAATAATGTCAGTTTTTAAAATGTTTCCAAAATAAACCTTTTTCCACATTCAAACTGAAGCAGACACCCTTTCCACTTTTAAGATTAGGCTTAAAACTTTCCTTTTTGATAAAGCTTATAGTTAGGGATGGCTCAGGTGATCCTGAAACATCCCATAGTTAAGCTGCTATAGGATTAGACTGCTGGGGTTCATCTGTCCCACCTTTCCTCACTTTGTTCTCTTTTTCCCCATTTAAAAAAGCCTCAAAATAAAAGTGAGTTTTAGGTGGCTACAATAGAATAGAATAGAATAGAATAGAATAGAATAGAATAGAATAGATAAATATTTTATTCATCCCCCAGTGAGGGAAATTCAAATTAGTCAAGTAGCTCATTAAAATATAAATATTTCCAATGATTGTATATTAGACAACAACAACAATCATAATAATAATCAATGACTAATTAAATAAATTTGAGAAGAACATGTCAGCAGTCGCTGTTAAAAAGCCTTATGGCTGTGGGGACAAAGGACCTCCTGAACCTCTCAGTCCTGCAGTTCAGTGAGATGAGCCTCTCACTGCAGCTGTTCCTCTCTCCTGCCAGGATGCTGTGGAGAGGATGTTTATTGTTCTCCAAAACAGAATATGATTTCCTCCTCATCCGTTGCTCCACCACAGCACCGAGAGGGTCGAGCCTTCTGCCTACCACAGAACAAGTCTTTTTCACCAGTTTGTCCAGGCACCTTGTTAGAATTAAAATTAACTAACAGACAACGGCATGAAACCAAGAAATCCCTCAGAGGCCTCAGTATTTTACTTGCAAGGGGAGAACAACACCCGAACCTACTCTCTGCAGATTCACAAGAGTTCTCCAACGAGTGGTTGCTTCCCTTGCTCTTTTATTAGGTGACACACACACACACACATACATACAATCCCCTATGTGCCCAGGTCTGGCATATCTCCTTAGTTTGGAGGCATCTCTTTATTTGGGGAGCTATAAAGATAACGATCAGTGGGGAGACAACATTCCTTCTTCTTCTCCTTGTGAAGTTTTGATATGAACTGGCCTCTCTGGCTGTGACTTTTATTTAATGATAAAAAGCAAACTTTTCTGACACACCTACAGTTTTTGTCTTAAGTGCAACTCCCCCAGCAGACAACAGCATTGAACAGTGCATAGGAGTGATCAAACATGCATTTCATATCTCTACAGACATGAGCCGTCTAGGGAAGAAGAGACGGCTCAGGCCAATCTGAACACTGAACGCTAAGGACAAACTTTTTCCTTTGCGCCTTTGATTATGAGCGAATATATCCAACTAATGTGTGAGTCATTTTGTCATCATCACCCGTCTTGCATAGGTACTGTACTTTTCAGCAGCATTAGATTTCTAAGATAATGCGTCATTTGGAAGGTCAGACATGATAGTTTGTAGTATATTGGGTCCAAACTGTCTATCAAGGCAGACAGCATGAAGGTATGTTTACAGACTGTGTTTGGATCTAAATGTGTCTTTATTCTGTATGAACCTGCCATTGTCTCACTGCTCTTTGTATCAATAATGCAGATCAGGACCACTGAGCTCCTGCACGGAATCCCTGATTGTTCAGCAAATATTTAAAGTCAGAGTGAACATTTCCGGTTTCCCCAATTGTCACTGTCAAGTACAGTCAAATGTGCTAAAGTTGATGTTTTCTTGGCACATTTACTTTTCACCAGGGGAGAAGTGCTGCTGAGCAGAATTTTTACTTCCATAAAGATTCAAGTTGCATACACATAATTAACCTCTTGGTGACTGAATGATTAATAGAGGTCCATAATTCATGCATTACTTTAGAAAATTCCTAAGATTGCTGCAGAGCAGCATGATTCTCCAGAGAAACCTAATCTGAGCTGCACTGTCACCACTCCTGCAGCACTCTCTCCAGAAGATGGAGACCTTGTGCCAGTGTAGAGATTCCTGCCCGAGCACCAAAGATATCACAGTTAAAAGTCTCAGATGATAAGGAGTTGTTGGTGAAAATATAATGAAGCATCTCAAAAATGTTTTAACCACATTTTCACATTTTTCTGTGTAAGGGTTTGTTATAAAAGAAGAGTCCACAAAGCCTGAGTAGCAGACCTGTGCTTCATCTTGACTTGAGGGATTTCAGGAGAAACTGTCTTGCAATTACAACCTCAGGGAGCTTCCCGCAGAATAAATCTGGTTTTAATTATTGTCAAAACAGTTCAACTTTCTTTCACTTTAAGAGACCACTGTAATATACACAGTTTCATGGAATACTAATGACCATTTGAATGATAAAGAATCAATGTAAGTAACTAAGATGACTTTATTAAGATTACTTTATTGTCATGTAGTCACACGAAATGACTCTCCGCATCTGACTCATCCGGGTTGGCACCTGTTGAACACACACATGCACGGGGTGACACACTCAGCGCCCAGGGAGCATGGGGGGTACGGAGCGGCGAGATTAGGAATGGAAGGTTATTGGAGGACCCACTCTAACCACAGAGCCTGATAGGTTGTGGGTACAGTGGCACACGTTACACCGGCGGCTCCTGGGTACGGGGACCATTATGAAGAATTGAATCTCTGCACCATGCAAATCAAAGATGTCAGATGACACCAAACGAAAAAACAAAAAATAAGGAAGAGGTAAATTTGAAATGGTTGTTAAAAAACCATCTGAGGTTGCCGTGACAAAGTGACAGGATAACAAGGCAGTCTTGATGGCCTCCACTGTCCGTGGGATACAGCCCCAGGACAGTTGCATGAGATGGTCAACAAAAGAGAAGCTCCATGTTACTGTGCCTCGACCAGCTGTTGTAGCTGAATACAACAAAAACATGGGCGGCTTCGGTTTGTGCGACCGCATGATCAGCTTCTATCCAATGTCAAGCCGCACAAGAAAATGGACCTGCATTTTGTTGACCTGGCAGCTTGATCGAGTACAGGTCAGACCACCAAGTCTCTGGAAAACCAGAGAAAGAGAGGCTGCAGTATTTCGACTTCAAACTGCTGCTGGCTGAGGAGATGATTGCTCAGGCACAGGGAGATCACAAGGCTGACAATGTGGCCAGTGATGATGAAGAGATGAGTACTGATGAAGAGTACATTCCAACAAAGAAGAGGAGGCCTGTTGAACCTCAGCCCAATGCCAATGTCCAAAAATACAGGGCAGTCCATTTGCCAAAGATGGAGGAGGCTGCTCATTCATCACGGTGCAGAAGAGAGGGATGCAAAGGGGACACATATGTCAAGTGCATCAAGCATAACATGTTTCTGTGTGTTTCAAAGGCCAAAAACTGTTTCCTGTTGTACCATTCATGATACACTGTGATTTGGAGCTGTATGTGATGCCGTAAATTTGAGTATTCAAACATTGTTGGGTGTTCTGCTAAGTTTAAATTCTTGTTCAAATGTTAATTGTGGGGAGTACCAGTAAGGATATTCCAGTAAATATGTGTTTATTTTGGTGCCATGTTTAACTAACCCTGTTTGGTAGTTTGAAGAGTTGACAGTGAGAAATTGCGATAGTATAGGTCAGACAGAAATGTGCTGATTTCCTCCCTCATGTAAAATAGCCAGATCATTCAGATGTCTTCATCTATTTTAATGTTTATGAAATAAGAAGATTTTTTAAAAGAAATCCACATGAAAATGAATTCGGTATTATAACATTACATCATTACATTTTATATCAAACAAGACCCGATGTCCACCACAAGGGACAGTCCAGAAAAAATAAATAAACAATGTTTTTGAAAAAAAATTGTTGCAGTATGTTTCTTTCAACCACAATACTTAAATTATCATAAAAATATCAAAAAAGCAAAACTTGTTTCCTCTGGGTCTCTCATGGCATACTAATAACCATTTGAATGGTAAAGAATCAATGTAAGTAACTAAGATGACTTTATTAAGATTACTTTATTGTCATGTAGTCACACGAAATGACTCTCCGCATCTGACTCATCCAGGTTGGCACCTGTTGAACACACACATGCACGGGGTGACACACTCAGCGCCCAGGGAGCATGGGGGGTACGGAGCGGCGAGATTAGGAATGGAAGGTTATTGGAGGACCCACTCTAACCACAGAGCCTGATAGGTTGTGGGTACAGTGGCACACGTTACACCGGCGGCTCCTGGGTACGGGGACCATTATGAAGAATTGAATCTCTGCACCATGCAAATCAAAGATGTCAGATGACACCAAACGAAAAAACAAAAATTAAGGAAGAGGTAAATTGCACCTTTTCTTACCCATTTTTCAGTAATTATGGGTGGAATTTCACACCTTCTTGCAGCTGAACACCTCCTCTCCCACTTATGATCATGTGTGGTTTGATATTCGAAAATTTTCTTTCATGTTTTCTAGCAAATATTGATGGACATTCAGACCTTCTTTCAGCTGAACACCTCCGCTTCCTCTTTTGATTGTGTATAGTCGGGCTTTCGAGCCTTTTCTTCCCCGGTTTTTACAAATTATGGTTGGACATTCAGACCTTCTTGCAGCCGAAAACCTCCGCTCCCTCTTTTAATCATACATTGTCGGGCATTCGCAGCTTTTCTTACCTGCTTTTTACAAACCAGGGTCGGACTTTCACATCTTTTAGTAGCCTAACACCTCCGCTCCCGTTATTGATTGTGTACAGTTGGGTATTTTAACCTTTTCTTACCCGCTTTTTACCAACTATGGTCTGACATTCACACCTTCTTGCAGCCGAACACTTCCGCTTCACCTTTTAGTGTTCTATGGGGTATTCACACCTTTTTTTTCACCGCATTTTATAGATTATGGTTGGAAATTCTCACCCACTCTCATCCGAAGACCTCTCCTCCCACTTTTGTTAATATATAGTCGGGCATTCGAACCTTTTCTTACCCGCTTTTTACAAATTATGGTCGAACATTCCCACCTACTTGCAGCCGAATACTTCCGCTCCACCTTTTAGTGATGTATGGTTGGCATTTGCACCTTTTCTTACCCCCTTTTTATACTGATTGCTGAAGATTAAGTTGTTCTTTCTCAAACTACAACATTTTTTTAATTGTTGAAACTTGATTTGAAGTGGATAAATAAGGAGGACAAACAGTTTTAAGTCAGGCTGATAGAAGGAATTAATTTTATAGCAAAATCTGTATTTCGTCATATGTCAAGAGATGCTTATTGCTGAAGAAGTTCTTTCTCATTCTACAAAGTACAACGTTGTTTATCGTTGAAACTTGATTAGACATGAATAAATATGAAGGACAAAGCAGTCTTAACTTGGTTTGAGTTAAGGAATTCGTTTTATAGTAGAATCCGAATTCGTGCATAACTCGTAAAATAGAGCTTATTTTCGGATTCCTGAAGAATGAGTCTGGTTCTTTCTCATAATACAAAGTTTGTTGTTTATTGTTGAAACTTCATCAGAAGTGAAGAAATAAGGACAAACCGTTTTAAGTAAGTTTGATAGAAGGATTTCATTTTATAGCAAAATCTGTATTCTTTCATATCTCCTGGAGAGAAGCTTATTGCTGAAAATTAGGTCTGGTTCTTTTTCATACTACAAAATACAGTGTTGTTTATTGTTGAAACTAGATTAGAAGTAGATAAATATGAAGGACAAAGCAGTTTGAACTTGGTTTGAGAGAAGGAATTAATTTTATTGCAAAATCCGAATTCATGCATAACTCGTCAAATAGATAGTGATGTGTCGTTCGTGAGCGATTTGTTCGATATGAACTAATTTTTTATATGACTCGGGAGTAACGAGTTGTCTCAGTGAGTGATTTGTTCAATTTCATGCAGTAGCCTTCCTCACCACATGGCAGGCGGCAGCTTCATAAGTTCAGTCAGCAGGACAGGAAACAGTATTGATTCGTTCACGACTCAACTCCTCGGCTGACGGGTCCTCGCACAGGAAACAGTATTGATTCGTTTATGACTCAACTCCTTGGGTCTTTGTTCATTTGTCACGTTTCAAATTCTACGTTTCATTTGACAGGCTGAAGAGCAGTAGGCACAACAGTTCGTTCACAAACCGGATCATTAATCTCATAGACTATTCTACCTTCAACAAGTTGGAAACCACAATCGACTCTCTAGATGCAGAAAAAGCATTTGATCGAGTGAACTGGAAATTTTTATTCGCAACATTAAACAAATTCGGGTTTGGGTCACACTTCATCAAATGGATAAGGATATTATATAGCTCCCCAAATGCAAGTGTCAGGACAAATGATCAAACTTCTCCAAGCTTCAGTCTGCAGAGAGGTACAAGACAGGGTTGCCCATTTTCTTCCTCATTTTTTGCTTTTTTCATCAAACCTTTAGCAGCTTCTATCAGACAAGATAGAAATATTAAAGGCATCCAATCCCAAAATATTGAGCATAAAATAAGTCTTTATGCTGATGATGTATTACTTTTCCTTCAGAACTCACAGACGTCTCTCACACACACGATCACACTCATAAATAAATTCTCAGCACTTTCTGACTACTCTATCAACTGGTCTAAGACCACAGTTCTGCCCATTAACTGTAGGGTCCAGAATATACCTGCAATCACTTACAGTCAGGAAATATTAGATATTTAGGCATAAACATTTCCTCCAGGGTCTCAGAGCTAACAAACCTAAATTATGTTTTAAATTTTTCACAAGAACATCTTGTTTGGTCAGTTAAGTACTGAAAAGTCATTGATTTGGGCATACTTTAACATGTTAAAGGGGCTTTTGAAACTGTTATTTTTCACACAAAGGATTTTTCTGATGTGAAAGTGTATAGTAGAGGTCGGTTAAAAAACCTTTTTAAAAGAATTTGAGCTCATTCAAGGATAGTATGATGAGGGGCTGATATACTAACCTTTCCATATATATATATATATAATTGTTTCACTGATGTTAATTTGTTTAAAATCTGGTCATTTCTAACATATGTATCGGCCCACAATTTCACAATCGGTGCCTCCAAAGTAAGTTCTTTCCTATACTCACATGAGTGAAGTGCACAGTGAATTAGAAGTTACTGAAGTTTATGTGGCCTGTCAGAGGGAGCATTGGGCCCAGTATTCATTGTAAATGCCTTGTGATACGTCTTCGTAACACGTTTTATATAGTACAACCTGTCACTAAAGGAGCTCCACAGTTTGTCTGTCGTACTGCTTTGGTGGAGGTTGTGGGCCTTATAAATAAATTATATTCATATATTTATAGATTCTAAAGATATAGTGATTAAAAGAGGTTGACAACGCCACCTAGGTTTGAGAGCCCAAGACTCTAAAGACACGTACAGGTTCTTAATCAAAACAAGGTTTGAGCAGACTTAAAAAAACAGGAGATTTATTGTCATAAAATAGGTAACCCAGCCCAAAATCTCCGCCAAGGATCCCACAGCCTCTGGATCATCTCACTCTCCAACTCTCTGGGGCAAGTGACAGACATCCAACTCTGGTGGTGGAACAAACCCTCAGTCACTCCAAAACACAAGAGTGAGGAAATATCAGTACTCACTGGTAGTCCACCTCCACCTCCACGGCCCTTGAAGAAGGCTCCGTACCCCCCATGCTCCCCGGGCGCTGTAATTGGCTGCCCCACTGCTCCAGTGTATGGCATCTGTCTCCATGAGTGTGTCACCCTGTGCATGTGTGTGTTCAACAGGTCCCAACCTGGATAGGTCAAATGCGGAGGAGTAATACTAAATTAAATAATTTTAGTTATTTACACTGATCCTCTATCATTCAAATGGTTATTAGTATGCCATGAGACTAAAGTGAAAGAAAGTTTACCAGTTTTGACAATAATTAAAACCAGATTCATTCTGCGGGAGGCTCCCTGGGGTTATAATTGCAAGACAGTTTCTCCTGAAATGCCTCAAGTCAAGATGAAGCACAGGTCTGCTACTCAGGCTTTGTGGACTCTTCTTTTATAACGAACCTTTACACAGAAAACTGTGAAAATGTCGTTCCTCCTCTCCAGTACCCCCGAATAGACCTTACCAGGGAGGCTGAGGAGTGTGATCCCGTTATTCCTGTCTGACACACATATTCTTACAATTTGAATTTATTGAAGTCTGTTAAAAATGAAAAATGTGTTTTTATGTCCAACAACGTTCTTTTAAATATTTGATGCTAATGATAAAAGCTCCAATGATGTCAGATTTTATGTTCAAAGCAGAACATGTGAAACAGCATAAAAAGTGAACGTTGACTTAACAGCATACATGTGTAACTGTGCTGTCGACACAGTGATGTAAACACCAGATAAAGAGAGAGAATGAGCTTTTACTGTCGGACTGTGTTGATTAAAGTGAGGACAGAAAACAACAGACTGAGCGAACAAAGAGAAAATCAGGAGCCTGCAGGGAAATCTTGCCCCACAGCTGAAAGTTTCTCCTTTAAACAGAGAAGTTTCAGTATTTTTCTGTTTTCACCACACTGCTGAATGAGTTCAGGTGTTGATGCTGTTCAGTGTTTCCTGAATCTTTCTGTTCTGTTGAAGAGTACTTTTTGTTGTAAATGATGTTGTCAGATTGGTGAATAAAATCTACTCTTTGTTCCACTGTCTTTATATAGAAAGTCCAAGATCTTTAATCCTTCCGCAGGCAAGAGGAAACATGGCTCTGATGAGGATAAAGAACACGAGCAACAATTTACTAAAAGTTTATTGAACTTTTTGCATTGTTTCATTCCAACAAATACTCCTGCAGTTAAAGTGTTCCACACATACGTTATCTAACTTTTTAAACAAAATCACATGTATACATATATTTAATTTCTATTGAGAAATGCAGCAGAGCACCAGAGTTTCCTCATGTGTAAGAGGATGGAGGTGTGTTTGATGGGTCAAACACACAAAAAACACCTGGGCAGTCAGATCAAGCAGCTTTAAGCAGCTTGGTGGTTTTACTCTCTTTGGCTCCACTTTCTCAAGACGTCCTCTGCTGCGTCCAGAGTGGAGTCCTCCTGTTAGACACTAATTCATATGCTGATGTACATTCCAGCTGCCGTGACACTAAACAGGGAAACTCATCTTTTAACACCAGTAAAATCTATTCATTATTCAAATATTTTGACCTGTTTTGACTCCCCCTGTAAGCATGTAGTGTTCTAACACTTCACACTGTGCGGTCAATGCTTGTTCCTTTAAAAAAGGAGTGTATCAACTCTATGTAAGCACAGTGCATAAATGTGTACAATAAAAGGGGATATCAAACCCTCAACAATATCAAAAATACCTTATTTGTCTTTGGAAGAATAACTTTTGAAGAAAATGACCTTTTAATTGTTTCTTATTTTGATAAAAGAATCCAAACAAGTGCGTAATTTTTTTTTTCATGTTTTATTTTATTTAAACACATAAATCAATGTAATAATAATTTGTGTAGGATCTTATTCATATTCTTATTTGAATGACACAATAATGCTCTGAACAGTTGTGAGAACACCAGATTCTCACATGTGGGGATGCTTCCAGCATAAATCCCCACATCCTGAATCAGTTGTTCAGGATGAAAAGATAGAGTCGTGCAAAAGATAGATACATTTGAAGTATTTTTATTGATGTTACTGTAACAGGAGGTATAGAGATTTCATTGGATGACTAGTCTTGTGCGCGAATACTAAACGCTGCTGCTACTTTCTCTCTTGATGTTGTTGTATTTGTATTGTCTACGATGTTTTGGCGTCATATATTTTTTGAAGAGCCTCCACATTGAAGGCAGCTCTGGTCTTTCTTCTGAGGGGTTAAACTTGTCCACTGCTTGTTCTGGTACTGCAAGTTGAAGAGACAAGTCTTCTGTGGTATGTAAGGGGTTTGATGTTGGAGAGTCCTCTGACTGTTTAGAGGCTGGTTCCATTTCGATGACAATGAAAGTTCTTTCTTGATTTTGCTTTGGAAGTGGTTCTTGGACAACGATCAGTGATGAAATGTCCTCCGTGTCTTGAGTTTCCTGCATGACTTCAGACTGGTCGTTCTTTATAATGGTCTCTACCGTCTTTTTGCTTTCGCGCCGACGCTTTTTAGAGGAAACTTTCTCCTTTGGTGGCTCTGAGACATCTTTTGGTTGTGGGACTAATTCCATTTCGATGTCACTCACCAGCTCTGGGACCACGTCTGGTTGTGGCACTCCAGCCTGATGAGCCAAATCTGATGGAATCACTTCCTGTGAGTCTTCAGAAGCCCTTTCTATTTCCTTTTCTTCCACGGGTTCAGAAATCTTCTCTGGTTCCTGGATATAAATCGGTGATGAAATGTCCTCCGTGTCTTGAGGTTCCTGGATGACTTCAGGCAGGTTCTTTACAATGGTTTCTGGCATCTTTTTGTTCTTGCGCCGACGCTTCTTTGATGTAACGTTCTCTTTTGGTGGCTCAGGGATCCCTTGTGGTTCTGTTTTGTTGACTCCATCCACTTCTGGATTTGATACTTCCACTTGTGAAGCCAGCTCTTCTACAGTTATGTTCTTTGGTGGAAGACGTATCTGATCTAAATGGAGTTCTGGGAGGATGTACAGCTCTGTTTTTTCTTCTGGCTTGATGATGAGGGATAGAAATACAGCCTTCATAAGTTCTGCCACCTTCTTTTCCTGTGTCTTTGTTTCCTCCTCCTGTGCCTTTAGTTTGGAGGCAAGATCAATATTGGAGGCAGTCTTTTCTTTGAGTTGTTCTTTCAAGCTCTCTACCTCTTTTACAACTGACTGATATTCAGTTTCAGATACTGGTGGTTTCAGTGTTTCAATCAATTCTGCAATTACGTCATTGCATTCCTTGAGCTCCTGCTCACACTTTTCACGGAGATGACGCTCACACTTCAAACAGTTTTCCAGGTCCTTGAGTTTTTCCTCAGAAATGGAGCAGCTATTCTCTGCTGCGACTCTTCTGTCTTTTTCTCGTGTTAGAAAGAAATTCTTTTTCAGCAGCTTAGTCCTGACAATATCCATCCGATGGTATAAATAGTTGATCTTGTCCTTATTATGTTGGTAAGATTCCTGTAATTTTTCTGATCCATAATCATCGTCGGCAGCAGAGGCATTAGAGGGAATCTCCTCGGTTTGTGAAATTGGAAACTTCCACGTGACGCGACGAACTTTGGAGGCCTGGGGATGATCCTGCACAAGCTGGACGTCCTCGGAATGAGGAGTCACAGCCGCAGCAGAGACCTGGGATTGTTCCTTTTCCAACACGTCCAACATTTCTGATCTGTTGGTGGGTTCCTCCAAACTTTCATCACTGCCAAAAGTAATGTTATATTTGTAGGACGCCTGAGATTGTTCTTTTTCAAACAGGTCATTTTCTAGGTTTGATTTTAAAATTTCTCGCCTGTTGGTGGGTTCCTTATAACTTTCCTTACTGACAAAAGTAATGTTATAATTGTAGGACGCCTGAGATTGTTCTTTTTCAAACAGGTCATTTTCTAGGTTTGATTTTAAAATTTCTCGCCTGTTGGTGGGTTCCTTATAACTTTCCTTACTGACAAAAGTAATGTTATAATTGTAGGACGCCTGAGATTGTTCTTTTTCAAACAGGTCATTTTCTAGGCTTGATGTTAAAATTTCTTGCCTGTTGGTGGGTTTCTTATAACTTTCATTACTGCCAAAAGTAATGTTATATTTGTTGGAGGCCTGGGCTTGTTTGTCGGTTTGTGAATTTGGAAACTTCCACGTGACGCAACGTACTTTGGAGGCCTGGGGATGATCCTGCACCAGCTGGACGTCCTCAGAATGAGGAGTCACAGCCGCAGCAGAGACCTGGGATGGTTCTTTTTCCTCTTCGTCATTTACTGTTTGAGGAGACGGGGAATCCTCAGAGGCCTGGCATTGTTCTTTTTCACACAGCTCATTTTCTGACCTGTTGGTGGGTTCCTCATAACCTTCATTATCGCCAAAAGTAATGGTATATGTGTAGATATCCTCAGGTAAATCGTCCTCTACCATGTCACACCACTGAAGTGGAGCAGATGATATCTTGGTTTGACTCATTTTGCTTGTTGTTTTTAAGAGCTTGTCAAAATTACTATTTAAGATAGTAATTAAGTGTTGTTTTTAATAGTTTGTCAAAATTACTATTTAAGATAGTAATTAAGTGTTGTTTTTTTAGACGATGTGAAAACCGTTTGCTGTGACTTTCAAATTCGCTTCGAAAACTGGACGTGTTTCTTCAGATAAACTCCTGACGAACTGTGAAATAGGAGGGAAAATGTCTGGCCTATATAACATTTGTGATGTCAAACAACATCAGTGGTGACATCAATTGTGATGTCAAACAACATCAGTGGTGACATCAATTGTGATGTCATCATCAGTGATGACCAGAAGACCAGAAGAGAGATTGTGATGTCATCAGTGATGTCATCAGTGATGACATCACAATTTAGTGATAAGACTAAAAAAGAGCAATGGCATTCCGTTCTCAGTCACCATCTTGTGTGTTGTTTTGCTCTCTTGTTCAGTTTTATGATTATACATTTTTAAACTTTTTTCTGTGAAATCTCAAAATATTATTGTCCAGGTCAGTTTTAATGCATTCATTGTATGTTATGGTACTCACGACTGCTTTCTTCATGCCTCCACTGGAAAATTGGACCTCATTCTGTGATGATCTGCAGGTTTGAAGGCCTCTGTTCTGTCTCTCTTCTGGTCTGTGATTCCAACCACAGATTCTGAATGGAATTGAAGTCCGGATTCCAGAATGTTGATTTTTGTTCTCTGTTAATCACTTGACGACTTCAGCTGAATACTTCATGTCACTGTCACGTTGGAAGGTCCACTTCTGCCAGTTTTCAGCAACCAGTGTAATGTTTCCCACTAGCAGTGTTTTCCAAGACAGAATAATGTCAGTTTTTAAAATGTTTCCAAAATAAACCTTTTTCCACATTCAAACTGAAGCAGACACCCTTTCCACTTTTAAGATTAGGCTTAAAACTTTCCTTTTTGATAAAGCTTATAGTTAGGGATGGCTCAGGTGATCCTGAAACATCCCATAGTTAAGCTGCTATAGGATTAGACTGCTGGGGTTCATCTGTCCCACCTTTCCTCACTTTGTTCTCTTTTTCCCCATTTAAAAAAGCCTCAAAATAAAAGTGAGTTTTAGGTGGCTACAATAGAATAGAATAGAATAGAATAGAATAGAATAGATAAATATTTTATTCATCCCCCAGTGAGGGAAATTCAAATTAGTCAAGTAGCTCATTAAAATATAAATATTTCCAATGATTGTATATTAGACAACAACAACAATCATAATAATAATCAATGACTAATTAAATAAATTTGAGAAGAACATGTCAGCAGTCGCTGTTAAAAAGCCTTATGGCTGTGGGGACAAAGGACCTCCTGAACCTCTCAGTCCTGCAGTTCAGTGAGATGAGCCTCTCACTGCAGCTGCTCCTCTCTCCTGCCAGGATGCTGTGGAGAGGATGTTTATTGTTCTCCAAAACAGAATATGATTTCCTCCTCATCCGTTGCTCCACCACAGCACCGAGAGGGTCGAGCCTTCTGCCTACCACAGAACAAGTCTTTTTCACCAGTTTGTCCAGGCACCTTGTTAGAATTAAAATTAACTAACAGACAACGGCATGAAACCAAGAAATCCCTCAGAGGCCTCAGTATTTTACTTGCAAGGGCAGAACAACACCCGAACCTACTCTCTGCAGATTCACAAGAGTTCTCCAACGAGTGGTTGCTTCCCTTGCTCTTTTATTAGGTGACACACACACACACACATACATACAATCCCCTATGTGCCCAGGTCTGGCATATCTCCTTAGTTTGGAGGCATCTCCTTATTTGGGGAGCTATAAAGATAACGATCAGTGGGGAGACAACATTCCTTCTTCTTCTCCTTGTGAAGTTTTGATATGAACTGGCCTCTCTGGCTGTGACTTTTATTTAATGATAAAAAGCAAACTTTTCTGACACACCTACAGTTTTTGTCTTAAGTGCAACTGCCCCAGCAGACAACAGCATTGAACAGTGCATAGGAGTGATCAAACATGCATTTCATATCTCTACAGACATGAGCCGTCTAGGGAAGAAGAGACGGCTCAGGCCAATCTGAACACTGAACGCTAAGGACAAACTTTTTCCTTTGCGCCTTTGATTATGAGCGAATATATCCAACTAATGTGTGAGTCATTTTGTCATCATCACCCGTCTTGCATAGGTACTGTACTTTTCAGCAGCATTAGATTTCTAAGATAATGCGTCATTTGGAAGGTCAGACATGATAGTTTGTAGTATATTGGGTCCAAACTGTCTATCAAGGCAGACAGCATGAAGGTATGTTTACAGACTGTGTTTGGATCTAAATGTGTCTTTATTCTGTATGAACCTGCCATTGTCTCACTGCTCTTTGTATCAATAATGCAGATCAGGACCACTGAGCTCCTGCACGGAATCCCTGATTGTTCAGCAAATATTTAAAGTCAGAGTGAACATTCCCGGTTTCCCCAATTGTCACTGTCAAGTACAGTCAAATGTGCTAAAGTTGATGTTTTCTTGGCACATTTACTTTTCACCAGGGGAGAAGTGCTGCTGAGCAGAATTTTTACTTCCATAAAGATTCAAGTTGCATAGACATAATTAACCTCTTGGTGACTGAATGATTAATAGAGGTCCATAATTCATGCATTACTTTAGAAAATTCCTAAGATTGCTGCAGAGCAGCATGATTCTCCAGAGAAACCTAATCTGAGCTGCACTGTCACCACTCCTGCAGCACTCTCTCCAGAAGATGGAGACCTTGTGCCAGTGTAGAGATTCCTGCCCGAGCACCAAAGATATCACAGTTAAAAGTCTCAGATGATAAGGAGTTGTTGGTGAAAATATAATGAAGCATCTCAAAAATGTTTTAACCACATTTTCACATTTTTCTGTGTAAGGGTTTGTTATAAAATAAGAGTCCACAAAGCCTGAGTAGCAGACCTGTGCTTCATCTTGACTTGAGGGATTTCAGGAGAAACTGTCTTGCAATTACAACCTCAGGGAGCTTCCCGCAGAATAAATCTGGTTTTAATTATTGTCAAAACAGTTCAACTTTCTTTCACTTTAAGAGACCACTGTAATATACACAGTTTCATGGAATACTAATGACCATTTGAATGATAAAGAATCAATGTAAGTAACTAAGATGACTTTATTAAGATTACTTTATTGTCATGTAGTCACACGAAATTACTCTCCGCATCTGACTCATCCGGGTTGGCACCTGTTGAACACACACATGCACGGGGTGACACACTCAGCGCCCAGGGAGCATGGGGGGTACGGAGCGGCGAGATTAGGAATGGAAGGTTATTGGAGGACCCACTCTAACCACAGAGCCTGATAGGTTGTGGGTACAGTGGCACACGTTACACCGGCGGCTCCTGGGTACGGGGACCATTATGAAGAATTGAATCTCTGCACCATGCAAATCAAAGATGTCAGATGACACCAAACGAAAAAACAAAAAATAAGGAAGAGGTAAATCTGAAATGGTTGTTAAAAAACCATCTGAGGTTGCCGTGACAAAGTGACAGGATAACAAGGCAGTCTTGATGGCCTCCACTGTCCGTGGGATACAGCCCCAGGACAGTTGCATGAGATGGTCAACAAAAGAGAAGCTCCATGTTACTGTGCCTCGACCAGCTGTTGTAGCTGAATACAACAAAAACATGGGCGGCTTCGGTTTGTGCGACCGCATGATCAGCTTCTATCCAATGTCAAGCCGCACAAGAAAATGGACCTGCATTTTGTTGACCTGGCAGCTGGATCGAGTACAGGTCAGACCACCAAGTCTCTGGAAAACCAGAGAAAGAGAGGCTGCAGTATTTCGACTTCAAACTGCTGCTGGCTGAGGAGATGATTGCTCAGGCACAGGGAGATCACAAGGCTGACAATGTGGCCAGTGATGATGAAGAGATGAGTACTGATGAAGAGTACATTCCAACAAAGAAGAGGAGGCCTGTTGAACCTCAGCCCAATGCCAATGTCCAAAAATACAGGGCAGTCCATTTGCCAAAGATGGAGGAGGCTGCTCATTCATCACGGTGCAGAAGAGAGGGATGCAAAGGGGACACATATGTCAAGTGCATCAAGCATAACATGTTTCTGTGTGTTTCAAAGGCCAAAAACTGTTTCCTGTTGTACCATTCATGATACACTGTGATTTGGAGCTGTATGTGATGCCGTAAATTTGAGTATTCAAACATTGTTGGGTGTTCTGCTAAGTTTAAATTCTTGTTCAAATGTTTATTGTGGGGAGTACCAGTAAGGATATTCCAGTAAATATGTGTTTATTTTGGTGCCATGTTTAACTAACCCTGTTTGGTAGTTTGAAGAGTTGACAGTGAGAAATTGCAATAGTATAGGTCAGACAGAAATGTGCTGATTTCCTCCCTCATGTAAAATAGCCAGATCATTCAGATGTCTTCATCTATTTTAATGTTTATGAAATAAGAAGATTTTTTAAAAGAAATCCACATGAAAATGAATTCGGTATTATAACATTACATCATTACATTTTATATCAAACAAGACCCGATGTCCACCACAAGGGACAGTCCAGAAAAAATAAATAAACAATGTTTTTGAAAAAAAATTGTTGCAGTATGTTTCTTTCAACCACAATACTTAAATTATCATAAAAATATCAAAAAAGCTTGTTTCTTCTGGGTCTCTCATGGCATACTAATAACCATTTGAATGGTAAAGAATCAATGTAAGTAACTAAGATGACTTTATTAAGATTACTTTATTGTCATGTAGTCACACGAAATGACTCTCCGCATCTGACTCATCCAGGTTGGCACCTGTTGAACACACACATGCACGGGGTGACACACTCAGCGCCCAGGGAGCATGGGGGGTACGGAGCGGTGAGATTAGGAATGGAAGGTTATTGGAGGACCCACTCTAACCACAGAGCCTGATAGGTTGTGGGTACAGTGGCACATGTTACACCGGCGGCTCCTGGGTACGGGGACCATTATGAAGAATTGAATCTTTGCACCATGCAAATCAAAGATGTCAGATGACACCAAACGAAAAAACAAAAAATAAGGAAGAGGTAAATTGCACCTTTTCTTACCCATTTTTCAGTAATTATGGGTGGAAATTCACACCTTCTTGCAGCTGAACACCTCCTCTCCCACTTATGATCATGTGTGGTTTGATATTCGAAAATTTTCTTTCATGTTTTCTAGCAATTATTGATGGACATTCAGACCTTCTTTCAGCTGAACACCTCCGCTTCCTCTTTTGATTGTGTATAGTCGGGCTTTCGAGCCTTTTCTTCCCCGGTTTTTACAAATTATGGTTGGACATTCAGACCTTCTTGCAGCCGAAAACCTCCGCTCCCTCTTTTAATCATACATTGTCGGGCATTCGCAGCTTTTCTTACCTGCTTTTTACAAACCAGGGTCGGACTTTCACATCTTTTAGTAGCCTAACACCTCCGCTCCCGTTATTGATTGTGTACAGTTGGGTATTTTAACCTTTTCTTACCCGCTTTTTACCAACTATGGTCTGACATTCACACCTTCTTGCAGCCGAACACTTCCGCTTCACCTTTTAGTGTTCTATGGGGTATTCACACCTTTTTTTTCACCGCATTTTATAGATTATGGTTGGAAATTCTCACCCACTCTCATCCGAAGACCTCTCCTCCCACTTTTGTTAATATATAGTCGGGCATTCGAACCTTTTCTTACCCGCTTTTTACAAATTATGGTCGAACATTCCCACCTACTTGCAGCCGAATACTTCCGCTCCACCTTTTAGTGATGTATGGTTGGCATTTGCACCTTTTCTTACCCTCTTTTTATACTGATTGCTGAAGATTAAGTTGTTCTTTCTCAAACTACAACATTTTTTTAATTGTTGAAACTTGATTTGAAGTGGATAAATAAGGAGGACAAACAGTTTTAAGTCAGGCTGATAGAAGGAATTAATTTTATAGCAAAATCTGTATTTCGTCATATGTCAAGAGATGCTTATTGCTGAAGAAGTTCTTTCTCATTCTACAAAGTACAACGTTGTTTATCGTTGAAACTTGATTAGACATGAATAAATATGAAGGACAAAGCAGTCTTAACTTGGTTTGAGTTAAGGAATTCGTTTTATAGTAGAATCCGAATTCGTGCATAACTCGTAAAATAGAGCTTATTTTCGGATTCCTGAAGAATGAGTCTGGTTCTTTCTCATAATACAAAGTTTGTTGTTTATTGTTGAAACTTAATCAGAAGTGAAGAAATAAGGACAAACCGTTTTAAGTAAGTTTGATAGAAGGATTTCATTTTATAGCAAAATCTGTATTCTTTCATATCTCCTGGAGAGAAGCTTATTGCTGAAAATTAGGTCTGGTTCTTTTTCATACTACAAAATACAGTGTTGTTTATTGTTGAAACTAGATTAGAAGTAGATAAATATGAAGGACAAAGCAGTTTGAACTTGGTTTGAGAGAAGGAATTAATTTTATTGCAAAATCCGAATTCATGCATAACTCGTCAAATAGATAGTGATGTGTCGTTCGTGAGCGATTTGTTCGATATGAACTAATTTTTTATATGACTCGGGAGTAACGAGTTGTCTCAGTGAGTGATTTGTTCAATTTCATGCAGTAGCCTTCCTCACCACATGGCAGGCGGCAGCTTCATAAGTTCAGTCAGCAGGACAGGAAACAGTATTGATTCGTTCACGACTCAACTCCTCGGCTGACGGGTCCTCGCACAGGAAACAGTATTGATTCGTTTATGACTCAACTCCTTGGGTCTTTGTTCATTTGTCACGTTTCAAATTCTACGTTTCATTTGTCAGGCTGAAGAGCAGTAGGCACAACAGTTCGTTCACAAACCGGATCATTAATCTCATAGACTATTCTACCTTCAACAAGTTGGAAACCACAATCGACTCTCTAGATGCAGAAAAAGCATTTGATCGAGTGAACTGGAAATTTTTATTCGCAACATTAAACAAATTCGGGTTTGGGTCACACTTCATCAAATGGATAAGGATATTATATAGCTCCCCAAATGCAAGTGTCAGGACAAATGATCAAACTTCTCCAAGCTTCAGTCTGCAGAGAGGTACAAGACAGGGTTGCCCATTTTCTTCCTCATTTTTTGCTTTTTTCATCAAACCTTTAGCAGCTTCAATCAGACAAGATAGAAATATTAAAGGCATCCAATCCCAAAATATTGAGCATAAAATAAGTCTTTATGCTGATGATGTATTACTTTTCCTTCAGAACTCACAGACGTCTCTCACACACACGATCACACTCATAAATAAATTCTCAGCACTTTCTGACTACTCTATCAACTGGTCTAAGACCACAGTTCTGCCCATTAACTGTAGGGTCCAGAATATACCTGCAATCACTTTACAGTCAGGAAATATTAGATATTTAGGCATAAACATTTCCTCCAGGGTCTCAGAGCTAACAAACCTAAATTATGTTTTAAATTTTTCACAAGAACATCTTGTTTGGTCAGTTAAGTACTGAAAAGTCATTGATTTGGGCATACTTTAACATGTTAAAGGGGCTTTTGAAACTGTTATTTTTCACACAAAGGATTTTTCTGATGTGAAAGTGTATAGTAGAGGTCGGTTAAAAAACCTTTTTAAAAGAATTTGAGCTCATTCAAGGATAGTATGATGAGGGGCTGATATACTAACCTTTCCATATATATATATATATAATTGTTTCACTGATGTTAATTTGTTTAAAATCTGGTCATTTCTAACATATGTATCGGCCCACAATTTCACAATCGGTGCCTCCAAAGTAAGTTCTTTCCTATACTCACATGAGTGAAGTGCACAGTGAATTAGAAGTTACTGAAGTTTATGTGGCCTGTCAGAGGGAGCATTGGGCCCAGTATTCATTGTAAATGCCTTGTGATACGTCTTCGTAACACGTTTTATATAGTACAACCTGTCACTAAAGGAGCTCCACAGTTTGTCTGTCGTACTGCTTTGGTGGAGGTTGTGGGCCTTATAAATAAATTATATTCATATATTTATAGATTCTAAAGATATAGTGATTAAAAGAGGTTGACAACGCCACCTAGGTTTGAGAGCCCAAGACTCTAAAGACACGTACAGGTTCTTAATCAAAACAAGGTTTGAGCAGACTTAAAAAAACAGGAGTCTAACTGGTATTTTACAAGATTTATTGTCATAAAATAGGTAACCCAGCCCAAAATCTCCGCCAAGGATCCCACAGCCTCTGGATCATCTCACTCTCCAACTCTCTGGGGCAAGTGACAGACATCCAACTCTGGTGGTGGAACAAACCCTCAGTCACTCCAAAACACAAGAGTGAGGAAATATCAGTACTCACTGGTAGTCCACCTCCACCTCCACGGCCCTTGAAGAATGCTCCGTACCCCCCATGCTCCCCGGGCGCTGTAATTGGCTGCCCCACTGCTCCAGTGTATGGCATCTGTCTCCATGAGTGTGTCACCCTGTGCATGTGTGTGTTCAACAGGTCCCAACCTGGATAGGTCAAATGCGGAGGAGTAATATTAAATTAAATAATTTTAGTTATTTACACTGATCCTCTATCATTCAAATGGTTATTAGTATGCCATGAGACTAAAGTGAAAGAAAGTTTACCAGTTTTGACAATAATTAAAACCAGATTCATTCTGCGGGAGGCTCCCTGGGGTTATAATTGCAAGACAGTTTCTCCTGAAATGCCTCAAGTCAAGATGAAGCACAGGTCTGCTACTCAGGCTTTGTGGACTCTTCTTTTATAACGAACCTTTACACAGAAAACTGTGAAAATGTCGTTCCTCCTCTCCAGTACCCCCGAATAGACCTTACCAGGGAGGCTGAGGAGTGTGATCCCGTTATTCCTGTCTGACACACATATTCTTACAATTTGAATTTATTGAAGTCTGTTAAAAATGAAAAATGTGTTTTTATGTCCAACAACGTTCTTTTAAATATTTGATGCTAATGATAAAAGCTCCAATGATGTCAGATTTTATGTTCAAAGCAGAACATGTGAAACAGCATAAAAAGTGAACGTTGACTTAACAGCATACATGTGTAACTGTGCTGTCGACACAGTGATGTAAACACCAGATAAAGAGAGAGAATGAGCTTTTACTGTCGGACTGTGTTGATTAAAGTGAGGACAGAAAACAACAGACTGAGCGAACAAAGAGAAAATCAGGAGCCTGCAGGGAAATCTTGCCCCACAGCTGAAAGTTTCTCCTTTAAACAGAGAAGTTTCAGTATTTTTCTGTTTTCACCACACTGCTGAATGAGTTCAGGTGTTGATGCTGTTCAGTGTTTCCTGAATCTTTCTGTTCTGTTGAAGAGTACTTTTTGTTGTAAATGATGTTGTCAGATTGGTGAATAAAATCTACTCTTTGTTCCACTGTCTTTATATAGAAAGTCCAAGATCTTTAATCCTTCCGCAGGCAAGAGGAAACATGGCTCTGATGAGGCTAAAGAACACGAGCAACAATTTACTAAAAGTTTATTGAACTTTTTGCATTGTTTCATTCCAACAAATACTCCTGCAGTTAAAGTGTTCCACACATACGTTATCTAACTTTTTAAACAAAATCACATGTATACATATATTTAATTTCTATTGAGAAATGCAGCAGAGCACCAGAGTTTCCTCATGTGTAAGAGGATGGAGGTGTGTTTGATGGGTCAAACACACAAAAAACACCTGGGCAGTCAGATCAAGCAGCTTTAAGCAGCTTGGTGGTTTTACTCTCTTTGGCTCCACTTTCTCAAGACGTCCTCTGCTGCGTCCAGAGTGGAGTCCTCCTGTTAGACACTAATTCATATGCTGATGTACATTCCAGCTGCCGTGACACTAAACAGGGAAACTCATCTTTTAACACCAGTAAAATCTATTCATTATTCAAATATTTTGACCTGTTTTGACTCCCCCTGTAAGCATGTAGTGTTCTAACACTTCACACTGTGCGGTCAATGCTTGTTCCTTTAAAAAAGGAGTGTATCAACTCTATGTAAGCACAGTGCATAAATGTGTACAATAAAAGGGGATATCAAACCCTCAACAATATCAAAAATACCTTATTTGTCTTTGGAAGAATAACTTTTGAAGAAAATGACCTTTTAATTGTTTCTTATTTTGATAAAAGAATCCAAACAAGTGCGTAATTTTTTTTTTCATGTTTTATTTTATTTAAACACATAAATCAATGTAATAATAATTTGTGTAGGATCTTATTCATATTCTTATTTGAATGACACAATAATGCTCTGAACAGTTGTGAGAACACCAGATTCTCACATGTGGGGATGCTTCCAGCATAAATCCCCACATCCTGAATCAGTTGTTCAGGATGAAAAGATAGAGTCGTGCAAAAGATAGATACATTTGAAGTATTTTTATTGATGTTACTGTAACAGGAGGTATAGAGATTTCATTGGATGACTAGTCTTGTGCGCGAATACTAAACGCTGCTGCTACTTTCTCTCTTGATGTTGTTGTATTTGTATTGTCTACGATGTTTTGGCGTCATATATTTTTTGAAGAGCCTCCACATTGAAGGCAGCTCTGGTCTTTCTTCTGAGGGGTTAAACTTGTCCACTGCTTGTTCTGGTACTGCAAGTTGAAGAGACAAGTCTTCTGTGGTATGTAAGGGGTTTGATGTTGGAGAGTCCTCTGACTGTTTAGAGGCTGGTTCCATTTCGATGACAATGAAAGTTCTTTCTTGATTTTGCTTTGGAAGTGGTTCTTGGACAACGATCAGTGATGAAATGTCCTCCGTGTCTTGAGTTTCCTGCATGACTTCAGACTGGTCGTTCTTTATAATGGTCTCTACCGTCTTTTTGCTTTCGCGCCGACGCTTTTTAGAGGAAACTTTCTCCTTTGGTGGCTCTGAGACATCTTTTGGTTGTGGGACTAATTCCATTTCGATGTCACTCACCAGCTCTGGGACCACGTCTGGTTGTGGCACTCCAGCCTGATGAGCCAAATCTGATGGAATCCCTTCCTGTGAGTCTTCAGAAGCCCTTTCTATTTCCTTTTCTTCCACGGGTTCAGAAATCTTCTCTGGTTCCTGGATATAAATCGGTGATGAAATGTCCTCCGTGTCTTGAGGTTCCTGGATGACTTCAGGCAGGTTCTTTACAATGGTTTCTGGCATCTTTTTGTTCTTGCGCCGACGCTTCTTTGATGTAACGTTCTCTTTTGGTGGCTCAGGGATCCCTTGTGGTTCTGTTTTGTTGACTCCATCCACTTCTGGATTCGATACTTCCACTTGTGAAGCCAGCTCTTCTACAGTTATGTTCTTTGGTGGAAGACGTATCTGATCTAAATGGAGTTCTGGGAGGATGTACAGCTCTGTTTTTTCTTCTGGCTTGATGATGAGGGATAGAAATACAGCCTTCATAAGTTCTGCCACCTTCTTTTCCTGTGTCTTTGTTTCCTCCTCCTGTGCCTTTAGTTTGGAGGCAAGATCAATATTGGAGGCAGTCTTTTCTTTGAGTTGTTCTTTCAAGCTCTCTACCTCTTTTACAACTGACTGATATTCAGTTTCAGATACTGGTGGTTTCAGTGTTTCAATCAATTCTGCAATTACGTCATTGCATTCCTTGAGCTCCTGCTCACACTTTTCACGGAGATGACGCTCACACTTCAAACAGTTTTCCAGGTCCTTGAGTTTTTCCTCAGAAATGGAGCAGCTATTCTCTGCTGCGACTCTTCTGTCTTTTTCTCGTGTTAGAAAGAAATTCTTTTTCAGCAGCTTAGTCCTGACAATATCCATCCGATGGTATAAATAGTTGATCTTGTCCTTATTATGTTGGTAAGATTCCTGTAATTTTTCTGATCCATAATCATCGTCGGCAGCAGAGGCATTAGAGGGAATCTCCTCGGTTTGTGAAATTGGAAACTTCCACGTGACGCGACGAACTTTGGAGGCCTGGGGATGATCCTGCACAAGCTGGACGTCCTCGGAATGAGGAGTCACAGCCGCAGCAGAGACCTGGGATTGTTCCTTTTCCAACACGTCCAACATTTCTGATCTGTTGGTGGGTTCCTCCAAACTTTCATCACTGCCAAAAGTAATGTTATATTTGTAGGACGCCTGAGATTGTTCTTTTTCAAACAGGTCATTTTCTAGGTTTGATTTTAAAATTTCTCGCCTGTTGGTGGGTTCCTTATAACTTTCCTTACTGACAAAAGTAATGTTATATTTGTAGGACGCCTGAGATTGTTCTTTTTCAAACAGGTCATTTTCTAGGCTTGATGTTAAAATTTCTTGCCTGTTGGTGGGTTTCTTATAACTTTCATTACTGCCAAAAGTAATGTTATATTTGTTGGAGGCCTGGGCTTGTTTGTCGGTTTGTGAATTTGGAAACTTCCACGTGACGCAACGTACTTTGGAGGCCTGGGGATGATCCTGCACCAGCTGGACGTCCTCGGAATGAGGAGTCACAGCCGCAGCAGAGACCTGGGATGGTTCTTTTTCCTCTTCGTCATTTACTGTTTGAGGAGACGGGGAATCCTCAGAGGCCTGGCATTGTTCTTTTTCACACAGCTCATTTTCTGACCTGTTGGTGGGTTCCTCATAACCTTCATTATCGCCAAAAGTAATGGTATATGTGTAGATATCCTCAGGTAAATCGTCCTCTACCATGTCACACCACTGAAGTGGAGCAGATGATATCTTGGTTTGACTCATTTTGCTTGTTGTTTTTAAGAGCTTGTCAAAATTACTATTTAAGATAGTAATTAAGTGTTGTTTTTAATAGTTTGTCAAAATTACTATTTAAGATAGTAATTAAGTGTTGTTTTTTTAGACGATGTGAAAACCGTTTGCTGTGACTTTCAAATTTGCTTCGAAAACTGGACGTGTTTCTTCAGATAAACTCCTGACGAACTGTGAAATAGGAGGGAAAATGTCTGGCCTATATAACATTTGTGATGTCAAACAACATCAGTGGTGACATCAATTGTGATGTCAAACAACATCAGTGGTGACATCAATTGTGATGTCATCATCAGTGATGACCAGAAGACCAGAAGAGAGATTGTGATGTCATCAGTGATGTCATCAGTGATGACATCACAATTTAGTGATAAGACTAAAAAAGAGCAATGGCATTCCGTTCTCAGTCACCATCTTGTGTGTTGTTTTGCTCTCTTGTTCAGTTTTATGATTATACATTTTTAAACTTTTTTCTGTGAAATCTCAAAATATTATTGTCCAGGTCAGTTTTAATGCATTCATTGTATGTTATGGTACTCACGACTGCTTTCTTGATGCCTCCACTGGAAAATTGGACCTCATTCTGTGATGATCTGCAGGTTTGAAGGCCTCTGTTCTGTCTCTCTTCTGGTCTGTGATTCCAACCACAGATTCTGAATGGAATTGAAGTCCGGATTCCAGAATGTTGATTTTTGTTCTCTGTTAATCACTTGACGACTTCAGCTGAATACTTCATGTCACTGTCACGTTGGAAGGTCCACTTCTGCCAGTTTTCAGCAACCAGTGTAATGTTTCCCACTAGCAGTGTTTTCCAAGACAGAATAATGTCAGTTTTTAAAATGTTTCCAAAATAAACCTTTTTCCACATTCAAACTGAAGCAGACACCCTTTCCACTTTTAAGATTAGGCTTAAAACTTTCCTTTTTGATAAAGCTTATAGTTAGGGATGGCTCAGGTGATCCTGAAACATCCCATAGTTAAGCTGCTATAGGATTAGACTGCTGGGGTTCATCTGTCCCACCTTTCCTCACTTTGTTCTCTTTTTCCCCATTTAAAAAAGCCTCAAAATAAAAGTGAGTTTTAGGTGGCTACAATAGAATAGAATAGAATAGAATAGAATAGAATAGAATAGAATAGATAAATATTTTATTCATCCCCCAGTGAGGGAAATTCAAATTAGTCAAGTAGCTCATTAAAATATAAATATTTCCAATGATTGTATATTAGACAACAACAACAATCATAATAATAATCAATGACTAATTAAATAAATTTGAGAAGAACATGTCAGCAGTCGCTGTTAAAAAGCCTTATGGCTGTGGGGACAAAGGACCTCCTGAACCTCTCAGTCCTGCAGTTCAGTGAGATGAGCCTCTCACTGCAGCTGCTCCTCTCTCCTGCCAGGATGCTGTGGAGAGGATGTTTATTGTTCTCCAAAACAGAATATGATTTCCTCCTCATCCGTTGCTCCACCACAGCACCGAGAGGGTCGAGCCTTCTGCCTACCACAGAACAAGTCTTTTTCACCAGTTTGTCCAGGCACCTTGTTAGAATTAAAATTAACTAACAGACAACGGCATGAAACCAAGAAATCCCTCAGAGGCCTCAGTATTTTACTTGCAAGGGGAGAACAACACCCGAACCTACTCTCTGCAGATTCACAAGAGTTCTCCAACGAGTGGTTGCTTCCCTTGCTCTTTTATTAGGTGACACACACACACACACATACATACAATCCCCTATGTGCCCAGGTCTGGCATATCTCCTTAGTTTGGAGGCATCTCCTTATTTGGGGAGCTATAAAGATAACGATCAGTGGGGAGACAACATTCCTTCTTCTTCTCCTTGTGAAGTTTTGATATGAACTGGCCTCTCTGGCTGTGACTTTTATTTAATGATAAAAAGCAAACTTTTCTGACACACCTACAGTTTTTGTCTTAAGTGCAACTGCCCCAGCAGACAACAGCATTGAACAGTGCATAGGAGTGATCAAACATGCATTTCATATCTCTACAGACATGAGCCGTCTAGGGAAGAAGAGACGGCTCAGGCCAATCTGAACACTGAACGCTAAGGACAAACTTTTTCCTTTGCGCCTTTGATTATGAGCGAATATATCCAACTAATGTGTGAGTCATTTTGTCATCATCACCCGTCTTGCATAGGTACTGTACTTTTCAGCAGCATTAGATTTCTAAGATAATGCGTCATTTGGAAGGTCAGACATGATAGTTTGTAGTATATTGGGTCCAAACTGTCTATCAAGGCAGACAGCATGAAGGTATGTTTACAGACTGTGTTTGGATCTAAATGTGTCTTTATTCTGTATGAACCTGCCATTGTCTCACTGCTCTTTGTATCAATAATGCAGATCAGGACCACTGAGCTCCTGCACGGAATCCCTGATTGTTCAGCAAATATTTAAAGTCAGAGTGAACATTCCCGGTTTCCCCAATTGTCACTGTCAAGTACAGTCAAATGTGCTAAAGTTGATGTTTTCTTGGCACATTTACTTTTCACCAGGGGAGAAGTGCTGCTGAGCAGAATTTTTACTTCCATAAAGATTCAAGTTGCATACACATAATTAACCTCTTGGTGACTGAATGATTAATAGAGGTCCATAATTCATGCATTACTTTAGAAAATTCCTAAGATTGCTGCAGAGCAGCATGATTCTCCAGAGAAACCTAATCTGAGCTGCACTGTCACCACTCCTGCAGCACTCTCTCCAGAAGATGGAGACCTTGTGCCAGTGTAGAGATTCCTGCCCGAGCACCAAAGATATCACAGTTAAAAGTCTCAGATGATAAGGAGTTGTTGGTGAAAATATAATGAAGCATCTCAAAAATGTTTTAACCACATTTTCACATTTTTCTGTGTAAGGGTTTGTTATAAAAGAAGAGTCCACAAAGCCTGAGTAGCAGACCTGTGCTTCATCTTGACTTGAGGGATTTCAGGAGAAACTGTCTTGCAATTACAACCTCAGGGAGCTTCCCGCAGAATAAATCTGGTTTTAATTATTGTCAAAACAGTTCAACTTTCTTTCACTTTAAGAGACCACTGTAATATACACAGTTTCATGGAATACTAATGACCATTTGAATGATAAAGAATCAATGTAAGTAACTAAGATGACTTTATTAAGATTACTTTATTGTCATGTAGTCACACGAAATTACTCTCCGCATCTGACTCATCCGGGTTGGCACCTGTTGAACACACACATGCACGGGGTGACACACTCAGCGCCCAGGGAGCATGGGGGGTACGGAGCGGCGAGATTAGGAATGGAAGGTTATTGGAGGACCCACTCTAACCACAGAGCCTGATAGGTTGTGGGTACAGTGGCACACGTTACACCGGCGGCTCCTGGGTACGGGGACCATTATGAAGAATTGAATCTCTGCACCATGCAAATCAAAGATGTCAGATGACACCAAACGAAAAAACAAAAAAGTAAGGAAGAGGTAAATCTGAAATGGTTGTTAAAAAACCATCTGAGGTTGCCGTGACAAAGTGACAGGATAACAAGGCAGTCTTGATGGCCTCCACTGTCCGTGGGATACAGCCCCAGGACAGTTGCATGAGATGGTCAACAAAAGAGAAGCTCCATGTTACTGTGCCTCGACCAGCTGTTGTAGCTGAATACAACAAAAACATGGGCGGCTTCGGTTTGTGCGACCGCATGATCAGCTTCTATCCAATGTCAAGCCGCACAAGAAAATGGACCTGCATTTTGTTGACCTGGCAGCTGGATCGAGTACAGGTCAGACCACCAAGTCTCTGGAAAACCAGAGAAAGAGAGGCTGCAGTATTTCGACTTCAAACTGCTGCTGGCTGAGGAGATGATTGCTCAGGCACAGGGAGATCACAAGGCTGACAATGTGGCCAGTGATGATGAAGAGATGAGTACTGATGAAGAGTACATTCCAACAAAGAAGAGGAGGCCTGTTGAACCTCAGCCCAATGCCAATGTCCAAAAATACAGGGCAGTCCATTTGCCAAAGATGGAGGAGGCTGCTCATTCATCACGGTGCAGAAGAGAGGGATGCAAAGGGGACACATATGTCAAGTGCATCAAGCATAACATGTTTCTGTGTGTTTCAAAGGCCAAAAACTGTTTCCTGTTGTACCATTCATGATACACTGTGATTTGGAGCTGTATGTGATGCCGTAGATTTGAGTATTCAAACATTGTTGGGTGTTCTGCTAAGTTTAAATTCTTGTTCAAATGTTTATTGTGGGGAGTACCAGTAAGGATATTCCAGTAAATATGTGTTTATTTTGGTGCCATGTTTAACTAACCCTGTTTGGTAGTTTGAAGAGTTGACAGTGAGAAATTGCGATAGTATAGGTCAGACAGAAATGTGCTGATTTCCTCCCTCATGTAAAATAGCCAGATCATTCAGATGTCTTCATCTATTTTAATGTTTATGAAATAAGAAGATTTTTAAAAGAAATCCACATGAAAATGAATTCGGTATTATAACATTACATCATTACATTTTATATCAAACAAGACCCGATGTCCACCACAAGGGACAGTCCAGAAAAAATAAATAAACAATGTTTTTGAAAAAAAATTGTTGCAGTATGTTTCTTTCAACCACAATACTTAAATTATCATAAAAATATCAAAAAAGCAAAACTTGTTTCCTCTGGGTCTCTCATGGCATACTAATAACCATTTGAATGGTAAAGAATCAATGTAAGTAACTAAGATGACTTTATTAAGATTACTTTATTGTCATGTAGTCACACGAAATGACTCTCCGCATCTGACTCATCCAGGTTGGCACCTGTTGAACACACACATGCACGGGGTGACACACTCAGCGCCCAGGGAGCATGGGGGGTACGGAGCGGCGAGATTAGGAATGGAAGGTTATTGGAGGACCCACTCTAACCACAGAGCCTGATAGGTTGTGGGTACAGTGGCACACGTTACACCGGCGGCTCCTGGGTACGGGGACCATTATGAAGAATTGAATCTTTGCACCATGCAAATCAAAGATGTCAGATGACACCAAACGAAAAAACAAAAAATAAGGAAGAGGTAAATTGCACCTTTTCTTACCCATTTTTCAGTAATTATGGGTGGAAATTCACACCTTCTTGCAGCTGAACACCTCCTCTCCCACTTATGATCATGTGTGGTTTGATATTCGAAAATTTTCTTTCATGTTTTCTAGCAATTATTGATGGACATTCAGACCTTCTTTCAGCTGAACACCTCCGCTTCCGCTTTTGATTGTGTATAGTCGGGCTTTCGAGCCTTTTCTTCCCCGGTTTTTACAAATTATGGTTGGACATTCAGACCTTCTTGCAGCCGAAAACCTCCGCTCCCTCTTTTAATCATACATTGTCGGGCATTCGCAGCTTTTCTTACCTGCTTTTTACAAACCAGGGTCGGACTTTCACATCTTTTAGTAGCCTAACACCTCCGCTCCCGTTATTGATTGTGTACAGTTGGGTATTTTAACCTTTTCTTACCCGCTTTTTACCAACTATGGTCTGACATTCACACCTTCTTGCAGCCGAACACTTCCGCTTCACCTTTTAGTGTTCTATGGGGTATTCACACCTTTTTTTTCACCGCATTTTATAGATTATGGTTGGAAATTCTCACCCACTCTCATCCGAAGACCTCTCCTCCCACTTTTGTTAATATATAGTCGGGCATTCGAACCTTTTCTTACCCGCTTTTTACAAATTATGGTCGAACATTCCCACCTACTTGCAGCCGAATACTTCCGCTCCACCTTTTAGTGATGTATGGTTGGCATTTGCACCTTTTCTTACCCTCTTTTTATACTGATTGCTGAAGATTAAGTTGTTCTTTCTCAAACTACAACATTTTTTTAATTGTTGAAACTTGATTTGAAGTGGATAAATAAGGAGGACAAACAGTTTTAAGTCAGGCTGATAGAAGGAATTAATTTTATAGCAAAATCTGTATTTCGTCATATGTCAAGAGATGCTTATTGCTGAAGAAGTTCTTTCTCATTCTACAAAGTACAACGTTGTTTATCGTTGAAACTTGATTAGACATGAATAAATATGAAGGACAAAGCAGTCTTAACTTGGTTTGAGTTAAGGAATTCGTTTTATAGTAGAATCCGAATTCGTGCATAACTCGTAAAATAGAGCTTATTTTCGGATTCCTGAAGAATGAGTCTGGTTCTTTCTCATAATACAAAGTTTGTTGTTTATTGTTGAAACTTCATCAGAAGTGAAGAAATAAGGACAAACCGTTTTAAGTAAGTTTGATAGAAGGATTTCATTTTATAGCAAAATCTGTATTCTTTCATATCTCCTGGAGAGAAGCTTATTGCTGAAAATTAGGTCTGGTTCTTTTTCATACTACAAAATACAGTGTTGTTTATTGTTGAAACTAGATTAGAAGTAGATAAATATGAAGGACAAAGCAGTTTGAACTTGGTTTGAGAGAAGGAATTAATTTTATTGCAAAATCCGAATTCATGCATAACTCGTCAAATAGATAGTGATGTGTCGTTCGTGAGCGATTTGTTCGATATGAACTAATTTTTTATATGACTCGGGAGTAACGAGTTGTCTCAGTGAGTGATTTGTTCAATTTCATGCAGTAGCCTTCCTCACCACATGGCAGGCGGCAGCTTCATAAGTTCAGTAGGCAGAACAGGAAACAGTATTGATTCGTTCACGACTCAACTCCTCGGCTGACGGGTCCTCGCACAGGAAACAGTATTGATTCGTTTATGACTCAACTCCTTGGGTCTTTGTTCATTTGTCACGTTTCAAATTCTACGTTTCATTTGACAGGCTGAAGAGCAGTAGGCACAACAGTTCGTTCACAAACCGGATCATTAATCTCATAGACTATTCTACCTTCAACAAGTTGGAAACCACAATCGACTCTCTAGATGCAGAAAAAGCAATTGATCGAGTGAACTGGAAATTTTTATTCGCAACATTAAACAAATTCGGGTTTGGGTCACACTTCATCAAATGGATAAGGATATTATATAGCTCCCCAAATGCAAGTGTCAGGACAAATGATCAAACTTCTCCAAGCTTCAGTCTGCAGAGAGGTACAAGACAGGGTTGCCCATTTTCTTCCTCATTTTTTGCTTTTTTCATCAAACCTTTAGCAGCTTCTATCAGACAAGATAGAAATATTAAAGGCATCCAATCCCAAAATATTGAGCATAAAATAAGTCTTTATGCTGATGATGTATTACTTTTCCTTCAGAACTCACAGACGTCTCTCACACACACGATCACACTCATAAATAAATTCTCAGCACTTTCTGACTACTCTATCAACTGGTCTAAGACCACAGTTCTGCCCATTAACTGTAGGGTCCAGAATATACCTGCAATCACTTTACAGTCAGGAAATATTAGATATTTAGGCATAAACATTTCCTCCAGGGTCTCAGAGCTAACAAACCTAAATTATGTTTTAAATTTTTCACAAGAACATCTTGTTTGGTCAGTTAAGTACTGAAAAGTCATTGATTTGGGCATACTTTAACATGTTAAAGGGGCTTTTGAAACTGTTATTTTTCACACAAAGTATTTTTCTGATGTGAAAGTGTATAGTAGAGGTCGGTTAAAAAACCTTTTTAAAAGAATTTGAGCTCATTCAAGGATAGTATGATGAGGGGCTGATATACTAACCTTTCCATATATATATATATATAATTGTTTCACTGATGTTAATTTGTTTACAATCTGGTCATTTCTAACATATGTATCGGCCCACAATTTCACAATCGGTGCCTCCAAAGTAAGTTCTTTCCTATACTCACATGAGTGAAGTGCACAGTGAATTAGAAGTTACTGAAGTTTATGTGGCCTGTCAGAGGGAGCATTGGGCCCAGTATTCATTGTAAATGCCTTGTGATACGTCTTCGTAACACGTTTTATATAGTACAACCTGTCACTAAAGGAGCTCCACAGTTTGTCTGTCGTACTGCTTTGGTGGAGGTTGTGGGCCTTATAAATAAATTATATTCATATATTTATAGATTCTAAAGATATAGTGATTAAAAGAGGTTGACAACGCCACCTAGGTTTGAGAGCCCAAGACTCTAAAGACACGTACAGGTTCTTAATCAAAACAAGGTTTGAGCAGACTTAAAAAAACAGGAGTCTAACTGGTATTTTACAAGATTTATTGTCATAAAATAGGTAACCCAGCCCAAAATACTTGGGCTGGGTTACCTATCCAGAGGCTGTGGGATCCGCCAAGGATCCCACAGCCTCTGGATCATCTCACTCTCCAACTCTCTGGGGCAAGTGACAGACATCCAACTCTGGTGGTGGAACAAACCCTCAGTCACTCCAAAACACAAGAGTGAGGAAATATCAGTACTCACTGGTAGTCCACCTCCACCTCCACGGCCCTTGAAGAAGGCTCCGTACCCCCCATGCTCCCCGGGCGCTGTAATTGGCTGCCCCACTGCTCCAGTGTATGGCATCTGTCTCCATGAGTGTGTCACCCTGTGCATGTGTGTGTTCAACAGGTCCCAACCTGGATAGGTCAAATGCGGAGGAGTAATATTAAATTAAATAATTTTAGTTATTTACACTGATCCTCTATCATTCAAATGGTTATTAGTATGCCATGAGACTAAAGTGAAAGAAAGTTTACCAGTTTTGACAATAATTAAAACCAGATTCATTCTGCGGGAGGCTCCCTGGGGTTATAATTGCAAGACAGTTTCTCCTGAAATGCCTCAAGTCAAGATGAAGCACAGGTCTGCTACTCAGGCTTTGTGGACTCTTCTTTTATAACGAACCTTTACACAGAAAACTGTGAAAATGTCGTTCCTCCTCTCCAGTACCCCCGAATAGACCTTACCAGGGAGGCTGAGGAGTGTGATCCCGTTATTCCTGTCTGACACACATATTCTTACAATTTGAATTTATTGAAGTCTGTTAAAAATGAAAAATGTGTTTTTATGTCCAACAACGTTCTTTTAAATATTTGATGCTAATGATAAAAGCTCCAATGATTTCAGATTTTATGTTCAAAGCAGAACATGTGAAACAGCATAAAAAGTGAACGTTGACTTAACAGCATACATGTGTAACTGTGCTGTCGACACAGTGATGTAAACACCAGATAAAGAGAGAGAATGAGCTTTTACTGTTGGACTGTGTTGATTAAAGTGAGGACAGAAAACAACAGACTGAGCGAACAAAGAGAAAATCAGGAGCCTGCAGGGAAATCTTGCCCCACAGCTGAAAGTTTCTCCTTTAAACAGAGAAGTTTCAGTATTTTTCTGTTTTCACCACACTGCTGAATGAGTTCAGGTGTTGATGCTGTTCAGTGTTTCCTGAATCTTTCTGTTCTGTTGAAGAGTACTTTTTGTTGTAAATGATGTTGTCAGATTGGTGAATAAAATCTACTCTTTGTTCCACTGTCTTTATATAGAAAGTCCAAGATCTTTAATCCTTCCGCAGGCAAGAGGAAACATGGCTCTGATGAGGCTAAAGAACACGAGCAACAATTTACTAAAAGTTTATTGAACTTTTAACACCAGTAAAATCTATTCATTATTCAAATATTTTGACCTGTTTTGACTCCCCCTGTAAGCATGTAGTGTTCTAACACTTCACACTGTGCGGTCAATGCTTGTTCCTTTAAAAAAGGAGTGTAATCAACTCTATGTAAGCACAGTGCATAAATGTGTACAATAAAAGGGGATATCAAACCCTCAACAATATCAAAAATACCTTATTTGTCTTTGGAAGAATAACTTTAGAAGAAAATGACCTTTTAATTGTTTCTTATTTTGATAAAAGAATCCAAACAAGTGCGTAATTTTTTTTTTCATGTTTTATTTTATTTAAACACATAAATCAATGTAATAATAATTTGTGTAGGATCTTATTCATATTCTTATTTGAATGACACAATAATGCTCTGAACAGTTGTGAGAACACCAGATTCTCACATGTGGGAATGCTTCCAGCATAAATCCCCACATCCTGAATCAGTTGTTCAGGATGAAAAGATAGAGTCGTGCAAAAGATAGATACATTTGAAGTATTTTTATTGATGTTACTGTAACAGGAGGTATAGAGATTTCATTGGATGACTAGTCTTGTGCGCGAATACTAAACGCTGCTGCTACTTTCTCTCTTGATGTTGTTGTATTTGTATTGTCTACGATGTTTTGGCGTCATATATTTTTTGAAGAGCCTCCACATTGAAGGCAGCTCTGGTCTTTCTTCTGAGGGGTTAAACTTGTCCACTGCTTGTTCTGGTACTGCAAGTTGAAGAGACAAGTCTTCTGTGGTATGTAAGGGGTTTGATGTTGGAGAGTCCTCTGACTGTTTAGAGGCTGGTTCCATTTCGATGACAATGAAAGTTCTTTCTTGATTTTGCTTTGGAAGTGGTTCTTGGACAACGATCAGTGATGAAATGTCCTCCGTGTCTTGAGTTTCCTGCATGACTTCAGACTGGTCGTTCTTTATAATGGTCTCTACCGTCTTTTTGCTTTCGCGCCGACGCTTTTTAGAGGAAACTTTCTCCTTTGGTGGCTCTGAGACATCTTTTGGTTGTGGGACTAATTCCATTTCGATGTCACTCACCAGCTCTGGGACCACGTCTGGTTGTGGCACTCCAGCCTGATGAGCCAAATCTGATGGAATCACTTCCTGTGAGTCTTCAGAAGCCCTTTCTATTTCCTTTTCTTCCACGGGTTCAGAAATCTTCTCTGGTTCCTGGATATAAATCGGTGATGAAATGTCCTCCGTGTCTTGAGGTTCCTGGATGACTTCAGGCAGGTTCTTTACAATGGTTTCTGGCATCTTTTTGTTCTTGCGCCGACGCTTCTTTGATGTAACGTTCTCTTTTGGTGGCTCAGGGATCCCTTGTGGTTCTGTTTTGTTGACTCCATCCACTTCTGGATTCGATACTTCCACTTGTGAAGCCAGCTCTTCTACAGTTATGTTCTTTGGTGGAAGACGTATCTGATCTAAATGGAGTTCTGGGAGGATGTACAGCTCTGTTTTTTCTTCTGGCTTGATGATGAGGGATAGAAATACAGCCTTCATAAGTTCTGCCACCTTCTTTTCCTGTGTCTTTGTTTCCTCCTCCTGTGCCTTTAGTTTGGAGGCAAGATCAATATTGGAGGCAGTCTTTTCTTTGAGTTGTTCTTTCAAGCTCTCTACCTCTTTTACAACTGACTGATATTCAGTTTCAGATACTGGTGGTTTCAGTGTTTCAATCAATTCTGCAATTACGTCATTGCATTCCTTGAGCTCCTGCTCACACTTTTCACGGAGATGACGCTCACACTTCAAACAGTTTTCCAGGTCCTTGAGTTTTTCCTCAGAAATGGAGCAGCTATTCTCTGCTGCGACTCTTCTGTCTTTTTCTCGTGTTAGAAAGAAATTCTTTTTCAGCAGCTTAGTCCTGACAATATCCATTCGATGGTATAAATAGTTGATCTTGTCCTTATTATGTTGGTAAGATTCCTGTAATTTTTCTGATCCATAATCATCGTCGGCAGCAGAGGCATTAGAGGGAATCTCCTCGGTTTGTGAAATTGGAAACTTCCACGTGACGCGACGAACTTTGGAGGCCTGGGGATGATCCTGCACAAGCTGGACGTCCTCGGAATGAGGAGTCACAGCCGCAGCAGAGACCTGGGATTGTTCCTTTTCCAACACGTCCAACATTTCTGATCTGTTGGTGGGTTCCTCCAAACTTTCATCACTGCCAAAAGTAATGTTATATTTGTAGGACGCCTGAGATTGTTCTTTTTCAAACAGGTCATTTTCTAGGTTTGATTTTAAAATTTCTCGCCTGTTGGTGGGTTCCTTATAACTTTCCTTACTGACAAAAGTAATGTTATATTTGTAGGACGCCTGAGATTGTTCTTTTTCAAACAGGTCATTTTCTAGGCTTGATGTTAAAATTTCTTGCCTGTTGGTGGGTTTCTTATAACTTTCATTACTGCCAAAAGTAATGTTATATTTGTTGGAGGCCTGGGCTTGTTTGTCGGTTTGTGAATTTGGAAACTTCCACGTGACGCAACGTACTTTGGAGGCCTGGGGATGATCCTGCACCAGCTGGACGTCCTCGGAATGAGGAGTCACAGCCGCAGCAGAGACCTGGGATGGTTCTTTTTCCTCTTCGTCATTTACTGTTTGAGGAGACGGGGAATCCTCAGAGGCCTGGCATTGTTCTTTTTCACACAGCTCATTTTCTGACCTGTTGGTGGGTTCCTCATAACCTTCATTATCGCCAAAAGTAATGGTATATGTGTAGATATCCTCAGGTAAATCGTCCTCTACCATGTCACACCACTGAAGTGGAGCAGATGATATCTTGGTTTGACTCATTTTGCTTGGTGTTTTTAAGAGCTTGTCAAAATTACTATTTAAGATAGTAATTAAGTGTTGTTTTTAATAGTTTGTCAAAATTACTATTTAAGATAGTAATTAAGTGTTGTTTTTTTAGACGATGTGAAAACCGTTTGCTGTGACTTTCAAATTCGCTTCGAAAACTGGACGTGTTTCTTCAGATAAACTCCTGACGAACTGTGAAATAGGAGGGAAAATGTCTGGCCTATATAACATTTGTGATGTCAAACAACATCAGTGGTGACATCAATTGTGATGTCAAACAACATCAGTGGTGACATCAATTGTGATGTCATCATCAGTGATGACCAGAAGACCAGAAGAGAGATTGTGATGTCATCAGTGATGTCATCAGTGATGACATCACAATTTAGTGATAAGACTAAAAAAGAGCAATGGCATTCCGTTCTCAGTCACCATCTTGTGTGTTGTTTTGCTCTCTTGTTCAGTTTTATGATTATACATTTTTAAACTTTTTTCTGTGAAATCTCAAAATATTATTGTCCAGGTCAGTTTTAATGCATTCATTGTATGTTATGGTACTCACGACTGCTTTCTTCATGCCTCCACTGGAAAATTGGACCTCATTCTGTGATGATCTGCAGGTTTGAAGGCCTCTGTTCTGTCTCTCTTCTGGTCTGTGATTCCAACCACAGATTCTGAATGGAATTGAAGTCCGGATTCCAGAATGTTGATTTTTGTTCTCTGTTAATCACTTGACGACTTCAGCTGAATACTTCATGTCACTGTCACGTTGGAAGGTCCACTTCTGCCAGTTTTCAGCAACCAGTGTAATGTTTCCCACTAGCAGTGTTTTCCAAGACAGAATAATGTCAGTTTTTAAAATGTTTCCAAAATAAACCTTTTTCCACATTCAAACTGAAGCAGACACCCTTTCCACTTTTAAGATTAGGCTTAAAACTTTCCTTTTTGATAAAGCTTATAGTTAGGGATGGCTCAGGTGATCCTGAAACATCCCATAGTTAAGCTGCTATAGGATTAGACTGCTGGGGTTCATCTGTCCCACCTTTCCTCACTTTGTTCTCTTTTTCCCCATTTAAAAAAGCCTCAAAATAAAAGTGAGTTTTAGGTGGCTACAATAGAATAGAATAGAATAGAATAGAATAGAATAGAATAGAATAGATAAATATTTTATTCATCCCCCAGTGAGGGAAATTCAAATTAGTCAAGTAGCTCATTAAAATATAAATATTTCCAATGATTGTATATTAGACAACAACAACAATCATAATAATAATCAATGACTAATTAAATAAATTTGAGAAGAACATGTCAGCAGTCGCTGTTAAAAAGCCTTATGGCTGTGGGGACAAAGGACCTCCTGAACCTCTCAGTCCTGCAGTTCAGTGAGATGAGCCTCTCACTGCAGCTGCTCCTCTCTCCTGCCAGGATGCTGTGGAGAGGATGTTTATTGTTCTCCAAAACAGAATATGATTTCCTCCTCATCCGTTGCTCCACCACAGCACCGAGAGGGTCGAGCCTTCTGCCTACCACAGAACAAGTCTTTTTCACCAGTTTGTCCAGGCACCTTGTTAGAATTAAAATTAACTAACAGACAACGGCATGAAACCAAGAAATCCCTCAGAGGCCTCAGTATTTTACTTGCAAGGGGAGAACAACACCCGAACCTACTCTCTGCAGATTCACAAGAGTTCTCCAACGAGTGGTTGCTTCCCTTGCTCTTTTATTAGGTGACACACACACACACACATACATACAATCCCCTATGTGTCCAGGTCTGGCATATCTCCTTAGTTTGGAGGCATCTCCTTATTTGGGGAGCTATAAAGATAACGATCAGTGGGGAGACAACATTCCTTCTTCTTCTCCTTGTGAAGTTTTGATATGAACTGGCCTCTCTGGCTGTGACTTTTATTTAATGATAAAAAGCAAACTTTTCTGACACACCTACAGTTTTTGTCTTAAGTGCAACTCCCCCAGCAGACAACAGCATTGAACAGTGCATAGGAGTGATCAAACATGCATTTCATATCTCTACAGACATGAGCCGTCTAGGGAAGAAGAGACGGCTCAGGCCAATCTGAACACTGAACGCTAAGGACAAACTTTTTCCTTTGCGCCTTTGATTATGAGCGAATATATCCAACTAATGTGTGAGTCATTTTGTCATCATCACCCGTCTTGCATAGGTACTGTACTTTTCAGCAGCATTAGATTTCTAAGATAATGCGTCATTTGGAAGGTCAGACATGATAGTTTGTAGTATATTGGGTCCAAACTGTCTATCAAGGCAGACAGCATGAAGGTATGTTTACAGACTGTGTTTGGATCTAAATGTGTCTTTATTCTGTATGAACCTGCCATTGTCTCACTGCTCTTTGTATCAATAATGCAGATCAGGACCACTGAGCTCCTGCACGGAATCCCTGATTGTTCAGCAAATATTTAAAGTCAGAGTGAACATTCCCGGTTTCCCCAATTGTCACTGTCAAGTACAGTCAAATGTGCTAAAGTTGATGTTTTCTTGGCACATTTACTTTTCACCAGGGGAGAAGTGCTGCTGAGCAGAATTTTTACTTCCATAAAGATTCAAGTTGCATACACATAATTAACCTCTTGGTGACTGAATGATTAATAGAGGTCCATAATTCATGCATTACTTTAGAAAATTCCTAAGATTGCTGCAGAGCAGCATGATTCTCCAGAGAAACCTAATCTGAGCTGCACTGTCACCACTCCTGCAGCACTCTCTCCAGAAGATGGAGACCTTGTGCCAGTGTAGAGATTCCTGCCCGAGCACCAAAGATATCACAGTTAAAAGTCTCAGATGATAAGGAGTTGTTGGTGAAAATATAATGAAGCATCTCAAAAATGTTTTAACCACATTTTCACATTTTTCTGTGTAAGGGTTTGTTATAAAAGAAGAGTCCACAAAGCCTGAGTAGCAGACCTGTGCTTCATCTTGACTTGAGGGATTTCAGGAGAAACTGTCTTGCAATTACAACCTCAGGGAGCTTCCCGCAGAATAAATCTGGTTTTAATTATTGTCAAAACAGTTCAACTTTCTTTCACTTTAAGAGACCACTGTAATATACACAGTTTCATGGAATACTAATGACCATTTGAATGATAAAGAATCAATGTAAGTAACTAAGATGACTTTATTAAGATTACTTTATTGTCATGTAGTCACACGAAATTACTCTCCGCATCTGACTCATCCGGGTTGGCACCTGTTGAACACACACATGCACGGGGTGACACACTCAGCGCCCAGGGAGCATGGGGGGTACGGAGCGGCGAGATTAGGAATGGAAGGTTATTGGAGGACCCACTCTAACCACAGAGCCTGATAGGTTGTGGGTACAGTGGCACACGTTACACCGGCGGCTCCTGGGTACGGGGACCATTATGAAGAATTGAATCTCTGCACCATGCAAATCAAAGATGTCAGATGACACCAAACGAAAAAACAAAAAATAAGGAAGAGGTAAATCTGAAATGGTTGTTAAAAAACCATCTGAGGTTGCCGTGACAAAGTGACAGGATAACAAGGCAGTCTTGATGGCCTCCACTGTCCGTGGGATACAGCCCCAGGACAGTTGCATGAGATGGTCAACAAAAGAGAAGCTCCATGTTACTGTGCCTCGACCAGCTGTTGTAGCTGAATACAACAAAAACATGGGCGGCTTCGGTTTGTGCGACCGCATGATCAGCTTCTATCCAATGTCAAGCCGCACAAGAAAATGGACCTGCATTTTGTTGACCTGGCAGCTGGATCGAGTACAGGTCAGACCACCAAGTCTCTGGAAAACCAGAGAAAGAGAGGCTGCAGTATTTCGACTTCAAACTGCTGCTGGCTGAGGAGATGATTGCTCAGGCACAGGGAGATCACAAGGCTGACAATGTGGCCAGTGATGATGAAGAGATGAGTACTGATGAAGAGTACATTCCAACAAAGAAGAGGAGGCCTGTTGAACCTCAGCCCAATGCCAATGTCCAAAAATACAGGGCAGTCCATTTGCCAAAGATGGAGGAGGCTGCTCATTCATCACGGTGCAGAAGAGAGGGATGCAAAGGGGACACATATGTCAAGTGCATCAAGCATAACATGTTTCTGTGTGTTTCAAAGGCCAAAAACTGTTTCCTGTTGTACCATTCATGATACACTGTGATTTGGAGCTGTATGTGATGCCGTAAATTTGAGTATTCAAACATTGTTGGGTGTTCTGCTAAGTTTAAATTCTTGTTCAAATGTTTATTGTGGGGAGTACCAGTAAGGATATTCCAGTAAATATGTGTTTATTTTGGTGCCATGTTTAACTAACCCTGTTTGGTAGTTTGAAGAGTTGACAGTGAGAAATTGCGATAGTATAGGTCAGACAGAAATGTGCTGATTTCCTCCCTCATGTAAAATAGCCAGATCATTCAGATGTCTTCATCTATTTTAATGTTTATGAAATAAGAAGATTTTTTAAAAGAAATCCACATGAAAATGAATTCGGTATTATAACATTACATCATTACATTTTATATCAAACAAGACCCGATGTCCACCACAAGGGACAGTCCAGAAAAAATAAATAAACAATGTTTTTGAAAAAAAATTGTTGCAGTATGTTTCTTTCAACCACAATACTTAAATTATCATAAAAATATCAAAAAAGCAAAACTTGTTTCCTCTGGGTCTCTCATGGCATACTAATAACCATTTGAATGGTAAAGAATCAATGTAAGTAACTAAGATGACTTTATTAAGATTACTTTATTGTCATGTAGTCACACGAAATGACTCTCCGCATCTGACTCATCCGGGTTGGCACCTGTTGAACACACACATGCACGGGGTGACACACTCAGCGCCCAGGGAGCATGGGGGGTACGGAGCGGCGAGATTAGGAATGGAAGGTTATTGGAGGACCCACTCTAACCACAGAGCCTGATAGGTTGTGGGTACAGTGGCACACGTTACACCGGCGGCTCCTGGGTACGGGGACCATTATGAAGAATTGAATCTTTGCACCATGCAAATCAAAGATGTCAGATGACACCAAACGAAAAAACAAAAAATAAGGAAGAGGTAAATTGCACCTTTTCTTACCCATTTTTCAGTAATTATGGGTGGAAATTCACACCTTCTTGCAGCTGAACACCTCCTCTCCCACTTATGATCATGTGTGGTTTGATATTCGAAAATTTTCTTTCATGTTTTCTAGCAATTATTGATGGACATTCAGACCTTCTTTCAGCTGAACACCTCCACTTCCGCTTTTGATTGTGTATAGTCGGGCTTTCGAGCCTTTTCTTCCCCGGTTTTTACAAATTATGGTTGGACATTCAGACCTTCTTGCAGCCGAAAACCTCCGCTCCCTCTTTTAATCATACATTGTGTGAGTGAGGATAGCTGTATAAGGTGATATCATGTATAACCGGCTTGCTCATTTCTGTGCTTGAACAGCAGCTTTATAAGGAGATATCTCTGAGAAAAACATGTGGTGAAACTAGGACCGCACACACAACGGTCTTCTGAAAGTAACTCCTTATACAGGCACACACACGCACACACATAGAGGAAGAGACAAGATATTGACGCACACACATCTCATAAGGAGGAGACTGAATACAAGTGTATATAACATCACACTCCTAGACAAAGACAGAGCTTTTCCGTACTTTGTGCTGTTCGCATGTGGTGTACTGAACTGCTCTCCGCACTTTGCAAACTGCGCAAATAAAACTGTGTTGATTTTTATATCGTCGCATCTGTCTTCCTCCTTCACTGCATCAACGGACTCGGAAAGAGGCACAGGTTTACCTCAACAATTTTGGGGGCTCGTTCGGGATGTGGTGAGGAGAGGACGGAGTTCATTCGGATAAAAGATTCCTTCACGGTGACAGAGACGGGACACGAGCCGGCACGTTAACACAGAGGTAAGCAGAACCTGTTTTATCAAACTCTGCACATTGAATATTTTAAAACAACGTGTCCTGTCCTGAAACTGGTGATTGAATCAGCAAAAGACGATAAGAGTTAATGTTGATAACTGCGTGAAATTATAAGAGAAAAGTGAATATAAAAGAGGATAAAACAGACCCCACCGGTTGCCTGACGAGGAACCGGAAGCCTGAGAGGCTGCTGGGTTAGAGTCCCGGGGAGGTGAAGACACCCCGAATTCTACTGGGTTTGAGTCCCTGGGGTTAGAGTCCCCTAAAGTAGCATACTCTGCGGAGTTGGGTTAGAGTCCCTTGAGGTTATACTCCTCATAAATTCTTAAGTCTGTTTGGGGCTAGAGTCCCCTATACTAGAGTACAGGAACAGGGTTCCTGAGGTATTTTTTCTATAAGTGCATTTTGAAAGAGTGTGTGAAGATTTTAACGTGTTTTGTATTTGTTTGAGAGAAATAAGGAGAAGCGGGCTGTGGGAAGAATAAAATTCTGAGGTGTCTAAAGGTGAATGGGTACATAAAACGGTGTCTTGACAAACTCGACAATCAGACAGAGGAAACCTAACGGTGATAACGTAATCTGTCTGAGCCATTGAAACCTAGCGGTGTTAACACAAGTGGCTTGGTTTGTCAAAAGGGTCAGTTGCTCGGGTGTTATGCCACACTAACTGACTGGCCGTTAATAAATCATCACCTTACAAGGCCTGTTGCTCGGACGTACGTCATACAAACCGGATGGCCTCAGAATTTAGAAAAAGAGAAGTAAAATGGAGGGAGAGTTTGACAGGGAAATAGATGATGGGGGATGGGGCCCAGGTACGGGTGCCTGGAGGCCCCTCGAGCTGCAGTTAGAGAATACGTTAAAAGCAGCAGGGGCAGTGTTACCTAAAAAGGGTAGGGACAGGAAATTAGCCGACATGAAGGGACAAGTGGAACAATTGGTGAGATATAAGGGCAAGAAAATGTCAGACCCCGGTCCGTTAGGGGCCTGGTTGTGGGAAAAGGAGAAAGAATGTAAGGTGAGGAAAGAAGAGCTGGCAGAGCAGGGACAAAAGGCAGGTGTGCTGCAACGTTCAAAATTAAAAAGGAGGCGAAAGAGCAGGAGGAGCGACGACGGGGCTGGTCTGAGCTGGCGGTCTTCTGGCAAAGTGTGAGACATCTCCATGAGAACGCAGGAAAACCAGAAGGCAAACAAATGGTAACTGCACCTGACACTCCTACATGCCCACCTCCATATGCACCGCCTGCTGCACCGACACCAGGGTTATATCCCACACTATATGTGACTAGTGGTACACTTCAGGTTGGAGCCTCAGAAGAGACACTTGTAAGTGACAGTGTGACTGAAGCAGGTGCAGCCACTCCTACAGCATCAATCTCTGAGACGTCCGTAAGGACAGGGACGACGTCCAAATCTTCTTATAACCCCTTCACAGGTGATAACCTTTCGGCGCCCCCAGACCCATTCTCGCAGAGACAGGCAAGAGAACAGGCTCCGCAGCACACGGTAAAACGAGAAGTCACACCACAGCCACGGAGGCAGGTCATGAGGGGAAGTGAGATTTCAGATTGTGAGGAGGAAGCAGAAGCAGCAGGGACAGCTTCTTTTCAAGGAAAGGGACAGTGGGAAGGTGAAAGACAAGAAGTACCAGTAAGTTTTAGCTTGGCAGGATCATGGAGGGAAGAGGAGGAAGATTCAGCCGTCAGGAAAGAGAGAGAGCTAGATGAGTTATGTCGGAGAGAGATAGAAGAGCTCTGTCAAAAAAGGGACGGACTGGTGAGAAGTGTAGAGAAAGGAATGAAGGTGGCAGAGGAACTGACAGATACGATAGGCAGAAGAGTTAGCCAGCGCCGACGTGGTGGGACAATCCTTCCGGTCACAATGTACCCACTAACAGCAGTACCAGGACAAGGTGACCAGTACCGACCATTTACTATAGGGGACATACAGGCCATAGTGGAGAAATTACCACCTGTAGCCGAGGGTGGAAATTTGTGGCTCAGCAAATTGGATTCTCTGACGGCAGGACAGAAATTGGCATTAGGGGACTTTAGAGCTATTGCAGGACGATGCATGACGGGTGGGGACATGAGAGAAATTGAGACTATCGCTCATACAGACAGGGTGACAGATGGCACCCCCTTCACGCATCATAGCACTGAAATAGGGAAAGCAATGAGAGAAAAATATCCACTACCTAACGCCACCATAATGCCAAAGATGAGATGGGACCCCAAACAAAATCCCAGGGAGTATGTGGATCAGAGCAAGGATTTATGGTTGAAACACACAGGATGCCACCCAGGGAAAGCTGGAGCTCAGAGAGAGTGGTTTAGACAGGCTATACTGGAAGGAGTGCCGGAGAATGTCAAAACAGCCATGGTAAATAACCCGGACATGCTCGGTAGTGAATCCCATGTCTGGGAGAAACACTTAATACACCACCTCACCCGTGCTCAAGATAATACGCAGAAGGAACAGGATGACTTAAAAGAATTGCAGGTTCAGCTGTTAAAATTACAGTTAACGGAAGCTAGACAGAAATGTAATGATAAAAATAAAAAACAAAAAGGGGAAGCTGCGAAGGTCATGTTAGCTGCCGAGCCACCACAGGTTCCTGATTTATTTCCGGTCCCACCATGGGTACCGCAGCTCCCATCAGGCGGGAGAAGACATGGGGGAGGACCAATGCGGGGTGGAGGCTTTGGGGGAGAGGTCGGGGACTAAGGGGCGGTACAGGAAGAGGACAGTCAGGGGAGACTCGTTGTTGTTATCTCTGTGGAGATCCTAATCACTGGATAAGAAACTGCCCACATAATCCAAGAGCACAGAAAGGTGTGGATAGTGGTCCTCCTGGGAGAGGCAGGGGTCGCGGCTCTGGACCTCCTGTTACTGCACCTATGTATCCTCAGCATCCTTGGGGAGCAGCTGGCGCTGGTCAGTACCCATCGTGGGACAATGGGGAGAACCCTGACCAGTCCGGTCAGTATTGACACACCCCACAGAGACTCTCAGACAGCATCACTACGGCAGAACCGATGCTGTCAGTTCAGATTGAGAAAAAAGATCTGCCTTTCTTGGTTGACACTGGAGCCACATGTTCCACATTGAAAGTTGTACCATCTGGTTCCCTGTCATCGCATACCATCACGCTTATGGGCTTCTCTGGGGAGAAAAAGACACTGCCGTTCACTAAGCCGCTACTCACCCAGGTGGGAAAACAGACTGTGACACATCCATTTGTACATTCACCTTCTGTACCGATGAACTTGCTGGGAAGAGATCTCCTGATAAAACTGGGGGCCACGATACTCTGCAGCGCCGATGGCCTGGTTGTTGTCATGCCTGATGGATCTCATTTGCCGTGCTCTGGACCGATGGAGAACATCACTGGTCAATATCTTGTGCAGCCAGTGAATGAACAATACGCGGACATATACTGGGGTCTATTACAGCCGGAAACATCTGAGCGGCGTGGTATCCTCTCGGCTTACCTCCAGTGGAAACCCTGGATTTCCCAACTCGAACCCTATGTCTCACCTCCAGATTCCCCCCATGTTACTCTATTTTATGATGGGTTACAGACAGATTGGTATCAGGAAAATTTTCAGGACCAACTTGAAGGTCGAGATTGGCAAATTAAGACACATAATATTTATGTGGCGCCTGAAGGCGTGGCGGCAGGTGTTGCCCTGACCTCTGCACAACTTCCCTGGTATATGATGGCAGAAGAAGCGGCCCCACATGTATCATTGGCATTACACCCACAGCATCAGGCAAAAGAGCTAGGGAGTATTGTTAAACGGGCGCTCCTACAATCCGATTGGGTAAATACACAACTTCCACAAGTTCAGTATTCTGCGCAAGCTCGCACATATCGCATTCAGGTTTCAGGGGAAGATACAGTCACTTTAAAGCATGCACAGATCTCTAGACATCATGGCCGTGAACGTACAGATCACGTGGAGGCGGCAGCTCTACTCGCCAGCCTCCCTGAACACCTATGGGCACAGGGTCCGACAGATGTTGGACAAGTTAAGTACAAGCCCATTACATTCCAGGTGCTTGTGGGTTCCCCTATTTGGATAAGGCAGTATCCTCATAAACCTCAGGCGGAAGAAGGACTTAGGGACACTATTGATGGCCTGTTACAAAAGGGGGTGTTAGAACCCTCGTCCTCAGAGTGGAACACACCCATTTTACCTATTGAAAAGAAAGGGACAGGTAAATATCGCATGGCACATGACCTACGGGCAATCAACGATATTCTCCTCACTCCTACAGTTCCTGTTCCGAATCCATATGTGGCTCTAACCAATTTGGATCCTGAACATGAGTGGTTTACCTGCATTGACTTGGCTAATGCATTCTTTTGTCTTCCCTTGGCGGAAGACTGCAGGCACATTTTCTCGTTTTCGTATCAGCACAAGCAGCTACAGTACACCAGGCTGCTGCAAGGGTTCGCTTTGTCCCCAGGGATTTTTAACCAGGTTCTAAAAGATATCCTGAGTGATTGCCCACTACCAGAGCAGGTGACTCTCGTTCAGTATGTAGATGATTTGTTGTTGGCAGCGCCCACTGCGGCTCTGTGTTTGGAAGCAACTAAAAATGTCCTTTTACATCTTGCAAGAACAGGGTTCAAGGTCAGCAAAGCCAAACTTCAGGTTGCACGGCGGCAGGTAGCGTTTTTGGGCAGGCAAATTTCCCAAAAAGGAGCAGGGCTCTCCCCTCAGCACAGGTCTACTATTCTCCATCACTCTAAGCCAGTGAAGGTAAAGGACATGTTGTCTTTCTTGGGGTTGACGGGCTATAGTAGGACTTACATAGCCAATTACACCGGCTTAACTAGACCTCTGCGGGCCCTAGTGAAAGAACAAGGCATGCGCAACCTGTCAGCGACCCTGAATTGGACTCAGGAGGCGGAGGAAGCCTTTATTGCACTAAAACAGGCCCTCTCCACAGCAGCAGACCTAGCTATACCCGATTATAGCTTACCATTCTACTTGGATGTCTCTGGAACAGAACTTTGCACTAATGGCGTCCTGTTCCAGAGAAAAGGGGGTGAGAGAGTAGTACTAATGTATATCAGTGTGATGCTAGACAATATGGAAAAGCGCCATCCTATGTGTACACAACAGGCAGCAGGGATAGCAAAGCTCATTCAAAAAACTGCACACATTGTCATGGGACATCAACTGCACATTCTGACCACACATAGCGTTGTGGCCTATGTGAACTCACAGACTTTTACGCTGACTGCTCTGAGACAAAGACGACTGAGCAAAATTCTCGAGGCACCAAACCTGACTTTCACTCATGAAGGCATAAACATGGCAGATCAGCTAGGAACAGGTGAGCCACATGAGTGTACGGACAGAGTGCAGAAAGAGGAGAAAGTACGACTGGACCTACAAACAGAACCGATACCAGGGGCCAGAGAACTGTACACAGACGGCTGTTGCTTCAGGGATGAACGAGAAGGACTGAAAGCAGCATATGCAGTTGTAGAGGACGTCCAAGGGGAACTGATCACACGACAAACAGAGAGACTGGAAGGACAGCAGTCAGCACAAAGAGCAGAAGTATTGGCAGTAATAGCAGCACTGAGGCTAGGGGAAGGGCAGGAAGTAAACATTTACACAGATTCAGCCTATGCAGCAGGAGCAGTACATGTGGAACTGAAACAGTGGTTGAGGGCTGGATTTCTAACCGCAACAAACAAACCCATCAGACATGTGGGGGTAGCTCAAATAATGAGAAATCTAGAGCACTGGTGGCATCCATACCTAAAGGACATGGCCAAACATTTTGTGGGGTCATGCGAGGAGTGTCTAAAGTACAATGTCAGACCAACAGTGAAACCACACCCTGGACGTTATCCATTGGAGGTAAAGCCAGGGAAAGAAATCATCATTGATTACACAGACATGATCACACCGGTGAAAGGGTATAGGTATATTCTGATGTGTGTGGACGCATATTCAGGATGGCCTGAAGCATGGCCTACCAAGAAAGAGGATGGTAAGTCGGTAATAAAATTTCTGATCAACCATTATATCCCCAGGCATGGATTTCCAGAAAGGATCAGGTCAGACAACGGCACTCACTTCAAAAACCAAGAGTTGCAACAGGTTGAGGCCATGCTAGGGCTAAAACACAAGTTTGGTACTGTCTACCATCCACAATCACAGGGTAAGGTGGAGAGAATGAATCAGACAGTGAAGAGCAAATTGGCTAAAATCTGTGCACAGACCAAAATAAATTGGCTAGATGCGTTGCCCTTAGCCTTAATGTCCATCAGGAGCTCTGTTAATCAGTCCACAAGGTTTACACCACATGAGCTCCAGACAGGGAGAGCTTTTCCTGGACCTCAATCTAAGTTGCCAGGAACAGGACATATTGAACAACACCTAACTCACAAAATGTATTTCCATGAACTCCAAAGTCTCGTTGCAGAATTTTCAAAGCAGGTGGCGAGTAGCAGAGGAGAGGGCCAACCAGCGCCGGCTCCAGAGGCTGAGTGGGTATTGCTGAGGGTCATCAAAAGAAAGTGGTCGGAGCCAAGGTGGACAGGGCCCTATCAGGTGACCGAGAGGACCTCCCACGCAGTCCGAGTCAAAGGGAAAGGTGATACGTGGTTCCATTGGAGCCAGTGTGCGGCAGCCGAGGAACCTCAACGCTCCCTAGCAGCGACTCACCAGGCGCTGAAAGATTTGCACACTGTACCGGCTGGTACAGAGGAAAAGACCACCAACCAACAAGGGGCAGAATAATCCCCTGGTGGCATTTTGCAGGCAGAAGTAGTACACTTCTGCCTCCTTGCAACGACATCATTGACGAGCAGGACGGGTGTCAGACCCGGGCTCCAACTCAACCCTCATCGGGAGAAAGTGAAATCTCCTCCGAAGAACGACTCCAGATGATGGCATCTCAGTTGAATTGTGTTATTTTTGGATTTGTTTTAATCATAATCGTGTTTGCTTGGGCTTTGCTTAAACTTGCTCTTACAGGTCATACCAAATTATAATCATGTTAAGGTTTGCTATTTGCTAAGGAGTTGGGTAATGTTGACAAACTATAAGGTTTAAAGCTCCTCTAGGGGTAACCCCGCCTAGAGCACCCTGATAGATAAGGTCTGACTTACCAAGAAAGTTTTGCTTGCTATTTTTATCATACTTGAGACACAGTGAAACATATTAGAATGTTATTGTTTGGGAGTTGGAAAATTCTCACATGTTGTGCAGCCATCGCGTGCGTGATTGTACCCCTGATCTTCTGGTTATGTGAACCCAGTCTCTAAAACAATGCATGAACACTCTGGGATTGACAATCCGCTGGATGAATGGCTGACCAAGGTGTTTGGGAAATGGAAGACTCTGATAATGTCACTTTTTGTATCTCTTGCTATATTCGTCGCTATTTTGGTGACTTGTGGTTGCTGCTGTATCCCATGTATCCGTTCACTTGCCATTAGACTTATAACTACCACTATAGAGGGGAAGGCTCCCTCCCCTTTGGTAATGTCACTGCTGAACCCTCCCGATCCTGATACAAATGAAGATGATATCATCAGAATGTCGGAGATTGTGTGATCATCTTGTTGTTATCAACGTGGGGTTTTTCAATTTATTTTTAGTCATGTATTGTTACTCAACTATTTGTGTGATCTCTTAATAGAGATCAAAAGGGGGTATTGTGAGTGAGGATAGCTGTATAAGGTGATATCATGTATAACCGGCTTGCTCATTTCTGTGCTTGAACAGCAGCTTTATAAGGAGATATCTCTGAGAAAAACATGTGGTGAAACTAGGACCGCACACACAACGGTCTTCTGAAAGTAACTCCTTATACAGGCACACACACGCACACACATAGAGGAAGAGACAAGATATTGACGCACACACATCTCATAAGGAGGAGACTGAATACAAGTGTATATAACATCACACTCCTAGACAAAGACAGAGCTTTTCCGTACTTTGTGCTGTTCGCATGTGGTGTACTGAACTGCTCTCCGCACTTTGCAAACTGCGCAAATAAAACTGTGTTGATTTTTATATCGTCGCATCTGTCTTCCTCCTTCACTGCATCAACGGACTCGGAAAGAGGCACAGGTTTACCTCAACAATTGTCGGGCATTCGCAGCTTTTCTTACCTGCTTTTTACAAACCAGGGTCGGACTTTCACATCTTTTAGTAGCCTAACACCTCCGCTCCCGTTATTGATTGTGTACAGTTGGGTATTTTAACCTTTTCTTACCCGCTTTTTACCAACTATGGTCTGACATTCACACCTTCTTGCAGCCGAACACTTCCGCTTCACCTTTTAGTGTTCTATGGGGTATTCACACCTTTTTTTTCTCCGCATTTTATAGATTATGGTTGGAAATTCTCACCCACTCTCATCCGAAGACCTCTCCTCCCACTTTTGTTAATATATAGTCGGGCATTCGAACCTTTTCTTACCCGCTTTTTACAAATTATGGTCGAACATTCCCACCTACTTGCAGCCGAATACTTCCGCTCCACCTTTTAGTGATGTATGGTTGGCATTTGCACCTTTTCTTACCCTCTTTTTATACTGATTGCTGAAGATTAAGTTGTTCTTTCTCAAACTACAACATTTTTTTAATTGTTGAAACTTGATTTGAAGTGGATAAATAAGGAGGACAAACAGTTTTAAGTCAGGCTGATAGAAGGAATTAATTTTATAGCAAAATCTGTATTTCGTCATATGTCAAGAGATGCTTATTGCTGAAGAAGTTCTTTCTCATTCTACAAAGTACAACGTTGTTTATCGTTGAAACTTGATTAGACATGAATAAATATGAAGGACAAAGCAGTCTTAACTTGGTTTGAGTTAAGGAATTCGTTTTATAGTAGAATCCGAATTCGTGCATAACTCGTAAAATAGAGCTTATTTTCGGATTCCTGAAGAATGAGTCTGGTTCTTTCTCATAATACAAAGTTTGTTGTTTATTGTTGAAACTTCATCAGAAGTGAAGAAATAAGGACAAACCGTTTTAAGTAAGTTTGATAGAAGGATTTCATTTTATAGCAAAATCTGTATTCTTTCATATCTCCTGGAGAGAAGCTTATTGCTGAAAATTAGGTCTGGTTCTTTTTCATACTACAAAATACAGTGTTGTTTATTGTTGAAACTAGATTAGAAGTAGATAAATATGAAGGACAAAGCAGTTTGAACTTGGTTTGAGAGAAGGAATTAATTTTATTGCAAAATCCGAATTCATGCATAACTCGTCAAATAGATAGTGATGTGTCGTTCGTGAGCGATTTGTTCGATATGAACTAATTTTTTATATGACTCGGGAGTAACGAGTTGTCTCAGTGAGTGATTTGTTCAATTTCATGCAGTAGCCTTCCTCACCACATGGCAGGCGGCAGCTTCATAAGTTCAGTCAGCAGGACAGGAAACAGTATTGATTCGTTCACGACTCAACTCCTCGGCTGACGGGTCCTCGCACAGGAAACAGTATTGATTAGTTTATGACTCAACTCCTTGGGTCTTTGTTCATTTGTCACGTTTCAAATTCTACATTTCATTTGACAGGCTGAAGAGCAGTAGGCACAACAGTTCGTTCACAAACCGGATCATTAATCTCATAGACTATTCTACCTTCAACAAGTTGGAAACCACAATCGACTCTCTAGATGCAGAAAAAGCATTTGATCGAGTGAACTGGAAATTTTTATTCGCAACATTAAACAAATTCGGGTTTGGGTCACACTTCATCAAATGGATAAGGATATTATATAGCTCCCCAAATGCAAGTGTCAGGACAAATGATCAAACTTCTCCAAGCTTCAGTCTGCAGAGAGGTACAAGACAGGGTTGCCCATTTTCTTCCTCATTTTTTGCTTTTTTCATCAAACCTTTAGCAGCTTCTATCAGACAAGATAGAAATATTAAAGGCATCCAATCCCAAAATATTGAGCATAAAATAAGTCTTTATGCTGATGATGTATTACTTTTCCTTCAGAACTCACAGACGTCTCTCACACACACGATCACACTCATAAATAAATTCTCAGCACTTTCTGACTACTCTATCAACTGGTCTAAGACCACAGTTCTGCCCATTAACTGTAGGGTCCAGAATATACCTGCAATCACTTTACAGTCAGGAAATATTAGATATTTAGGCATAAACATTTCCTCCAGGGTCTCAGAGCTAACAAACCTAAATTATGTTTTAAATTTTTCACAAGAACATCTTGTTTGGTCAGTTAAGTACTGAAAAGTCATTGATTTGGGCATACTTTAACATGTTAAAGGGGCTTTTGAAACTGTTATTTTTCACACAAAGGATTTTTCTGATGTGAAAGTGTATAGTAGAGGTCGGTTAAAAAACCTTTTTAAAAGAATTTGAGCTCATTCAAGGATAGTATGATGAGGGGCTGATATACTAACCTTTCCATATATATATATATATAATTGTTTCACTGATGTTAATTTGTTTAAAATCTGGTCATTTCTAACATATGTATCGGCCCACAATTTCACAATCGGTGCCTCCAAAGTAAGTTCTTTCCTATACTCACATGAGTGAAGTGCACAGTGAATTAGAAGTTACTGAAGTTTATGTGGCCTGTCAGAGGGAGCATTGGGCCCAGTATTCATTGTAAATGCCTTGTGATACGTCTTCGTAACACGTTTTATATAGTACAACCTGTCACTAAAGGAGCTCCACAGTTTGTCTGTCGTACTGCTTTGGTGGAGGTTGTGGGCCTTATAAATAAATTATATTCATATATTTATAGATTCTAAAGATATAGTGATTAAAAGAGGTTGACAACGCCACCTAGGTTTGAGAGCCCAAGACTCTAAAGACACGTACAGGTTCTTAATCAAAACAAGGTTTGAGCAGACTTAAAAAAACAGGAGTCTAACTGGTATTTTACAAGATTTATTGTCATAAAATAGGTAACCCAGCCCAAAATCTCCGCCAAGGATCCCACAGCCTCTGGATCATCTCACTCTCCAACTCTCTGGGGCAAGTGACAGACATCCAACTCTGGTGGTGGAACAAACCCTCAGTCACTCCAAAACACAAGAGTGAGGAAATATCAGTACTCACTGGTAGTCCACCTCCACCTCCACGGCCCTTGAAGAAGGCTCCGTACCCCCCATGCTCCCCGGGCGCTGTAATTGGCTGCCCCACTGCTCCAGTGTATGGCATCTGTCTCCATGAGTGTGTCACCCTGTGCATGTGTGTGTTCAACAGGTCCCAACCTGGATAGGTCAAATGCGGAGGAGTAATATTAAATTAAATAATTTTAGTTATTTACACTGATCCTCTATCATTCAAATGGTTATTAGTATGCCATGAGACTAAAGTGAAAGAAAGTTTACCAGTTTTGACAATAATTAAAACCAGATTCATTCTGCGGGAGGCTCCCTGGGGTTATAATTGCAAGACAGTTTCTCCTGAAATGCCTCAAGTCAAGATGAAGCACAGGTCTGCTACTCAGGCTTTGTGGACTCTTCTTTTATAACGAACCTTTACACAGAAAACTGTGAAAATGTCGTTCCTCCTCTCCAGTACCCCCGAATAGACCTTACCAGGGAGGCTGAGGAGTGTGATCCCATTATTCCTGTCTGACACACATATTCTTACAATTTGAATTTATTGAAGTCTGTTAAAAATGAAAAATGTGTTTTTATGTCCAACAACGTTCTTTTAAATATTTGATGCTAATGATAAAAGCTCCAATGATGTCAGATTTTATGTTCAAAGCAGAACATGTGAAACAGCATAAAAAGTGAACGTTGACTTAACAGCATACATGTGTAACTGTGCTGTCGACACAGTGATGTAAACACCAGATAAAGAGAGAGAATGAGCTTTTACTGTCGGACTGTGTTGATTAAAGTGAGGACAGAAAACAACAGACTGAGCGAACAAAGAGAAAATCAGGAGCCTGCAGGGAAATCTTGCCCAACAGCTGAAAGTTTCTCCTTTAAACAGAGAAGTTTCAGTATTTTTCTGTTTTCACCACACTGCTGAATGAGTTCAGGTGTTGATGCTGTTCAGTGTTTCCTGAATCTTTCTGTTCTGTTGAAGAGTACTTTTTGTTGTAAATGATGTTGTCAGATTGGTGAATAAAATCTACTCTTTGTTCCACTGTCTTTATATAGAAAGTCCAAGATCTTTAATCCTTCCGCAGGCAAGAGGAAACATGGCTCTGATGAGGCTAAAGAACACGAGCAACAATTTACTAAAAGTTTATTGAACTTTTTGCATTGTTTCATTCCAACAAATACTCCTGCAGTTAAAGTGTTCCACACATACGTTATCTAACTTTTTAAACAAAATCACATGTATACATATATTTAATTTCTATTGAGAAATGCAGCAGAGCACCAGAGTTTCCTCATGTGTAAGAGGATGGAGGTGTGTTTGATGGGTCAAACACACAAAAAACACCTGGGCAGTCAGATCAAGCAGCTTTAAGCAGCTTGGTGGTTTTACTCTCTTTGGCTCCACTTTCTCAAGACGTCCTCTGCTGCGTCCAGAGTGGAGTCCTCCTGTTAGACACTAATTCATATGCTGATGTACATTCCAGCTGCCGTGACACTAAACAGGGAAACTCATCTTTTAACACCAGTAAAATCTATTCATTATTCAAATATTTTGACCTGTTTTGACTCCCCCTGTAAGCATGTAGTGTTCTAACACTTCACACTGTGCGGTCAATGCTTGTTCCTTTAAAAAAGGAGTGTATCAACTCTATGTAAGCACAGTGCATAAATGTGTACAATAAAAGGGGATATCAAACCCTCAACAATATCAAAAATACCTTATTTGTCTTTGGAAGAATAACTTTTGAAGAAAATGACCTTTTAATTGTTTCTTATTTTGATAAAAGAATCCAAACAAGTGCGTAATTTTTTTTTCATGTTTTATTTTATTTAAACACATAAATCAATGTAATAATAATTTGTGTAGGATCTTATTCATATTCTTATTTGAATGACACAATAATGCTCTGAACAGTTGTGAGAACACCAGATTCTCACATGTGGGGATGCTTCCAGCATAAATCCCCACATCCTGAATCAGTTGTTCAGGATGAAAAGATAGAGTCGTGCAAAAGATAGATACATTTGAAGTATTTTTATTGATGTTACTGTAACAGGAGGTATAGAGATTTCATTGGATGACTAGTCTTGTGCGCGAATACTAAACGCTGCTGCTACTTTCTCTCTTGATGTTGTTGTATTTGTATTGTCTACGATGTTTTGGCGTCATATATTTTTTGAAGAGCCTCCACATTGAAGGCAGCTCTGGTCTTTCTTCTGAGGGGTTAAACTTGTCCACTGCTTGTTCTGGTACTGCAAGTTGAAGAGACAAGTCTTCTGTGGTATGTAAGGGGTTTGATGTTGGAGAGTCCTCTGACTGTTTAGAGGCTGGTTCCATTTCGATGACAATGAAAGTTCTTTCTTGATTTTGCTTTGGAAGTGGTTCTTGGACAACGATCAGTGATGAAATGTCCTCCGTGTCTTGAGTTTCCTGCATGACTTCAGACTGGTCGTTCTTTATAATGGTCTCTACCTTCTTTTTGCTTTCGCGCCGACGCTTTTTAGAGGAAACTTTCTCCTTTGGTGGCTCTGAGACATCTTTTGGTTGTGGGACTAATTCCATTTCGATGTCACTCACCAGCTCTGGGACCACGTCTGGTTGTGGCACTCCAGCCTGATGAGCCAAATCTGATGGAATCACTTCCTGTGAGTCTTCAGAAGCCCTTTCTATTTCCTTTTCTTCCACGGGTTCAGAAATCTTCTCTGGTTCCTGGATATAAATCGGTGATGAAATGTCCTCCGTGTCTTGAGGTTCCTGGATGACTTCAGGCAGGTTCTTTACAATGGTTTCTGGCATCTTTTTGTTCTTGCGCCGACGCTTCTTTGATGTAACATTCTCTTTTGGTGGCTCAGGGATCCCTTGTGGTTCTGTTTTGTTGACTCCATCCACTTCTGGATTCGATACTTCCACTTGTGAAGCCAGCTCTTCTACAGTTATGTTCTTTGGTGGAAGACGTATCTGATCTAAATGGAGTTCTGGGAGGATGTACAGCTCTGTTTTTTCTTCTGGCTTGATGATGAGGGATAGAAATACAGCCTTCATAAGTTCTGCCACCTTCTTTTCCTGTGTCTTTGTTTCCTCCTCCTGTGCCTTTAGTTTGGAGGCAAGATCAATATTGGAGGCAGTCTTTTCTTTGAGTTGTTCTTTCAAGCTCTCTACCTCTTTTACAACTGACTGATATTCAGTTTCAGATACTGGTGGTTTCAGTGTTTCAATCAATTCTGCAATTACGTCATTGCATTCCTTGAGCTCCTGCTCACACTTTTCACGGAGATGACGCTCACACTTCAAACAGTTTTCCAGGTCCTTGAGTTTTTCCTCAGAAATGGAGCAGCTATTCTCTGCTGCGACTCTTCTGTCTTTTTCTCGTGTTAGAAAGAAATTCTTTTTCAGCAGCTTAGTCCTGACAATATCCATCCGATGGTATAAATAGTTGATCTTGTCCTTATTATGTTGGTAAGATTCCTGTAATTTTTCTGATCCATAATCATCGTCGGCAGCAGAGGCATTAGAGGGAATCTCCTCGGTTTGTGAAATTGGAAACTTCCACGTGACGCGACGAACTTTGGAGGCCTGGGGATGATCCTGCACAAGCTGGACGTCCTCGGAATGAGGAGTCACAGCCGCAGCAGAGACCTGGGATTGTTCCTTTTCCAACACGTCCAACATTTCTGATCTGTTGGTGGGTTCCTCCAAACTTTCATCACTGCCAAAAGTAATGTTATATTTGTAGGACGCCTGAGATTGTTCTTTTTCAAACAGGTCATTTTCTAGGTTTGATTTTAAAATTTCTCGCCTGTTGGTGGGTTCCTTATAACTTTCCTTACTGACAAAAGTAATGTTATATTTGTAGGACGCCTGAGATTGTTCTTTTTCAAACAGGTCATTTTCTAGGCTTGATGTTAAAATTTCTTGCCTGTTGGTGGGTTTCTTATAACTTTCATTACTGCCAAAAGTAATGTTATATTTGTTGGAGGCCTGGGCTTGTTTGTCGGTTTGTGAATTTGGAAACTTCCACGTGACGCAACGTACTTTGGAGGCCTGGGGATGATCCTGCATCAGCTGGACGTCCTCGGAATGAGGAGTCACAGCCGCAGCAGAGACCTGGGATGGTTCTTTTTCCTCTTCGTCATTTACTGTTTGAGGAGACGGGGAATCCTCAGAGGCCTGGCATTGTTCTTTTTCACACAGCTCATTTTCTGACCTGTTGGTGGGTTCCTCATAACCTTCATTATCGCCAAAAGTAATGGTATATGTGTAGATATCCTCAGGTAAATCGTCCTCTACCATGTCACACCACTGAAGTGGAGCAGATGATATCTTGGTTTGACTCATTTTGCTTGTTGTTTTTAAGAGCTTGTCAAAATTACTATTTAAGATAGTAATTAAGTGTTGTTTTTAATAGTTTGTCAAAATTACTATTTAAGATAGTAATTAAGTGTTGTTTTTTTAGACGATGTGAAAACCGTTTGCTGTGACTTTCAAATTCGCTTCGAAAACTGGACGTGTTTCTTCAGATAAACTCCTGACGAACTATGAAATAGGAGGGAAAATGTCTGGCCTATATAACATTTGTGATGTCAAACAACATCAGTGGTGACATCAATTGTGATGTCAAACAACATCAGTGGTGACATCAATTGTGATGTCATCATCAGTGATGACCAGAAGACCAGAAGAGAGATTGTGATGTCATCAGTGATGTCATCAGTGATGACATCACAATTTAGTGATAAGACTAAAAAAGAGCAATGGCATTCCGTTCTCAGTCACCATCTTGTGTGTTGTTTTGCTCTCTTGTTTAGTTTTATGATTATACATTTTTAAACTTTTTTCTGTGAAATCTCAAAATATTATTGTCCAGGTCAGTTTTAATGCATTCATTGTATGTTACGGTACTCACGACTGCTTTCTTCATGCCTCCACTGGAAAATTGGACCTCATTCTGTGATGATCTGCAGGTTTGAAGGCCTCTGTTCTGTCTCTCTTCTGGTCTGTGATTCCAACCACAGATTCTGAATGGAATTGAAGTCCGGATTCCAGAATGTTGATTTTTGTTCTCTGTTAATCACTTGACGACTTCAGCTGAATACTTCATGTCACTGTCACGTTGGAAGGTCCACTTCTGCCAGTTTTCAACAACCAGTGTAATGTTTCCCACTAGCAGTGTTTTCCAAGACAGAATAATGTCAGTTTTTAAAATGTTTCCAAAATAAACCTTTTTCCACATTCAAACTGAAGCAGACACCCTTTCCACTTTTAAGATTAGGCTTAAAACTTTCCTTTTTGATAAAGCTTATAGTTAGGGATGGCTCAGGTGATCCTGAAACATCCCATAGTTAAGCTGCTATAGGATTAGACTGCTGGGGTTCATCTGTCCCACCTTTCCTCACTTTGTTCTCTTTTTCCCCATTTAAAAAAGCCTCAAAATAAAAGTGAGTTTTAGGTGGCTACAATAGAATAGAATAGAATAGAATAGAATAGAATAGAATAGAATAGATAAATATTTTATTCATCCCCCAGTGAGGGAAATTCAAATTAGTCAAGTAGCTCATTAAAATATAAATATTTCCAATGATTGTATATTAGACAACAACAACAATCATAATAATAATCAATGACTAATTAAATAAATTTGAGAAGAACATGTCAGCAGTCGCTGTTAAAAAGCCTTATGGCTGTGGGGACAAAGGACCTCCTGAACCTCTCAGTCCTGCAGTTCAGTGAGATGAGCCTCTCACTGCAGCTGCTCCTCTCTCCTGCCAGGATGCTGTGGAGAGGATGTTTATTGTTCTCCAAAACAGAATATGATTTCCTCCTCATCCGTTGCTCCACCACAGCACCGAGAGGGTCGAGCCTTCTGCCTACCACAGAACAAGTCTTTTTCACCAGTTTGTCCAGGCACCTTGTTAGAATTAAAATTAACTAACAGACAACGGCATGAAACCAAGAAATCCCTCAGAGGCCTCAGTATTTTACTTGCAAGGGGAGAACAACACCCGAACCTACTCTCTGCAGATTCACAAGAGTTCTCCAACGAGTGGTTGCTTCCCTTGCTCTTTTATTAGGTGACACACACACACACACATACATACAATCCCCTATGTGTCCAGGTCTGGCATATCTCCTTAGTTTGGAGGCATCTCCTTATTTGGGGAGCTATAAAGATAACGATCAGTGGGGAGACAACATTCCTTCTTCTTCTCCTTGTGAAGTTTTGATATGAACTGGCCTCTCTGGCTGTGACTTTTATTTAATGATAAAAAGCAAACTTTTCTGACACACCTACAGTTTTTGTCTTAAGTGCAACTCCCCCAGCAGACAACAGCATTGAACAGTGCATAGGAGTGATCAAACATGCATTTCATATCTCTACAGACATGAGCCGTCTAGGGAAGAAGAGACGGCTCAGGCCAATCTGAACACTGAACGCTAAGGACAAACTTTTTCCTTTGCGCCTTTGATTATGAGCGAATATATCCAACTAATGTGTGAGTCATTTTGTCATCATCACCCGTCTTGCATAGGTACTGTACTTTTCAGCAGCATTAGATTTCTAAGATAATGCGTCATTTGGAAGGTCAGACATGATAGTTTGTAGTATATTGGGTCCAAACTGTCTATCAAGGCAGACAGCATGAAGGTATGTTTACAGACTGTGTTTGGATCTAAATGTGTCTTTATTCTGTATGAACCTGCCATTGTCTCACTGCTCTTTGTATCAATAATGCAGATCAGGACCACTGAGCTCCTGCACGGAATCCCTGATTGTTCAGCAAATATTTAAAGTCAGAGTGAACATTCCCGGTTTCCCCAATTGTCACTGTCAAGTACAGTCAAATGTGCTAAAGTTGATGTTTTCTTGGCACATTTACTTTTCACCAGGGGAGAAGTGCTGCTGAGCAGAATTTTTACTTCCATAAAGATTCAAGTTGCATACACATAATTAACCTCTTGGTGACTGAATGATTAATAGAGGTCCATAATTCATGCATTACTTTAGAAAATTCCTAAGATTGCTGAAGAGCAGCATGATTCTCCAGAGAAACCTAATCTGAGCTGCACTGTCACCACTCCTGCAGCACTCTCTCCAGAAGATGGAGACCTTGTGCCAGTGTAGAGATTCCTGCCCGAGCACCAAAGATATCACAGTTAAAAGTCTCAGATGATAAGGAGTTGTTGGTGAAAATATAATGAAGCATCTCAAAAATGTTTTAACCACATTTTCACATTTTTCTGTGTAAGGGTTTGTTATAAAAGAAGAGTCCACAAAGCCTGAGTAGCAGACCTGTGCTTCATCTTGACTTGAGGGATTTCAGGAGAAACTGTCTTGCAATTACAACCTCAGGGAGCTTCCCGCAGAATAAATCTGGTTTTAATTATTGTCAAAACAGTTCAACTTTCTTTCACTTTAAGAGACCACTGTAATATACACAGTTTCATGGAATACTAATGACCATTTGAATGATAAAGAATCAATGTAAGTAACTAAGATGACTTTATTAAGATTACTTTATTGTCATGTAGTCACACGAAATTACTCTCCGCATCTGACTCATCCGGGTTGGCACCTGTTGAACACACACATGCACGGGGTGACACACTCAGCGCCCAGGGAGCATGGGGGGTACGGAGCGGCGAGATTAGGAATGGAAGGTTATTGGAGGACCCACTCTAACCACAGAGCCTGATAGGTTGTGGGTACAGTGGCACACGTTACACCGGCGGCTCCTGGGTACGGGGACCATTATGAAGAATTGAATCTCTGCACCATGCAAATCAAAGATGTCAGATGACACCAAACGAAAAAACAAAAAATAAGGAAGAGGTAAATCTGAAATGGTTGTTAAAAAACCATCTGAGGTTGCCGTGACAAAGTGACAGGATAACAAGGCAGTCTTGATGGCCTCCACTGTCCGTGGGATACAGCCCCAGGACAGTTGCATGAGATGGTCAACAAAAGAGAAGCTCCATGTTACTGTGCCTCGACCAGCTGTTGTAGCTGAATACAACAAAAACATGGGCGGCTTCGGTTTGTGCGACCGCATGATCAGCTTCTATCCAATGTCAAGCCGCACAAGAAAATGGACCTGCATTTTGTTGACCTGGCAGCTGGATCGAGTACAGGTCAGACCACCAAGTCTCTGGAAAACCAGAGAAAGAGAGGCTGCAGTATTTCGACTTCAAACTGCTGCTGGCTGAGGAGATGATTGCTCAGGCACAGGGAGATCACAAGGCTGACAATGTGGCCAGTGATGATGAAGAGATGAGTACTGATGAAGAGTACATTCCAACAAAGAAGAGGAGGCCTGTTGAACCTCAGCCCAATGCCAATGTCCAAAAATACAGGGCAGTCCATTTGCCAAAGATGGAGGAGGCTGCTCATTCATCACGGTGCAGAAGAGAGGGATGCAAAGGGGACACATATGTCAAGTGCATCAAGCATAACATGTTTCTGTGTGTTTCAAAGGCCAAAAACTGTTTCCTGTTGTACCATTCATGATACACTGTGATTTGGAGCTGTATGTGATGCCGTAAATTTGAGTATTCAAACATTGTTGGGTGTTCTGCTAAGTTTAAATTCTTGTTCAAATGTTTATTGTGGGGAGTACCAGTAAGGATATTCCAGTAAATATGTGTTTATTTTGGTGCCATGTTTAACTAACCCTGTTTGGTAGTTTGAAGAGTTGACAGTGAGAAATTGCGATAGTATAGGTCAGACAGAAATGTGCTGATTTCCTCCCTCATGTAAAATAGCCAGATCATTCAGATGTCTTCATCTATTTTAATGTTTATGAAATAAGAAGATTTTTTAAAAGAAATCCACATGAAAATGAATTCGGTATTATAACATTACATCATTACATTTTATATCAAACAAGACCCGATGTCCACCACAAGGGACAGTCCAGAAAAAATAAATAAACAATGTTTTAGAAAAAAAATTGTTGCAGTATGTTTCTTTCAACCACAATACTTAAATTATCATAAAAATATCAAAAAAGCTAAACTTGTTTCCTCTGGGTCTCTCATGGCATACTAATAACCATTTGAATGGTAAAGAATCAATGTAAGTAACTAAGATGACTTTATTAAGATTACTTTATTGTCATGTAGTCACACGAAATGACTCTCCGCATCTGACTCATCCAGGTTGGCACCTGTTGAACACACACATGCACGGGGTGACACACTCAGCGCCCAGGGAGCATGGGGGGTACGGAGCGGCGAGATTAGGAATGGAAGGTTATTGGAGGACCCACTCTAACCACAGAGCCTGATAGGTTGTGGGTACAGTGGCACACGTTACACCGGCGGCTCCTGGGTACGGGGACCATTATGAAGAATTGAATCTCTGCACCATGCAAATCAAAGATGTCAGATGACACCAAACGAAAAAACAAAAAATAAGGAAGAGGTAAATTGCACCTTTTCTTACCCATTTTTCAGTAATTATGGGTGGAAATTCACACCTTCTTGCAGCTGAACACCTCCTCTCCCACTTATGATCATGTGTGGTTTGATATTCGAAAATTTTCTTTCATGTTTTCTAGCAATTATTGATGGACATTCAGACCTTCTTTCAGCTGAACACCTCCGCTTCCGCTTTTGATTGTGTATAGTCGGGCTTTCGAGCCTTTTCTTCCCCGGTTTTTACAAATTATGGTTGGACATTCAGACCTTCTTGCAGCCGAAAACCTCCGCTCCCTCTTTTAATCATACATTGTCGGGCATTCGCAGCTTTTCTTACCTGCTTTTTACAAACCAGGGTCGGACTTTCACATCTTTTAGTAGCCTAACACCTCCGCTCCCGTTATTGATTGTGTACAGTTGGGTATTTTAACCTTTTCTTACCCGCTTTTTACCAACTATGGTCTGACATTCACACCTTCTTGCAGCCGAACACTTCCGCTTCACCTTTTAGTGTTCTATGGGGTATTCACACCTTTTTTTTCACCGCATTTTATAGATTATGGTTGGAAATTCTCACCCACTCTCATCCGAAGACCTCTCCTCCCACTTTTGTTAATATATAGTCGGGCATTCGAACCTTTTCTTACCCGCTTTTTACAAATTATGGTCGAACATTCCCACCTACTTGCAGCCGAATACTTCCGCTCCACCTTTTAGTGATGTATGGTTGGCATTTGCACCTTTTCTTACCCTCTTTTTATACTGATTGCTGAAGATTAAGTTGTTCTTTCTCAAACTACAACATTTTTTTAATTGTTGAAACTTGATTTGAAGTGGATAAATAAGGAGGACAAACAGTTTTAAGTCAGGCTGATAGAAGGAATTAATTTTATAGCGAAATCTGTATTTCGTCATATGTCAAGAGATGCTTATTGCTGAAGAAGTTCTTTCTCATTCTACAAAGTACAACGTTGTTTATCGTTGAAACTTGATTAGACATGAATAAATATGAAGGACAAAGCAGTCTTAACTTGGTTTGAGTTAAGGAATTCGTTTTATAGTAGAATCCGAATTCGTGCATAACTCGTAAAATAGAGCTTATTTTCGGATTCCTGAAGAATGAGTCTGGTTCTTTCTCATAATACAAAGTTTGTTGTTTATTGTTGAAACTTCATCAGAAGTGAAGAAATAAGGACAAACCGTTTTAAGTAAGTTTGATAGAAGGATTTCATTTTATAGCAAAATCTGTATTCTTTCATATCTCCTGGAGAGAAGCTTATTGCTGAAAATTAGGTCTGGTTCTTTTTCATACTACAAAATACAGTGTTGTTTATTGTTGAAACTAGATTAGAAGTAGATAAATATGAAGGACAAAGCAGTTTGAACTTGGTTTGAGAGAAGGAATTAGTTTTATTGCAAAATCCGAATTCATGCATAACTCGTCAAATAGATAGTGATGTGTCGTTCGTGAGCGATTTGTTCGATATGAACTAATTTTTTATATGACTCGGGAGTAACGAGTTGTCTCAGTGAGTGATTTGTTCAATTTCATGCAGTAGCCTTCCTCACCACATGGTAGGCGGCAGCTTCATAAGTTCAGTCAGCAGGACAGGAAACAGTATTGATTCGTTCACGACTCAACTCCTCGGCTGACGGGTCCTCGCACAGGAAACAGTATTGATTCGTTTATGACTCAACTCCTTGGGTCTTTGTTCATTTGTCACGTTTCAAATTCTACGTTTCATTTGACAGGCTGAAGAGCAGTAGGCACAACAGTTCGTTCACAAACCGGATCATTAATCTCATAGACTATTCTACCTTCAACAAGTTGGAAACCACAATCGACTCTCTAGATGCAGAAAAAGCATTTGATCGAGTGAACTGGAAATTTTTATTCGCAACATTAAACAAATTCGGGTTTGGGTCACACTTCATCAAATGGATAAGGATATTATATAGCTCCCCAAATGCAAGTGTCAGGACAAATGATCAAACTTCTCCAAGCTTCAGTCTGCAGAGAGGTACAAGACAGGGTTGCCCATTTTCTTCCTCATTTTTTGCTTTTTTCATCAAACCTTTAGCAGCTTCTATCAGACAAGATAGAAATATTAAAGGCATCCAATCCCAAAATATTGAGCATAAAATAAGTCTTTATGCTGATGATGTATTACTTTTCCTTCAGAACTCACAGACGTCTCTCACACACACGATCACACTCATAAATAAATTCTCAGCACTTTCTGACTACTCTATCAACTGGTCTAAGACCACAGTTCTGCCCATTAACTGTAGGGTCCAGAATATACCTGCAATCACTTTACAGTCAGGAAATATTAGATATTTAGGCATAAACATTTCCTCCAGGGTCTCAGAGCTAACAAACCTAAATTATGTTTTAAATTTTTCACAAGAACATCTTGTTTGGTCAGTTAAGTACTGAAAAGTCATTGATTTGGGCATACTTTAACATGTTAAAGGGGCTTTTGAAACTGTTATTTTTCACACAAAGGATTTTTCTGATGTGAAAGTGTATAGTAGAGGTCGGTTAAAAAACCTTTTTAAAAGAATTTGAGCTCATTCAAGGATAGTATGATGAGGGGCTGATATACTAACCTTTCCATATATATATATATATATAATTGTTTCACTGATGTTAATTTGTTTAAAATCTGGTCATTTCTAACATATGTATCGGCCCACAATTTCACAATCGGTGCCTCCAAAGTAAGTTCTTTCCTATACTCACATGAGTGAAATGCACAGTGAATTAGAAGTTACTGAAGTTTATGTGGCCTGTCAGAGGGAGCATTGGGCCCAGTATTCATTGTAAATGCCTTGTGATACGTCTTCGTAACACGTTTTATATAGTACAACCTGTCACTAAAGGAGCTCCACAGTTTGTCTGTCGTACTGCTTTGGTGGAGGTTGTGGGCCTTATAAATAAATTATATTCATATATTTATAGATTCTAAAGATATAGTGATTAAAAGAGGTTGACAACGCCACCTAGGTTTGAGAGCCCAAGACTCTAAAGACACGTACAGGTTCTTAATCAAAACAAGGTTTGAGCAGACTTAAAAAAACAGGAGTCTAACTGGTATTTTACAAGATTTATTGTCATAAAATAGGTAACCCAGCCCAAAATCTCTGCCAAGGATCCCACAGCCTCTGGATCATCTCACTCTCCAACTCTCTGGGGCAAGTGACAGACATCCAACTCTGGTGGTGGAACAAACCCTCAGTCACTCCAAAACACAAGAGTGAGGAAATATCAGTACTCACTGGTAGTCCACCTCCACCTCCACGGCCCTTGAAGAAGGCTCCGTACCCCCCATGCTCCCCGGGCGCTGTAATTGGCTGCCCCACTGCTCCAGTGTATGGCATCTGTCTCCATGAGTGTGTCACCCTGTGCATGTGTGTGTTCAACAGGTCCCAACCTGGATAGGTCAAATGCGGAGGAGTAATATTAAATTAAATAATTTTAGTTATTTACACTGATCCTCTATCATTCAAATGGTTATTAGTATGCCATGAGACTAAAGTGAAAGAAAGTTTACCAGTTTTGACAATAATTAAAACCAGATTCATTCTGCGGGAGGCTCCCTGGGGTTATAATTGCAAGACAGTTTCTCCTGAAATGCCTCAAGTCAAGATGAAGCACAGGTCTGCTACTCAGGCTTTGTGGACTCTTCTTTTATAACGAACCTTTACACAGAAAACTGTGAAAATGTCGTTCCTCCTCTCCAGTACCCCCGAATAGACCTTACCAGGGAGGCTGAGGAGTGTGATCCCGTTATTCCTGTCTGACACACATATTCTTACAATTTGAATTTATTGAAGTCTGTTAAAAATGAAAAATGTGTTTTTATGTCCAACAACGTTCTTTTAAATATTTGATGCTAATGATAAAAGCTCCAATGATGTCAGATTTTATGTTCAAAGCAGAACATGTGAAACAGCATAAAAAGTGAACGTTGACTTAACAGCATACATGTGTAACTGTGCTGTCGACACAGTGATGTAAACACCAGATAAAGAGAGAGAATGAGCTTTTACTGTCGGACTGTGTTGATTAAAGTGAGGACAGAAAACAACAGACTGAGCGAACAAAGAGAAAATCAGGAGCCTGCAGGGAAATCTTGCCCCACAGCTGAAAGTTTCTCCTTTAAACAGAGAAGTTTCAGTATTTTTCTGTTTTCACCACACTGCTGAATGAGTTCAGGTGTTGATGCTGTTCAGTGTTTCCTGAATCTTTCTGTTCTGTTGAAGAGTACTTTTTGTTGTAAATGATGTTGTCAGATTGGTGAATAAAATCTACTTTTTGTTCCACTGTCTTTATATAGAAAGTCCAAGATCTTTAATCCTTCCGCAGGCAAGAGGAAACATGGCTCTGATGAGGCTAAAGAACACGAGCAACAATTTACTAAAAGTTTATTGAACTTTTTGCATTGTTTCATTCCAACAAATACTCCTGCAGTTAAAGTGTTCCACACATACGTTATCTAACTTTTTAAACAAAATCACATGTATACATATATTTAATTTCTATTGAGAAATGCAGCAGAGCACCAGAGTTTCCTCATGTGTAAGAGGATGGAGGTGTGTTTGATGGGTCAAACACACAAAAAACACCTGGGCAGTCAGATCAAGCAGCTTTAAGCAGCTTGGTGGTTTTACTCTCTTTGGCTCCACTTTCTCAAGACGTCCTCTGCTGCGTCCAGAGTGGAGTCCTCCTGTTAGACACTAATTCATATGCTGATGTACATTCCAGCTGCCGTGACACTAAACAGGGAAACTCATCTTTTAACACCAGTAAAATCTATTCATTATTCAAATATTTTGACCTGTTTTGACTCCCCCTGTAAGCATGTAGTGTTCTAACACTTCACACTGTGCGGTCAATGCTTGTTCCTTTAAAAAAGGAGTGTATCAACTCTATGTAAGCACAGTGCATAAATGTGTACAATAAAAGGGGATATCAAACCCTCAACAATATCAAAAATACCTTATTTGTCTTTGGAAGAATAACTTTTGAAGAAAATGACCTTTTAATTGTTTCTTATTTTGATAAAAGAATCCAAACAAGTGCGTAATTTTTTTTTTCATGTTTTATTTTATTTAAACACATAAATCAATGTAATAATAATTTGTGTAGGATCTTATTCATATTCTTATTTGAATGACACAATAATGCTCTGAACAGTTGTGAGAACACCAGATTCTCACATGTGGGGATGCTTCCAGCATAAATCCCCACATCCTGAATCAGTTGTTCAGGATGAAAAGATAGAGTCGTGCAAAAGATAGATACATTTGAAGTATTTTTATTGATGTTACTGTAACAGGAGGTATAGAGATTTCATTGGATGACTAGTCTTGTGCGCGAATACTGTACGCTGCTGCTACTTTCTCTCTTGATGTTGTTGTATTTGTATTGTCTACGATGTTTTGGCGTCATATATTTTTTGAAGAGCCTCCACATTGAAGGCAGCTCTGGTCTTTCTTCTGAGGGGTTAAACTTGTCCACTGCTTGTTCTGGTACTGCAAGTTGAAGAGACAAGTCTTCTGTGGTATGTAAGGGGTTTGATGTTGGAGAGTCCTCTGACTGTTTAGAGGCTGGTTCCATTTCGATGACAATGAAAGTTCTTTCTTGATTTTGCTTTGGAAGTGGTTCTTGGACAACGATCAGTGATGAAATGTCCTCCGTGTCTTGAGTTTCCTGCATGACTTCAGACTGGTCGTTCTTTATAATGGTCTCTACCGTCTTTTTGCTTTCGTGCCGACGCTTTTTAGAGGAAACTTTCTCCTTTGGTGGCTCTGAGACATCTTTTGGTTGTGGGACTAATTCCATTTCGATGTCACTCACCAGCTCTGGGACCACGTCTGGTTGTGGCACTCCAGCCTGATGAGCCAAATCTGATGGAATCACTTCCTGTGAGTCTTCAGAAGCCCTTTCTATTTCCTTTTCTTCCACGGGTTCAGAAATCTTCTCTGGTTCCTGGATATAAATCGGTGATGAAATGTCCTCCGTGTCTTGAGGTTCCTGCATGACTTCAGGCAGGTTCTTTACAATGGTTTCTGGCATCTTTTTGTTCTTGCGCCGACGCTTCTTTGATGTAACGTTCTCTTTTGGTGGCTCAGGGATCCCTTGTGGTTCTGTTTTGTTGACTCCATCCACTTCTGGATTCGATACTTCCACTTGTGAAGCCAGCTCTTCTACAGTTATGTTCTTTGGTGGAAGACGTATCTGATCTAAATGGAGTTCTGGGAGGATGTACAGCTCTGTTTTTTCTTCTGGCTTGATGATGAGGGATAGAAATACAGCCTTCATAAGTTCTGCCACCTTCTTTTCCTGTGTCTTTGTTTCCTCCTCCTGTGCCTTTAGTTTGGAGGCAAGATCAATATTGGAGGCAGTCTTTTCTTTGAGTTGTTCTTTCAAGCTCTCTACCTCTTTTACAACTGACTGATATTCAGTTTCAGATACTGGTGGTTTCAGTGTTTCAATCAATTCTGCAATTACGTCATTGCATTCCTTGAGCTCCTGCTCACACTTTTCACTGAGATGACGCTCACACTTCAAACAGTTTTCCAGGTCCTTGAGTTTTTCCTCAGAAATGGAGCAGCTATTCTCTGCTGCGACTCTTCTGTCTTTTTCTCGTGTTAGAAAGAAATTCTTTTTCAGCAGCTTAGTCCTGACAATATCCATCCGATGGTATAAATAGTTGATCTTGTCCTTATTATGTTGGTAAGATTCCTGTAATTTTTCTGATCCATAATCATCGTCGGCAGCAGAGGCATTAGAGGGAATCTCCTCGGTTTGTGAAATTGGAAACTTCCACGTGACGCGACGAACTTTGGAGGCCTGGGGATGATCCTGCACAAGCTGGACGTCCTCGGAATGAGGAGTCACAGCCGCAGCAGAGACCTGGGATTGTTCCTTTTCCAACACGTCCAACATTTCTGATCTGTTGGTGGGTTCCTCCAAACTTTCATCACTGCCAAAAGTAATGTTATATTTGTAGGACGCCTGAGATTGTTCTTTTTCAAACAGGTCATTTTCTAGGTTTGATTTTAAAATTTCTCGCCTGTTGGTGGGTTCCTTATAACTTTCCTTACTGACAAAAGTAATGTTATATTTGTAGGACGCCTGAGATTGTTCTTTTTCAAACAGGTCATTTTCTAGGCTTGATGTTAAAATTTCTTGCCTGTTGGTGGGTTTCTTATAACTTTCATTACTGCCAAAAGTAATGTTATATTTGTTGGAGGCCTGGGCTTGTTTGTCGGTTTGTGAATTTGGAAACTTCCACGTGACGCAACGTACTTTGGAGGCCTGGGGATGATCCTGCACCAGCTGGACGTCCTCGGAATGAGGAGTCACAGCCGCAGCAGAGACCTGGGATGGTTCTTTTTCCTCTTCGTCATTTACTGTTTGAGGAGACGGGGAATCCTCAGAGGCCTGGCATTGTTCTTTTTCACACAGCTCATTTTCTGACCTGTTGGTGGGTTCCTCATAACCTTCATTATCGCCAAAAGTAATGGTATATGTGTAGATATCCTCAGGTAAATCGTCCTCTACCATGTCACACCACTGAAGTGGAGCAGATGATATCTTGGTTTGACTCATTTTGCTTGTTGTTTTTAAGAGCTTGTCAAAATTACTATTTAAGATAGTAATTAAGTGTTGTTTTTAATAGTTTGTCAAAATTACTATTTAAGATAGTAATTAAGTGTTGTTTTTTTAGACGATGTGAAAACCGTTTGCTGTGACTTTCAAATTCGCTTCGAAAACTGGACGTGTTTCTTCAGATAAACTCCTGACGAACTGTGAAATAGGAGGGAAAATGTCTGGCCTATATAACATTTGTGATGTCAAACAACATCAGTGGTGACATCAATTGTGATGTCAAACAACATCAGTGGTGACATCAATTGTGATGTCATCATCAGTGATGACCAGAAGACCAGAAGAGAGATTGTGATGTCATCAGTGATGTCATCAGTGATGACATCACAATTTAGTGATAAGACTAAAAAAGAGCAATGGCATTCCGTTCTCAGTCACCATCTTGTGTGTTGTTTTGCTCTCTTGTTCAGTTTTATGATTATACATTTTTAAACTTTTTTCTGTGAAATCTCAAAATATTATTGTCCAGGTCAGTTTTAATGCATTCATTGTATGTTATGGTACTCACGACTGCTTTCTTCATGCCTCCACTGGAAAATTGGACCTCATTCTGTGATGATCTGCAGGTTTGAAGGCCTCTGTTCTGTCTCTCTTCTGGTCTGTGATTCCAACCACAGATTCTGAATGGAATTGAAGTCCGGATTCCAGAATGTTGATTTTTGTTCTCTGTTAATCACTTGACGACTTCAGCTGAATACTTCATGTCACTGTCACGTTGGAAGGTCCACTTCTGCCAGTTTTCAGCAACCAGTGTAATGTTTCCCACTAGCAGTGTTTTCCAAGACAGAATAATGTCAGTTTTTAAAATGTTTCCAAAATAAACCTTTTTCCACATTCATACTGAAGCAGACACCCTTTCCACTTTTAAGATTAGGCTTAAAACTTTCCTTTTTGATAAAGCTTATAGTTAGGGATGGCTCAGGTGATCCTGAAACATCCCATAGTTAAGCTGCTATAGGATTAGACTGCTGGGGTTCATCTGTCCCACCTTTCCTCACTTTGTTCTCTTTTTCCCCATTTAAAAAAGCCTCAAAATAAAAGTGAGTTTTAGGTGGCTACAATAGAATAGAATAGAATAGAATAGAATAGAATAGAATAGAATAGATAAATATTTTATTCATCCCCCAGTGAGGGAAATTCAAATTAGTCAAGTAGCTCATTAAAATATAAATATTTCCAATGATTGTATATTAGACAACAACAACAATCATAATAATAATCAATGACTAATTAAATAAATTTGAGAAGAACATGTCAGCAGTCGCTGTTAAAAAGCCTTATGGCTGTGGGGACAAAGGACCTCCTGAACCTCTCAGTCCTGCAGTTCAGTGAGATGAGCCTCTCACTGCAGCTGCTCCTCTCTCCTGCCAGGATGCTGTGGAGAGGATGTTTATTGTTCTCCAAAACAGAATATGATTTCCTCCTCATCCGTTGCTCCACCACAGCACCGAGAGGGTCGAGCCTTCTGCCTACCACAGAACAAGTCTTTTTCACCAGTTTGTCCAGGCACCTTGTTAGAATTAAAATTAACTAACAGACAACGGCATGAAACCAAGAAATCCCTCAGAGGCCTCAGTATTTTACTTGCAAGGGGAGAACAACACCCGAACCTACTCTCTGCAGATTCACAAGAGTTCTCCAACGAGTGGTTGCTTCCCTTGCTCTTTTATTAGGTGACACACACACACACACATACATACAATCCCCTATGTGCCCAGGTCTGGCATATCTCCTTAGTTTGGAGGCATCTCCTTATTTGGGGAGCTATAAAGATAACGATCAGTGGGGAGACAACATTCCTTCTTCTTCTCCTTGTGAAGTTTTGATATGAACTGGCCTCTCTGGCTGTGACTTTTATTTAATGATAAAAAGCAAACTTTTCTGACACACCTACAGTTTTTGTCTTAAGTGCAACTCCCCCAGCAGACAACAGCATTGAACAGTGCATAGGAGTGATCAAACATGCATTTCATATCTCTACAGACATGAGCCGTCTAGGGAAGAAGAGACGGCTCAGGCCAATCTGAACACTGAACGCTAAGGACAAACTTTTTCCTTTGCGCCTTTGATTATGAGCGAATATATCCAACTAATGTGTGAGTCATTTTGTCATCATCACCCGTCTTGCATAGGTACTGTACTTTTCAGCAGCATTAGATTTCTAAGATAATGCGTCATTTGGAAGGTCAGACATGATAGTTTGTAGTATATTGGGTCCAAACTGTCTATCAAGGCAGACAGCATGAAGGTATGTTTACAGACTGTGTTTGGATCTAAATGTGTCTTTATTCTGTATGAACCTGCCATTGTCTCACTGCTCTTTGTATCAATAATGCAGATCAGGACCACTGAGCTCCTGCACGGAATCCCTGATTGTTCAGCAAATATTTAAAGTCAGAGTGAACATTCCCGGTTTCCCCAATTGTCACTGTCAAGTACAGTCAAATGTGCTAAAGTTGATGTTTTCTTGGCACATTTACTTTTCACCAGGGGAGAAGTGCTGCTGAGCAGAATTTTTACTTCCATAAAGATTCAAGTTGCATACACATAATTAACCTCTTGGTGACTGAATGATTAATAGAGGTCCATAATTCATGCATTACTTTAGAAAATTCCTAAGATTGCTGCAGAGCAGCATGATTCTCCAGAGAAACCTAATCTGAGCTGCACTGTCACCACTCCTGCAGCACTCTCTCCAGAAGATGGAGACCTTGTGCCAGTGTAGAGATTCCTGCCCGAGCACCAAAGATATCACAGTTAAAAGTCTCAGATGATAAGGAGTTGTTGGTGAAAATATAATGAAGCATCTCAAAAATGTTTTAACCACATTTTCACATTTTTCTGTGTAAGGGTTTGTTATAAAAGAAGAGTCCACAAAGCCTGAGTAGCAGACCTGTGCTTCATCTTGACTTGAGGGATTTCAGGAGAAACTGTCTTGCAATTACAACCTCAGGGAGCTTCCCGCAGAATAAATCTGGTTTTAATTATTGTCAAAACAGTTCAACTTTCTTTCACTTTAAGAGACCACTGTAATATACACAGTTTCATGGAATACTAATGACCATTTGAATGATAAAGAATCAATGTAAGTAACTAAGATGACTTTATTAAGATTACTTTATTGTCATGTAGTCACACGAAATTACTCTCCGCATCTGACTCATCCGGGTTGGCACCTGTTGAACACACACATGCACGGGGTGACACACTCAGCGCCCAGGGAGCATGGGGGGTACGGAGCGGCGAGATTAGGAATGGAAGGTTATTGGAGGACCCACTCTAACCACAGAGCCTGATAGGTTGTGGGTACAGTGGCACACGTTACACCGGCGGCTCCTGGGTACGGGGACCATTATGAAGAATTGAATCTCTGCACCATGCAAATCAAAGATGTCAGATGACACCAAACGAAAAAACAAAAAATAAGGAAGAGGTAAATCTGAAATGGTTGTTAAAAAACCATCTGAGGTTGCCGTGACAAAGTGACAGGATAACAAGGCAGTCTTGATGGCCTCCACTGTCCGTGGGATACAGCCCCAGGACAGTTGCATGAGATGGTCAACAAAAGAGAAGCTCCATGTTACTGTGCCTCGACCAGCTGTTGTAGCTGAATACAACAAAAACATGGGCGGCTTCGGTTTGTGCGACCGCATGATCAGCTTCTATCCAATGTCAAGCCGCACAAGAAAATGGACCTGCATTTTGTTGACCTGGCAGCTGGATCGAGTACAGGTCAGACCACCAAGTCTCTGGAAAACCAGAGAAAGAGAGGCTGCAGTATTTCGACTTCAAACTGCTGCTGGCTGAGGAGATGATTGCTCAGGCACAGGGAGATCACAAGGCTGACAATGTGGCCAGTGATGATGAAGAGATGAGTACTGATGAAGAGTACATTCCAACAAAGAAGAGGAGGCCTGTTGAACCTCAGCCCAATGCCAATGTCCAAAAATACAGGGCAGTCCATTTGCCAAAGATGGAGGAGGCTGCTCATTCATCACGGTGCAGAAGAGAGGGATGCAAAGGGGACACATATGTCAAGTGCATCAAGCATAACATGTTTCTGTGTGTTTCAAAGGCCAAAAACTGTTTCCTGTTGTACCATTCATGATACACTGTGATTTGGAGCTGTATGTGATGCCGTAAATTTGAGTATTCAAACATTGTTGGGTGTTCTGCTAAGTTTAAATTCTTGTTCAAATGTTTATTGTGGGGAGTACCAGTAAGGACATTCCAGTAAATATGTGTTTATTTTGGTGCCATGTTTAACTAACCCTGTTTGGTAGTTTGAAGAGTTGACAGTGAGAAATTGCGATAGTATAGGTCAGACAGAAATGTGCTGATTTCCTCCCTCATGTAAAATAGCCAGATCATTCAGATGTCTTCATCTATTTTAATGTTTATGAAATAAGAAGATTTTTTAAAAGAAATCCACATGAAAATGAATTCGGTATTATAACATTACATCATTACATTTTATATCAAACAAGACCCGATGTCCACCACAAGGGACAGTCCAGAAAAAATAAATAAACAATGTTTTTGAAAAAAAATTGTTGCAGTATGTTTCTTTCAACCACAATACTTAAATTATCATAAAAATATCAAAAAAGCAAAACTTGTTTCCTCTGGGTCTCTCATGGCATACTAATAACCATTTGAATGGTAAAGAATCAATGTAAGTAACTAAGATGACTTTATTAAGATTACTTTATTGTCATGTAGTCACACGAAATGACTCTCTGCATCTGACTCATCCAGGTTGGCACCTGTTGAACACACACATGCACGGGGTGACACACTCAGCGCCCAGGGAGCATGGGGGGTACGGAGCGGCGAGATTAGGAATGGAAGGTTATTGGAGGACTCACTCTAACCACAGAGCCTGATAGGTTGTGGGTACAGTGGCACACGTTACACCGGCGGCTCCTGGGTACGGGGACCATTATGAAGAATTGAATCTTTGCACCATGCAAATCAAAGATGTCAGATGACACCAAACGAAAAAACAAAAAATAAGGAAGAGGTAAATTGCACCTTTTCTTACCCATTTTTCAGTAATTATGGGTGGAAATTCACACCTTCTTGCAGCTGAACACCTCCTCTCCCACTTATGATCATGTGTGGTTTGATATTCGAAAATTTTCTTTCATGTTTTCTAGCAATTATTGATGGACATTCAGACCTTCTTTCAGCTGAACACCTCCGCTTCCGCTTTTGATTGTGTATAGTCGGGCTTTCGAGCCTTTTCTTCCCCGGTTTTTACAAATTATGGTTGGACATTCAGACCTTCTTGCAGCCGAAAACCTCCGCTCCCTCTTTTAATCATACATTGTCGGGCATTCGCAGCTTTTCTTACCTGCTTTTTACAAACCAGGGTCGGACTTTCACATCTTTTAGTAGCCTAACACCTCCGCTCCCGTTATTGATTGTGTACAGTTGGGTATTTTAACCTTTTCTTACCCGCTTTTTACCAACTATGGTCTGACATTCACACCTTCTTGCAGCCGAACACTTCCGCTTCACCTTTTAGTGTTCTATGGGGTATTCACACCTTTTTTTTCACCGCATTTTATAGATTATGGTTGGAAATTCTCACCCACTCTCATCCGAAGACCTCTCCTCCCACTTTTGTTAATATATAGTCGGGCATTCGAACCTTTTCTTACCCGCTTTTTACAAATTATGGTCGAACATTCCCACCTACTTGCAGCCGAATACTTCCGCTCCACCTTTTAGTGATGTATGGTTGGCATTTGCACCTTTTCTTACCCTCTTTTTATACTGATTGCTGAAGATTAAGTTGTTCTTTCTCAAACTACAACATTTTTTTAATTGTTGAAACTTGATTTGAAGTGGATAAATAAGGAGGACAAACAGTTTTAAGTCAGGCTGATAGAAGGAATTAATTTTATAGCGAAATCTGTATTTCGTCATATGTCAAGAGATGCTTATTGCTGAAGAAGTTCTTTCTCATTCTACAAAGTACAACGTTGTTTATCGTTGAAACTTGATTAGACATGAATAAATATGAAGGACAAAGCAGTCTTAACTTGGTTTGAGTTAAGGAATTCGTTTTATAGTAGAATCCGAATTCGTGCATAACTCGTAAAATAGAGCTTATTTTCGGATTCCTGAAGAATGAGTCTGGTTCTTTCTCATAATACAAAGTTTGTTGTTTATTGTTGAAACTTCATCAGAAGTGAAGAAATAAGGACAAACCGTTTTAAGTAAGTTTGATAGAAGGATTTCATTTTATAGCAAAATCTGTATTCTTTCATATCTCCTGGAGAGAAGCTTATTGCTGAAAATTAGGTCTGGTTCTTTTTCATACTACAAAATACAGTGTTGTTTATTGTTGAAACTAGATTAGAAGTAGATAAATATGAAGGACAAAGCAGTTTGAACTTGGTTTGAGAGAAGGAATTAATTTTATTGCAAAATCCGAATTCATGCATAACTCGTCAAATAGATAGTGATGTGTCGTTCGTGAGCGATTTGTTCGATATGAACTAATTTTTTATATGACTCGGGAGTAACGAGTTGTCTCAGTGAGTGATTTGTTCAATTTCATGCAGTAGCCTTCCTCACCACATGGCAGGCGGCAGCTTCATAAGTTCAGTCAGCAGGACAGGAAACAGTATTGATTCGTTCACGACTCAACTCCTCGGCTGACGGGTCCTCGCACAGGAAACAGTATTGATTCGTTTATGACTCAACTCCTTGGGTCTTTGTTCATTTGTCACGTTTCAAATTCTACGTTTCATTTGACAGGCTGAAGAGCAGTAGGCACAACAGTTCGTTCACAAACCGGATCATTAATCTCATAGACTATTCTACCTTCAACAAGTTGGAAACCACAATCGACTCTCTAGATGCAGAAAAAGCATTTGATCGAGTGAACTGGAAATTTTTATTCGCAACATTAAACAAATTCGGGTTTGGGTCACACTTCATCAAATGGATAAGGATATTATATAGCTCCCCAAATGCAAGTGTCAGGACAAATGATCAAACTTCTCCAAGCTTCAGTCTGCAGAGAGGTACAAGACAGGGTTGCCCATTTTCTTCCTCATTTTTTGCTTTTTTCATCAAACCATTAGCAGCTTCTATCAGACAAGATAGAAATATTAAAGGCATCCAATCCCAAAATATTGAGCATAAAATAAGTCTTTATGCTGATGATGTATTACTTTTCCTTCAGAACTCACAGACGTCTCTCACACACACGATCACACTCATAAATAAATTCTCAGCACTTTCTGACTACTCTATCAACTGGTCTAAGACCACAGTTCTGCCCATTAACTGTAGGGTCCAGAATATACCTGCAATCACTTTACAGTCAGGAAATATTAGATATTTAGGCATAAACATTTCCTCCAGGGTCTCAGAGCTAACAAACCTAAATTATGTTTTAAATTTTTCACAAGAACATCTTGTTTGGTCAGTTAAGTACTGAAAAGTCATTGATTTGGGCATACTTTAACATGTTAAAGGGGCTTTTGAAACTGTTATTTTTCACACAAAGGATTTTTCTGATGTGAAAGTGTATAGTAGAGGTCGGTTAAAAAACCTTTTTAAAAGAATTTGAGCTCATTCAAGGATAGTATGATGAGGGGCTGATATACTAACCTTTCCATATATATATATATATATATAATTGTTTCACTGATGTTAATTTGTTTAAAATCTGGTCATTTCTAACATATGTATCGGCCCACAATTTCACAATCGGTGCCTCCAAAGTAAGTTCTTTCCTATACTCACATGAGTGAAGTGCACAGTGAATTAGAAGTTACTGAAGTTTATGTGGCCTGTCAGAGGGAGCATTGGGCCCAGTATTCATTGTAAATGCCTTGTGATACGTCTTCGTAACAAGTTTTATATAGTACAACCTGTCACTAAAGGAGCTCCACAGTTTGTCTGTCGTACTGCTTTGGTGGAGGTTGTGGGCCTTATAAATAAATTATATTCATATATTTATAGATTCTAAAGATATAGTGATTAAAAGAGGTTGACAATGCCACCTAGGTTTGAGAGCCCAAGACTCTAAAGACACGTACAGGTTCTTAATCAAAACAAGGTTTGAGCAGACTTAAAAAAACAGGAGTCTAACTGGTATTTTACAAGATTTATTGTCATAAAATAGGTAACCCAGCCCAAAATCTCTGCCAAGGATCCCACAGCCTCTGGATCATCTCACTCTCCAACTCTCTGGGGCAAGTGACAGACATCCAACTCTGGTGGTGGAACAAACCCTCAGTCACTCCAAAACACAAGAGTGAGGAAATATCAGTACTCACTGGTAGTCCACCTCCACCTCCACGGCCCTTGAAGAAGGCTCCGTACCCCCCATGCTCCCCGGGCGCTGTAATTGGCTGCCCCACTGCTCCAGTGTATGGCATCTGTCTCCATGAGTGTGTCACCCTGTGCATGTGTGTGTTCAACAGGTCCCAACCTGGATAGGTCAAATGCGGAGGAGTAATATTAAATTAAATAATTTTAGTTATTTACACTGATCCTCTATCATTCAAATGGTTATTAGTATGCCATGAGACTAAAGTGAAAGAAAGTTTACCAGTTTTGACAATAATTAAAACCAGATTCATTCTGCGGGAGGCTCCCTGGGGTTATAATTGCAAGACAGTTTCTCCTGAAATGCCTCAAGTCAAGATGAAGCACAGGTCTGCTACTCAGGCTTTGTGGACTCTTCTTTTATAACGAACCTTTACACAGAAAACTGTGAAAATGTCGTTCCTCCTCTCCAGTACCCCCGAATAGACCTTACCAGGGAGGCTGAGGAGTGTGATCCCGTTATTCCTGTCTGACACACATATTCTTACAATTTGAATTTATTGAAGTCTGTTAAAAATGAAAAATGTGTTTTTATGTCCAACAACGTTCTTTTAAATATTTGATGCTAATGATAAAAGCTCCAATGATGTCAGATTTTATGTTCAAAGCAGAACATGTGAAACAGCATAAAAAGTGAACGTTGACTTAACAGCATACATGTGTAACTGTGCTGTCGACACAGTGATGTAAACACCAGATAAAGAGAGAGAATGAGCTTTTACTGTCGGACTGTGTTGATTAAAGTGAGGACAGAAAACAACAGACTGAGCGAACAAAGAGAAAATCAGGAGCCTGCAGGGAAATCTTGCCCCACAGCTGAAAGTTTCTCCTTTAAACAGAGAAGTTTCAGTATTTTTCTGTTTTCACCACACTGCTGAATGAGTTCAGGTGTTGATGCTGTTCAGTGTTTCCTGAATCTTTCTGTTCTGTTGAAGAGTACTTTTTGTTGTAAATGATGTTGTCAGATTGGTGAATAAAATCTACTTTTTGTTCCACTGTCTTTATATAGAAAGTCCAAGATCTTTAATCCTTCCGCAGGCAAGAGGAAACATGGCTCTGATGAGGCTAAAGAACACGAGCAACAATTTACTAAAAGTTTATTGAACTTTTTGCATTGTTTCATTCCAACAAATACTCCTGCAGTTAAAGTGTTCCACACATACGTTATCTAACTTTTTAAACAAAATCACATGTATACATATATTTAATTTCTATTGAGAAATGCAGCAGAGCACCAGAGTTTCCTCATGTGTAAGAGGATGGAGGTGTGTTTGATGGGTCAAACACACAAAAAACACCTGGGCAGTCAGATCAAGCAGCTTTAAGCAGCTTGGTGGTTTTACTCTCTTTGGCTCCACTTTCTCAAGACGTCCTCTGCTGCGTCCAGAGTGGAGTCCTCCTGTTAGACACTAATTCATATGCTGATGTACATTCCAGCTGCCGTGACACTAAACAGGGAAACTCATCTTTTAACACCAGTAAAATCTATTCATTATTCAAATATTTTGACCTGTTTTGACTCCCCCTGTAAGCATGTAGTGTTCTAACACTTCACACTGTGCGGTCAATGCTTGTTCCTTTAAAAAAGGAGTGTATCAACTCTATGTAAGCACAGTGCATAAATGTGTACAATAAAAGGGGATATCAAACCCTCAACAATATCAAAAATACCTTATTTGTCTTTGGAAGAATAACTTTTGAAGAAAATGACCTTTTAATTGTTTCTTATTTTGATAAAAGAATCCAAACAAGTGCGTAATTTTTTTTTTCATGTTTTATTTTATTTAAACACATAAATCAATGTAATAATAATTTGTGTAGGATCTTATTCATATTCTTATTTGAATGACACAATAATGCTCTGAACAGTTGTGAGAACACCAGATTCTCACATGTGGGGATGCTTCCAGCATAAATCCCCACATCCTGAATCAGTTGTTCAGGATGAAAAGATAGAGTCGTGCAAAAGATAGATACATTTGAAGTATTTTTATTGATGTTACTGTAACAGGAGGTATAGAGATTTCATTGGATGACTAGTCTTGTGCGCGAATACTAAACGCTGCTGCTACTTTCTCTCTTGATGTTGTTGTATTTGTATTGTCTACGATGTTTTGGCGTCATATATTTTTTGAAGAGCCTCCACATTGAAGGCAGCTCTGGTCTTTCTTCTGAGGGGTTAAACTTGTCCACTGCTTGTTCTGGTACTGCAAGTTGAAGAGACAAGTCTTCTGTGGTATGTAAGGGGTTTGATGTTGGAGAGTCCTCTGACTGTTTAGAGGCTGGTTCCATTTCGATGACAATGAAAGTTCTTTCTTGATTTTGCTTTGGAAGTGGTTCTTGGACAACGATCAGTGATGAAATGTCCTCCGTGTCTTGAGTTTCCTGCATGACTTCAGACTGGTCGTTCTTTATAATGGTCTCTACCGTCTTTTTGCTTTCGTGCCGACGCTTTTTAGAGGAAACTTTCTCCTTTGGTGGCTCTGAGACATCTTTTGGTTGTGGGACTAATTCCATTTCGATGTCACTCACCAGCTCTGGGACCACGTCTGGTTGTGGCACTCCAGCCTGATGAGCCAAATCTGATGGAATCACTTCCTGTGAGTCTTCAGAAGCCCTTTCTATTTCCTTTTCTTCCACGGGTTCAGAAATCTTCTCTGGTTCCTGGATATAAATCGGTGATGAAATGTCCTCCGTGTCTTGAGGTTCCTGCATGACTTCAGGCAGGTTCTTTACAATGGTTTCTGGCATCTTTTTGTTCTTGCGCCGACGCTTCTTTGATGTAACGTTCTCTTTTGGTGGCTCAGGGATCCCTTGTGGTTCTGTTTTGTTGACTCCATCCACTTCTGGATTTGATACTTCCACTTGTGAAGCCAGCTCTTCTACAGTTATGTTCTTTGGTGGAAGACGTATCTGATCTAAATGGAGTTCTGGGAGGATGTACAGCTCTGTTTTTTCTTCTGGCTTGATGATGAGGGATAGAAATACAGCCTTCATAAGTTCTGCCACCTTCTTTTCCCGTGTCTTTGTTTCCTCCTCCTGTGCCTTTAGTTTGGAGGCAAGATCAATATTGGAGGCAGTCTTTTCTTTGAGTTGTTCTTTCAAGCTCTCTACCTCTTTTACAACTGACTGATATTCAGTTTCAGATACTGGTGGTTTCAGTGTTTCAATCAATTCTGCAATTACGTCATTGCATTCCTTGAGCTCCTGCTCACACTTTTCACGGAGATGACGCTCACACTTCAAACAGTTTTCCAGGTCCTTGAGTTTTTCCTCAGAAATGGAGCAGCTATTCTCTGCTGCGACTCTTCTGTCTTTTTCTCGTGTTAGAAAGAAATTCTTTTTCAGCAGCTTAGTCCTGACAATATCCATCCGATGGTATAAATAGTTGATCTTGTCCTTATTATGTTGGTAAGATTCCTGTAATTTTTCTGATCCATAATCATCGTCGGCAGCAGAGGCATTAGAGGGAATCTCCTCGGTTTGTGAAATTGGAAACTTCCACGTGACGCGACGAACTTTGGAGGCCTGGGGATGATCCTGCACAAGCTGGACGTCCTCGGAATGAGGAGTCACAGCCGCAGCAGAGACCTGGGATTGTTCCTTTTCCAACACGTCCAACATTTCTGATCTGTTGGTGGGTTCCTCCAAACTTTCATCACTGCCAAAAGTAATGTTATATTTGTAGGACGCCTGAGATTGTTCTTTTTCAAACAGGTCATTTTCTAGGTTTGATTTTAAAATTTCTCGCCTGTTGGTGGGTTCCTTATAACTTTCCTTACTGACAAAAGTAATGTTATATTTGTAGGACGCCTGAGATTGTTCTTTTTCAAACAGGTCATTTTCTAGGCTTGATGTTAAAATTTCTTGCCTGTTGGTGGGTTTCTTATAACTTTCATTACTGCCAAAAGTAATGTTATATTTGTTGGAGGCCTGGGCTTGTTTGTCGGTTTGTGAATTTGGAAACTTCCACGTGACGCAACGTACTTTGGAGGCCTGGGGATGATCCTGCACCAGCTGGACGTCCTCGGAATGAGGAGTCACAGCCGCAGCAGAGACCTGGGATGGTTCTTTTTCCTCTTCGTCATTTACTGTTTGAGGAGACGGGGAATCCTCAGAGGCCTGGCATTGTTCTTTTTCACACAGCTCATTTTCTGACCTGTTGGTGGGTTCCTCATAACCTTCATTATCGCCAAAAGTAATGGTATATGTGTAGATATCCTCAGGTAAATCGTCCTCTACCATGTCACACCACTGAAGTGGAGCAGATGATATCTTGGTTTGACTCATTTTGCTTGTTGTTTTTAAGAGCTTGTCAAAATTACTATTTAAGATAGTAATTAAGTGTTGTTTTTAATAGTTTGTCAAAATTACTATTTAAGATAGTAATTAAGTGTTGTTTTTTTAGACGATGTGAAAACCGTTTGCTGTGACTTTCAAATTCGCTTCGAAAACTGGACGTGTTTCTTCAGATAAACTCCTGACGAACTGTGAAATAGGAGGGAAAATGTCTGGCCTATATAACATTTGTGATGTCAAACAACATCAGTGGTGACATCAATTGTGATGTCAAACAACATCAGTGGTGACATCAATTGTGATGTCATCATCAGTGATGACCAGAAGACCAGAAGAGAGATTGTGATGTCATCAGTGATGTCATCAGTGATGACATCACAATTTAGTGATAAGACTAAAAAAGAGCAATGGCATTCCGTTCTCAGTCACCATCTTGTGTGTTGTTTTGCTCTCTTGTTCAGTTTTATGATTATACATTTTTAAACTTTTTTCTGTGAAATCTCAAAATATTATTGTCCAGGTCAGTTTTAATGCATTCATTGTATGTTATGGTACTCACGACTGCTTTCTTCATGCCTCCACTGGAAAATTGGACCTCATTCTGTGATGATCTGCAGGTTTGAAGGCCTCTGTTCTGTCTCTCTTCTGGTCTGTGATTCCAACCACAGATTCTGAATGGAATTGAAGTCCGGATTCCAGAATGTTGATTTTTGTTCTCTGTTAATCACTTGACGACTTCAGCTGAATACTTCATGTCACTGTCACGTTGGAAGGTCCACTTCTGCCAGTTTTCAGCAACCAGTGTAATGTTTCCCACTAGCAGTGTTTTCCAAGACAGAATAATGTCAGTTTTTAAAATGTTTCCAAAATAAACCTTTTTCCAAATTCATACTGAAGCAGACACCCTTTCCACTTTTAAGATTAGGCTTAAAACTTTCCTTTTTGATAAAGCTTATAGTTAGGGATGGCTCAGGTGATCCTGAAACATCCCATAGTTAAGCTGCTATAGGATTAGACTGCTGGGGTTCATCTGTCCCACCTTTCCTCACTTTGTTCTCTTTTTCCCCATTTAAAAAAGCCTCAAAATAAAAGTGAGTTTTAGGTGGCTACAATAGAATAGAATAGAATAGAATAGAATAGAATAGAATAGAATAGATAAATATTTTATTCATCCCCCAGTGAGGGAAATTCAAATTAGTCAAGTAGCTCATTAAAATATAAATATTTCCAATGATTGTATATTAGACAACAACAACAATCATAATAATAATCAATGACTAATTAAATAAATTTGAGAAGAACATGTCAGCAGTCGCTGTTAAAAAGCCTTATGGCTGTGGGGACAAAGGACCTCCTGAACCTCTCAGTCCTGCAGTTCAGTGAGATGAGCCTCTCACTGCAGCTGCTCCTCTCTCCTGCCAGGATGCTGTGGAGAGGATGTTTATTGTTCTCCAAAACAGAATATGATTTCCTCCTCATCCGTTGCTCCACCACAGCACCGAGAGGGTCGAGCCTTCTGCCTACCACAGAACAAGTCTTTTTCACCAGTTTGTCCAGGCACCTTGTTAGAATTAAAATTAACTAACAGACAACGGCATGAAACCAAGAAATCCCTCAGAGGCCTCAGTATTTTACTTGCAAGGGGAGAACAACACCCGAACCTACTCTCTGCAGATTCACAAGAGTTCTCCAACGAGTGGTTGCTTCCCTTGCTCTTTTATTAGGTGACACACACACACACACATACATACAATCCCCTATGTGCCCAGGTCTGGCATATCTCCTTAGTTTGGAGGCATCTCCTTATTTGGGGAGCTATAAAGATAACGATCAGTGGGGAGACAACATTCCTTCTTCTTCTCCTTGTGAAGTTTTGATATGAACTGGCCTCTCTGGCTGTGACTTTTATTTAATGATAAAAAGCAAACTTTTCTGACACACCTACAGTTTTTGTCTTAAGTGCAACTCCCCCAGCAGACAACAGCATTGAACAGTGCATAGGAGTGATCAAACATGCATTTCATATCTCTACAGACATGAGCCGTCTAGGGAAGAAGAGACGGCTCAGGCCAATCTGAACACTGAACGCTAAGGACAAACTTTTTCCTTTGCGCCTTTGATTATGAGCGAATATATCCAACTAATGTGTGAGTCATTTTGTCATCATCACCCGTCTTGCATAGGTACTGTACTTTTCAGCAGCATTAGATTTCTAAGATAATGCGTCATTTGGAAGGTCAGACATGATAGTTTGTAGTATATTGGGTCCAAACTGTCTATCAAGGCAGACAGCATGAAGGTATGTTTACAGACTGTGTTTGGATCTAAATGTGTCTTTATTCTGTATGAACCTGCCATTGTCTCACTGCTCTTTGTATCAATAATGCAGATCAGGACCACTGAGCTCCTGCACGGAATCCCTGATTGTTCAGCAAATATTTAAAGTCAGAGTGAACATTCCCGGTTTCCCCAATTGTCACTGTCAAGTACAGTCAAATGTGCTAAAGTTGATGTTTTCTTGGCACATTTACTTTTCACCAGGGGAGAAGTGCTGCTGAGCAGAATTTTTACTTCCATAAAGATTCAAGTTGCATACACATAATTAACCTCTTGGTGACTGAATGATTAATAGAGGTCCATAATTCATGCATTACTTTAGAAAATTCCTAAGATTGCTGCAGAGCAGCATGATTCTCCAGAGAAACCTAATCTGAGCTGCACTGTCACCACTCCTGCAGCACTCTCTCCAGAAGATGGAGACCTTGTGCCAGTGTAGAGATTCCTGCCCGAGCACCAAAGATATCACAGTTAAAAGTCTCAGATGATAAGGAGTTGTTGGTGAAAATATAATGAAGCATCTCAAAAATGTTTTAACCACATTTTCACATTTTTCTGTGTAAGGGTTTGTTATAAAAGAAGAGTCCACAAAGCCTGAGTAGCAGACCTGTGCTTCATCTTGACTTGAGGGATTTCAGGAGAAACTGTCTTGCAATTACAACCTCAGGGAGCTTCCCGCAGAATAAATCTGGTTTTAATTATTGTCAAAACAGTTCAACTTTCTTTCACTTTAAGAGACCACTGTAATATACACAGTTTCATGGAATACTAATGACCATTTGAATGAGAAAGAATCAATGTAAGTAACTAAGATGACTTTATTAAGATTACTTTATTGTCATGTAGTCACACGAAATTACTCTCCGCATCTGACTCATCCGGGTTGGCACCTGTTGAACACACACATGCACGGGGTGACACACTCAGCGCCCAGGGAGCATGGGGGGTACGGAGCGGCGAGATTAGGAATGGAAGGTTATTGGAGGACCCACTCTAACCACAGAGCCTGATAGGTTGTGGGTACTGTGGCACACGTTACACCGGCGGCTCCTGGGTACGGGGACCATTATGAAGAATTGAATCTCTGCACCATGCAAATCAAAGATGTCAGATGACACCAAACGAAAAAACTAAAAATAAGGAAGAGGTAAATCTGAAATGGTTGTTAAAAAACCATCTGAGGTTGCCGTGACAAAGTGACAGGATAACAAGGCAGTCTTGATGGCCTCCACTGTCCATGGGATACAGCCCCAGGACAGTTGCATGAGATGGTCAACAAAAGAGAAGCTCCATGTTACTGTGCCTCGACCAGCTGTTGTAGCTGAATACAACAAAAACATGGGCGGCTTCGGTTTGTGCGACCGCATGATCAGCTTCTATCCAATGTCAAGCCGCACAAGAAAATGGACCTGCATTTTGTTGACCTGGCAGCTGGATCGAGTACAGGTCAGACCACCAAGTCTCTGGAAAACCAGAGAAAGAGAGGCTGCAGTATTTCGACTTCAAACTGCTGCTGGCTGAGGAGATGATTGCTCAGGCACAGGGAGATCACAAGGCTGACAATGTGGCCAGTGATGATGAAGAGATGAGTACTGATGAAGAGTACATTCCAACAAAGAAGAGGAGGCCTGTTGAACCTCAGCCCAATGCCAATGTCCAAAAATACAGGGCAGTCCATTTGCCAAAGATGGAGGAGGCTGCTCATTCATCACGGTGCAGAAGAGAGGGATGCAAAGGGGACACATATGTGAAGTGCATCAAGCATAACATGTTTCTGTGTGTTTCAAAGGCCAAAAACTGTTTCCTGTTGTACCATTCATGATACACTGTGATTTGGAGCTGTATGTGATGCCGTAAATTTGAGTATTCAAACATTGTTGGGTGTTCTGCTAAGTTTAAATTCTTGTTCAAATGTTTATTGTGGGGAGTACCAGTAAGGATATTCCAGTAAATATGTGTTTATTTTGGTGCCATGTTTAACTAACCCTGTTTGGTAGTTTGAAGAGTTGACAGTGAGAAATTGCGATAGTATAGGTCAGACAGAAATGTGCTGATTTCCTCCCTCATGTAAAATAGCCAGATCATTCAGATGTCTTCATCTATTTTAATGTTTATGAAATAAGAAGATTTTTTAAAAGAAATCCACATGAAAATGAATTCGGTATTATAACATTACATCATTACATTTTATATCAAACAAGACCCGATGTCCACCACAAGGGACAGTCCAGAAAAAATAAATAAACAATGTTTTTGAAAAAAAATTGTTGCAGTATGTTTCTTTCAACCACAATACTTAAATTATCATAAAAATATCAAAAAAGCAAAACTTGTTTCCTCTGGGTCTCTCATGGCATACTAATAACCATTTGAATGGTAAAGAATCAATGTAAGTAACTAAGATGACTTTATTAAGATTACTTTATTGTCATGTAGTCACACGAAATGACTCTCCGCATCTGACTCATCCAGGTTGGCACCTGTTGAACACACACATGCACGGGGTGACACACTCAGCGCCCAGGGAGCATGGGGGGTACGGAGCGGCGAGATTAGGAATGGAAGGTTATTGGAGGACCCACTCTAACCACAGAGCCTGATAGGTTGTGGGTACAGTGGCACACGTTACACCGGCGGCTCCTGGGTACGGGGACCATTATGAAGAATTGAATCTTTGCACCATGCAAATCAAAGATGTCAGATGACACCAAACGAAAAAACAAAAAATAAGGAATAGGTAAATTGCACCTTTTCTTACCCATTTTTCAGTAATTATGGGTGGAAATTCACACCTTCTTGCAGCTGAACACCTCCTCTCCCACTTATGATCATGTGTGGTTTGATATTCGAAAATTTTCTTTCATGTTTTCTAGCAATTATTGATGGACATTCAGACCTTCTTTCAGCTGAACACCTCCGCTTCCGCTTTTGATTGTGTATAGTCGGGCTTTCGAGCCTTTTCTTCCCCGGTTTTTACAAATTATGGTTGGACATTCAGACCTTCTTGCAGCCGAAAACCTCCGCTCCCTCTTTTAATCATACATTGTCGGGCATTCGCAGCTTTTCTTACCTGCTTTTTACAAACCAGGGTCGGACTTTCACATCTTTTAGTAGCCTAACACCTCCGCTCCCGTTATTGATTGTGTACAGTTGGGTATTTTAACCTTTTCTTACCCGCTTTTTACCAACTATGGTCTGACATTCACACCTTCTTGCAGCCGAACACTTCCGCTTCACCTTTTAGTGTTCTATGGGGTATTCACACCTTTTTTTTCACCGCATTTTATAGATTATGGTTGGAAATTCTCACCCACTCTCATCCGAAGACCTCTCCTCCCACTTTTGTTAATATATAGTCGGGCATTCGAACCTTTTCTTACCCGCTTTTTACAAATTATGGTCGAACATTCCCACCTACTTGCAGCCGAATACTTCCGCTCCACCTTTTAGTGATGTATGGTTGGCATTTGCACCTTTTCTTACCCTCTTTTTATACTGATTGCTGAAGATTAAGTTGTTCTTTCTCAAACTACAACATTTTTTTAATTGTTGAAACTTGATTTGAAGTGGATAAATAAGGAGGACAAACAGTTTTAAGTCAGGCTGATAGAAGGAATTAATTTTATAGCGAAATCTGTATTTCGTCATATGTCAAGAGATGCTTATTGCTGAAGAAGTTCTTTCTCATTCTACAAAGTACAACGTTGTTTATCGTTGAAACTTGATTAGACATGAATAAATATGAAGGACAAAGCAGTCTTAACTTGGTTTGAGTTAAGGAATTCGTTTTATAGTAGAATCCGAATTCGTGCATAACTCGTAAAATAGAGCTTATTTTCGGATTCCTGAAGAATGAGTCTGGTTCTTTCTCATAATACAAAGTTTGTTGTTTATTGTTGAAACTTCATCAGAAGTGAAGAAATAAGGACAAACCGTTTTAAGTAAGTTTGATAGAAGGATTTCATTTTATAGCAAAATCTGTATTCTTTCATATCTCCTGGAGAGAAGCTTATTGCTGAAAATTAGGTCTGGTTCTTTTTCATACTACAAAATACAGTGTTGTTTATTGTTGAAACTAGATTAGAAGTAGATAAATATGAAGGACAAAGCAGTTTGAACTTGGTTTGAGAGAAGGAATTAATTTTATTGCAAAATCCGAATTCATGCATAACTCGTCAAATAGATAGTGATGTGTCGTTCGTGAGCGATTTGTTCGATATGAACTAATTTTTTATATGACTCGGGAGTAACGAGTTGTCTCAGTGAGTGATTTGTTCAATTTCATGCAGTAGCCTTCCTCACCACATGGCAGGCGGCAGCTTCATAAGTTCAGTCAGCAGGACAGGAAACAGTATTGATTCGTTCACGACTCAACTCCTCGGCTGACGGGTCCTCGCACAGGAAACAGTATTGATTCGTTTATGACTCAACTCCTTGGGTCTTTGTTCATTTGTCACGTTTCAAATTCTACGTTTCATTTGACAGGCTGAAGAGCAGTAGGCACAACAGTTCGTTCACAAACCGGATCATTAATCTCATAGACTATTCTACCTTCAACAAGTTGGAAACCACAATCGACTCTCTAGATGCAGAAAAAGCATTTGATCGAGTGAACTGGAAATTTTTATTCGCAACATTAAACAAATTTGGGTTTGGGTCACACTTCATCAAATGGATAAGGATATTATATAGCTCCCCAAATGCAAGTGTCAGGACAAATGATCAAACTTCTCCAAGCTTCAGTCTGCAGAGAGGTACAAGACAGGGTTGCCCATTTTCTTCCTCATTTTTTGCTTTTTTCATCAAACCTTTAGCAGCTTCTATCAGACAAGATAGAAATATTAAAGGCATCCAATCCCAAAATATTGAGCATAAAATAAGTCTTTATGCTGATGATGTATTACTTTTCCTTCAGAACTCACAGACGTCTCTCACACACACGATCACACTCATAAATAAATTCTCAGCACTTTCTGACTACTCTATCAACTGGTCTAAGACCACAGTTCTGCCCATTAACTGTAGGGTCCAGAATATACCTGCAATCACTTTACAGTCAGGAAATATTAGATATTTAGGCATAAACATTTCCTCCAGGGTCTCAGAGCTAACAAACCTAAATTATGTTTTAAATTTTTCACAAGAACATCTTGTTTGGTCAGTTAAGTACTGAAAAGTCATTGATTTGGGCATACTTTAACATGTTAAAGGGGCTTTTGAAACTGTTATTTTTCACACAAAGGATTTTTCTGATGTGAAAGTGTATAGTAGAGGTCGGTTAAAAAACCTTTTTAAAAGAATTTGAGCTCATTCAAGGATAGTATGATGAGGGGCTGATATACTAACCTTTCCATATATATATATATATAATTGTTTCACTGATGTTAATTTGTTTAAAATCTGGTCATTTCTAACATATGTATCGGCCCACAATTTCACAATCGGTGCCTCCAAAGTAAGTTCTTTCCTATACTCACATGAGTGAAGTGCACAGTGAATTAGAAGTTACTGAAGTTTATGTGGCCTGTCAGAGGGAGCATTGGGCCCAGTATTCATTGTAAATGCCTTGTGATACGTCTTCGTAACACGTTTTATATAGTACAACCTGTCACTAAAGGAGCTCCACAGTTTGTCTGTCGTACTGCTTTGGTGGAGGTTGTGGGCCTTATAAATAAATTATATTCATATATTTATAGATTCTAAAGATATAGTGATTAAAAGAGGTTGACAACGCCACCTAGGTTTGAGAGCCCAAGACTCTAAAGACACGTACAGGTTCTTAATCAAAACAAGGTTTGAGCAGACTTAAAAAAACAGGAGTCTAACTGGTATTTTACAAGATTTATTGTCATAAAATAGGTAACCCAGCCCAAAATCTCCGCCAAGGATCCCACAGCCTCTGGATCATCTCACTCTCCAACTCTCTGGGGCAAGTGACAGACATCCAACTCTGGTGGTGGAACAAACCCTCAGTCACTCCAAAACACAAGAGTGAGGAAATATCAGTACTCACTGGTAGTCCACCTCCACCTCCACGGCCCTTGAAGAAGGCTCCGTACCCCCCATGCTCCCCGGGCGCTGTAATTGGCTGCCCCACTGCTCCAGTGTATGGCATCTGTCTCCATGAGTGTGTCACCCTGTGCATGTGTGTGTTCAACAGGTCCCAACCTGGATAGGTCAAATGCGGAGGAGTAATATTAAATTAAATAATTTTAGTTATTTACACTGATCCTCTATCATTCAAATGGTTATTAGTATGCCATGAGACTAAAGTGAAAGAAAGTTTACCAGTTTTGACAATAATTAAAACCAGATTCATTCTGCGGGAGGCTCCCTGGGGTTATAATTGCAAGACAGTTTCTCCTGAAATGCCTCAAGTCAAGATGAAGCACAGGTCTGCTACTCAGGCTTTGTGGACTCTTCTTTTATAACGAACCTTTACACAGAAAACTGTGAAAATGTCGTTCCTCCTCTCCAGTACCCCCGAATAGACCTTACCAGGGAGGCTGAGGAGTGTGATCCCGTTATTCCTGTCTGACACACATATTCTTACAATTTGAATTTATTGAAGTCTGTTAAAAATGAAAAATGTGTTTTTATGTCCAACAACGTTCTTTTAAATATTTGATGCTAATGATAAAAGCTCCAATGATGTCAGATTTTATGTTCAAAGCAGAACATGTGAAACAGCATAAAAAGTGAACGTTGACTTAACAGCATACATGTGTAACTGTGCTGTCGACACAGTGATGTAAACACCAGATAAAGAGAGAGAATGAGCTTTTACTGTCGGACTGTGTTGATTAAAGTGAGGACAGAAAACAACAGACTGAGCGAACAAAGAGAAAATCAGGAGCCTGCAGGGAAATCTTGCCCCACAGCTGAAAGTTTCTCCTTTAAACAGAGAAGTTTCAGTATTTTTCTGTTTTCACCACACTGCTGAATGAGTTCAGGTGTTGATGCTGTTCAGTGTTTCCTGAATCTTTCTGTTCTGTTGAAGAGTACTTTTTGTTGTAAATGATGTTGTCAGATTGGTGAATAAAATCTACTCTTTGTTCCACTGTCTTTATATAGAAAGTCCAAGATCTTTAATCCTTCCGCAGGCAAGAGGAAACATGGCTCTGATGAGGCTAAAGAACACGAGCAACAATTTACTAAAAGTTTATTGAACTTTTTGCATTGTTTCATTCCAACAAATACTCCTGCAGTTAAAGTGTTCCACACATACGTTATCTAACTTTTTAAACAAAATCACATGTATACATATATTTAATTTCTATTGAGAAATGCAGCAGAGCACCAGAGTTTCCTCATGTGTAAGAGGATGAAGGTGTGTTTGATGGGTCAAACACACAAAAAACACCTGGGCAGTCAGATCAAGCAGCTTTAAGCAGCTTGGTGGTTTTACTCTCTTTGGCTCCACTTTCTCAAGACGTCCTCTGCTGCGTCCAGAGTGGAGTCCTCCTGTTAGACACTAATTCATATGCTGATGTACATTCCAGCTGCCGTGACACTAAACAGGGAAACTCATCTTTTAACACCAGTAAAATCTATTCATTATTCAAATATTTTGACCTGTTTTGACTCCCCCTGTAAGCATGTAGTGTTCTAACACTTCACACTGTGCGGTCAATGCTTGTTCCTTTAAAAAAGGAGTGTATCAACTCTATGTAAGCACAGTGCATAAATGTGTACAATAAAAGGGGATATCAAACCCTCAACAATATCAAAAATACCTTATTTGTCTTTGGAAGAATAACTTTTGAAGAAAATGACCTTTTAATTGTTTCTTATTTTGATAAAAGAATCCAAACAAGTGCGTAATTTTTTTTTTCATGTTTTATTTTATTTAAACACATAAATCAATGTAATAATAATTTGTGTAGGATCTTATTCATATTCTTATTTGAATGACACAATAATGCTCTGAACAGTTGTGAGAACACCAGATTCTCACATGTGGGGATGCTTCCAGCATAAATCCCCACATCCTGAATCAGTTGTTCAGGATGAAAAGATAGAGTCGTGCAAAAGATAGATACATTTGAAGTATTTTTATTGATGTTACTGTAACAGGAGGTATAGAGATTTCATTGGATGACTAGTCTTGTGCGCGAATACTAAACGCTGCTGCTACTTTCTCTCTTGATGTTGTTGTATTTGTATTGTCTACGATGTTTTGGCGTCATATATTTTTTGAAGAGCCTCCACATTGAAGGCAGCTCTGGTCTTTCTTCTGAGGGGTTAAACTTGTCCACTGCTTGTTCTGGTACTGCAAGTTGAAGAGACAAGTCTTCTGTGGTATGTAAGGGGTTTGATGTTGGAGAGTCCTCTGACTGTTTAGAGGCTGGTTCCATTTCGATGACAATGAAAGTTCTTTCTTGATTTTGCTTTGGAAGTGGTTCTTGGACAACGATCAGTGATGAAATGTCCTCCGTGTCTTGAGTTTCCTGCATGACTTCAGACTGGTCGTTCTTTATAATGGTCTCTACCGTCTTTTTGCTTTCGCGCCGACGCTTTTTAGAGGAAACTTTCTCCTTTGGTGGCTCTGAGACATCTTTTGGTTGTGGGACTAATTCCATTTCGATGTCACTCACCAGCTCTGGGACCACGTCTGGTTGTGGCACTCCAGTCTGATGAGCCAAATCTGATGGAATCACTTCCTGTGAGTCTTCAGAAGCCCTTTCTATTTCCTTTTCTTCCACGGGTTCAGAAATCTTCTCTGGTTCCTGGATATAAATCGGTGATGAAATGTCCTCCGTGTCTTGAGGTTCCTGGATGACTTCAGGCAGGTTCTTTACAATGGTTTCTGGCATCTTTTTGTTCTTGCGCCGACGCTTCTTTGATGTAACGTTCTCTTTTGGTGGCTCAGGGATCCCTTGTGGTTCTGTTTTGTTGACTCCATCCACTTCTGGATTCGATACTTCCACTTGTGAAGCCAGCTCTTCTACAGTTATGTTCTTTGGTGGAAGACGTATCTGATCTAAATGGAGTTCTGGGAGGATGTACAGCTCTGTTTTTTCTTCTGGCTTGATGATGAGGGATAGAAATACAGCCTTCATAAGTTCTGCCACCTTCTTTTCCTGTGTCTTTGTTTCCTCCTCCTGTGCCTTTAGTTTGGAGGCAAGATCAATATTGGAGGCAGTCTTTTCTTTGAGTTGTTCTTTCAAGTTCTCTACCTCTTTTACAACTGACTGATATTCAGTTTCAGATACTGGTGGTTTCAGTGTTTCAATCAATTCTGCAATTACGTCATTGCATTCCTTGAGCTCCTGCTCACACTTTTCACGGAGATGACGCTCACACTTCAAACAGTTTTCCAGGTCCTTGAGTTTTTCCTCAGAAATGGAGCAGCTATTCTCTGCTGCGACTCTTCTGTCTTTTTCTCGTGTTAGAAAGAAATTCTTTTTCAGCAGCTTAGTCCTGACAATATCCATCCGATGGTATAAATAGTTGATCTTGTCCTTATTATGTTGGTAAGATTCTTGTAATTTTTCTGATCCATAATCATCGTCGGCAGCAGAGGCATTAGAGGGAATCTCCTCGGTTTGTGAAATTGGAAACTTCCACGTGACGCGACGAACTTTGGAGGCCTGGGGATGATCCTGCACAAGCTGGACGTCCTCGGAATGAGGAGTCACAGCCGCAGCAGAGACCTGGGATTGTTCCTTTTCCAACACGTCCAACATTTCTGATCTGTTGGTGGGTTCCTCCAAACTTTCATCACTGCCAAAAGTAATGTTATATTTGTAGGACGCCTGAGATTGTTCTTTTTCAAACAGGTCATTTTCTAGGTTTGATTTTAAAATTTCTCGCCTGTTGGTGGGTTCCTTATAACTTTCCTTACTGACAAAAGTAATGTTATATTTGTAGGACGCCTGAGATTGTTCTTTTTCAAACAGGTCATTTTCTAGGCTTGATGTTAAAATTTCTTGCCTGTTGGTGGGTTTCTTATAACTTTCATTACTGCCAAAAGTAATGTTATATTTGTTGGAGGCCTGGGCTTGTTTGTCGGTTTGTGAATTTGGAAACTTCCACGTGACGCAACGTACTTTGGAGGCCTGGGGATGATCCTGCACCAGCTGGACGTCCTCGGAATGAGGAGTCACAGCCGCAGCAGAGACCTGGGATGGTTCTTTTTCCTCTTCGTCATTTACTGTTTGAGGAGACGGGGAATCCTCAGAGGCCTGGCATTGTTCTTTTTCACACAGCTCATTTTCTGACCTGTTGGTGGGTTCCTCATAACCTTCATTATCGCCAAAAGTAATGGTATATGTGTAGATATCCTCAGGTAAATCGTCCTCTACCATGTCACACCACTGAAGTGGAGCAGATGATATCTTGGTTTGACTCATTTTGCTTGTTGTTTTTAAGAGCTTGTCAAAATTACTATTTAAGATAGTAATTAAGTGTTGTTTTTAATAGTTTGTCAAAATTACTATTTAAGATAGTAATTAAGTGTTGTTTTTTTAGACGATGTGAAAACCGTTTGCTGTGACTTTAAAATTCGCTTCGAAAACTGGACATGTTTCTTCAGATAAACTCCTGACGAACTGTGAAATAGGAGGGAAAATGTCTGGCCTATATAACATTTGTGATGTCAAACAACATCAGTGGTGATATCAATTGTGATGTCATCATCAGTGATGACCAGAAGACCAGAAGAGAGATTGTGATGTCATCAGTGATGACATCACAATTTAGTGAAGACTAAAAAACAGGAAGACTAAAAAAGGGCAATGGCGTTCCGTTCTCAGTCACCATCTTGTGTGTTGTTTTGCTCTCTTGTTCAGTTTTATGATTATACATTTTTAAACGTTTTTCTGTGAAATCTCAAAATATTATTGTCCAGGTCAAATTTAATGCATTCATTGTATGTTATGGTACTCACGACTGCTTTCTTAATTTCTCCACTGGAAAATTGGACCTCATTCTGTAATGATCTGTCTCTCTTCTGGTCTGTGATTCCAACCACAGATTCTGAATGGAGTTGAAGTCCGGATTGCAGAATGTTGATTTTTGTTCTCTGTTAATCACTTGACGACTTCAGCTGAATACTTCATGTCACAGAAGGTCCACTTCTGCCAGTTTTTCAGCAACCAGTGTAATGTTTCCCACTAGCAGTGTTTTCCAAGACAGAATAATGTCAGTTTTTAAAATGTTTCCAAAATAAACCTTTTTCCACATTCAAACTGAAGCAGACACCCTTTCCACTTTTAAGATTAGGCTTAAAACTTTCCTTTTTGATAAAGCTTATAGTTAGGGATGGCTCAGGTAATCAATGACAAATTAAATCAATTTGAGAAGAACATGTCAGCAGTCGCTGTTAAAAAGCCTTATGGCTGTGGGGAAAAAGGACCTCCTGAACCTCTCAGTCCTGCAGCTCAGTGAGATGAGCCTCTCACTGCAGCTGCTCCTCTGTCCTGCCAGGATGCTGTGGAGAGGATGTTTATTGTTCTCAAAAAAAGAATACGATTTCCTCCTCATCCTTTGCCCCAACACAGCACCGAGAGGATCTAGCCTTCTGCCTACCACAGAACAAGCCTTTTTCACCAGTTTGTCCAGGCACCTACAGTTTTGTCTTAAGTGCAACTCCCCCAGCAGACAACAGCATTGAACAGTGCATTGGAGTGATCAAACATGCATATCATATCTCTACAGACATGAGCCGTCTCAGAAAGAAGAGACGGCTCAGGCCCATCTGAACACTGAACGCTAAGGACAAACTTTTTCCTTTGCGCCTTTGATTATGAGCGAATATATCCTACTAATGTGTGAGTCATTTTGTCATTATCACCCGTCTTGCATAGGTACTGTACTTTTCAGCAGCATTAGATTTCTAAGATAATGTGTCATTTGGCAGGTCAGACATGATAGTTTGTAGTATTTTGGGTCCAAACTCTCTATCAAGGCAGACAGCATGAAGGGATGTTTACAGACTGTGTTTGGATCTAAATGTGTCTTTATTCTGTATGAATCTGCCATTGTCTCACTGCTCTTTGTATCAATAATGCAGATCAGGACCACTGAGCTCCTGCACGGAATCCCTCATTGTTCAGCAAACATTTAAAGTCAGAGTGAACATTCCCGGTTTCCCCAATTGTCACTGTCAAGTACAGTCAAATGTGCTAAAGTTTATGTTTTCTTGGCACGTTTACTTTTCACCAGAGGAGAGGTGCTGCTGAGCAGAATTTTTACTTCCATAAAGATTCAAGTTACATACACATAATTAACCTCTTGGTGACTGAATGATTAATAGAGGTCCATAATTCATGCATTACTTCAGAAAATTCCTAAGATTGCTGCAGAGCAGCATGATTCTCCAGAGAAACCTCATCTGAGCTCTACTGTCACCACTCCTGCAGCACTCTCTCCAGAAGATGGAGACCTTGTGCCAGTGTAGAGATTCCTGCCCGAGCACCAGAGACATCACAGTTAAAAGTCTCAGATGATAAGGAGTTGTTGGTGAAAATATAATGAAGCATCTCAAAAATGTTTTAACCACATTTTCACATTTTTCTGTGTAAGGGTTCGTTATAAAAGAAGAGTCCACAAAGCCTGAGTAGCAGACCTGTGCTTCATCTTGACTTGAGGCATTTCAGGAGAAACTGTCTTGCAATTACAACCCCAGGGAGCTTCCCGCAGAATAAATCTGGTTTTAATTACTGTCAAAACAGGTCAACTTTCTTTCACTTTAAAAGACCACTGTAATATACACAGTCTCATGGAATACTAATGACCATTTGAATGATAAAGAATCAATGTAAGTAACTAAGATGACTTTATTAAGATTACTTTATTGTCATGTAGTCACACGAAATGACTCTCCGCATATGACTCATCCAGGTTGACACCTGTTGATTACACACATGCACGGGGTTACACACTCATGGAGACAGATGCCATACACTGGAGAGATGGGGCAGCCACTTCCAGCGCCCGGGGATTATGGGTGGTACGGAGTGGCGAGAGTAGGAATAGAAGTTATTGGAGGACCCACTCTAATCACAGAGCCTGATAGGTTGTGGGTACAGTGGGACACGTTACCCCGGCGGCTTTCGATTTGCTACCAAACATAGAACTGGTTGCAGAATAGTCGATAGAGAAAGTTTCCAACTTGGTTGTAAAGGACGGGGCCAAAGCCCGAAGAAAGAGATATATATGCACACCATGTTCTGAAGACATGGCAGCAGTATGTCTGAGTTACCAACGATCTGTTGGTAAACACACTCTTCCCTGGGTGGGCTCGAACCACCAAACTTTCGGTCAACAGCTGAATGCGCTGGCCGATTGCGCCACAGAGACTCTATGGACAGTGTAATAATTGTGTCTAAAAATCATAAACCTTCCAAGACCCGGCAGTTAATTTTTGTCCTCTGTGCAGAACATGAGTCAGGCATAACTTATAAAATCTATCTGAGTCCTACTGTCCCTCTCAGAGGACATCCTGGGCTCTGTTTTGATGCCCCAGTTGTTGGGATCTTTTGAAAATGGCGGGAATTTCAACGTCCGTGTTTTACAGCAACAACAGAGAGGTTAGTCGACAATGTTTTGCAGATATCATGTTTCTATTGTTAAAAATCTATTTTTTCTTTAATATCAAAGTCTTTACTTCAATTTAGTAACATTTTTATGAAGACACAGTATTTTTAACCCTTTAAAAACACAACCTCTATGTAATGTCCTTTGTAGTGGACATCAGGACTCCCATTTTTAATACATCAGGGAGCAGAGGGCTAAGTGAGGCAGAGAGGATTTTGCTATGAGTTGTGGATGGAGATTCAGATTTGATGAGATGGATGAGGCCCAGAGAGAGGAGGAAGATGAAAGTTCAGAGGAGGATACTGCAGCTGTTGAGGAGCCTGAGCCTGAGCCGAGAAACACCCATCGTGTGTTATGGATCAGTAGCAATGTGTAAGCTCTGGTTTTGATCTTTATTACAGTGTATAGCAATGGAAATGAGAGCAGTTTTAGTTCACACTCTTGTTCTAACACACATTGAACTTATACCTCTCCTTTCTTTATCACTTAAGTTTCAACCCTATTGTGGAAGACAGCAATTCTAATGACAACACTGGACACATCCATCAGAACTGGAAGCCCTCTGACTACTTCCAACAGCACATCGATGACCAAGTTTTTAAAGAAATGTCAGAACGAACAAAAAATCCGGAGGTGTTGATCACTGGAGGAAGTCTAAAAACCACACCAGAGGAGCTGAAAACCTTCTTTGGCATGTCTATGTACATGGCATGACTCGGATACCCTAGGATCCGGATGTACTGAGCGGCGAAGACAAGGGTCCCAGTTATAGCTGATGCAATGAGTCGAGACAGATTCTTCAAGATCAGGCAGTCCATCAAAGTCACAAATGATCTTGACATCTCTGATGAGGAGAAGAAGCGTGATTCCCTCTGGAAGGTGAGACCTCTCTTAAACAGAGTTTCTGTTTAATCTGCCTAGGCCAGGGAAGGTATTTGTAGATGAGCAGATAATTCCATTCACAGGCCGGTGTCCTGTACGACAGTTTGTGCCCAGAAAACCAAACCCCACGGGACTGAAAGCATTTCTCCTTGCCAGTGCGAGAGAGACGCCGAGAGCGTGACCGGAGCTGCATCGCTTCCGCCTGTACCCCGTTGTTTGGTTCTGCCTCTGGCCAACAGGTGGAGGTGTCCACTCCAGCAGGTGCTCACACTCCTGTTGTCCTGCCCCCTCCTGAACCCATGCAGCTTGGACGAGCCAGATAGACTCCGACTGAGCGTCAACGAAGACTTCAGGCGAGGCTGTGTTTTTATTGCGGCCAACCCGGCCACGTTCGAGAGAACTGCCCCAATCTGCCAAAAGCCTGGGCTCACCTGAGGAGGGGGGGATCCAGGTGAGCCAAGATTCAGGTTTTTTCCCTTCCACACGTACTCAGTTGTCTGCCGTTTTGTTTTGTGACTCTAAGGAGGTGGCTATAAACCCGTTTGTGGATTCTGGGGCAGATGAGAATTTTATTGCCGCAGATTTTGTTAAACTACATAATATTCCTGTTGTGTCACTTACAGCACCTCGTAAGGTAAATGCTCTAGACGGTATGTTGTTGTCTGTAATTTCTCACCAGACTGTACCTTTATCTCTACTTATCTCTGGTAACCACCATGAGCTTATCAGTTTTTTTATTATGCCTGCTCCTCATACTCCTGTGGTTTTAGGTCTCCCCTGGCTTAGACTGCACAATCCCAACATTGACTGGACACAGAGCACAATATTTAGCTGGAGTGTAGCATGCCACAATAATTGTCTTAGATCTGCTGTTCCAGCCTTGAGTCCTCCTGCCATAGTTCCTCCCGTCTCTCCTGATCTTTCTGGGGTTCCTCCTTGTTATCATAACTTGGCTGAGGTATTTAGCAAACATCAAGCTCTCTCTCTCCCACCACACCGTCCCTATGACTGCCACATAGACTTACTGCCTGGGTCCCCTCTCCCCTCCAGCCGCCTTTACAACCTCTCCCGTCCCGAGAGAGAGACTATGGAGAGGTACATAAAGGAGTCATTGGCAGCAGGTATCATTCACCCCTCTTCCTCCCCTGTAGGTGCTGGGGGTTTTTTTGTGTCTAAGAAAGACAAGACCTTGCGCCCCTGCATTGACTATCGTGGTCTGAACGCTATCACTGTCAAGAATAAATATCCCCTGCCACTATTGGATTCAGCTTTTCACTCCCTTCATCAAGCCACTGTCTTCTTCAAACTAGATCTTCGGAATGCATACCATCTTGTCCGTATTCGTGAGGGGGATGAGTGGAAAACGGCGTTCAACACACCTCTTGATCCATTTTGAGTACTTGGCCATGCCTTTTGGGTTAACTAATGCACCGGCAGTTTTTCAATCCTTAGTTAATGATGTACTCCGTGACATGCTCAACCGTTTTGTTTTTGTTTATCTGGACAACATTTTAGTTTTTTCTAGCACACTGGAGGAACATAGCAAGCATGTCAGATTAGTTCTCCAAAGATTGCTTGAGAAAAGATTATTTGTCAAGGCTGAGAAATGCGAGTTTCATGTCCAGTCAGTCTCTTTTTTGGGCTTTGTCATTGAAAGAGGTCAGATTCGCTGTGATCCAGCCAAGGTAAGGGCGGTGGTTGAGTGGCCAGTACCTGAGAACCGCAAGCAACTTCAGCGTTTCCTTGATTTTGCTAATTTTTACCGGCGCTTTATTAGGAATTTTAGTAAGGTGGCTGCTCCACTCACCCAACTTACCTCCACCTCCAGCCCTTTTACCTGGACCTCTGAAGCTGCCCAGGCATTCTCAAGACTTAAAGAGCTGTTTTCCTCTGCGCCTGTTCTCATCCACCCTGATACCTCTAAGCAGTTCGTAGTGGAGGTGGATGCCTCTGACAGTGGTGTGGGAGCAGTGCTTTCGCAGATCTCACAACAGAAGTTGCATCCGTGTGCTTATTTTTCTCGCCGGCTGTCTCCAGCTGAGCGCAACTATGATGTGGGTAACCGGGAGCTTTTAGCAGTCGTTCTGGCATTAGAGGAGTGGAGACACTGGCTGGAGGGAGCAGAAATTCTATTTGTGGTTTGGACGGACCATAAGAACTTGGCCTACCTTCAGCAAGCCAAACGTCTCAATTCTCGACAGGCCAGATGGGCACTTTTTTAGGCAGATTTAATTTTACTCTCTCTTATAGACCTGGTTCCCATAATTTAAAGCCTGATGCCCTTTCCCGTCAGACAGAGAGACAGCCATTGACTGATCCCTCTGAGCCTGTGCTCCCTCCAAGCTGTTTTGTGGGAGCGGTCCATTGGGAGGTTGAGCAGCAGGTTAAGAGGGCCCTTTCCCGTTGTCCCCGTCCAGAGATAGGACCACCTAACTCTTTGTTCGTTCCCGAGAACGTTAGGTCTCAGGTGCTGCAGTGGGGGCACTCCTCCAGATTGGCCTGCCATCCTGGGGCGGCACGCACACTTGAGCTTATTCGACAGCGGTCCTGGTGGCCCACGCTGGTCTGTGACACCAATCAGTTTGTGGCAGCGTGCTCTGTCTGTGCCCGAGGGAAGGCCTCGCACCAACGGCCCGCTTGCTTGCTGAACCCTCTCCCCATTCCCTCACATCGCGTAGGATTTTGTCTCTGGTCTACCTCCTTCTGCAGGTAACTCTGTCATCCTTACTATTGTCGATCGTTTTTCTAAGGCTGTGCATTTTGTACCACTGTCGAAGCTCCCTTCTGCTCTGGAGACTGCTGAACTCTTGGTTCATCATGTTTTTCGTCACCATGGTATCCCCATGGACATCGTTTCTGATCGGGGACCCCAGTTTTTTTCCCAGGTTTGGCGAGCGTTCTGTGGCGCATTGGGGGCGAGGGTTAGTCTATCGTCTGGGTACCATCCTCAGTCGAACGGCCAGACAGAACGGGCCAACCAAGACCTGGAGGCCGCTTTAAGATGTGTGTGTGCACGTAACCCATCCTCCTGGAGTGTTCAGCTACCGTGGGTGGAGTATGCTCATAACAGTCTCTCCACATCTGCTACTGGTATGTCGCCATTCATGGTAATGTATGGTTTTCAACCCCCTTTGTTCCCTTCCCAGGAGGATGATGTGTCCGTCCCTTCTGTTCAGGAACACTTGCGACGAGTTCGCAGAGTGTAGGCGTTCGCCCGCTCCTAATTATCAGCCTGGGCAGATGGTGTGGTTATCCACCAGGGACCTGCCTTTGCAGGTAGAATCCCGTAAGCTGTCCCCTCGTTTCATTGGTCCTTTTCCAGCGGTCAGAATCATTAATCCCTCGGCTGTGCGCCTTAAGCTCCCAGACTCCCTTAAGGTACACCCCACGTTTCATGTGTCCCTCTTAAAGCCAGTCACCTCTTGTGCACTTGGTCCTCCAGCTGAACCTCCTCCTCCCCCCCCTGGTCGTGGATGGCCATCCTGCTTACTCAATTAATCGGATTCTGAATGTCAGACGTCGAGGCAGGGGTTTCCAGTATTTGGTTGACTGGGAGGGTTATGGGCCGGAGGAATGTTCTTGGGTGCTGGCTATGTGGGAGGGCAACCCCCAGCTCTGCTCCTCCTACCGGCGGTTCGTGGTGGAGATGAGAGGGGTCTTCGACCATCCTGTTCGTGGTAAAGAGGCGGGCAACCGACTGCTCTCACTACGCCAAGGCTCCAGGTCAGTAGCCGACCCGCTTACCCGCCAGACCATACATGATCAAAACAGGGAGCGGAGGTTGTTCAGCTGCAGGGTGTGAATTTCTGACTAAAGTTTGTAAATAGCGGGTAAGACAAAGTGCGAATGCCCGACAATGTATGATCAAAAGAGGGAGCGGAGGTTTTCGGCTGCAAGAAGGTGTGAACGTCTGACCAAAGTTTTTAAAAAGCAGTTAAGAAAAGGTTCGAATATCCAACCAAACATAATCAAAAGCGGGAGCAGAGCTGTTCGACTGCAAGTAGGTGTGAATGTAAGATCATAATTTGCAAAAAGCTGATGAGAAAGGGTGAGAATGCCCGACTATACACCATCAAATGCGGGAGCGGAGTTGTTCGGCTGTGAGTAGGTGTGAATGTCCGACCATAATTGCTGAAAAATGTGTTAGAAAAGACTAGAATGCCGGACAATACATCATCAAAAGCTGGGAGAGGTGGTGTTCGGCTGCAAGTAGGTGTGAATGTCCAGCCATAATTACTCACAAACGGGTAAGAAAAGGTAGTTTTGCCAGACCATACACGATCAAAACAGGGAGCGGAGGTGGTTCAGCCGCAAGGTCTGAATGTCTGACTAAAGTTTATAAAAAGCGGGTAAGACAAGGTGCGAATGCGCGACAATGTATGATCAAAAGAGGGAGCGGAGGGGTTCCGCTGTAAGACGGTGTGAATGTCCGACCATAGTTGGTAAAAAGCAGGTAAGAAAAGGTTGACATACCCGACTGTACACAATCAATTGCGGGAGCGGAAGTGTTCGGCTGTGAGTAGGTGTGAATGTCCGACCATAATTGCTGAAAAATGTGTTAGAAAAGACTAGAATGCCGGACAATACATCATCAAAAGCTCGGAGAGGTGGTGTTCGGCTGCAAGTAGGTGTGAATGTCCAGCCATAATTACTCACAAATGGGTAAGAAAAGGTAGTATTGCCAGACCATACATGATCAAAACAGGGAGTGGAGGTGGTTCAGCTGCAGGGTGTGAATTTCTGACTAAAGTTTGTAAAAAGCGGGTAAGACAGGTGTTCAGCTGCAAGGTGTGAATGTCCACCCATAATTCCTGAAAAATGGGCAAAAAAAAGGTGTGAATGCCCAACCATACATCATCAAAAGCAGGAGTGGAAGTGTTCGGCTACAAGAAGGTGTGAACGTCCAACCAAAATATGTAAAAAGAAGTTAAGAAAAGGTTCGAATATCCAACCAAACATAATCAAAAGCGGGAGCAGAGCTGTTCGACTGCAAGTAGGTGTGAATGTCAGATCATAATTTGCAAAAAGCTGATGAGAAAGGGTGAGAATGCCCGACTATACATCATCAAATGCGGGAGCGGAGTTGTTCGGCTGTGAGTAGGTGTGAATCTCCGACCATAATTGCTGAAAAATGTGTTAGAAAAGGTAAAAATGCCGGTCCATACATCATCAAAAGCGAGAGAGGTTGTGTTCGACTGCAAGTAGGTGTGAATGTCCAGCCATAATTACTCACAAACGGGTAAGAAAAGGTAGTAGCCAGACCATATATGATCAAAACAGGGAGCGGAGGTGGTTCAGCTGCAAGAAGGTTTGAATGTCAAACTAAAGTTCAAATATATTAACAAAAGCGGGAGGAGAGGTCTTCGGATGAGAGTGGTTGAAAATTTCCAACCATAATGTATAAAATGCGGTGAAAAAAAAGGTGTGATAGAACACTAAAAGGTGGAGCGGAAGTGTTCGGCTGCAAGAAGGTGTGAATGTCCGACTATATTTGGTGAAAAGCAGGTGAAGCAAGGTCTGAATGCCCAACCTTACATCATCAAAAGCAAGATCAGAGTTGTTTGGCTGCAAGAAGGCCATAGTTTGCCAAAAGCGGGTAAGGTGCGAATGTCCGACTAAATATCAACAAAATTTGGGGCGGAGGTCTTCGGATGCAAGAAGGTGTGAATGTTCGACTAAAGTTTGTAAAAAGCTGGTAAGACAAGGAGCGATGTCCCGACATTGTATGATCAAAAGCGGGAGCGGAGGTGTCCAGCTGTGAGTAGGTGTGAATGTCCGACCATAATTGCTGAAAAATGTGTTAGAAAAGGTAAGAATACTGGGCTATACATCATCAAAAGCGGGAGAGGTGGTGTTCGGCTGCAAGAAGGTGTGAAAGTCCAACAATGGTTTGTAAAAAGCGGGTAAGAAAAGGTTAAAATACCCGACTGTACACAATCAATAGCGGGAGCGGATGTGTTCGGCTACAAGAAGATGTGAAAGTCCGACCATGGTTTGTAAAAAGCGGGTAAGAAAAGGTGCGAATGTCCGACAATGTATGATCAAAAGAGAGAGCGGAGGTTTTCGGATACAAGAAGGTTTGAATGTCCCACCATAGTTTGTAAAAAGCGGGTAAGAAAAGGTTCGAATGCCCGACTATACACCATCAAAAGCGGGAGCAGAGGTGTTCCGCTGTAAGACGGTGTGAATGTCCGACCATAGTTGGTAAAAAGCGGGTAAGAAAAGGTTAAAATACCCGACTGTACACAATCAATAGCGGGAGCGGAGTTGTTCGGCTACAAGAAGGTGTGAAAGTCCGACCATGGTTTGTAAAAACCGGGAAGAAAAGGCTCGAAAGCCCGACTACACACCATCAAAAAGAAGGTTTGAATGTCCATCAATAATTGCTTTAAAACAAGAAAGTAAATTTTCGAATATCAAACCGCACATGATCATAAGCGGTAGAGGAGGTGTTCGGCTGCAAGAAGGTGTGAATGTCCACCCATAATTCATGAAAAATGGGTAAAAAAAAAGGTGCGAATGCCTAACAATACATTATCAAAAGCAGGTGTGAATGTCAGATCATAATTTGTAAAAAGCTGATGAGAAAGGGTGAGAATGCCCGACTATACACCATCAAATGCGGGAGCGGAGGTGTTCGGCTCTGAGTAGGTGTGAATGTCCGACCATAATTGCTGAAGAATGTGTTAGAAAAGGTAAGAATGCTGGACCATACATCATCAAAAGCGGGAGAGGTGGTGTTCGGCTGCAAAAAGGTGTGACTGTTCGACTAAAGTTTGTAAAAAGTGGGTAAGACAAGGTGCGAATGCCTGACAATGTATGATCAAAAGCGGGAGCGGAGGTGTTCTGCTGCAAGAAGGTCTACATGTCCATCAATAATTGCTAGAAAACATGAAAGAAACTTTTCGAAAATCAAACCGCACATGATCATAAGTGGGATAGGAGGTGTTCAGCTGCAAGGTGTGAATGTCCACCCATAATTCCTGAAAAATGGGCAAAAAAAAGGTGTGAATGCCCAACCATACATCATCAAAAGCAGGAGTGGAAGTGTTCGGCTACAAGAAGGTGTGAACGTCCAACCAAAATATGTAAAAAGAAGTTAAGAAAAGGTTCGAATATCCAACCAAACATAATCAAAAGCGGGAGCAGAGCTGTTCGACTGCAAGTAGGTGTGAATGTCAGATCATAATTTGCAAAAAGCTGATGAGAAAGGGTGAGAATGCCCGACTATACATCATCAAAAGCGGGAGCGGAGTTGTTCGGCTGTGAGTAGGTGTGAATCTCCGACCATAATTGCTGAAAAATGTGTTAGAAAAGGTAAAAATGCCGGTCCATACATCATCAAAAGCGAGAGAGGTTGTGTTCGACTGCAAGTAGGTGTGAATGTCCAGCCATAATTACTCACAAACGGGTAAGAAAAGGTAGTAGCCAGACCATATATGATCAAAACAGGGAGCGGAGGTGGTTCAGCTGCAAGAAGGTTTGAATGTCAAACTAAAGTTCAAATATATTAACAAAAGCGGGAGGAGAGGTCTTCGGATGAGAGTGGTTGAAAATTTCCAACCATAATGTATAAAATGCGGTGAAAAAAAAGGTGTGATAGAACACTAAAAGGTGGAGCGGAAGTGTTCGGCTGCAAGAAGGTGTGAATGTCCGACTATATTTGGTGAAAAGCAGGTGAAGCAAGGTCTGAATGCCCAACCTTACATCATCAAAAGCAAGATCAGAGTTGTTTGGCTGCAAGAAGGCCATAGTTTGCCAAAAGCGGGTAAGGTGCGAATGTCCGACTAAATATCAACAAAATTTGGGGCGGAGGTCTTCGGATGCAAGTGTGTGTGAATATCCCACCATACAAGTATGGTGGGTGGAGAGGAAGCTGTGAATAGCCGACCATAGTTTGGAAAAAGCGGGTAAGAAAAGGTTTGAATGCCCGAACATACACCATCAAAAGAGGGAGCGGAGGTGTTCCGCTGTACGAAGGTGTGAATGTCCAACCATACTTGGTAAAAAGCGGGTAAGAAAAGGTTAATATACCCGACTGTACACAATCAATAGCGGGAGCGGATGTGTTCGGCTACAAGAAGGTGTGACAGTCCGACCATGGTTTGTAAAAAGCCGGTAAGAAAAGGTGCGAATGTCCGACAATGTATGATCAAAAGAGAGAGCGGAGGTTTTCGGATACACGAAAGTTTGAATGTCCTACCATAGTTTGTAAATAGCGGGTAAGAAAAGGTTCAAATGCCCGACTATACACCATAAAAAGCGGGAGCGGAGGTGTTCCGCTGTAAGACGGTGTGAATGTCCGACCATAGTTGGTAAAAAGCGGGTAAGAAAAGGTTAAGATACCCGACTGTACAAAATCAATAGCGAGAGCGGAGTTGTTCGGCTACAAGACGGTGTGAAAGTACGACCATGGTTTGTAAAAAGCAGTTAAGAAAAGGTTCGAATATCCAACCAAACATAATCAAAAGCGGGAGCAGATCTGTTCGACTGCAAGTAGGTTTGAATGTCCAGCCATAATTAATCACAAACGGGGGAAGAAAAGGTAGTATTGCCAGACCATACATGATCAAAACAGGGAGCGGAGGTTCAGCTGCAAGGTGTGAATGTCTGACTATAGTTTGTAAAAAGCGGGTAAGACAAGGTGCGAATGCCCGACAATGTATGATCAAAAGAGAGAGCGGAGGTGTTCGGCTGCAAGGTCTGAATGTCCAACCATAATTTGTAAAAACCGGGTAAGAAAAGGCTCGAAAGCCCGACTATACATCATCAAAAGCGGGAGCGGAGGTGTTCAGCTGCAAGAAGGTGTGAATGTTCGACTAAAGTTTGTAAAAAGCTGGTAAGACAAGGAGCGATGTCCCGACATTGTATGATCAAAAGCGGGAGCGGAGGTGTCCAGCTGTGAGTAGGTGTGAATGTCCGACCATAATTGCTGAAAAATGTGTTAGAAAAGGTAAGAATACTGGACCATACATCATCAAAAGCGGGAGAGGTGGTGTTCGGCTGCAAGAAGGTGTGAAAGTCCAACAATGGTTTGTAAAAAGCGGGTAATAAAAGGTTCGAATGCCCGAATATACATCATCAAAAGCGGAAGCGGAGGTGTTCGGATGCAAGAAGGTGTCAACGTCCGACCAAAGTTTGTAAAAAGCAGTGAAAAGCGAGAAAAAGCTTTTCGTGAGTTTTGCATGATTTGGGATTTTGCTTATAAAATGCATTACTTCACTCAAACTATGTTAAAACTGATTTGTCCTTCATATTTACCATGTCTAGAAAGATTTAAACAAAAAAACAACGTTGTACTTTGCAGTAAAAGAAAGAGCAAATCTAAAGTTTCAGGAATCCGAGTATAAGCCTGCTTTCATGAGTTCTGCACGATTTCGGATTTTGCTATAAAATGAATTGCTTTGCTCAAACCAAGTTAAAACTGCTTTGTCCTTCCATATTCATCAATGTCTAGATCGACTTCAACAAAGAAAAACATTGGACTTTGCAGTAGAAGAAGTTGAAATCCATCTACACATTGATAAATACGAAGGACAAAGCAGTTCCCACTTGCCCATAAGAAAATAAGCTTATTCTCGGATTCCTGATCCTTCAGTTTTGCTCTTTCTTCTACTGCAAAATACAATGTTGTTCTTTGTTGAAGTCGATCTAGACATTGATAAATATGAATGAAAAAGCAGTTTTAACTTGGTTTGAGTGAATGAATTCATTTTATACATAAAATCCGAAATCGTGCAGAACTCATGAAAATAAGCTTATTCTCGGATTCCTAAAACTTTTGATTGGCTCTTTCTTTTACTGCAAAGTACAACGTTGTTTTTTTGTTTAAATCTATCGAGACATTGATAAATATGAAGGTAAAAGCCGTTTTAACATAGTTTGAGTGAAGGAATTGATTTTATAGATAAAATCCCAAATCATGCAGAACTCCTCAAAAGGGGCGTATGGCTTAATCACAAGTGTGGCTCTTTCTCATTCAGGGTAGTATGAGGAAGTTTATGCTTGAAATATATGTAGAAATGGGTACATATGAAGGACAAAGCAGTGTTAACTTAGTTTGAGTGAAGGAATTAATTTTATACATAAAATCCCAAATCATGCAGAACGTATGAAAAGAAGCTTGTTCTCGGATTCCTGATCCTTCAGTTTTGCTCTTTCTTCTACTGCAAAATACAATGTTGTTCTTTGTTGAAGTCGATCTAGACATTAATAAATATGAAGGAAAAAGCAGTTTTAACTTGGTTTGAGTGAATGAATTCATTTTATACATAAAATCCGAAATCGTGCAGAACTCATGAAAATAAGCTTATTCTCGGATTCCTAAAACTTTTGATTTGCTCTTTCTTTTATTGCAAAGTACAACGTTGTTTTTTTGTTTAAATCTATCGAGACATTGATAAATATGAAGGTAAAAGCCGTTTTAACATAGTTTGAGTGAAGGAATTAATTTTATAGATAAAATCCCAAACCATGCAGAACTCCTCAAAAGGGGCGTATGGCTTAATCACAAGTGTTGCTCTTTCTCATTCAGGGTAGTATGAGGAAGTTTATGCTTGAAATATATGTAGAAATGGGTACATATGAATGACAAAGCAGTGTTAACTTAGTTTGCGTGAAGGAATTCATTTTATACATAAAATCCGAAATCGTGCAGAACTCATGAAAATAAGCTTATTCTCGGATTCCTAAAACTTTTGATTTGCACTTTCTTTTACTGCAAAGTACAACGTTGTTTTTTGTTGAAATCTATCTAGACATTGATAAATACCAGTCGAAACTCTGCTGCCGCTTTTGATCACTTATGGTTGGGCATTCTTACCTTTTCTTACCCGCTTTTTACAAATTATGATCTTACATTCACACCTACTTGCAGTCGAACACCTTCTCATCCACTTATGATCATGTGCGGTTGGGCTTTCGCACCTTTTCTTACCCATTTTTCAGTAATTATGGGTGGACATTCAGACCTTCTTGCAGCCGAAAACCTCCACTCCTCTTTTGATCATACATTGTCGGGAATTCACACCTTGTCTTACCCGCTTTTTACAAACTTTAGTCGGACATTCAAACCTTCTTGCAGCTGAACCACCTCCGCTCCCTGTTTTGATCATATATGGTCTGGCAATAGTACCCTTTCTTACCCGTTTGTGAGTAATTATGGCTGGACATTCACACCTACTTGCAGCCGAACACAACCTCTCCCGCTTTTGGTGATATATGGTCCGGCATTCTTACCTTTTCTAACACATTTTTCACCAATTATGGTTGTAGAATCACACCTACTCACAGCCGAACAACTCCGCTCCCACATTTGATAGTGTATAGTCGGGCATTCTCACCCTTTCTCAACAGCTTTTTGCAAATTATGATCTGATATTCACACCTACTTGCAGTCGAACAGCTCTGCTCCCGCTTTTGATTATGTTTGGTTGGATATTCGAACATTTTCTTAACTGCTTTTTACAAACTTTGGTCGGACGTTCACACCGTCTTGCAGCCGAACACCTCCGCTTCCGCTTTTGATGGTATATAGTCGGGCATTCGAGCCTTTTCTTACCCGCCTATTACTTACTATGGTTGGACATTCAAACCTTCTTGTAGCCGAACACATCCGCTCCTGCTTTTGATGATGTATTATTTGGCATTTGCACCTTTTCTTACCCATTTTTCATTAATTTTTGGTCGGATATTCAGACCTTCTTGCACCTGAACACCTCTGCTCCCGCTTTTGATGGTGTATAGTCGGGCTTTCGAGCCTTTTCTTCCCCGATTTTTACAAATTGTGGTTGGACATTCAGACCTTGCAGCCGAAAACCTCCGCTCCCTCTTTTGATCATACATTGTCAGGCATTCGCCCCTTGTCTTACACGGTTTTTACAAACTTTAGTCAGACATTCACACCTTGCAGTTGAACCACCTCCATTCCCTGTTTTGATCATGTGTGGTCTGGAAATACTACCTTTTCTTCCCCCGTTTGTGAGTGATTATGGCTGGACATTCACACCTACTTGCAGCCGAAAAACCACCTCTCCCGCTTTTGATGATGTATTGTCCGGCATTCTAGTCTTTTCTATCACATTTTTCAGCAATTATGATCTGACATTCACACCTACTTGCAGTCGAACAGCTCTGCTCCCGCTTTTGATTATGTTCGGTTGGATATTCAAACCTTTTCTTAACTGCTTTTTACAAACTTTGGTCGGACGTTCACACCTTCTTGCAGCCGAACACCTCCGCTTCCGCTTTTGATGGTATATATTCGGGTATTCGAACCTTTTCTTACCCGCTTTTTACAAACCATGGTTTGTAAAACCTTCTTGTAGCTGAACAACTCCACTCCTGCTTTTGATGATTTATGGTTGGACATTCGCATCTTTTCCTACCCATTTTTCAGTAATTATGGGTGGATATTCACATCTTCTTGCAGCTGAACACCTCCTCTCCCGCTAATGATCATGTAAGGTTTGATATTCCAAAATTTTCTTTCATGTTTTAAAGCAATTATTAATGGACATTCACACCTACTTGCAGCCGAACACAACCTCTCTCGCTTTTGATGATGTATGGACCGGCATTCTTACCTTTTCTAACACATTTTTCAGCAATTATGGTCGGAGATTCACACCTACTCACAGCCGAACAACTCCGCTCCCGCATTTGATGGTGTATAGTCGGGCATTCTCACCCTTTCTCATCAGCTTTTTGCAAATTATGATCTGATATTCACACCTACTTGCAGTCGAACAGCTCTGCTCCCGCTTTTGATTATGTTTGGTTAGATATTCGAACCTATTCTTAACTGCTTTTTACAAACTTTGGTCGGACGTTCACAATATCTTGCAGCCGAACACCTCCGCTTCCGCTTTTGATGGTGTATAGTCGGGCATTCGAGCCTTTTCTTACCCACCTATTACTTACTATGGTTGGACATTCAAACCTTCTTGTAGCCGAACACATCCGCTCCTGCTTTTGATGATGTATGATTTGGCATTCGCACCTTTTCTTACCCATTTTTCAGTAATTATTGGTCGGACATTCAGACCTGCTTGCACCTGAACACCTCTGCTCCCGCTTTTGATGGTGTATAGTCGGGCTTTCGAGCCTTTTCTTCCCCGATTTTTACAAATTATGGTTGGACATTCAGACCTTGCAGCCGAAAACCTCCGCTCCCTCTTTTGATCATACATTGTCGGGCATTCGCCCCTTGTCTTACACGGTTTTTACAAACTTTAGTCAGACATTCACACCTTGCAGCTGAACCACCTCCATTCCCTGTTTTGATCATGTGTGGTCTGGAAATACTACCTTTTCTTCCCCCGTTTGTGAGTAATTATGGCTGGACATTCACACCTACTTGCAGCCGAAAAACCACCTCTCCCGCTTTTGATGATGTATTGTCCGGCATTCTAGTCTTTTCTATCACATTTTTCAGCAATTATGATCTGACATTCACACCTACTTGCAGTCGAACAGCTCTGCTCCCGCTTTTGATTATGTTCGGTTGGATATTCAAACCTTTTCTTAACTGCTTTTTACAATATTTGGTCGGACGTTCACACCTTCTTGCAGCCGAACACCCCCACTTCCGCTTTTGATGGTATATATTCGGGTATTCGAACCTTCTCTTACCCGCTTTTTACAAACCATGGTTGGACTTTCATACCTTCTTGTAGCTGAACAACTCCACTCCTGCTTTTGATGATTTATGGTTGGACATTCGCATCTTTTCCTACCCATTTTTCAGTAATTATGGGTGGATATTCACATCTTCTTGCAGCTGAACACCTCCTCTCCCGCTAATGATCATGTAAGGTTTGATATTCGAAAATTTTCTTTCATGTTTTAAAGCAATTATTAATGGACATTCACACCTACTTGCAGCCGAACACCACCTCTCCCGCTTTTGATGATGTATGGACCGGCATTCTTACCTTTTCTAACACATTTTTCAGCAATTATGGTTGGAGAATCACACCTACTCACAGCCGAACAACTCCGCTACCGCATTTGATGGTGTATAGTCGGGATTTCTCACCCTTTCTCATCAGCTTTTTGCAAATTATTCTCTGACATTCACACCTACTTGCAGTCGAACAGCTCTGCTCCCGCTTTTGATTATGTTTGGTTAGATATTCGAACCTTTTCTTAACTGCTTTTTTACAAACTTTGGTTGGACGTTCACACCTTCTTGCAGCCGAACACCTCCGCTCCCTCTTTTGTTGGTGTATGTTCGGGCATTCGAACCTTTTCTTACCCGCTTTTTACAAACCAGGGTCGGACTTTCACACCTTTTAGTAGCCGAACAACTCCGCTCCCGCTATTGATTGTGTACAGTCGGGTATTTTAACCTTTTCTTACCCGCTTTTTACCAACTATGGTCGGACATTCACACCTTCGTACAGCGGAACACCTCCGCTCCCTCTTTTGATGGTGTATGTTCGGGTATTCAAACCTTTTCTTACCCGCTTTTTCCAAACTATGGTCGGCTATTTACAGCTTCCTCTCCACCATACTTGTATGGTTGGATATTCACACCCACTTGCATCCGAAGACCTCTGCCCCAAATTTTGTTGATATTTAGTCGGACATTCGCACCTTACCCGCTTTTGGCAAACTATGGCCTTCTTGCAGCCAAACACCTCTGATCTCGCTTTTGATGATGTAAGGTTGGGCATTCAGACCTTGCTTCACCTGCTTTTCACCAAATATAGTCGGATATTCACACCTTCTTGCAGCCGAACACTTCCGCTCCATCTTTTAGTGTTCTATCACACCTTTTTTTCACCGCATTTTATACATTATGGTTGGAAATTTTCAACCACTCTCATCCGAAGACCTCTCCTCCCGCTTTCTTTAATATATTTGAACTTTAGTCGGACATTCAAACCTTCTTGCAGCTGAACCACCTCCGCTCCCTGTTTTGATCATATATGGTCTGGCAATACTACCTTTTCTTACCCGTTTGTGAGTAATTATGGCTGGACATTCACACCTACTTGCAGCCGAACACAACCTCTCTCGCTTTTGATGATGTATGGACCGGCATTTTTACCTATTCTAACACATTTTTCAGCAATTATGGTCGGAGATTCACACCTACTCACAGCCGAACAACTCCGCTCCCGCATTTGATGATGTATAGTCGGGCATTCTCACCCTTTCTCATCAGCTTTTTGAAAATTATGATCTGACATTCACACCTACTTCCAGTCGAACAGCTCTGCTCCCGCTTTTGATTATGTTTGGTTAGATATTCGAACCTTTTCTTAACTGCTTTTTACAAACTTTGGTCGGACGTTCACAATATCTTGCAGCCGAACACCTCCGCTTCCGCTTTTGATGGTGTATATTCGGGCATACGAACCTTTTCTTACCCGCTTTTTACGAACCAAGGTCGGACTTTCACACCTTCTCTTAGCTGAACAACTCCGCTCCCTCTTTTGATTGTGTACAGTCGGGTAATTTAACCTTTTCTTACCCGCTTTTTACCATCTATGGTCGGACATTCACACCGTCTTACAGCGGAACACCTCCGCTCCCTCTTTTGATGATGTATGGTTAGGCATTCGCACCTTCTCTCACCCGCCTTTTACTATGGTCGGCCATTCACAGCTTCCTCTCCACCATACTTGTATGGTGGGATATTCACACCCACTTGCATCCGAAGACCTCCGCTTCCGCTTTTGATGGGAACTGACAACATAAGAAGTCCGGACATACTTTGATAGTATATGAATAAGTGGGTAGCTACTGACAAGCATTAAGCATGTCACACAGCCCAAACATATAACATTTCAGGACACACCACACAGTTAACAACCACAGTGAAGCGTGTCAAAGCCCAAACATGTAACATTCAACAGGACACTTACACAACACATTCAAATCAAACAGTCAGACAACATACAAGAACATATACCCCAGCCGGCATTGCTCCCTGCCTATTTTCGTACAGCACACTATGTGTGCGCACACCTTTATTCACAAACTCTTCAACTTATACTCTTTTACGGAAGTTGCTACAGCTCGATTGGCCGAATACCCTTTGATCCTATTTCGGTGAATTTGACATCTGCCTTACATATAACAGATTAGCGGTTTAGCAGTTTTAATTTAGTTTGAGTGAAGGAATTCATTTTATAGCAAAATCCGAAATCGTGAAGAACTCATGAAAGTAAGCTTATTCTCGGATTCCTGAAACTTTAGATTTGCTCTTTCTTTTACTGCAAAGTACACGTTGTTTTTTTTGTTTAAATCTTTCTAGACATGGTAAATATTAAGGACAAAGCAGTTTTCACATAGTTTGAGTGAAGGAATTCATTTTATAGATAAAATCCCAAGAGTCTGATGGGAAAAGAGAGTGAATGCGAAGTAGACTTTAACACGGCTATGGGAGCGAGCCGAGTGTGGGCTAACCAGGAGAATTGCTTGAAAGAAATGCGACCCCGAATGAGCGGTCAGAACAAAGCCTCAATACGGGATTCTCGTGGTGTTTTTGTTGCTGCCTTGTCTTTTGCACAGAGTAAAAGACATGGCAGCCATCGAATAGGGCCCGATTGTTCCTACTTGGTCAGCCGAGGAGCAAGGGGGGGGGGGGGAGCAAGTGTCTCAACCAAGCAAAGCTCACCATGGGGAAGGTGGCTATGCCAACAAGCCTGATGCCCTGCTCCCGCAGTGACGGATAATCGTACTCTGGTTTCTCTTCATAACGTACAAGTCTTTCGCCTTTTACTAAAGATTTCTGTGGAGAGCAGCACTAATGAGTTGTTTCTATTTTTGGCAGGCTTTACCTTTGCGGGTGAAGCCCTTTCTGTCTGTGCAAAAGAAATCTTGTTACTGTGCAGAGTGACTTCTCTGAGTAGAGTCGCCTTACTTGTTGCGACTGTGCCGATGTTCGAAGCTGGAGTGCAAAGTTGTTGCTTGAATGGTGCTTGCTGGAGCGTGCGGGAGTGCAAAGTTATACCATTTAAAAGGGCTGAAGAGTGCTCAGTGCAGCGGGTGGGCGACACTCTGGCCACCTTGAAAACCGAGGTTACATCCACTACCAGGGGCAGCCCAAGTTCTGCCGCAAGTGTGGTGAGCATGGGCACCTGGTTGAGGCTTGTACCAAGGTGTTATGTGGGAAGAGCAGAGAAATTGGGCAAACTTTTGGAGAGTGTCCAAATGGCAGGAAATGTAATCTCTGTGGAGAATTAAATCACCTCTTCAGAGATTGCCCTAAATCTTTTGCCAACAAATTAAAGACGGTAAAGCCACAGTCAAGCCAACAAAGAGAAGGACCAAAGGTGGCAGTTGGTGAACAAAGTGAAGAGGTTGACCCAATAAATTCAAACTTCCCGCCAAAAGCTTGGATTGGAAGTGAGGAGCAAAAAGGGGAGGGGCCTGTAGAGGCCTCACCACTCAGTGTTGAAGTCTGTGAGAATTCACAGGCAGAGGGTGGAGCTACGCTAAATGAGGAGGAAGAGCAGACAGGTGAGTCTAGTGAAGATACTCACCTCCCCGAAGGTCAACAGAAGGTCAATTTGTTGATAGGCATTCATTTATTTCTTCACTTCTGATGAAGTTTCAACAATAAACAACAAACTTTGTATTATTAGAAAGAACCAGAATCATTCTTCAGGAATCCGAAAATAAGCTCTATTTTATGAGTTATGCACGAATTCGGATTCTCCTATAAAACGAATTCATTAACTCAAACCAAGTTAAGACTGCTTTGTCCTTCATATTTATTCATGTCTAATCAAGTTTCAACGATAAACAACGTTGTACTTTGTAGAATGAGAAAGAACTTCTTCAGCAATAAGCATCTCTCGACATATGACGAAGTACAGATTTTGCTATAAAATTAATTCCTTCTATCAGCCTGACTTAAAACTGTTTGTCTTCCTTATTTATCCACTTCAAATCAAGTTTCAACAAATAAAAAAAAGTTGTAGTTTGAGAAAGTACAACTTAATCTTCAGCAATCAGTATAAAAAGAGGTGCAAATGCCAACCATACATACCTACAAGGTGGAGCGGAAGTATTCAGCTGCAAGTAGGTGTGAATGTTCGACTATAATTTGTAAAAAGCGGGTAAGAAAAGGTTCGAATGCCCGACTATATATTAACAAAAGCGGGAGGAGAGGTCTTCGGATGAGAGTGGGTGAGAATTTCCAACCATAATCTATAAAATACGGTGAAAAAAAATATGTGAATGCCTCATAGAACACTAAAAGCGGAAGTGTTCGGCTGCAAGAAGGTGTGAATGTCCGACTATATTTTGTGAAAAGCAGGTGAAGCAAGGTCTGAATGCCCAACCTTATATCATCAAAAGCGAGATCAGAGGTGTTTGGCTGCAAGAAGGCCATAGTTTTCCAAAAGCGGGTAAGGTGCGAATGTCCGACTAAATATCAACAAAATTTGGGGCGGAGGTCTTCGGATGCAAGTGGGTGTAAATATCCCACCATACAAGTATGGTGGAGAGGAAGCTGTAAATAGCCGACCATAGTTTGGAAAAAGCGGGTAAGAAAAGGTTTGAATGCCCGAACATACACCATCAAAAGAGGGAGCGGAGGTGTTCCGCTGTACGAAGGTGTGAATGTCCGACCATATTTGGTAAAAAGCGGGTAAGAAAAGGTTAAAATACCCGACTGTACACAATCAATAGCGGGAGCGGATGTGTTCGGCTACAAGAAGATGTGAAAGTCCGACCATGGTTTGTAAAAAGCGGGTAAGAAAAGGTGCGAATGTCCGACAATGTATGATCAAAAGAGAGAGCGGAGGTTTTCAGATACAAGAAGGTTTGAATGTCCCACCATAGTTTGTAAAAAGCGGGTAAGAAAAGGTTCGAATGCCCGACTATACACCATCAAAAGCGGGAATAGAGGTGTTCCGCTGTAAGACGGTGTGAATGTCCGACCATAGTTGGTAAAAAGCGGGTAAGAAAAGGTTAAAATACCCGACTGTACACAATCAATAGCGGGAGCGGAGTTGTTCGGCTACAAGAAGTTGTGAAAGTCCGACCATGGTTTGTAAAAACCGGGAAGAAAAGGCTCGAAAGCCCGACTATACACCATCAAAAAGAAGGTTTGAATGTCCATCAATAATTGCTTTAAAACAAGAAAGTAAATTTTCGAATATCAAACCGCACATGATCATAAGCGGGAGAGGAGGTGTTCGGCTGCAAGAAGGTGTGAATGTCCACCCATAATTCATGAAAAATGGGTAAAAAAAAAGGTGCGAATGCCTAACAATACATTATCAAAAGCAGGTGTGAATGTCAGATCATAATTTGTAAAAAGCTGATGAGAAAGGGTGAGAATGCCCGACTATACACCATCAAATGCGGGAGCGGAGGTGTTCGGCTCTGAGTAGGTGTGAATGTCCGACCATAATTGCTGAAGAATGTGTTAGAAAAGGTAAGAATGCTGGACCATACATCATCAAAAGCGGGAGAGGTGGTGTTCGGCTGCAAAAAGGTGTGACTGTTCGACTAAAGTTTGTAAAAAGTGGGTAAGACAAGGTGCGAATGCCTGACAATGTATGATCAAAAGCGGGAGCGGAGGTGTTCTGCTGCAAGAAGGTCTAAATGTCCATCAATAATTGCTAGAAAACATGAAAGAAACTTTTCGAAAATCAAACCGCACATGATCATAAGTGGGATAGGAGGTGTTCAGCTGCAAGGTGTGAATGTCCACCCATAATTCCTGAAAAATGGGCAAAAAAAAGGTGTGAATGCCCAACCATACATCATCAAAAGCAGGAGTGGAAGTGTTCGGCTACAAGAAGGTGTGAACGTCCAACCAAAATATGTAAAAAGAAGTTAAGAAAAGGTTCGAATATCCAACCAAACATAATCAAAAGCGGGAGCAGAGCTGTTCGACTGCAAGTAGGTGTGAATGTCAGATCATAATTTGCAAAAAGCTGATGAGAAAGGGTGAGAATGCCGGTCCATACATCATCAAAAGCGAGAGAGGTTGTGTTCGACTGCAAGTAGGTGTGAATGTCCAGCCATAATTACTCACAAACGGGTAAGAAAAGGTAGTAGCCAGACCATATATGATCAAAACAGGGAGCGGAGGTGGTTCAGCTGCAAGAAGGTTTGAATGTCAAACTAAAGTTCAAATATATTAACAAAAGCGGGAGGAGAGGTCTTCGGATGAGAGTGGTTGAAAATTTCCAACCATAATGTATAAAATGCGGTGAAAAAAAAGGTGTGATAGAACACTAAAAGGTGGAGCGGAAGTGTTCGGCTGCAAGAAGGTGTGAATGTCCGACTATATTTGGTGAAAAGCAGGTGAAGCAAGGTCTGAATGCCCAACCTTACATCATCAAAAGCAAGATCAGAGTTGTTTGGCTGCAAGAAGGCCATAGTTTGCCAAAAGCGGGTAAGGTGCGAATGTCCGACTAAATATCAACAAAATTTGGGGCGGAGGTCTTCGGATGCAAGTGGGTGTGAATATCCCACCATACAAGTATGGTGGGTGGAGAGGAAGCTGTGAATAGCCGACCATAGTTTGGAAAAAGCGGGTAAGAAAAGGTTTGAATGCCCGAACATACACCATCAAAAGAGGGAGCGGAGGTGTTCCGCTGTACGAAGGTGTGAATGTCCAACCATACTTGGTAAAAAGCGGGTAAGAAAAGGTTAATATACCCGACTGTACACAATCAATAGCGGGAGCGGATGTGTTCGGCTACAAGAAGGTGTGACAGTCCGACCATGGTTTGTAAAAAGCCGGTAAGAAAAGGTGCGAATGTCCGACAATGTATGATCAAAAGAGAGAGCGGAGGTTTTCGGATACACGAAAGTTTGAATGTCCTACCATAGTTTGTAAATAGCGGGTAAGAAAAGGTTCAAATGCCCGACTATACACCATAAAAAGCGGGAGCGGAGGTGTTCCGCTGTAAGACGGTGTGAATGTCCGACCATAGTTGGTAAAAAGCGGGTAAGAAAAGGTTAAAATACCCGACTGTACAAAATCAATAGCGGGAGCGGAGTTGTTCGGCTACAAGACGGTGTGAAAGTACGACCATGGTTTGTAAAAAGCAGTTAAGAAAAGGTTCGAATATCCAACCAAACATAATCAAAAGCGGGAGCAGAGCTGTTCGACTGCAAGTAGGTGTGAATGTCCAGCCATAATTACTCACAAACGGGGGAAGAAAAGGTAGTATTGCCAGACCATACATGATCAAAACAGGGAGCGGAGGTTCAGCTGCAAGGTGTGAATGTCTGACTATAGTTTGTAAAAAGCGGGTAAGACAAGGTGCGAATGCCCGACAATGTATGATCAAAAGAGAGAGCGGAGGTGTTCGGCTGCAAGGTCTGAATGTCCAACCATAATTTGTAAAAACCGGGTAAGAAAAGGCTCGAAAGCCCGACTATACATCATCAAAAGCGGGAGCGGAGGTGTTCAGCTGCAAGAAGGTGTGAATGTTCGACTAAAGTTTGTAAAAAGCTGGTAAGACAAGGAGCGATGTCCCGACATTGTATGATCAAAAGCGGGAGCGGAGGTGTCCAGCTGTGAGTAGGTGTGAATGTCCGACCATAATTGCTGAAAAATGTGTTAGAAAAGGTAAGAATACTGGACCATATATCATCAAAAGCGGGAGAGGTGGTGTTCGGCTGCAAGAAGGTGTGAAAGTCCAACAATGGTTTGTAAAAAGCGGGTAAGAAAAGGTTAAAATACCCGACTGTACACAATCAATAGCGGGAGCGGATGTGTTCGGATACAAGAAGATGTGAAAGTCCGACCATGGTTTGTAAAAAGCGGGTAAGAAAAGGTGCGAATGTCCGACAATGTATGATCAAAAGAGAGAGCGGAGGTTTTCGGATACAAGAAGGTTTGAATGTCCCACCATAGTTTGTAAAAAGCGGGTAAGAAAAGGTTCGAATGCCCGACTATACACCATCAAAAGCGGGAGCAGAGGTGTTCCGCTGTAAGACGGTGTGAATGTCCGACCATAGTTGGTAAAAAGCGGGTAAGAAAAGGTTAAAATACCCGACTGTACACAATCAATAGCGGGAGCGGAGTTGTACGGCTACAAGAAGGTGTGAAAGTCTGACCATGGTTTGTAAAAACCGGGAAGAAAAGGCTCGAAAGCCCGACTATACACCATCAAAAAGAAGGTTTGAATGTCCATCAATAATTGCTTTAAAACAAGAAAGTAAATTTTCGAATATCAAATCGCACATGATCATAAGCGGGAGAGGAGGTGTTCGGCTGCAAGAAGGTGTGAATGTCCACCCATAATTCATGAAAAATGGGTAAAAAAAAAGGTGCGAATGCCTAACAATACATTATCAAAAGCAGGTGTGAATGTCAGATCATAATTTGTAAAAAGCTGATGAGAAAGGGTGAGAATGCCCGACTATACACCATCAAATGCGGGAGCGGAGGTGTTCGGCTCTGAGTAGGTGTGAATGTCCGACCATAATTGCTGAAGAATGTGTTAGAAAAGGTAAGAATGCTGGACCATACATCATCAAAAGCGGGAGAGGTGGTGTTCGGCTGCAAAAAGGTGTGACTGTTCGACTAAAGTTTGTAAAAAGTGGGTAAGACAAGGTGCGAATGCCTGACAATGTATGATCAAAAGCGGGAGCGGAGGTGTTCTGCTGCAAGAAGGTCTACATGTCCATCAATAATTGCTAGAAAACATGAAAGAAACTTTTCGAAAATCAAACCGCACATGATCATAAGTGGGATAGGAGGTGTTCAGCTGCAAGGTGTGAATGTCCAACCATAATTCCTGAAAAATGGGCAAAAAAAAGGTGTGAATGCCCAACCATACATCATCAAAAGCAGGAGTGGAAGTGTTCGGCTACAAGAAGGTGTGAACGTCCAACCAAAATATGTAAAAAGAAGTTAAGAAAAGGTTCGAATATCCAACCAAACATAATCAAAAGCGGGAGCAGAGCTGTTCGACTGCAAGTAGGTGTGAATGTCAGATCATAATTTGCAAAAAGCTGATGAGAAAGGGTGAGAATGCCCGACTATACATCATCAAATGCGGGAGCGGAGTTGTTCGGCTGTGAGTAGGTGTGAATCTCCGACCATAATTGCTGAAAAATGTGTTAGAAAAGGTAAAAATGCCGGTCCATACATCATCAAAAGCGAGAGAGGTTGTGTTCGACTGCAAGTAGGTGTGAATGTCCAGCCATAATTACTCACAAACGGGTAAGAAAAGGTAGTAGCCAGACCATATATGATCAAAACAGGGAGCGGAGGTGGTTCAGCTGCAAGAAGGTTTGAATGTCAAACTAAAGTTCAAATATATTAACAAAAGCGGGAGGAGAGGTCTTCGGATGAGAGTGGTTGAAAATTTCCAACCATAATGTATAAAATGCGGTGAAAAAAAAGGTGTGATAGAACACTAAAAGGTGGAGCGGAAGTGTTCGGCTGCAAGAAGGTGTGAATGTCCGACTATATTTGGTGAAAAGCAGGTGAAGCAAGGTCTGAATGCCCAACCTTACATCATCAAAAGCAAGATCAGAGTTGTTTGGCTGCAAGAAGGCCATAGTTTGCCAAAAGCGGGTAAGGTGCGAATGTCCGACTAAATATCAACAAAATTTGGGGCGGAGGTCTTCGGATGCAAGTGGGTGTGAATATCCCACCATACAAGTATGGTGGGTGGAGAGGAAGCTGTGAATAGCCGACCATAGTTTGGAAAAAGCGGGTAAGAAAAGGTTTGAATGCCCGAACATACACCATCAAAAGAGGGAGCGGAGGTGTTCCGCTGTACGAAGGTGTGAATGTCCAACCATACTTGGTAAAAAGCGGGTAAGAAAAGGTTAATATACCCGACTGTACACAATCAATAGCGGGAGCGGATGTGTTCGGCTACAAGAAGGTGTGACAGTCCGACCATGGTTTGTAAAAAGCCGGTAAGAAAAGGTGCGAATGTCCGACAATGTATGATCAAAAGAGAGAGCGGAGGTTTTCGGATACACGAAAGTTTGAATGTCCTACCATAGTTTGTAAATAGCGGGTAAGAAAAGGTTCAAATGCCCGACTATACACCATAAAAAGCGGGAGCGGAGGTGTTCCGCTGTAAGACGGTGTGAATGTCCGACCATAGTTGGTAAAAAGCGGGTAAGAAAAGGTTAAAATACCCGACTGTACAAAATCAATAGCGGGAGCGGAGTTGTTCGGCTACAAGAAGGTGTGAAAGTACGACCATGGTTTGTAAAAAGCAGTTAAGAAAAGGTTCGAATATCCAACCAAACATAATCAAAAGCGGGAGCAGAGCTGTTCGACTGCAAGTAGGTGTGAATGTCCAGCCATAATTACTCACAAACGGGGGAAGAAAAGGTAGTATTGCCAGACCATACATGATCAAAACAGGGAGCGGAGGTTCAGCTGCAAGGTGTGAATGTCTGACTATAGTTTGTAAAAAGCGGGTAAGACAAGGTGCGAATGCCCGACAATGTATGATCAAAAGAGAGAGCGGAGGTGTTCGGCTGCAAGGTCTGAATGTCCAACCATAATTTGTAAAAACCGGGTAAGAAAACGCTCGAAAGCCCGACTATACATCATCAAAAGCGGGAGCGGAGGTGTTCAGCTGCAAGAAGGTGTGAATGTTCGACTAAAGTTTGTAAAAAGCTGGTAAGACAAGGAGCGATGTCCCGACATTGTATGATCAAAAGCGGGAGCGGAGGTGTCCAGCTGTGAGTAGGTGTGAATGTCCGACCATAATTGCTGAAAAATGTGTTAGAAAAGGTAAGAATACTGGACCATATATCATCAAAAGCGGGAGAGGTGGTGTTCGGCTGCAAGAAGGTGTGAAAGTCCAACAATGGTTTGTAAAAAGCGGGTAAGAAAAGGTTAAAATACCCGACTGTACACAATCAATAGCGGGAGCGGATGTGTTCGGATACAAGAAGATGTGAAAGTCCGACCATGGTTTGTAAAAAGCGGGTAAGAAAAGGTGCGAATGTCCGACAATGTATGATCAAAAGAGAGAGCGGAGGTTTTCGGATACAAGAAGGTTTGAATGTCCCACCATAGTTTGTAAAAAGCGGGTAAGAAAAGGTTCGAATGCCCGACTATACACCATCAAAAGCGGGAGCAGAGGTGTTCCGCTGCAAGACGGTGTGAATGTCCGACCATAGTTGGTAAAAAGCGGGTAAGAAAAGGTTAAAATACCCGACTGTACACAATCAATAGCGGGAGCGGAGTTGTACGGCTACAAGAAGGTGTGAAAGTCCGACCATGGTTTGTAAAAACCGGGAAGAAAAGGCTCGAAAGCCCGACTATACACCATCAAAAAGAAGGTTTGAATGTCCATCAATAATTGCTTTAAAACAAGAAAGTAAATTTTCGAATATCAAACCGCACATGATCATAAGCGGTAGAGGAGGTGTTCGGCTGCAAGAAGGTGTGAATGTCCACCCATAATTCATGAAAAATGGGTAAAAAAAAAGGTGCGAATGCCTAACAATACATTATCAAAAGCAGGTGTGAATGTCAGATCATAATTTGTAAAAAGCTGATGAGAAAGGGTGAGAATGCCCGACTATACACCATCAAATGCGGGAGCGGAGGTGTTCGGCTCTGAGTAGGTGTGAATGTCCGACCATAATTGCTGAAGAATGTGTTAGAAAAGGTAAGAATGCTGGACCATACATCATCAAAAGCGGGAGAGGTGGTGTTCGGCTGCAAAAAGGTGTGACTGTTCGACTAAAGTTTGTAAAAAGTGGGTAAGACAAGGTGCGAATGCCTGACAATGTATGATCAAAAGCGGGAGCGGAGGTGTTCAGCTGCAAGAAGGTCTACATGTCCATCAATAATTGCTAGAAAACATGAAAGAAACTTTTCGAAAATCAAACCGCACATGATCATAAGTGGGATAGGAGGTGTTCAGCTGCAAGGTGTGAATGTCCACCCATAATTCCTGAAAAATGGGCAAAAAAAAAGGTGTGAATGCCCAACCATACATCATCAAAAGCAGGAGTGGAAGTGTTCGGCTACAAGAAGGTGTGAACGTCCAACCAAAATATGTAAAAAGAAGTTAAGAAAAGGTTCGAATATCCAACCAAACATAATCAAAAGCGGGAGCAGAGCTGTTCGACTGCAAGTAGGTGTGAATGTCAGATCATAATTTGCAAAAAGCTGATGAGAAAGGGTGAGAATGCCCGACTATACATCATCAAATGCGGGAGCGGAGTTGTTCGGCTGTGAGTAGGTGTGAATCTCCGACCATAATTGCTGAAAAATGTGTTAGAAAAGGTAAAAATGCCGGTCCATACATCATCAAAAGCGAGAGAGGTTGTGTTCGACTGCAAGTAGGTGTGAATGTCCAGCCATAATTACTCACAAACGGGTAAGAAAAGGTAGTAGCCAGACCATATATGATCAAAACAGGGAGCGGAGGTGGTTCAGCTGCAAGAAGGTTTGAATGTCAAACTAAAGTTCAAATATATTAACAAAAGCGGGAGGAGAGGTCTTCGGATGAGAGTGGTTGAAAATTTCCAACCATAATGTATAAAATGCGGTGAAAAAAAAGGTGTGATAGAACACTAAAAGGTGGAGCGGAAGTGTTCGGCTGCAAGAAGGTGTGAATGTCCGACTATATTTGGTGAAAAGCAGGTGAAGCAAGGTCTGAATGCCCAACCTTACATCATCAAAAGCAAGATCAGAGTTGTTTGGCTGCAAGAAGGCCATAGTTTGCCAAAAGCGGGTAAGGTGCGAATGTCCGACTAAATATCAACAAAATTTGGGGCGGAGGTCTTCGGATGCAAGTGGGTGTGAATATCCCACCATACAAGTATGGTGGGTGGAGAGGAAGCTGTGAATAGCCGACCATAGTTTGGAAAAAGCGGGTAAGAAAAGTTTGAATGCCCGAACATACACCATCAAAAGAGGGAGCGGAGGTGTTCCGCTGTACGAAGGTGTGAATGTCCAACCATACTTGGTAAAAAGCGGGTAAGAAAAGGTTAATATACCCGACTGTACACAATCAATAGCGGGAGCGGATGTGTTCGGCTACAAGAAGGTGTGACAGTCCGACCACGGTTTGTAAAAAGCTGGTAAGAAAAGGTGCGAATGTCCGACAATGTATGATCAAAAGAGAGAGCGGAGGTTTTCGGATACACGAAAGTTTGAATGTCCTACCATAGTTTGTAAATAGCGGGTAAGAAAAGGTTCAAATGCCCGACTATACACCATAAAAAGCGGGAGCGGAGGTGTTCCGCTGTAAGACGGTGTGAATGTCCGACCATAGTTGGTAAAAAGCGGGTAAGAAAAGGTTAAAATACCCGACTGTACAAAATCAATAGCGGGAGCGGAGTTGTTCGGCTACAAGAAGGTGTGAAAGTACGACCATGGTTTGTAAAAAGCAGTTAAGAAAAGGTTCGAATATCCAACCAAACATAATCAAAAGCGGGAGCAGAGCTGTTCGACTGCAAGTAGGTGTGAATGTCCAGCCATAATTACTCACAAACGGGGGAAGAAAAGGTAGTATTGCCAGACCATACATGATCAAAACAGGGAGCGGAGGTTCAGCTGCAAGGTGTGAATGTCTGACTATAGTTTGTAAAAAGCGGGTAAGACAAGGTGCGAATGCCCGACAATGTATGATCAAAAGAGAGAGCGGAGGTGTTCGGCTGCAAGGTCTGAATGTCCAACCATAATTTGTAAAAACCGGGTAAGAAAAGGCTCGAAATCCCGACTATACATCATCAAAAGCGGGAGCGGAGGTGTTCAGCTGCAAGAAGGTGTGAATGTTCGACTAAAGTTTGTAAAAAGCTGGTAAGACAAGGAGCGATGTCCCGACATTGTATGATCAAAAGCGGGAGCGGAGGTGTCCAGCTGTGAGTAGGTGTGAATGTCCGACCATAATTGCTGAAAAATGTGTTAGAAAAGGTAAGAATACTGGGCCATACATCATCAAAAGCGGGAGAGGTGGTGTTCGGCTGCAAGAAGGTGTGAAAGTCCAACAATGGTTTGTAAAAAGCGGGTAAGAAAAGGTTAAAATACCCGACTGTACACAATCAATAGCGGGAGCGGATGTGTTCGGCTACAAGAAGATGTGAAAGTCCGACCATGGTTTGTAAAAAGCGGGTAAGAAAAGGTGCGAATGTCCGACAATGTATGATCAAAAGAGAGAGCGGAGGTTTTCGGATACAAGAAGTTTTGAATGACCCACCATAGTTTGTAAAAAGCGGGTAAGAAAAGGTTCGAATGCCCGACTATACACCATCAAAAGCGGGAGCAGAGGTGTTCCGCTGTAAGACGGTGTGAATGTCCGACCATAGTTGGTAAAAAGCGGGTAAGAAAAGGTTAAAATACCCGACTGTACACAATCAATAGCGGGAGCGGAGTTGTTCGGCTACAAGAAGGTGTGAAAGTCTGACCATGGTTTGTAAAAACCGGGAAGAAAAGGCTCGAAAGCCCGACTATACACCATCAAAAAGAAGGTTTGAATGTCCATCAATAATTGCTTTAAAACAAGAAAGTAAATTTTCGAATATCAAATCGCACATGATCATAAGCGGGAGAGGAGGTGTTCGGCTGCAAGAAGGTGTGAATGTCCACCCATAATTCATGAAAAATGGGTAAAAAAAAAGGTGCGAATGCCTAACAATACATTATCAAAAGCAGGTGTGAATGTCAGATCATAATTTGTAAAAAGCTGATGAGAAAGGGTGAGAATGCCCGACTATACACCATCAAATGCGGGAGCGGAGGTGTTCGGCTCTGAGTAGGTGTGAATGTCCGACCATAATTGCTGAAGAATGTGTTAGAAAAGGTAAGAATGCTGGACCATACATCATCAAAAGCGGGAGAGGTGGTGTTCGGCTGCAAAAAGGTGTGACTGTTCGACTAAAGTTTGTAAAAAGTGGGTAAGACAAGGTGCGAATGCCTGACAATGTATGATCAAAAGCGGGAGCGGAGGTGTTCTGCTGCAAGAAGGTCTACATGTCCATCAATAATTGCTAGAAAACATGAAAGAAACTTTTCGAAAATCAAACCGCACATGATCATAAGTGGGATAGGAGCTGTTCAGCTGCAAGGTGTGAATGTCCAACCATAATTCCTGAAAAATGGGCAAAAAAAAGGTGTGAATGCCCAACCATACATCATCAAAAGCAGGAGTGGAAGTGTTCGGCTACAAGAAGGTGTGAACGTCCAACCAAAATATGTAAAAAGAAGTTAAGAAAAGGTTCGAATATCCAACCAAACATAATCAAAAGCGGGAGCAGAGCTGTTCGACTGCAAGTAGGTGTGAATGTCAGATCATAATTTGCAAAAAGCTGATGAGAAAGGGTGAGAATGCCCGACTATACATCATCAAATGCGGGAGCGGAGTTGTTCGGCTGTGAGTAGGTGTGAATCTCCGACCATAATTGCTGAAAAATGTGTTAGAAAAGGTAAAAATGCCGGTCCATACATCATCAAAAGCGAGAGAGGTTGTGTTCGACTGCAAGTAGGTGTGAATGTCCAGCCATAATTACTCACAAACGGGTAAGAAAAGGTAGTAGCCAGACCATATATGATCAAAACAGGGAGCGGAGGTGGTTCAGCTGCAAGAAGGTTTGAATGTCAAACTAAAGTTCAAATATATTAACAAAAGCGGGAGGAGAGGTCTTCGGATGAGAGTGGTTGAAAATTTCCAACCATAATGTATAAAATGCGGTGAAAAAAAAGGTGTGATAGAACACTAAAAGGTGGAGCGGAAGTGTTCGGCTGCAAGAAGGTGTGAATGTCCGACTATATTTGGTGAAAAGCAGGTGAAGCAAGGTCTGAATGCCCAACCTTACATCATCAAAAGCAAGATCAGAGTTGTTTGGCTGCAAGAAGGCCATAGTTTGCCAAAAGCGGGTAAGGTGCGAATGTCCGACTAAATATCAACAAAATTTGGGGCGGAGGTCTTCGGATGCAAGTGGGTGTGAATATCCCACCATACAAGTATGGTGGGTGGAGAGGAAGCTGTGAATAGCCGACCATAGTTTGGAAAAAGCGGGTAAGAAAAGGTTTGAATGCCCGAACATACACCATCAAAAGAGGGAGCGGAGGTGTTCCGCTGTACGAAGGTGTGAATGTCCAACCATACTTGGTAAAAAGCGGGTAAGAAAAGGTTAATATACCCGACTGTACACAATCAATAGCGGGAGCGGATGTGTTCGGCTACAAGAAGGTGTGACAGTCCGACCATGGTTTGTAAAAAGCCGGTAAGAAAAGGTGCGAATGTCCGACAATGTATGATCAAAAGAGAGAGCGGAGGTTTTCGGATACACGAAAGTTTGAATGTCCTACCATAGTTTGTAAATAGCGGGTAAGAAAAGGTTCAAATGCCCGACTATACACCATAAAAAGCGGGAGCGGAGGTGTTCCACTGTAAGACGGTGTGAATGTCCGACCATAGTTGGTAAAAAGCGGGTAAGAAAAGGTTAAAATACCCGACTGTACAAAATCAATAGCGGGAGCGGAGTTGTTCGGCTACAAGAAGGTGTGAAAGTACGACCATGGTTTGTAAAAAGCAGTTAAGAAAAGGTTCGAATATCCAACCAAACATAATCAAAAGCGGGAGCAGAGCTGTTTGACTGCAAGTAGGTGTGAATGTCCAGCCATAATTACTCACAAACGGGGGAAGAAAAGGTAGTATTGCCAGACCATACATGATCAAAACAGGGAGCGGAGGTTCAGCTGCAAGGTGTGAATGTCTGACTATAGTTTGTAAAAAGCGGGTAAGACAAGGTGCGAATGCCCGACAATGTATGATCAAAAGAGAGAGCGGAGGTGTTTGGCTGCAAGGTCTGAATGTCCAACCATAATTTGTAAAAACCGGGTAAGAAAACGCTCGAAAGCCCGACTATACATCATCAAAAGCGGGAGCGGAGGTGTTCAGCTGCAAGAAGGTGTGAATGTTCGACTAAAGTTTGTAAAAAGCTGGTAAGACAAGGAGCGATGTCCCGACATTGTATGATCAAAAGCGGGAGCGGAGGTGTCCAGCTGTGAGTAGGTGTGAATGTCCGACCATAATTGCTGAAAAATGTGTTAGAAAAGGTAAGAATACTGGACCATACATCATCAAAAGCGGGAGAGGTGGTGTTCGGCTGCAAGAAGGTGTGAAAGTCCAACAATGGTTTGTAAAAAGCGGGTAATAAAAGGTTCGAATGCCCGAATATACATCATCAAAAGCGGAAGCGGAGGTGTTCGGATGCAAGAAGGTGTGAACGTCCGACCAAAGTTTGTAAAAAGCAGTGAAAAGCGAGAAAAAGCTTTTCGTGAGTTTTGCATGATTTGGGATTTTGCTTATAAAATGCATTACTTCACTCAAACTATGTTAAAACTGATTTGTCCTTCATATTTACCATGTCTAGAAAGATTTAAACAAAAAAACAACGTTGTACTTTGCAGTAAAAGAAAGAGCAAATCTAAAGTTTCAGGAATCCGAGTATAAGCCTGCTTTCATGAGTTCTGCACGATTTCGGATTTTGCTATAAAATGAATTGCTTTGCTAAAACCAAGTTAAAACTGCTTTGTCCTTCCATATTCATCAATGTCTAGATCGACTTCAACAAAGAAAAACATTGGACTTTGCAGTAGAAGAAGTTGAAATCCATCTACACATTGATAAATACGAAGGACAAAGCAGTTCCCACTTGCCCATAAGAAAATAAGCTTATTCTCGGATTCCTGATCCTTCAGTTTTGCTCTTTCTTCTACTGCAAAATACAATGTTGTTCTTTGTTGAAGTCGATCTAGACATTGATAAATATGAATGAAAAAGCAGTTTTAACTTGGTTTGAGTGAATTAATTCATTTTATACATAAAATCCGAAATCGTGCAGAACTCATGAAAATAAGCTTATTCTCGAATTCCTAAAACTTTTGATTGGCTCTTTCTTTTACTGCAAAGTACAACGTTGTTTTTTTGTTTAAATCTATCGAGACATTGATAAATATGAAGGTAAAAGCCGTTTTAACATAGTTTGAGTGAAGGAATTGATTTTATAGATAAAATCCCAAATCATGCAGAACTCCTCAAAAGGGGCGTATGGCTTAATCACAAGTGTGGCTCTTTCTCATTCAGGGTAGTATGAGGAAGTTTATGCTTGAAATATATGTAGAAATGGGTACATATGAAGGACAAAGCAGTGTTAACTTAGTTTGAGTGAAGGAATTAATTTTATACATAAAGTCCCAAATCATGCAGAACGTATGAAAAGAAGCTTATTCTCGGATTCCTGATCCTTCAGTTTTGCTCTTTCTTCTACTGCAAAATACAATGTTGTTCTTTGTTGAAGTCGATCTAGACATTAATAAATATGAAGGAAAAAGCAGTTTTAACTTGGTTTGAGTGAATGAATTCATTTTATACATAAAATCCGAAATCGTGCAGAACTCATGAAAATAAGCTTATTCTCGGATTCCTAAAACTTTTGATTTGCTCTTTCTTTTATTGCAAAGTACAACGTTGTTTTTTGTTTAAATCTATCGAGACATTGATAAATATGAAGGTAAAAGCCGTTTTAACATAGTTTGAGTGAAGGAATTGATTTTATAGATAAAATCCCAAATCATGCAGAACTCCTCAAAAGGGGCGTATGGCTTAATCACAAGTGTGGCTCTTTCTCATTCAGGGTAGTATGAGGAAGTTTATGCTTGAAATATATGTAGAAATGGGTACATATGAAGGACAAAGCAGTGTTAACTTAGTTTGAGTGAAGGAATTAATTTTATACATAAAATCCCAAATCATGCAGAACGTATGAAAAGAAGCTTATTCTCGGATTCCTGATCCTTCAGTTTTGCTCTTTCTTCTACTGCAAAATACAATGTTGTTCTTTGTTGAAGTCGATCTAGACATTAATAAATATGAAGGAAAAAGCAGTTTTAACTTGGTTTGAGTGAATGAATTCATTTTATACATAAAATCCGAAATCGTGCAGAACTCATGAAAATAAGCTTATTCTCGGATTCCTAAAACTTTTGATTTGCTCTTTCTTTTATTGCAAAGTACAACGTTGTTTTTTGTTTAAATCTATCGAGACATTGATAAATATGAAGGTAAAAGCCGTTTTAACATAGTTTGAGTGAAGGAATTAATTTTATAGATAAAATCCCAAACCATGCAGAACTCCTCAAAAGGGGCGTATGCTTAATCACAAGTGTTGCTCTTTCTCATTCTGGGTAGTATGAGGAAGTTTATGCTTGAAATATATGTAGAAATGGGTACATATGAATGACAAAGCAGTGTTAACTTAGTTTGCGTGAAGGAATTCATTTTATACATAAAATCCGAAATCGTGCAGAACTCATGAAAATAAGCTTATTCTCGGATTCCTAAAACTTTTGATTTGCACTTTCTTTTACTGCAAAGTACAACGTTGTTTTTTGTTGAAATCTATCTAGACATTGATAAATACCAGTCGAAACTCTGCTGCCGCTTTTGATAATTTATGGTTGGGCATTCTTACCTTTTCTTACCCGCTTTTTACAAATTATGATCTTACATTCACACCTACTTGCAGTCGAACACCTTCTCATCCACTTATGATCATGTGCGGTTGGGCTTTCGCACCTTTTCTTACCCATTTTTCAGTAATTATGGGTGGACATTCAGACCTTCTTGCAGCCGAAAACCTCCACTCCTCTTTTGATCATACATTGTCGGGAATTCACACCTTGTCTTACCCGCTTTTTACAAACTTTAGTCGGACATTCAAACCTTCTTGCAGCTGAACCACCTCCGCTCCCTGTTTTGATCATATATGGTCTGGCAATAGTATCCTTTCTTACCCGTTTGTGAGTAATTATGGCTGGACATTCACACCTACTTGCAGCCGAACACAACCTCTCCCGCTTTTGGTGATATATGGTCCGGCATTCTTACCTTTTCTAACACATTTTTCAGCAATTATGGTTGTAGAATCACACCTACTCACAGCCGAACAACTCCGCTCCCACATTTGATAGTGTATAGTCGGGCATTCTCACCCTTTCTCAACAGCTTTTTGCAAATTATGATCTGATATTCACACCTACTTGCAGTCGAACAGCTCTGCTCCCGCTTTTGATTATGTTTGGTTGGATATTCGAACATTTTCTTAACTGCTTTTTACAAACTTTGGTCGGACGTTCACACCGTCTTGCAGCCGAACACCTCCGCTTCCGCTTTTGATGGTATATAGTCGGGCATTCGAGCCTTTTCTTACCCGCCTATTACTTACTATGGTTGGACATTCAAACCTTCTTGTAGCCGAACACATCCGCTCCTGCTTTTGATGATGTATTATTTGGCATTTGCACCTTTTCTTACCCATTTTTCATTAATTTTTGGTCGGATATTCAGACCTTCTTGCACCTGAACACCTCTGCTCCCGCTTTTGATGGTGTATAGTCGGGCTTTCGAGCCTTTTCTTCCCCGATTTTTACAAATTGTGGTTGGACATTCAGACCTTGCAGCCGAAAACCTCCGCTCCCTCTTTTGATCATACATTGTCGGGCATTCGCCCCTTGTCTTACACGGTTTTTACAAACTTTAGTCAGACATTCACACCTTGCAGCTGAACCACCTCCATTCCCTGTTTTGATCATGTATGGTCTTGAAATACTACCTTTTCTTCCCCCGTTTGTGAGTGATTATGGCTGGACATTCACACCTACTTGCAGCCGAAAAACCACCTCTCCCGCTTTTGATGATGTATTGTCCGGTATTCTAGTCTTTTCTATCACATTTTTCAGCAATTATGATCTGACATTCACACCTACTTGCAGTCGAACAGCTCTGCTCCCGCTTTTGATTATGTTCGGTTGGATATTCAAACCTTTTCTTAACTGCTTTTTACAAACTTTGGTCGGACGTTCACACCTTCTTGTAGCCGAACACATCCGCTCCTGCTTTTGATGATGTATTATTTGGCATTTGCACCTTTTCTTACCCATTTTTCATTAATTTTTGGTCGGATATTCAGACCTTCTTGCACCTGAACACCTCTGCTCCCGCTTTTGATGGTGTATAGTCGGGCTTTTGAGCCTTTTCTTCCCCGATTTTTACAAATTGTGGTTGGACATTCAGACCTTGCAGCCGAAAACCTCCGCTCCCACTTTTGATCATACATTGTCGGGCATTCGCCCCTTGTCTTACACGGTTTTTACAAACTTTAGTCAGACATTCACACCTTGCAGCTGAACCACCTCCATTCCCTGTTTTGATCATGTGTGGTCTGGAAATACTACCTTTTCTTCCCCCGTTTGTGAGTGATTATGGCTGGACATTCACACCTACTTGCAGCCGAAAAACCACCTCTCCCGCTTTTGATGATGTATTGTCCGGCATTCTAGTCTTTTCTATCACATTTTTCAGCAATTATGATCTGACATTCACACCTACTTGCAGTCGAACAGCTCTGCTCCCGCTTTTGATTATGTTCGGTTGGATATTCAAACCTTTTCTTAACTGCTTTTTACAAACTTTGGTCGGACGTTCACACCTTCTTGCAGCCGAACACCTCCGCTTCCGCTTTTGATGGTATATATTCGGGTATTCGAACCTTTTCTTACCCGCTTTTTACAAACCATGGTTGGACTTTCATACCTTCTTGTAGCTGAACAACTCCACTCCTGCTTTTGATGATTTATGGTTGGACATTCGCATCTTTTCCTACCCATTTTTCAGTAATTATGGGTGGATATTCACATCTTCTTGCAGCTGAACACCTCCTCTCCCGCTAATGATCATGTAAGGTTTGATATTCGAAAATTTCCTTTCATGTTTTAAAGCAATTATTAATGGACATTCACACCTACTTGCAGCCGAACACAACCTCTCTCGCTTTTGATGATGTATGGACCGGCATTTTTACCTATTCTAACACATTTTTCAGCAATTATGGTCGGAGATTCACACCTACTTCCAGTCGAACAGCTCTGCTCCCGCTTTTGATTATGTTTGGTTAGATATTCGAACCTTTTCTTAACTGCTTTTTACAAACCATGGTCGGACGTTCACAATATCTTGCAGCCGAACACCTCCGCTTCCGCTTTTGATGGTGTATATTCGGGCATACGAACCTTTTCTTACCCGCTTTTTACAAACCAAGGTCGGACTTTCACACCTTCTCTTAGCTGAACAACTCCGCTCCCTCTTTTGATTGTGTACAGTCGGGTAATTTAACCTTTTCTTACCCGCTTTTTACCATCTATGGTCGGACATTCACACCGTCTTACAGCGGAACACCTCCGCTCCCTCTTTTGATGATGTATGGTTAGGCATTCGCACCTTCTCTCACCCGCCTTTTACTATGGTCGGCCATTCACAGCTTCCTCTCCACCATACTTGTATGGTGGGATATTCACACCCACTTGCATCCGAAGACCTCCGCTTCCGCTTTTGATGGGAACTGACAACATAAGAAGTCCGGACATACTTTGATAGTATATGAATAAGTGGGTAGCTACTGACAAGCATTAAGCATGTCACACAGCCCAAACATATAACATTTCAGGACACACCACACAGTTAACAACCACAGTGAAGCGTGTCAAAGCCCAAACATGTAACATTCAACAGGACACTTACACAACACATTCAAATCAAACAGTCAGACAACATACAAGAACATATACCCCAGCCGGCATTGCTCCCTGCCTATTTTCGTACAGCACACTATGTGTGCGCACACCTTTATTCACAAACTCTTCAACTTATACTCTTTTACCGAAGTTGCTACAGCTCGATTGGCCGAATACCCTTTGATCCTATTTCGGTGAATTTGACATCTGCCTTACATATAACAGATTAGCGGTTTAGCAGTTTTAATTTAGTTTGAGTGAAGGAATTCATTTTATAGCAAAATCCGAAATCGTGAAGAACTCATGAAAGTAAGCTTATTCTTGGATTCCTGAAACTTTAGATTTGCTCTTTCTTTTACTGCAAAGTACAACGTTGTTTTTTTTGTTTAAATCTTTCTAGACATGGTAAATATTAAGGACAAAGCAGTTTTCACATAGTTTGAGTGAAGGAATTCATTTTATAGATAAAATCCCAAGAGTCTGATGGGAAAAGAGAGTGAATGCGAAGTAGACTTTAACACGGCTATGGGAGCGAGCCGAGTGTGGGCTAACCAGGAGAATTGCTTGAAAGAAATGCGACCCCGAATGAGCGGTCAGAACAAAGCCTCAATACGGGATTCTCGTGGTGTTTTTGTTGCTGCCTTGTCTTTTGCACAGAGTAAAAGACAAGGCAGCCATCGAATAGGGCCCGATTGTTCCTACTTGGTCAGCCGAGGAGCAAGGGGGGGTGGGGAGCAAGCGTCTCAACCAAGCAAAGCTCACCATGGGGAAGGTGGCTATGCCAACAAGCCTGATGCCCTGCTCCCGCAGTGACGGATAATCGTACTCTGGTTTCTCTTCATAACGTACAAGTCTTTCGCCTTTTACTAAAGATTTCTGTGGAGAGCAGCACTAATGAGTTGTTTCTATTTTTGGCAGGCTTTACCTTTGCGGGTGAAGCCCTTTCTGTCTGTGCAAAAGAAATCTTGTTACTGTGCAGAGTGACTTCTCTGAGTAGAGTCGCCTTACTTGTTGCGACTGTGCCGATGTTCGAAGCTGGAGTGCAAAGTTGTTGCTTGAATGGTGCTTGCTGGAGCGTGCGGGAGTGCAAAGTTATACCATTTAAAAGGGCTGAAGAGTGCTCAGTGCAGCGGGTGGGCGACACTCTTGCCACCTTGAAAACCGAGGTTACATCCACTACCAGGGGCAGCCCAAGTTCTGCCGCAAGTGTGGTGAGCATGGGCACCTGGTTGAGGCTTGTACCAAGGTGTTATGTGGGAAGAGCAGAGAAATTGGGGAAACTTTTGGAGAGTGTCCAAATGGCAGGAAATGTAATCTCTGTGGAGAATTAAATCACCTCTTCAGAGATTGCCCTAAATCTTTTGCCAACAAATTAAAGACGGTAAAGCCACAGTCAAGCCAACAAAGAGAAGGACCAAAGGTGGCAGTTGGTGAACAAAGTGAAGAGGTTGACCCAATAAATTCAAACTTCCCGCCAAAAGCTTGGATTGGAAGTGAGGAGCAAAAAGGGGAGGGGCCTGTAGAGGCCTCACCACTCAGTGTTGAAGTCTGTGAGAATTCACAGGCAGAGGGTGGAGCTACGCTAAATGAGGAGGAAGAGCAGACAGGTGAGTCTAGTGAAGATACTCACCTCCCCGAAGGTCAACAGAAGGTCAATTTGTTGATAGGCATTCATTTATTTCTTCACTTCTGATGAAGTTTCAACAATAAACAACAAACTTTGTATTATTAGAAAGAACCAGAATCATTCTTCAGGAATCCGAAAATAAGCTCTATTTTATGAGTTATGCACGAATTCGGATTCTCCTATAAAACGAATTCATTAACTCAAACCAAGTTAAGACTGCTTTGTCCTCCATATTTATTCATGTCTAATCAAGTTTCAACGATAAACAACGTTGTACTTTGTAGAATGAGAAAGAACTTCTTCAGCAATAAGCATCTCTCGACATATGACGAAGTACAGATTTTGCTATAAAATTAATTCCTTCTATCAGCCTGACTTAAAACTGTTTGTCCTCTTTATTTATCCACTTCAAATCAAGTTTCAACAAATAAAAAAAAAGTTGTAGTTTGAGAAAGTACAACTTAATCTTCAGCAATCAGTATAAAAAGAGGTGCAAATGCCAACCATACATACCTACAAGGTGGAGCGGAAGTATTCAGCTGCAAGTAGGTGTGAATGTTCGACTATAATTTGTAAAAAGCGGGTAAGAAAAGGTTCGAATGCCCGACTATATATTAACAAAAGCGGGAGGAGAGGTCTTCGGATGAGAGTGGGTGAGAATTTCCAACCATAATCTATAAAATATGGTGAAAAAAAATATGTGAATGCCTCATAGAATACTAAAAGCGGAAGTGTTCGGCTGCAAGAAGGTGTGAATGTCCGACTATATTTGGTGAAAAGCAGGTGAAGCAAGGTCTGAATGCCCAACCTTATATCATCAAAAGCGAGATCAGAGGTGTTTGGCTGCAAGAAGGCCATAGTTTTCCAAAAGCGGGTAAGGTGCGAATGTCCGACTAAATATCAACAAAATTTGGGGCGGAGGTCTTCGGATGCAAGTGGGTGTGAATATCCCACCATACAAGTATGGTGGAGAGGAAGCTGTAAATAGCCGACCATAGTTTGGAAAAAGCGGGTAAAAAAAGGTTTGAATGCCCGAACATACACCATCAAAAGAGGGAGCGGAGGTGTTCCGCTGTACGAAGGTGTGAATGTCCGACCATACTTGGTAAAAAGCGGGTAAGAAAAGGTTAAAATACCCGACTGTACACAATCAATAGCGGGAGCGGATGTGTTCGGCTACAAGAAGATGTGAAAGTCCGACCATGGTTTGTAAAAAGCGGGTAAGAAAAGGTGCGAATGTCCGACAATGTATGATCAAAAGAGAGAGCGGAGGTTTTCGGATACACGAAAGTTTGAATGTCCTACCATAGTTTGTAAATAGCGGGTAAGAAAAGGTTCAAATGCCCGACTATACACCATAAAAAGCGGGAGCGGAGGTGTTCCGCTGTAAGACGGTGTGAATGTCCGACCATAGTTGGTAAAAAGCGGGTAAGAAAAGGTTAAAATACCCGACTGTACAAAATCAATAGCGAGAGCGGAGTTGTTCGGCTACAAGACGGTGTGAAAGTACGACCATGGTTTGTAAAAAGCAGTTAAGAAAAGCTTCGAATATCCAACCAAACATAATCAAAAGCGGGAGCAGAGCTGTTCGACTGCAAGTAGGTGTGAATGTCCAGCCATAATTACTCACAAACGGGGGAAGAAAAGGTAGTATTGCCAGACCATACATGATCAAAACAGGGAGCGGAGGTTCAGCTGCAAGGTGTGAATGTCTGACTATAGTTTGTAAAAAGCGGGTAAGACAAGGTGCGAATGCCCGACAATGTATGATCAAAAGAGAGAGCGGAGGTGTTCGGCTGCAAGGTCTGAATGTCCAACCATAATTTGTAAAAACCGGGTAAGAAAAGGCTCGAAAGCCAGACTATTCATCATCAAAAGCGGGAGCGGAGGTGTTCAGCTGCAAGAAGGTGTGAATGTTCGACTAAAGTTTGTAAAAAGCTGGTAAGACAAGGAGCGATGTCCCGACATTGTATGATCAAAAGCGGGAGCGGAGGTGTCCAGCTGTGAGTAGGTGTGAATGTCCGACCATAATTGCTGAAAAATGTGTTAGAAAAGGTAAGAATACTGGACCATACATCATCAAAAGCGGGAGAGGTGGTGTTCGGCTGCAAGAAGGTGTGAAAGTCCAACAATGGTTTGTAAAAAGCGGGTAAGAAAAGGTTAAAATACCCGACTGTACACAATCAATAGCGGGAGCGGATGTGTTCGGCTACAAGAAGATGTGAAAGTCCGACCATGGTTTGTAAAAAGCGGGTAAGAAAAGGTGCGAATGTCCGACAATGTATGATCAAAAGAGAGAGCGGAGGTTTTCGGATACAAGAAGGTTTGAATGTCCCACCATAGTTTGTAAAAAGCGGGTAAGAAAAGGTTCGAATGCCCGACTATACACCATCAAAAGCGGGAGCAGAGGTGTTCCGCTGTAAGACGGTGTGAATGTCCGACCATAGTTGGTAAAAAGCGGGTAAGAAAAGGTTAAAATACCCGACTGTACACAATCAATAGCGGGAGCGGAGTTGTACGGCTACAAGAAGGTGTGAAAGTCCGACCATGGTTTGTAAAAACCGGGAAGAAAAGGCTCGAAAGCCCGACTATACACCATCAAAAAGAAGGTTTGAATGTCCATCAATAATTGCTTTAAAACAAGAAAGTAAATTTTCGAATATCAAACCGCACATGATCATAAGCGGGAGAGGAGGTGTTCGGCTGCAAGAAGGTGTGAATGTCCACCCATAATTCATGAAAAATGGGTAAAAAAAAAGGTGCGAATGCCTAACAATACATTATCAAAAGCAGGTGTGAATGTCAGATCATAATTTGTAAAAAGCTGATGAGAAAGGGTGAGAATGCCCGACTATACACCATCAAATGCGGGAGCGGAGGTGTTCGGCTCTGAGTAGGTGTGAATGTCCGACCATAATTGCTGAAGAATGTGTTAGAAAAGGTAAGAATGCTGGACCATACATCATCAAAAGCGGGAGAGGTGGTGTTCGGCTGCAAAAAGGTGTGACTGTTCGACTAAAGTTTGTAAAAAGTGGGTAAGACAAGGTGCGAATGCCTGACAATGTATGATCAAAAGCGGGAGCGGAGGTGTTCAGCTGCAAGAAGGTCTACATGTCCATCAATAATTGCTAGAAAACATGAAAGAAACTTTTCGAAAATCAAACCGCACATGATCATAAGTGGGATAGGAGGTGTTCAGCTGCAAGGTGTGAATGTCCACCCATAATTCCTGAAAAATGGGCAAAAAAAAGGTGTGAATGCCCAACCATACATCATCAAAAGCAGGAGTGGAAGTGTTCGGCTACAAGAAGGTGTGAACGTCCAACCAAAATATGTAAAAAGAAGTTAAGAAAAGGTTCGAATATCCAACCAAACATAATCAAAAGCGGGAGCAGAGCTGTTCGACTGCAAGTAGGTGTGAATGTCAGATCATAATTTGCAAAAAGCTGATGAGAAAGGGTGAGAATGCCCGACTATACATCATCAAATGCGGGAGCGGAGTTGTTCGGCTGTGAGTAGGTGTGAATCTCCGACCATAATTGCTGAAAAATGTGTTAGAAAAGGTAAAAATGCCGGTCCATACATCATCAAAAGCGAGAGAGGTTGTGTTCGACTGCAAGTAGGTGTGAATGTCCAGCCATAATTACTCACAAACGGGTAAGAAAAGGTAGTAGCCAGACCATATATGATCAAAACAGGGAGCGGAGGTGGTTCAACTGCAAGAAGGTTTGAATGTCAAACTAAAGTTCAAATATATTAACAAAAGCGGGAGGAGAGGTCTTCGGATGAGAGTGGTTGAAAATTTCCAACCATAATGTATAAAATGCGGTGAAAAAAAAGGTGTGATAGAACACTAAAAGGTGGAGCGGAAGTGTTCGGCTGCAAGAAGGTGTGAATGTCCGACTATATTTGGTGAAAAGCAGGTGAAGCAAGGTCTGAATGCCCAACCTTACATCATCAAAAGCAAGATCAGAGTTGTTTGGCTGCAAGAAGGCCATAGTTTGCCAAAAGCGGGTAAGGTGCGAATGTCCGACTAAATATCAACAAAATTTGGGGCGGAGGTCTTCGGATGCAAGTGGGTGTGAATATCCCACCATACAAGTATGGTGGGTGGAGAGGAAGCTGTGAATAGCCGACCATAGTTTGGAAAAAGCGGGTAAGAAAAGGTTTGAATGCCCGAACATACACCATCAAAAGAGGGAGCGGAGGTGTTCCGCTGTACGAAGGTGTGAATGTCCAACCATACTTGGTAAAAAGCGGGTAAGAAAAGGTTAATATACCCGACTGTACACAATCAATAGCGGGAGCGGATGTGTTCGGCTACAAGAAGGTGTGACAGTCCGACCATGGTTTGTAAAAAGCCGGTAAGAAAAGGTGCGAATGTCCGACAATGTATGATCAAAAGAGAGAGCGGAGGTTTTCGGATACACGAAAGTTTGAATGTCCTACCATAGTTTGTAAATAGCGGGTAAGAAAAGGTTCAAATGCCCGACTATACACCATAAAAAGCGGGAGCGGAGGTGTTCCGCTGTAAGACGGTGTGAATGTCCGACCATAGTTGGTAAAAAGCGGGTAAGAAAAGGTTAAAATACCCGACTGTACAAAATCAATAGCGAGAGCGGAGTTGTTCGGCTACAAGACGGTGTGAAAGTACGACCATGGTTTGTAAAAAGCAGTTAAGAAAAGGTTCGAATATCCAACCAAACATAATCAAAAGCGGGAGCAGATCTGTTCGACTGCAAGTAGGTTTGAATGTCCAGCCATAATTAATCACAAACGGGGGAAGAAAAGGTAGTATTGCCAGACCATACATGATCAAAACAGGGAGCGGAGGTTCAGCTGCAAGGTGTGAATGTCTGACTATAGTTTGTAAAAAGCGGGTAAGACAAGGTGCGAATGCCCGACAATGTATGATCAAAAGAGAGAGCGGAGGTGTTCGGCTGCAAGGTCTGAATGTCCAACCATAATTTGTAAAAACCGGGTAAGAAAAGGCTCGAAAGCCCGACTATACATCATCAAAAGCGGGAGCGGAGGTGTTCAGCTGCAAGAAGGTGTGAATGTTCGACTAAAGTTTGTAAAAAGCTGGTAAGACAAGGAGCGATGTCCCGACATTGTATGATCAAAAGCGGGAGCGGAGGTGTCCAGCTGTGAGTAGGTGTGAATGTCCGACCATAATTGCTGAAAAATGTGTTAGAAAAGGTAAGAATACTGGACCATACATCATCAAAAGCGGGAGAGGTGGTGTTCGGCTGCAAGAAGGTGTGAAAGTCCAACAATGGTTTGTAAAAAGCGGGTAATAAAAGGTTCGAATGCCCGAATATACATCATCAAAAGCGGAAGCGGAGGTGTTCGGATGCAAGAAGGTGTGAACGTCCGACCAAAGTTTGTAAAAAGCAGTGAAAAGCGAGAAAAAGCTTTTCGTGAGTTTTGCATGATTTGGGATTTTGCTTATAAAATGCATTACTTCACTCAAACTATGTTAAAACTGATTTGTCCTTCATATTTACCATGTCTAGAAAGATTTAAACAAAAAAACAACGTTGTACTTTGCAGTAAAAGAAAGAGCAAATCTAAAGTTTCAGGAATCCGAGTATAAGCCTGCTTTCATGAGTTCTGCACGATTTCGGATTTTGCTATAAAATGAATTGCTTTGCTCAAACCAAGTTAAAACTGCTTTGTCCTTCCATATTCATCAATGTCTAGATCGACTTCAACAAAGAAAAACATTGGACTTTGCAGTAGAAGAAGTTGAAATCCATCTACACATTGATAAATACGAAGGACAAAGCAGTTCCCACTTGCCCATAAGAAAATAAGCTTATTCTCGGATTCCTGATCCTTCAGTTTTGCTCTTTCTTCTACTGCAAAATACAATGTTGTTCTTTGTTGAAGTCGATCTAGACATTGATAAATATGAATGAAAAAGCAGTTTTAACTTGGTTTGAGTGAATGAATTCATTTTATACATAAAATCCGAAATCGTGCAGAACTCATGAAAATAAGCTTATTCTCGGATTCCTAAAACTTTTGATTGGCTCTTTCTTTTACTGCAAAGTACAACGTTGTTTTTTTGTTTAAATCTATCGAGATATTGATAAATATGAAGGTAAAAGCCGTTTTAACATAGTTTGAGTGAAGGAATTGATTTTATAGATAAAATCCCAAATCATGCAGAACTCCTCAAAAGGGGCGTATGGCTTAATCACAAGTGTGGCTCTTTCTCATTCAGGGTAGTATGAGGAAGTTTATGCTTGAAATATATGTAGAAATGGGTACATATGAATGACAAAGCAGTGTTAACTTAGTTTGCGTGAAGGAATTCATTTTATACATAAAATCCGAAATCGTGCAGAACTCATGAAAATAAGCTTATTCTCGGATTCCTAAAACTTTTGATTTGCACTTTCTTTTACTGCAAAGTACAACGTTGTTTTTTGTTGAAATCTATCTAGACATTGATAAATACCAGTCGAAACTCTGCTGCCGCTTTTGATAATTTATGGTTGGGCATTCTTACCTTTTCTTACCCGCTTTTTACAAATTATGATCTTACATTCACACCTACTTTCAGTCGAACACCTTCTCATCCACTTATGATCATGTGCGGTTGGGCTTTCGCACCTTTTCTTACCCATTTTTCAGTAATTATGGGTGGACATTCAAACTTTCTTGCAGCTGAACCACCTCCGCTCCCTGTTTTGATCATATATGGTCTGGCAATAGTACCCTTTCTTACCCGTTTGTGAGTAATTATGGCTGGACATTCACACCTACTTGCAGCCGAACACAACCTCTCCCGCTTTTGGTGATATATGGTCCGGCATTCTTACCTTTTCTAACACATTTTTCAGCAATTATGGTTGTAGAATCACACCTACTCACAGCCGAACAACTCCGCTCCCACATTTGATAGTGTATAGTCGGGCATTCTCACCCTTTCTCAACAGCTTTTTGCAAATTATGATCTGAAATTCACACCTACTTGCAGTCGAACAGCTCTGCTCCCGCTTTTGATTATGTTTGGTTGGATATTCGAACATTTTCTTAACTGCTTTTTACAAACTTTGGTCGGACGTTCACACCGTCTTGCAGCCGAACACCTCCGCTTCCGCTTTTGATGGTATATAGTCGGGCATTCGAGCCTTTTCTTACCCGCCTATTACTTACTATGGTTGGACATTCAAACCTTCTTGTAGCCGAACACATCCGCTCCTGCTTTTGATGATGTATTATTTGGCATTTGCACCTTTTCTTACCCATTTTTCATTAATTTTTGGTCGGATATTCAGACCTTCTTGCACCTGAACACCTCTGCTCCCGCTTTTGATGGTGTATAGTCGGGCTTTCGAGCCTTTTCTTCCCCGATTTTTACAAATTGTGGTTGGACATTCAGACCTTGCAGCCGAAAACCTCCGCTCCCTCTTTTGATCATACATTGTCGGGCATTCGCCCCTTGTCTTACATGGTTTTTACAAACTTTAGTCAGACATTCACACCTTGCAGCTGAACCACCTCCATTCCCTTTTTTGATCATGTGTGGTCTGGAAATACTACCTTTTCTTCCCCCGTTTGTGAGTGATTATGGCTGGACATTCACACCTACTTGCAGCCGAAAAACCACCTCTCCCGCTTTTGATGATGTATTGTCCGGCATTCTAGTCTTTTCTATCACATTTTTCAGCAATTATGATCTGACATTCACACCTACTTGCAGTCGAACAGCTCTGCTCCCGCTTTTGATTATGTTCGGTTGGATATTCAAACCTTTTCTTAACTGCTTTTTACAAACTTTGGTCGGACGTTCACACCTTCTTGCAGCCGAACACCTCCGCTTCCGCTTTTGATGGTATATATTCGGGTATTCGAACCTTTTCTTACCCGCTTTTTACAAACCATGGTTGGACTTTCATACCTTCTTGTAGCTGAACAACTCCACTCCTGTTTTTGATGATTTATGGTTGGACATTCGCATCTTTTCCTACCCATTTTTCAGTAATTATGGGTGGATATTCACATCTTCTTGCAGCTGAACACCTCCTCTCCCGCTAATGATCATGTAAGGTTTGATATTCGAAAATTTTCTTTCATGTTTTAAAGCAATTATTAATGGACATTCACACCTACTTGCAGCCGAACACAACCTCTCTCGCTTTTGATGATGTATGGACCGGCATTCTTACCTTTTCTAACACATTTTTCAGCAATTATGGTCGGAGATTCACACCTACTCACAGCCGAACAACTCCGCTCCCGCATTTGATGGTGTATAGTCGGGCATTCTCACCCTTTCTCATCAGCTTTTTGCAAATTATGATCTGATATTCACACCTACTTGCAGTCGAACAGCTCTGCTCCCGCTTTTGATTATGTTTGGTTAGATATTCGAACCTTTTCTTAACTGCTTTTTACAAACTTTGGTCGGACGTTCACAATATCTTGCAGCCGAACACCTCCGCTTCCGCTTTTGATGGTGTATAGTCGGGCATTCGAGCCTTTTCTTACCCACCTATTACTTACTATGGTTGGACATTCAAACCTTCTTGTAGCCGAACACATCCGCTCCTGCTTTTGATGATGTATGGTTTGGCATTCGCACCTTTTCTTACCCATTTTTCAGTAATTATTGGTCGGACATTCAGACCTGCTTGCACCTGAACACCTCTGCTCCCGCTTTTGATGGTGTATAGTCGGGCTTTCGAGCCTTTTCTTCCCCGATTTTTACAAATTATGGTTGGACATTCAGACCTTGCAGCCGAAAACCTCCGCTCCCTCTTTTGATCATACATTGTCGGGCATTCGCCCCTTGTCTTACACGGTTTTTACAAACTTTAGTCAGACATTCACACCTTGCAGCTGAACCACCTCCATTCCCTGTTTTGATCATGTGTGGTCTGGAAATACTACCTTTTCTTCCCCCGTTTGTGAGTAATTATGGCTGGACATTCACACCTACTTGCAGCCGAAAAACCACCTCTCCCGCTTTTGATGATGTATTGTCCGGCATTCTAGTCTTTTCTATCACATTTTTCAGCAATTATGATCTGACATTCACATCTACTTGCAGTCGAACAGCTCTGCTCCCGCTTTTGATTATGTTCGGTTGGATATTCAAACCTTTTCTTAACTGCTTTTTACAATATTTGGTCGGACGTTCACACCTTCTTGCAGCCGAACACCCCCACTTCCGCTTTTGATGGTATATATTCGGGTATTCGAACCTTCTCTTACCCGCTTTTTACAAACCATGGTTGGACTTTCATACCTTCTTGTAGCTGAACAACTCCACTCCTGCTTTTGATGATTTATGGTTGGACATTCGCATCTTTTCCTACCCATTTTTCAGTAATTATGGGTGGATATTCACATCTTCTTGCAGCTGAACACCTCCTCTCCCGCTAATGATCATGTAAGGTTTGATATTCGAAAATTTTCTTTCATGTTTTAAAGCAATTATTAATGGACATTCACACCTACTTGCAGCCGAACACCACCTCTCCCGCTTTTGATGATGTATGGACCGGCATTCTTACCTTTTCTAACACATTTTTCAGCAATTATGGTCGGAGAATCACACCTACTCACAGCCGAACAACTCCGCTACCGCATTTGATGGTGTATAGTCGGGATTTCTCACCCTTTCTCATCAGCTTTTTGCAAATTATTCTCTGACATTCACACCTACTTGCAGTCGAACAGCTCTGCTCCCGCTTTTGATTATGTTTGGTTAGATATTCGAACCTTTTCTTAACTGCTTTTTTACAAACTTTGGTCGGACGTTCACACCTTCTTGCAGCCGAACACCTCCGCTCCCTCTTTTGTTGGTGTATGTTCGGGCATTCGAACCTTTTCTTACCCGCTTTTTACAAACCAGGGTCGGACTTTCACACCTTTTAGTAGCCGAACAACTCCGCTCCCGCTATTGATTGTGTACAGTCGGGTATTTTAACCTTTTCTTACCCGCTTTTTACCAACTATGGTCGGACATTCACACCTTCGTACAGCGGAACACCTCCGCTCCCTCTTTTGATGGTGTATGTTCGGGTATTCAAACCTTTTCTTACCCGCTTTTTCCAAACTATGGTCGGCTATTCACAGCTTCCTCTCCACCATACTTGTATGGTTGGATATTCACACCCACTTGCATCCGAAGACCTCTGACCCAAATTTTGTTGATATTTAGTCGGACATTCGCACCTTACCCGCTTTTGGCAAACTATGGCCTTCTTGCAGCCAAACACCTCTGATCTCGCTTTTGATGATGTAAGGTTGGGCATTCAGACCTTGCTTCACCTGCTTTTCACCAAATATAGTCGGATATTCACACCTTCTTGCAGCCGAACACTTCCGCTCCACCTTTTAGTGTTCTATCACACCTTTTTTTCACCGCATTTTATACATTATGGTTGGAAATTTTCAACCACTCTCATCCGAAGACCTCTCCTCCCGCTTTCTTTAATATATTTGAACTTTAGTCGGACATTCAAACCTTCTTGCAGCTGAACCACCTCCGCTCCCTGTTTTGATCATATATGGTCTGGCAATACTACCTTTTCTTACCCGTTTGTGAGTAATTATGGCTGGACATTCACACCTACTTGCAGCCGAACACAACCTCTCTCGCTTTTGATGATGTATGGACCGGCATTTTTACCTATTCTAACACATTTTTCAGCAATTATGGTCGGAGATTCACACCTACTTCCAGTCGAACAGCTCTGCTCCCGCTTTTGATTATGTTTGGTTAGATATTCGAACCTTTTCTTAACTGCTTTTTACAAACCATGGTCGGACGTTCACAATATCTTGCAGCCGAACACCTCCGCTTCCGCTTTTGATGGTGTATATTCGGGCATACGAACCTTTTCTTACCCGCTTTTTACAAACCAAGGTCGGACTTTCACACCTTCTCTTAGCTGAACAACTCCGCTCCCTCTTTTGATTGTGTACAGTCGGGTAATTTAACCTTTTCTTACCCGCTTTTTACCATCTATGGTCGGACATTCACACCGTCTTACAGCGGAACACCTCCGCTCCCTCTTTTGATGATGTATGGTTAGGCATTCGCACCTTCTCTCACCCGCCTTTTACTATGGTCGGCCATTCACAGCTTCCTCTCCACCATACTTGTATGGTGGGATATTCACACCCACTTGCATCCGAAGACCTCCGCTTCCGCTTTTGATGGGAACTGACAACATAAGAAGTCCGGACATACTTTGATAGTATATGAATAAGTGGGTAGCTACTGACAAGCATTAAGCATGTCACACAGCCCAAACATATAACATTTCAGGACACACCACACAGTTAACAACCACAGTGAAGCGTGTCAAAGCCCAAACATGTAACATTCAACAAGACACTTACACAACACATTCAAATCAAACAGTCAGACAACATACAAGAACATATACCCCAGCCGGCATTGCTCCCTGCCTATTTTCGTACAGCACACTATGTGTGCGCACACCTTTATTCACAAACTCTTCAACTTATACTCTTTTACCGAAGTTGCTACAGCTCGATTGGCCGAATACCCTTTGATCCTATTTCGGTGAATTTGACATCTGCCTTACATATAACAGATTAGCGGTTTAGCAGTTTTAATTTAGTTTGAGTGAAGGAATTCATTTTATAGCAAAATCCGAAATCGTGAAGAACTCATGAAAGTAAGCTTATTCTCGGATTCCTGAAACTTTAGATTTGCTCTTTCTTTTACTGCAAAGTACACGTTGTTTTTTTTGTTTAAATCTTTCTAGACATGGTAAATATTAAGGACAAAGCAGTTTTCACATAGTTTGAGTGAAGGAATTCATTTTATAGATAAAATCCCAAGAGTCTGATGGGAAAAGAGAGTGAATGCGAAGTAGACTTTAACACGGCTATGGGAGCGAGCCGAGTGTGGGCTAACCAGGAGAATTGCTTGAAAGAAATGCGACCCCGAATGAGCGGTCAGAACAAAGCCTCAATACGGGATTCTCGTGGTGTTTTTGTTGCTGCCTTGTCTTTTGCACAGAGTAAAAGACATGGCAGCCATCGAATAGGGCCCGATTGTTCCTACTTGGTCAGCCGAGGAGCAAGGGGGGGGGGGAGCAAGTGTCTCAACCAAGCAAAGCTCACCATGGGGAAGGTGGCTATGCCAACAAGCCTGATGCCCTGCTCCCGCAGTGACGGATAATCGTACTCTGGTTTCTCTTCATAACGTACAAGTCTTTCGCCTTTTACTAAAGATTTCTGTGGAGAGCAGCACTAATGAGTTGTTTCTATTTTTGGCAGGCTTTACCTTTGCGGGTGAAGCCCTTTCTGTCTGTGCAAAAGAAATCTTGTTACTGTGCAGAGTGACTTCTCTGAGTAGAGTCGCCTTACTTGTTGCGACTGTGCCGATGTTCGAAGCTGGAGTGCAAAGTTGTTGCTTGAATGGTGCTTGCTGGAGCGTGCGGGAGTGCAAAGTTATACCATTTAAAAGGGCTGAAGAGTGCTCAGTGCAGCGGGTGGGCGACACTCTGGCCACCTTGAAAACCGAGGTTACATCCACTACCAGGGGCAGCCCAAGTTCTGCCGCAAGTGTGGTGAGCATGGGCACCTGGTTGAGGCTTGTACCAAGGTGTTATGTGGGAAGAGCAGAGAAATTGGGCAAACTTTTGGAGAGTGTCCAAATGGCAGGAAATGTAATCTCTGTGGAGAATTAAATCACCTCTTCAGAGATTGCCCTAAATCTTTTGCCAACAAATTAAAGACGGTAAAGCCACAGTCAAGCCAACAAAGAGAAGGACCAAAGGTGGCAGTTGGTGAACAAAGTGAAGAGGTTGACCCAATAAATTCAAACTTCCCGCCAAAAGCTTGGATTGGAAGTGAGGAGCAAAAAGGGGAGGGGCCTGTAGAGGCCTCACCACTCAGTGTTGAAGTCTGTGAGAATTCACAGGCAGAGGGTGGAGCTACGCTAAATGAGGAGGAAGAGCAGACAGGTGAGTCTAGTGAAGATACTCACCTCCCCGAAGGTCAACAGAAGGTCAATTTGTTGATAGGCATTCATTTATTTCTTCACTTCTGATGAAGTTTCAACAATAAACAACAAACTTTGTATTATTAGAAAGAACCAGAATCATTCTTCAGGAATCCGAAAATAAGCTCTATTTTATGAGTTATGCACGAATTCGGATTCTCCTATAAAACGAATTCATTAACTCAAACCAAGTTAAGACTGCTTTGTCCTTCATATTTATTCATGACTAATCAAGTTTCAACGATAAACAACGTTGTACTTTGTAGAATGAGAAAGAACTTCTTCAGCAATAAGCATCTCTCGACATATGACGAAGTACAGATTTTGCTATAAAATTAATTCCTTCTATCAGCCTGACTTAAAACTGTTTGTCCTCCTTATTTATCCACTTCAAATCAAGTTTCAACAAATAAAAAAAAGTTGTAGTTTGAGAAAGTACAACTTAATCTTCAGCAATCAGTATAAAAAGAGGTGCAAATGCCAACCATACATACCTACAAGGTGGAGCGGAAGTATTCAGCTGCAAGTAGGTGTGAATGTTCGACTATAATTTGTAAAAAGCGGGTAAGAAAAGGTTCGAATGCCCGACTATATATTAACAAAAGCGGGAGGAGAGGTCTTCGGATGAGAGTGGGTGAGAATTTCCAACCATAATCTATAAAATGCGGTGAAAAAAAAGGTGTGAATACCCCATAGAACACTAAAAGGTGAAGCGGAAGTGTTCGGCTGCAAGAAGGTGTGAATGTCAGACCATAGTTGGTAAAAAGCGGGTAAGAAAAGGTTAAAATACCCAACTGTACACAATCAATAACGGGAGCGGAGGTGTTAGGCTACTAAAAGATGTGAAAGTCCGACCCTGGTTTGTAAAAAGCAGGTAAGAAAAGCTGCGAATGCCCGACAATGTATGATTAAAAGAGGGAGCGGAGGTTTTCGGCTGCAAGAAGGTCTGAATGTCCAACCATAATTTGTAAAAACCGGGGAAGAAAAGGCTCGAAAGCCCGACTATACACAATCAAAAGCGGAAGCGGAGGTGTTCAGCTGAAAGAAGGTCTGAATGTCCATCAATAATTGCTAGAAAACATGAAAGAAAATTTTCGAATATCAAACTGCACATGATCATAAGCGGGAGAGGAGGTGTTCAGCTGCAAGAAGGTCTAAATGTCCATCAATAATTGCTAGAAAACATGAAAGAAAATTTTCGAAAATCAAACCACACATGATCATAAGTGGGAGAGGAGGTGTTCAGCTGCAAGAAGGTGTGAATGTCCACCCATAATACCTGAAAAATGGGTAAAAAAAAAGGTGCGAATGCCCAACCATACATCATCAAAAGCAGGAGTGCATGTGTTCGGCTACAAGAAGGTGTGAACGTCCAACCAAAGTTTGTAAAAAGCAGTTAAGAAAAGGTTCGAATATCCAACCATACATAATCAAAAGCGGGAGCAGACCTGTTCGACTGCAAGTAGGTGTGAATGTCAGATCATAATTTGCAAAAAGCTGATGAGAAAGGGTGAGAATGCCCGACTATACACCATCAAATGCGGTAGCGGAGTTGTTCGGCTGTGAGTAGGTGTGAATCTCCAACCATAATTGCTGAAAAATGTGTTAGAAAAGGTAAAAATGCCGGTCCATACATAATCAAAATCGGGAGAGGTGGTGTTCAGCTGCAAGAAGGTCTAAATGTCCATCAATAATTGCTAGAAAACATGAAAGAAAATTTTCGAAAATCAAACCACACATGATCATAAGTGGGAGAGGAGGTGTTCAGCTGCAAGAAGGTGTGAATGTCCACCCATAATACCTGAAAAATGGGTAAAAAAAAAAGGTGCGAATGCCCAACCATACATCATCAAAAGCAGGAGTGCATGTGTTCGGCTACAAGAAGGTGTGAACGTCCGACCATAGTTTGCCAAAAGCGGGTAAGGTGCGAATGTCCGACTAAATATCAACAAAATTTGGGGCGGAGGTCTTCGGATGCAAGTGGGTGTGAATGTCCGACTATATTTGGTGAAAAGCAGGTGAAGCAAGGTCTGAATGCCCAACCTTACATCATCAAAAGCGAGATCAGAGGTGTTTGGCTGCAAGAAGGCCATAGTTTGCCAAAAGCGGGTAAGGTGCGAATGACCGACTAAATATCAACAAAAGTGGGGGCGGAGATCTTCGGATGCAAGTGGGTGTGAATATCCCACCATACAAGTATGGTGGAGAGGAAGCTGTAAATGGCCGACCATAGTAAAAGGCGGGTGAGAGAAGGTGCGAATGTCAAACCATACATAATCAAAACAGGGAGCGGAGGTGTTTTGCTGTAAGAAGGTGTGAATGTCCAACCATAGTTGGTAAAAAGCGGGTAAGAAAAGGTTAAAATACCCGACTGTACACAATCAATAGCGGGAGCGGAGTTGTTCGGCTACTAAAAGGTGTGAAAGTCCGACCATGGTTTGTAAAAAGCGGGTAAGAAAAGGTGCGAATGCCCGACAATGTATGATCAAAAGAGGGAGTGGAGGTTTTCGGCTGCAAGAAGGTCTGAATGTCCAACCATAATTTGTAAAAACCGGGGAAGAAAAGGCTCGAAAGCCCGACTATACACCATCAAAAGTGGGAGCGGAGGTGTTCAGCTGCAAGACGGTCTGAATGTCCATCAATAATTGCTAGAAAACATGAAAGAAAATTTTCGAATATCAAACTGCACATGATCATAAGCGGGAGAGGAGGTGTTCAGCTGCAAGAAGGTGTGAATGTCTACCCATAATTACTGAAAAATGGGTAAGAAAAGGTGCGAATGCCTAACCATACATCATCAAAAGAGGGAGCGGAGGTGTTCCGCTGTAAGACGGTGTGAATGTCCGACCATAGATGGTAAAAAGCGGGTAAGAAAAGGTTAAATTACCCGACTGTACACAATCAAAAGAGGGAGCGGAGTTGTTCAGCTAAGAGAAGGTGTGAAAGTCCGACCTTGGTTTGTAAAAAGCGGGTAAGAAAAGGTTCGTATGCCCGAATATACACCATCAAAAGCGGAAGCGGAGGTGTTCGGCTGCAAGATATTGTGAACGTCCGACCAAAGTTTGTAAAAAGCAGTTAAGAAAAGGTTCGAATATCTAACCAAACATAAGAATGAGTCTTTTCCGCTGTAGAATGCCCGACTATAGACCATCAAATGCGGGAGCGGAGGTGTTCGGCTCTGAGTAGGTGTGAATGTCCGACCATAATTCCTGAAGAATGTGTTAGAAAAGGTAAGAATGCTGGACCATACATCATCAAAAGCGGTAGAGGTGGTGTTCGGCTGCAAAAAGGTGTGACTGTTCGACTAAAGTTTGTAAAAAGTGGGTAAGACAAGGTGCGAATGCCTGACAATGTATGATCAAAAGCGGGAGCGGAGGTGTTCAGCTGCAAGAAGGTCTACATGTCCATCAATAATTGCTAGAAAACATGAAAGAAACTTTTCGAAAATCAAACCGCACATGATCATAAGTGGGATAGGTGTTCAGCTGCAAGGTGTGAATGTCCACCCATAATTCCTGAAAAATGGGCAAAAAAAAGGTGTGAAAACCCAACCATACATCATCAAAAGCAGGAGTGGAAGTGTTCGGCTACAAGAAGGTGTGAACGTCCAACCAAAATATGTAAAAAGAAGTTAAGAAAAGGTTCGAATATCTAACCAAACATAATCAAAAGCGGGAGCAGAGCTGTTCGACTGCAAGTAGGTGTGAATGTCAGATCATAATTTGCAAAAAGCTGATGAGAAAGGGTGAGAATGCCCGACTATACATCATCAAATGCGGGAGCGGAGTTGTTCGGCTGTGAGTAGGTGTGAATCTCCGACCATAATTGCTGAAAAATGTGTTAGAAAAGGTAAAAATGCCGGTCCATACATCATCAAAAGCGAGAGAGGTTGTGTTCGGCTGCAAGTAGGTGTGAATGTCCAGCCATAATTACTCACAAACGGGTAAGAAAAGGTAGTATTGCCAGACCATATATGATCAAAACAGGGAGCGGAGGTGGTTCAGCTGCAAGAAGGTTTGAATGTCAAACTAAAGTTCAAATATATTAACAAAAGTGGGAGGAGAGGTCTTCGGATGAAAGTGGTTGAAAATTTCCAACCATAATGTATAAAATGCGGTGAAAAAAAAGGTGTGATAGAACACTAAAAGGTGGAGCGGAAGTGTTCGGCTGCAAGAAGGTGTGAATGTCCGACTATATTTGGTGAAAAGCAGGTGAAGCAAGGTCTGAATGCCCAACCTTACATCATCAAAAGCGAGATCAGAGGTGTTTGGCTGCAAGAAGGCCATAGTTTGCCAAAAGCGGGTAAGGTGCGAATGTCCGACTAAATATCAACAAAATTTGGGGCGGAGGTTTTCGGATGCAAGTGGGTGTGAATATCCCACCATACAAGTATGGTGGAGAGGAAGCTGTGAATAGCCGACCGTAGTTTGGAAAAAGCGGGTAAGAAAAGGTTTGAATGCCCGAACATACACCATCAAAAGAGGGAGCGGAGGTGTTCCGCTGTACGGAGGTGTGAATGTCCCACCATACTTGGTAAAAAGCGGGTAAGAAAAGGTTAAAATACCCGACTGTACACAATCAATAGCGGGAGCGGATGTGTTCGGCTACAAGAAGGTGTGACAGTCCGACCATGGTTTGTAAAAAGTGGGTAAGAAAAGGTGCGAATGTCCGACAATGTATGATCAAAAGAGAGAGCGGAGGTTTTCGGATACACGAAGGTTTGAATGTCCTACCATAGTTTGTAAATAGCGGGTAAGAAAAGGTTCGAATGCCCGACTATACACCATAAAAAGCGGGAGCGGAGGTGTTCCGCTGTAAGACGGTGTGAATGTCCGACCATAGTTGGTAAAAAGCGGGTAAGAAAAGGTTAAAATACCCGACTGTACACAATCAATAGCGGGAGCGGAGTTGTTCGGCTACAAGGTGTGAAAGTCCGACCATGGTTTGTAAAAAGCAGTTAAGAAAAGGTTCGAATATCCAAACCAAACATAATCAAAAGCGGGAGCAGAGCAGTTCGACTGCAAGTAGGTGTGAATGTCCAGCCATAATTACTCACAAACGGGGGAAGAAAAGGTAGTATTGCCAGACCATACATGATCAAAACAGGGAGCGGAGGTTCAGCTGCAAGGTGTGAATGTCTGACTATAGTTTGTAAAAAGCGGGTAAGACAAGGTGCGAATGCCCAACAATGTATGATCAAAAGAGAGAGCGGAGGTGTTCGGCTGCAAGGTCTGAATGTCCAACCATAATTTGTAAAAACCGGGTAAGAAAAGGCTCGAAAGCCCGACTATACATCATCAAAAGCGGGAGCGGAGGTGTTCAGCTGCAAGAAGGTGTGAATGTTCGACTAAAGTTTGTAAAAAGCAGGTAAGACAAGGAGCGATGTCCCGACATTGTATGATCAAAAGCGGGAGCGGAGGTGTCCAGCTGTGAGTAGGTGTGAATGTCCGACCATAATTGCTGAAAAATGTGTTAGAAAAGGTAAGAATACTGGACCATGAAAAGCGGGAGAGGTGGTGTTCGGCTGCAAGAAGGTGTGAAAGTCCGACAATGGTTTGTAAAAAGCGGGTAAAAAAAGGTTCGAATGCCCGAATATACATCATCAAAAGCGGAAGCGGAGGTGTTCGGATGCAAGAAGGTGTAAACGTCCGACCAAAGTTTGTAAAAAGCAGTGAAAAGCGAGAAAAAGCATTTCGTGAGTTCTGCATGATTTGGGATTTTGCTTATAAAATGCATTACTTCACTCAAACTATTTTAAAACTGATTTGTCCTTCATATTTACCATGTCTAGAAATATTTAAACAAAAAAACAACGTTGTACTTTGCAGTAAAAGAAAGAGCAAATCTAAAGTTTCAGGAATCCGAGTATAAGCCTGCTTTCATGAGTTCTGCACGATTTCGGATTTTGCTATAAAATGAATTGCTTTGCTCAAACCAAGTTAAAACTGCTTTGTCCTTCCATATTCATCAATGATCGACTTCAACAAGTACAACATTGGACTTTGCAGTAGAAGAAGTTGAAATCCATCTACACATTGATAAATATGAAGGACAAAGCAGTTCCCACTTGCCCATAAGAAAATAAGCTTATTCTCGGATTCCTGATCCTTCAGTGTTGCTCTTTCTTCTACTGCAAAGTACAATGTTGTTCTTTGTTGAAGTCGATCTAGACATTGATAAATATGAAGGAAAAAGCAGTTTTAACTTGGTTTGAGTGAATTAATTCATTTTATACATAAAATCCGAAATCGTGCAGAACTCATGAAAATAAGCTTATTCTCGGATTCCTAAAACTTTTGCTTGGCTCTTTCTTTTACTGCAAAGTACAACGTTGTTTTTTTGTTTAAATATATCGAGACATTGATAAATATGAAGGTAAAAGCCGTTTTAACATAGTTTGAGTGAAGGAATTGATTTTATAGATAAAATCCCAAATCATGCAGAACTCCTCAAAAGGGGCGTATGGCTTAATCACAAGTTTGGTTCTTTCTCATTCAGGGTAGTATGAGGACGTTTATGCTTGAAATATATGTAGAAATGGGTACATATGAAGGACAAAGCAGTGTTAACTTAGTTTGAGTGAAGGAATTCATTTTATACATAAAATCCCAAATCATGCAGAACGTATGAAAAGAAGCTTATTCTCGGATTCCTGATCCTTCAGTGTTGCTCTTTCTTCTACTGCAAAATACAATGTTGTTCTTTGTTGAAGTCGATCTAGACATTGATAAATATGAAGGAAAAAGCAGTTTTAACTTGGTTTGAGTGAATGAATTCATTTTATACATAAAATCCGAAATCGTGCAGAACACATGAAAATAAGCTTATTCTCGGATTCCTAAAACTTTTGATTTGCTCTTTCTTTTATTGCAAAGTACAACGTTGTTTTTTTGTTTAAATCTATCGAGACATTGATAAATATGAAGGTAAAAGCCGTTTTAACATAGTTTGAGTGAAGGAATTAATTTTATAGATAAAATCCCAAATCATGCAGAACTCCTCAAAAGGGAGGTATGGCTTAATCACAAGTGTGGCTCTTTCTCATTCAGGGTAATATGAGGAAGTTTATGCTTGAAATATATGTAGAAATGGGTACATATGAAGGACAAAGCAGTGTTAACTTAGTTTGCGTGAAGAAATTCATTTTATACATAAAATCCGAAATCGTGCAGAACTCATGAAAATAAGCTTATTCTCGGATTCCTAAAACTTTTGATTTGCACTTTCTTTTACTGCAAAGTACAACGTTGTTTTTTGTTGAAATCTATCTAGACATTGATAAATACCAGCCGAAACTCTGCTGCCGCTTTTGATAATTTATGGTTGGGCATTCTTACCTTTTCTTACCCGCTTTTTACAAATTATGATCTTACATTCACACCTACTTGCAGTCGAACACCTTCTCATCCACTTATGATCATGTGCGGTTGGGCTTTCGCACCTTTTCTTACCCATTTTTCAGTAATTATGGGTGGACATTCAGACCTTCTTGCACCCGAAAACCTCCGCTCCTCTTTTGATCATACATTGTCGGGCATTCACACCTTGTCTTACCCGCTTTTTACAAACTTTAGTCGGACATTCAAACCTTCTTGCAGCTGAACCACCTCCGCTCCCTGTTTTGATCATATATGGTCTGGCAATAGTACCTTTTCTTACCCGTTTGTGAGCAATTATGGCTGGACATTCACACATTCTTGCAGCTGAAGACCTCCTCTCCCACTAATGATCATGTAAGGTTTGATATTCGAACATTTTCTTTCATGTTTTAAAACAATTATTAATGGACATTCACACCTACTTGCAGCCGAACACCACCTCTCCCGCTTTTGATGATGTATGGAACGGCATTCTTACCTTTTCTAACACATTTTTCAACAATTATGGTTGGAGAATCGCATTTGATGGTGTATAGTCGGGATTTCTCACCCTTTCTCATCAGCTTTTTGCAAATTATTCTCTGACATTCACACCTACTTGCAGTCGAACAGCTCTGCTCCCGCTTTTGATTATGTTTGGTTAGATATTCGAACCTTTTCTTAACTGCTTTTTTACAAACTTTGGTGGGACGTTCACACCTTCTTGCAGCGGAACACCTACGCTTCCGGTTTTGATAGTGTATATTCGGGCATACGAACCTTTTCTTACCCACTTTTTACAAACCATGGTCGGACTTTCACACCTTCTCTTAGCTGAACAACTCCGCTCCCTCTTTTGATTGTGTACAGTCGGGTATTTTAACCTTTTCTTACCCGCTTTTTACCAACTATGATCGGACATTCACACCGTCTTACAGCGGAACACCTCCGCTCCCTCTTTTGATGGTGTATGTTCGGGCATTCGAACCTTTTCTTACCCGCTTTTTACAAACCAGGGTCGGAGTTTCACACCTTTTAGTAGCCGAACAACTCCGCTCCCGCTATTGATTGTGTACAGTCGGGTATTTTAACCTTTTCTTACCCGCTTTTTAGCAACTATGGTCTGACATTCACACCTTCTTACAGCGGAACACCTCCGCTCCCTCTTTTGATGGTGTATGTTCGGGCATTCGAACCTTTTCTTACCCGCTTTTTACAAACTATGGTGGGACATTCAAACCTTCTTGTATCCGAAAACCTCCGCTCTCTCTTTTGATCATACATTGTCGGACATTCGCACCTTTTCTTATCCGCTTTTTACCAACTATAGTCGGACATTCACACCTTCGTACAGCGGAACACCTCCGCTCCCTCTTTTGATGGTGTATGTTCGGGTATTCAAACCTTTTCTTACCCGCTTTTTCCAAACTATGGTCGGCTATTCACAGCTTCCTCTCCACCATACTTGTATGGTTGGATATTCACACCCACTTGCATCCAAAGACCTCTGCCCCAAATTTTGTTGATATTTAGTCGGACATTCGCACCTTACCCGCTTTTGGCAAACTATGGCCTTCTTGCAGCCAAACACCTCTGATCTCGCTTTTGATGATGTAAGGTTGGGCATTCAGACCTTGCTTCACCTGCTTTTCACCAAATATAGTCGGACATTCACACCTTCTTGCAGCCGAACACTTCCGCTCCACCTTTTAGTGTTCTATCACACCTTTTTTTCACCGCATTTTATACATTATGGTCGGAAATTTTCAACCACTCTCATCCGAAGACCTCTCCTCCCGCTTTCTTTAATATATTTGAACTTTAGTCGGACATTCAAACCTTCTTGCAGCTGAACCACCTCCGCTCCATGTTTTGATCATATATGGTCTGGCAATACTACCTTTTCTTATCCGTTTGTGAGTAATTATGGCTGGACATTCACACCTACTTGCAGCCGAACACAACCTCTCTCGCTTTTGATGATGTATGGACCGGAATTTTTACCTTTTCTAACACATTTTTCAGCAATTATGGTCGGACATTCACACCTACTCACAGCCGAACAACTCCGCTCCCGCATTTGATGATGTATGGTTGGATATTCGAACCTTTTCTTAACTGCTTTTTACATATTTTGGTTGGACGTTCACACCTTCTTGTAGCCGAACTTTTCCACTCCTGCTTTTGATGATGTATGGTTGGGCATTCACACCTTTTTTTTGCCCATTTTTCAGGAATTATGGGTGGACATTCACACCTTGCAGCTGAACACCTCCTATCCCACTTATGATCATGTGCGGTTTGATTTTCGAAAAGTTTCTTTCATGTTTTCTAGCAATTATTGATGGACATGTAGACCTTCTTGCAGCTGAACACCTCCGATCCCGCTTTTGATCATACATTGTCAGGCATTCGCACCTTGTCTTACCCACTTTTTACAAACTTTAGTCGAACAGTCACACCTACTTGCAGCCGAACACAACCTCTCTCGCTTTTGATGATGTATGGACCGGCATTCTTACCTTTTCTAACACATTTTTCAGCAATTATGGTCGGAGATTCACACCTACTCACAGCCGAACAACTCCGCTCCCGCATTTGATGGTGTATAGTCGGGCATTCTCACCCTTTCTCATCAGCTTTTTGCAAATTATGATCTGACATTCACACCTACTTGCAGTCGAACAGATCTGCTCCCGCTTTTGATTATGTATGGTTGGATATTCGAACCTTTTCTTAACTGCTTTTTACAAACTTTGGTCGGACGTTCACACCTTCTTGTAGCCGAACACATGCACTCCTGCTTTTGATGATGTATGGTTGGGCATTCGCACCTTTTTTTTTACCCATTTTTCAGGTATTATGGGTGGACATTCACACCTTCTTGCAGCTGAACACCTCCTCTCCCACTTATGATCATGTGTGGTTTGATTTTCGAAAATGTTCTTTCATGTTTTCTAGCAATTATTGATGGACATTTAGACCTTCTTGCAGCTGAACACCACCTCTCCCGATTTTGATTATGTATGGACCGGCATTTTTACCTTTTCTAACACATTTTTCAGCAATTATGGTTGGAGATTCACACCTACTCACAGCCGAACAACTCCGCTACCGCATTTGATGGTGTATAGTCGGGCATTCTCACCCTTTCTCATCAGCTTTTTGCAAGTTATGATCTGACATTCACACCTACTTCCAGTCGAACAGCTCTGCTCCCGCTTTTGATTATGTTTGGTTAGATATTCAAACCTTTTCTTAACTGCTTTTTACAAACTTTGGTCGGACGTTCACAATATCTTGCAGCCGAACACCTCCGCTTCCGCTTTTGATGGTGTATATTCGGGCATACGAACCTTTTCTTACCCGCTTTTTACAAACCAAGGTCGGACTTTCACACCTTCTCTTAGCTGAACAACTCCGCTCCCTCTTTTGATTGTGTACAGTCGGGTAATTTAACCTTTTCTTACCCGCTTTTTACCATCTATGGTCGGACATTCACACCGTCTTACAGCGGAACACCTCCGCTCCCTCTTTTGATGATGTATGGTTAGGCATTCGCACCTTTTCTTACCCATTTTTCACTAATTATGGGTACACATTCACACCTTCTTGCAGCTGAACACCTCCTCTCCCGCTTATGATCATGTGCAGTTTGATATTCGAAAATTTTCTTTCATGTTTTCTAGCAATTATTGATGGGCATTCAGACCGTCTTGCAGCTGAACACCTCCGCTCCCACTTTTGATGGTGTATAGTCGGGCTTTCGAGCCTTTTCTTCCCCGTTTTTTACAAATTATGGTTGGACATTCAGACCTTCTTGCAGCCGAAAACCTCCACTCCCTCTTTTGATCATACATTGTCGGGCATTCGCACCTTTTTTTACCCGCTTTTTACAAACCATGGTCGGACTTTCACACCTTTTAGGAGCCGAACAACTCCGCTCCTGCTATTGATTGTGTACAGTCGGGTATTTTAACCTTTTCTTACCCGCTTTTTACCAACTATGGTTGGACATTCACACCTTCTTACAGCAGAACACCTCCGCTCCCTGTTTTGATTATGTATGGTTTGACATTCGCACCTTCTCTCACCCGCCTTTTACTATGGTCGGCCATTCACAGCTTCCTCTCCACCATACTTGTATGGTGGGATATTCACACCCACTTGCATCCGAAGACCTCCGCCCCCACTTTTGTTGATATTTAGTCGGTCATTCGCACCTTACCCGCTTTTGGCAAACTATGGCCTTCTTGCAGCCAAACACCTCTGATCTCGCTTTTGATGATGTAAGGTTGGGCATTCAGACCTTGCTTCACCTGCTTTTCACCAAATATAGTCGGACATTCACACCCACTTGCATCCGAAGACCTCCGCCCCAAATTTTGTTGATATTTAGTCGGACATTCGCACCTTACCCGCTTTTGGCAAACTATGGCCTTCTTGCAGCCAAACACCTCTGATCTCGCTTTTGATGATGTAAGGTTGGGCATTCAGACCTTGCTTCACCTGCTTTTCACCAAATATAGTCGGACATTCACACCTTCTTGCAGCCGAACACTTCCGCTCCACCTTTTAGTGTTCTATCACACCTTTTTCTTCACCGCATTTTATACATTATGGTTGGAAATTTTCAACCACTCTCATCCGAAGACTTCTCCTCCCGCTTTTGTTAATATATTTCAACTTTAGTTGGACATTCAAACCTTCTTGCAGCTGAACCACCTCCGCTCCCTGTTTTGATCATATATGGTCTGGCAATACTACCTTTTCTTACCCGTTTGTGAGTAATTATGGCTGGACATTCACACCTACTTGCAGCCGAACACAACCTCTCTCGCTTTTGATGATGTATGGACCGGCATTCTTACCTTTTCTAACACATTTTTCAGCAATTATGGTCGGAGATTCACACCTACTCACAGCCGAACAACTCCGCTCCCGCATTTGATGGTGTATAGTCGGGCATTCTCACCCTTTCTCATCAGCTTTTTGCAAATTATGATCTGACATTCACACCTACTTGCAGTCGAACAGCTCTGCTCCCGCTTTTGATTATGTATGGTTGGATATTCGAACCTTTTCTTAACTGCTTTTTACAAACTTTGGTCGGACGTTCACACCTTCTTGTAGCCGAACACATGCACTCCTGCTTTTGATGATGTATGGTTGGGCATTCGCACCTTTTTTTTACCCATTTTTCAGGTATTATGGGCGGACATTCACACCTTCTTGCAGCTGAACACCTCCTCTCCCACTTATGATCATGTGTGGTTTGATTTTCGAAAATTTTCTTTCATGTTTTCTAGCAATTATTGATGGACATTTAGACCTTCTTGCAGCTGAACACCACCTCTCCCGATTTTGATTATGTATGGACCGGCATTTTTACCTTTTCTAACACATTTTTCAGCAATTATGGTTGGAGATTCACACCTACTCACAGCCGAACAACTCCGCTACCGCATTTGATGGTGTATAGTCGGGCATTCTCACCCTTTCTCATCAGCTTTTTGCAAATTATGATCTGATATTCACACCTACTTCCAGTCGAACAGCTCTGCTCCTGCTTTTGATTATGTTTGGTTAGATATTCGAACCTTTTCTTAACTGCTTTTTACAAACTTTGGTCGGACGTTCACAATATCTTGCAGCCGAACACCTCCGCTTCCGCTTTTGATGGTGTATATTCGGGCATACGAACCTTTTCTTACCCGCTTTTTACAAACCAAGGTCGGACTTTCACACCTTCTCTTAGCTGAACAACTCCGCTCCCTCTTTTGATTGTGTACAGTCGGGTAATTTAACCTTTTCTTACCCGCTTTTTACCATCTATGGTCGGACATTCACACCGTCTTACAGCGGAACACCTCCGCTCCCTCTTTTGATGATGTATGGTTAGGCATTCGCACCTTTTCTTACCCATTTTTCACTAATTATGGGTAGACATTCACACCTTCTTGCAGCTGAACACCTCCTCTCCCGCTTATGATCATGTGCAGTTTGATATTCGAAAATTTTCTTTCATGTTTTCTAGCAATTATTGATGGGCATTCAGACCGTCTTGCAGCTGAACACCTCCGCTCCCACTTTTGATGGTGTTATAGTCGGGCTTTCGAGCCTTTTCTTCCCCGTTTTTTACAAATTATGGTTGGACATTCAGACCTTCTTGCAGCCGAAAACCTCCACTCCCTCTTTTGATCATACATTGTCGGGCATTCGCACCTTTTCTTACCCGCTTTTTACAAACCATGGTCGGACTTTCACACCTTTTAGGAGCCGAACAACTCCGCTCCTGCTATTGATTGTGTACAGTCGGGTATTTTAACCTTTTCTTACCCGCTTTTTACCAACTATGGTTGGACATTCACACCTTCTTACAGCAGAACACCTCCGCTCCCTGTTTTGATTATGTATGGTTTGACATTCGCACCTTCTCTCACCCGCCTTTTACTATGGTCGGCCATTCACAGCTTCCTCTCCACCATACTTGTATGGTGGGATATTCACACCCACTTGCATCCGAAGACCTCCGCCCCCACTTTTGTTGATATTTAGTCGGTCATTCGCACCTTACCCGCTTTTGGCAAACTATGGCCTTCTTGCAGCCAAACACCTCTGATCTCGCTTTTGATGATGTAAGGTTGGGCATTCAGACCTTGCTTCACCTGCTTTTCACCAAATATAGTCGGACATTCACACCCACTTGCATCCGAAGACCTCCGCCCCAAATTTTGTTGATATTTAGTCGGACATTCGCACCTTACCCGCTTTTGGCAAACTATGGCCTTCTTGCAGCCAAACACCTCTGATCTCGCTTTTGATGATGTAAGGTTGGGCATTCAGACCTTGCTTCACCTGCTTTTCACCAAATATAGTCGGACATTCACACCTTCTTGCAGCCGAACACTTCCGCTCCACCTTTTAGTGTTCTATCACACCTTTTTCTTCACCGCATTTTATACATTATGGTTGGAAATTTTCAACCACTCTCATCCGAAGACTTCTCCTCCCGCTTTTGTTAATATATTTCAACTTTAGTTGGACATTCAAACCTTCTTGCAGCTGAACCACCTCCGCTCCCTGTTTTGATCATATATGGTCTGGCAATACTACCTTTTCTTACCCGTTTGTGAGTAATTATGGCTGGACATTCACACCTACTTGCAGCCGAACACAACCTCTCTCGCTTTTGATGATGTATGGACCGGCATTCTTACCTTTTCTAACACATTTTTCAGCAATTATGGTCGGAGATTCACACCTACTCACAGCCGAACAACTCCGCTCCCGCATTTGATGGTGTATAGTCGGGCATTCTCACCCTTTCTCATCAGCTTTTTGCAAATTATGATCTGACATTCACACCTACTTGCAGTCGAACAGCTCTGCTCCCGCTTTTGATTATGTATGGTTGGATATTCGAACCTTTTCTTAACTGCTTTTTACAAACTTTGGTCGGACGTTCACACCTTCTTGTAGCCGAACACATGCACTCCTGCTTTTGATGATGTATGGTTGGGCATTCGCACCTTTTTTTTACCCATTTTTCAGGTATTATGGGCGGACATTCACACCTTCTTGCAGCTGAACACCTCCTCTCCCACTTATGATCATGTGTGGTTTGATTTTCGAAAATTTTCTTTCATGTTTTCTAGCAATTATTGATGGACATTTAGACCTTCTTGCAGCTGAACACCACCTCTCCCGATTTTGATTATGTATGGACCGGCATTTTTACCTTTTCTAACACATTTTTCAGCAATTATGGTTGGAGATTCACACCTACTCACAGCCGAACAACTCCGCTACCGCATTTGATGGTGTATAGTCGGGCATTCTCACCCTTTCTCATCAGCTTTTTGCAAATTATGATCTGACATTCACACCTACTTCCAGTCGAACAGCTCTGCTCCTGCTTTTGATTATGTTTGGTTAGATATTCGAACCTTTTCTTAACTGCTTTTTACAAACTTTGGTCGGACGTTCACAATATCTTGCAGCCGAACACCTCCGCTTCCGCTTTTGATGGTGTATATTCGGGCATACGAACCTTTTCTTACCCGCTTTTTACAAACCAAGGTCGGACTTTCACACCTTCTCTTAGCTGAACAACTCCGCTCCCTCTTTTGATTGTGTACAGTCGGGTAATTTAACCTTTTCTTACCCGCTTTTTACCATCTATGGTCGGACATTCACACCGTCTTACAGCGGAACACCTCCGCTCCCTCTTTTGATGATGTATGGTTAGGCATTCGCACCTTTTCTTACCCATTTTTCAGTAATTATGGGTAGACATTCACACCTTCTTGCAGCTGAACACCTCCTCTCCCGCTTATGATCATGTGCAGTTTGATATTCGAAAATTTTCTTTCATGTTTTCTAGCAATTATTGATGGACATTCAGACCGTCTTGCAGCTGAACACCTCCGCTCCCACTTTTGATGGTGTATAGTCGGGCTTTCGAGCCTTTTCTTCCCCGGTTTTTACAAATTATGGTTGGACATTCAGACCTTCTTGCAGCCGAAAACCTCCACTCCCTCTTTTGATCATACATTGTCGGGCATTCGCACCTTTTCTTACCCGCTTTTTACAAACCATGGTCGGACTTTCACACCTTTTAGTAGCCGAACAACTCCGCTCCTGCTATTGATTGTGTACAGTCGGGTATTTTAACCTTTTCTTACCCGCTTTTTACCAACTATGGTTGGACATTCACACCTTCTTACAGCAGAACACCTCCGCTCCCTGTTTTGATTATGTATGGTTTGACATTCGCACCTTCTCTCACCCGCCTTTTACTATGGTCGGCCATTCACAGCTTCCTCTCCACCATACTTGTATGGTGGGATATTCACACCCACTTGCATCCGAAGACCTCCGCCCCCACTTTTGTTGATATTTAGTCGGTCATTCGCACCTTACCCGCTTTTGGCAAACTATGGCCTTCTTGCAGCCAAACACCTCTGATCTCGTTTTTGATGATGTAAGGTTGGGCATTCAGACCTTGCTTCACCTGCTTTTCACCAAATATAGTCGGACATTCACACCCACTTGCATCCGAAGACCTCCGCCCCAAATTTTGTTGATATTTAGTCGGACATTCGCACCTTACCCGCTTTTGGCAAACTATGGCCTTCTTGCATCCAAACACCTCTGATCTCGCTTTTGATGATGTAAGGTTGGGCATTCAGACCTTGCTTCACCTGTTTTTCACCAAATATAGTCGGACATTCACACCTTCTTGCAGCCGAACACTTCCGCTTTTAGTGTTCTATGAGGCATTCACATATTTTTTTTCACCGTATTTTATAGATTATGGTTGGAAATTCTCACCCACTCTCATCCGAAGACCTCTCCTCCCGCTTTTGTTAATATATAGTCGGGCATTCGAACCTTTTCTTACCCGCTTTTTACAAATTATAGTCGAACATTCACTCCTACTTGCAGCTGAATACTTCTGCTCCACCTTTTAGGTATGTATGGTTGGCATTTGCACCTCTTTTTATACTGATTGCTGAAGATTAAGTTGTTCTTTCTCAAACTACAATTTTTTTTTAATTGTTGAAACTTGATTTGAAGTGGATAAATAAGGAGGACAAACAGTTTTAAGTCAGGCTGATAGAAGGAATTAATTTTATAGCAAAATCTGTATTTCGTCATATGTCGAGAGATGCTTATTTCTGAAGAAGTTCTTTCTCATTCTACAAAGTACAACGTTGTTTATCGTTGAAACTTGATTAGACATGAATAAATATGAAGGACAAAGCAGTCTTAACTTGGTTTGAGTTAATGAATTCTTTTTATAGGAGAATCCGAATTCGTGCATAACTCATAAAATAGAGCTTATTTTCGGATTCCTGAAGAATGAGTCTGGTTCTTTCTCATAATACAAAGTTTGTTGTTTATTGTTGAAACTTCATCAGAAGTGAGGAAATAAATGAATGCCTATCAACAAATGTGGGATCTAAACTCTAGTGCTTCCTCTAAAATAATTTCCTTTCTCAATTTAGAAATGTGTGTGTGTAAGTCACAACACCCGTGACACCAAAACGGCTTTCTTTTCTCTACACTCTGCACTATGAGCACACACACCAAATCAGAAAGGCTTTTTTCTCTCTTTTCTACATTATGGACTGTGGGGACACAAAACCGCTCTCTCTCTTTTTTTTTTTTTATCGTGTGCCAGGGCGTTGTCTCACGTATTAGATTATGCTTAAGATACGAATGGGTTTATCAGTCACATCAGAATCCATACATACTGATCCTCCCGTAATAAAATGGTCGGATCTTATCAAACACACTTTGTTTCTTGTGACAATCAAGTCAGCGAAACAGCGTATACACGTCAAGACACTGAATCAAGTTTGCCACAAGAACTCATAAGTTTGGCAGTATTGCTCTGCCGTCAGCAATCATACACCCATTTTATTTTCGTGAGACATGTGCAAACACCTGTTCATCTACTGTTCTATCACTATGAATTAGTGATCTATTATCAATAAAGATACTTCTACAACTACTATCAAAGTATGTCCGGACTTCTTATGTTGTCAGTTGCTATATATGAATAAGTGGGTAGCTACTGACAAGCATTAAGCATGTCACACAGCCCAAACATATAACATTTCAGGACACACCACACAGTTAACAACCACAGTGAAGTGTCAAAGCCCAAACATGTAATGAAAAAATGAAAGGTATGACCTTTTAGAAGATATACAGCTTTACATGCTAGGGCAAGTACCTTTAGTTGTAGGAGGGGATTTTAACTGTATCTTGAGCAGGAAAGATAGAAAAAGAGCAGGGGTAGATTTTAAAGTGGATAAGACTTCGATTTTACTTCAGGGCATATGCAGGGATTTTAAGCTTACTGACTGTTTTAAAACCATGCATCCCAGAGAGGAGGGCTTCACCTGGTTTAGTCATGATGGCACCAGAGCCTCTCGCATTGATTATTTCTTTACTAGAGATTGCCCACCCACTGATGTTAGATTAACCCCTGTTTTCTTTTCAGACCACCTTATGCTCTCCTGCACCCTTTCACCCCCTTCTGGTGTGACGGTAGGAAGTGGTCTGTGGAAACTCAACTGTTCCCTGTTGGAGGATGAAATCATAGTCAGTCAGTACAGGGAATGTTATAAAGAGTGGCAGACCCTTCAAGACCTCTACGAAACACATGCACAATGGTGGGAAATGGTGAAGGAAACGACCCAGACTTTTTTTAAACAGCAAGGTAAACGTAAAAAAAGGAAAGAGAATAGATGTATGATGGGACTACATAAACGCTTACAGCGCTACTTTAAACTAAATCAGTGTGGCATAGACTTTAAAGAAGAAATCAAAGATGTCAAAAAGGAAATGTCAGTTTTAGCAGAAATAAAGAGTAAAGGAATTTTTGTAAGAAGCAGGGAGCAGGAAATTGAGGAAGGTGAAAAAGAAAGAAAGTTATAAATAAAAAGGAGTGTGTTCAAAATCTAAAAAGAGAAGATGGGTTTTTAACAAAATCCACACAAGAGATGATTGAAACTGTACATACCTTTTATAGTAACATGTACAAAGAGAAACCAGTGCACTTGGAAACATCGGCAGAAATCTTAAAATTCGTTGACAAAACCGTAAAAGAGAATGCACACTTGACACAGAATTTTACTGCTTTAGAGTTAAAAAAATGCCTAACAGGTTTTAAGAGAAGTCGAGCTCCGGGTTTAGACGGGCTTCCTGCAGAATTCTATCTGACCTATTGGGACCTTTTATCATCAGACATTTTAGATGTTTTTAAAGATTTTGAAAAACTCGACCGACTGCCTGACAGTTTTAGAGTGGGAATAGTGACTCTACTTTATAAAAAAAATGATAAGACTGACCTAAAGAATTGGAGGCCCATCACACTTTTAAACTTTGACTGTAAACATTTTAGCAAGGTTTTAGCGACACGGATGTCCTCTGTTTTAGAGGAGGTAATTCACCCAGACCAAGCTTGTGCCATCTCAGGGAGACAACTCACCGACAGCCTCGTACTGATTCGAGACATCATTGATTACGCTAGAGACAGAAACACCCGGCTTGTCATCTTAAATTTAGACTTTGAAAAAGCATTTGATCGGGTCTCGCATCAATATCTCTTTCAGGTGTTGCAGCCATCGAAAAGGGCCCGATTGTTCCTACTTGGTGAGCTTTGCTTGGTTGAGACGCTTGCCCCCCCCCCTGCTCCTCGGCTGACCAAGTAGAAACAATCTATTCGATGGCTGCCTTGTCTTTTACTCTGTGCAAAAGACAAGGCAGCCACAAACACCACGGGAACACCGTATTGAGGCTTTGTTCTGACCACTCATTCGGTGTCGCGTTTCTTTCAAGCAATTCTCCCGGTTAGCCCGCACTCGGCTCGCTCCCAGAGCCGTGTTAAAGTCCACTTCGCATTCACTCTCTTTTCTCAGCAGATTAAAAGAAAGTTTCATCTTGGGCTCCCTGAAACTTCCATCCTGCACCGCTGTTTGCTTTTTCACAAGAGCAGAGGAGAGCGCACCGTTCCCAGCGGCACTGCAGTACCGGGTCGAGGCTTGGAGTGAACGGAGCAAGCTTCGTTTTCAACTCCTATTCTTAAAAATCCATTTAATATGTTGTCCTCGTATAGAGGACATATTAAACTGATAAGAACAGATACTACACTTGATCTTAGCCAAAAGGCCGAGAAGCGATAACTGTCCACTGTTTCAGGTCCGAGGGTCCTTGCTGGCACAATGCGCACTTGTAGCAGTGTTCTTTTTATGGCCATAGGTGGCCAGAGTGTCACGTTGCACCTCCGCCCACCCGCTGCACTGAGCACTCTTCAGCCCTTTTAAATGGTATAACTTTGCACTCCCGCATGCTCCAGCAAGCACCATTCAAGCAACAACTTTGCACTCCAGCTTCGAACATCGGCACAGTCGCAACAAGTAAGGCGACTCTACTCAGAGAAGTCACTCTGCAAAGTAGCAAGATTTATTTTGCACAGACAGAAAGGGCTTCACCCGCAAAGGTAAAGCCTGCCAATAATAGAAACAACTCATTAGTGCTGCTCTCCACGGAAGTCTTTAGTAAAAGGCGAAAGACTTGTATGTTATGAAGAGAAACCAGAGTACGATTATCCGTCACTGCGGGAGCAGGGCATCAGGCGTGGTGAGCTTTGCTTGGTTGAGACGCTTGGTTGAGTCGATGGCTGCCTTGTCTTTTACTCTATGCAAAAGACAAGGCAGCAACAAAAACACCACGAGAATCCCGTATTGAGGCTTTGTTCTGACCGCTCATTCAGTGTCGCGTTTCTTTCAAGCAATTCTTCCGGTTAGCCCACACTCGGCTCGCTCCCATAGCCGTGTTAAAGTCTACTTCGCATTCACTCTCTTTTCTCTCTTGGGATTGGGATTGGGATTTTATCTATAAAATGAATTCCTTCACTCAAACTATGTTAAAACTGCTTTGTCGTTCATATTTACCATGTCTAGAAAGATTTAAACAAAAAAAACAACGTTGTACTTTGCAGTAAAAGAAAGAGCAAATCTAAAGTTTCAGGAATCCGAGAATAAGCTTACTTTCATGAGTACTTCACGATTTCGGATTTTGCTATAAAATGAATTCCTTCACTCAAACTAAATTAAAACTGCTAAACCGCTAATCTGTTACATGTAAGGCAGATGTCAAATTCACCGAAATAGGATCTAAGGGTATTCGGCCAATCGAGCTGTAGCAGCTTCGGTAAAAGAGTATAAGTTGAAGAGTTTGTGAATAAAGGTGTGCGCACACATAGTGAACTGTAGGAAAATAGGCAGGGAGCAATGCCGGCTGGGGTATATGTTCTTGTATGTTGTCTGACTGTTTGATTTGAATGTGTTGTGTAAGTGTCCTGTTGAATGTTTGGGCTTTGACACTTCACTGTGGTTGTTAACTGTGTGGTGTGTCCTGAAATGTTATATGTTTGGGCTGTGTGACATGCTTAATGCTTGTCAGTAGCTACCCACTTATTCATATATAGCAACTGACAACATAAGAAGTCTGGACATACTTTGATAGTAGTTGTAGAAGTATCCTTATTGATAATAGATAAACTAATTCATAGTGATAGAACAGTAGATGAACAGGTGCCTGCACGTCTCACGAAAATAAAATGGGTGTATGATTGCTGACGGCAGAGCAATACTGCCAAACTTATGAGTGCTTGTGGCAAACTTGATTCAGTGTCTTGACGTGTATACGCTGTTTCGCTGTCTTGATTGTCACAAGAAACAAAGTGTGTTTGATAAGATCCGACCATTTTATTACGGGAGGATCAGTATGTATGGATTCTGATGTGACTGATAAACCCATTCGTATCTTAAGCATGATCTAATACGTGAGACAACGCCCTGGCACACAATCAAAAAAAAAAAGAGAGAGCGGTTTTGTGTCCCCACAGTCCATAATGTAGAAAAGAGAGAAAAAAGCCTTTCTGATTTGGTGTGTGTGCTCATAGTGCAGAGTGTAGAGAAAAGAGAGAAAAGAAAGCCGTTTTGGTGTCACGGGTGTTGTGACTTACACACACACATTTCTGAATTGAGAAAAGAAATTATTTTAGAGGAAGCAGTAGAGTTTAGATCCCACATTTGTTGATAGGCATTCATTTATTTCTTCACTTCTGATGAAGTTTCAACAATAAACAACAAACTTTGTATTATGAGAAAGAACCAGACTCATTCTTCAGGAATTCGAAAATAAGCACGAATTCGGATTCTCCTATAAAACGAATTAATTAACTCAAACCAAGTTAAGACTGCTTTGTCCTTCATATTTATTCATGTCTAATCAAGTTTCAACGATAAACAACGTTGTACTTTGTAGAATGAGAAAGAACTTCTTCAGCAATAAGCATCTCTCGACATATGACGAAATACAGATTTTGCTATAAAATTAATTTCTTCTATCAGCGTGACTTAAAACTGTTTGTCCTCCTTATTTATCCACTTCAAATCAAGTTTCAACAATTAAAAAAAAATTGTAGTTTGAGAAAGAACAACTTAATCTTCAGCAATCAGTATAAAAAGAGGGCAACAAAAGGTGCAAATGCCAACCATACATCACTAAAAGGTGGAGCGGAAGTATTCAGCGTCAAGTAGGTGTGAATGTTCGACCAAAATTTGTAAAAAGTGGGTAAGAAAAGGTTCGAATGCCCGACTAAATATTAACAAAAGCGGGAGGAGAGGTCTTCGGATGAGAGTGGGTGAGAATTTCCTACCATACAAGTATGGTGGAGAGGAAGCTGTGATTGGCCGACAATAGTAAAAAGCAGGTGAGAAAAGGTGCGAATGTCAAAACATACATGATCAAAACAGGGAGCGGAGGTGTTTGGCTGCAACAAGGTGTGAATGTCTACCCATAATTAATGAAAAACGGGCAACAAGTAGGTTCGAAATTCCAACCATACATCATCAAAAGCAGGAGTGGATGTGTTCGGCTTCAAGAAGGTATGAATGTCCATCAATAATTGCTATAAAACATGAAAGAAAATTTTCGAATATCAAACCGCACATAATCGTAAGCGGGAGAGGAGGTGTTCCGCTGCAAGAAGGTGTGAATATCCACCCATAATTACTGAAAAATGGGTAAGAAAAGGTGCGAATGCCCAACCATACATCATCAAAAGCAGGAGTGGATGTGTTCGGCTACAAGAAGGTTTGAATGTCCGACCATAGTTTGTAAAAAGCGGGTAAGAACAGGTTTGTATGCCCGACTGTACACAATCAAAAGAGGGAGCGGAGTTGTTCAGCTACAAGAAGGTGTGAAAGTCCGACCATGGTTTGTAAAAAGCGGGTAAGAACAGGTTCGTATGCCCGAATATACACCATCAAATGCGGGAGCGGAGGTGTTCGGCTGTGAGTAGGTGTGAATCTCCAACCATAATTGCTGAAAAATGTGTTAGAAAAGGTAAGAATGCCGGTCCATACATCATCAAAAGCGGGAGAAGTGGTGTTCGGCTGCAAGTAGGTGTGAATGTCCAGCCATAATTACTCACAAATGGGCCAGGACGAAAGCCACACTGCATCTCCTGAATCCGAGGCTCGATTATCCGACGGATCCTCCTCTCCAATACCCCCGAATAGACCTTACCAGGGAGGCTGAGGAGTGTGATACCCCTATAGTTGGAACACACCCTCCGGTCCCCCTTTTTAAAGAGGGGGACCACCACCCCAATCTGCCAGTCCAGAGGCACTGTCCCCGATGTCCACGCGATGCTGCAGAGGCGTGTCAGCCAAGACAGCCCTACAACATCCAGAGCCTTGAGAAACTCAGGACGGACCTCATCCACCCCCGGGGCCTTGCCACCGAGGAGCTTTTTGACCACCTCGGCAACCTCAGCCCCAGAAATGGGAGGCCCCGTCTCCGAGCTCTCCGACTCTGCCTCTTCCGAGCACGTGTTGGTAGGATTGAGGAGTTCCTCGAAGTACTCCCCCCACCGACTCACAACATCCCTAGTTGAGGTCAGCAAAGCCTCGTCCCCACTGTAAACAGTGTTGACTGTGAGCCGCTTCCCCCCCCTGAGACGCCGGATGGTGGACCAGAATCTCTTCGAGGCCGTCCGGAAATCGTTCTCCATGGTCTCACCGAACTCCTCCCAGGCCCGAGTTTTTGCCTCAGCAACCGCCGAAGCCGCAGCCCGTCTGGCCTGTCAGTACCTATCAGCTGCTTCCAGGGTCCCACTGGCCAAAAAGGGCCGATAGGACTCCTTCTTCAGCTTGACGGCTTCCCTCACCACTGGTGTCCACCAGCAGGTTCGAGGGTTGCCGCCACGACAGGCACCGACCACCTTACGGCCACAACTCCGATCAGCTGCCTCGGCAATGGAGTCACGGAACATGGCCCATTCGGACTCAATGTCCCCCACCTCCCCCGGGATATGGTTGAAGCTCTGCCGGAGGTGGGAGTTAAAGCTCCTTCTGACGGGGGATTCTGACAAACGCTCCCAGCAGACCCTCACAATACGTTTGGGCCTGCCAGGTCTGATCGGCATCCTCCCCCACCAGCGGAGCCAACTCACCACCAGGTGGTGATCAGTTGACAGCTCCGCCCCTCTCTTCACCCGAGTGTCCAGGACATACGGCCGCAAGTCCGATGATACAACCACAAAGTCGATCATCGAACTGCGGCCAAGGGTGTCCTCGTGCCAAGTGCACATATGGACACCCTTATGTCTGAACATGGTGTTCGTTATAGACAGTCCATGACCAGCACAGAAGTCCAACAACATAACACCACTCTGGTTCAGATCGGGGGGGCCGTTCCTCCCAATCACACCCCTCCAGGTCTCACTGTCATTGCCCACGTGAGCATTGAAGTCCCCCAGCAGAACGAGGGAGTCTCCGGTAGGAGCATTCTCCAGTGCCTCCCCCAGAGACTCCAAAAAGGGTGGGTACTCTGAACTGCTGTTTGGCGCATAGGCACAAACAAGTCAGGACTCGTCCCCCCACCCGAAGGCGGAGGGAGGCTACCCTCTCGTTCACTGGGGTAAACCCCAATGTACTGGCACACAGCCGGCAATAAGTATGCCCACACCTGCTCTGCGCCTCTCACCACGGGCAACTCCAGAGTGGAAGAGAGTCCAACCCCTCTCAAGAGGACTGGTTCCAGAGCCCAAGCCGTGCGTCGAGGTGAGTCCGACTATATCTAGCCGGAACCGCTCAGCCTCGCGCACCAGCTCCGGCTCCTTCCCCAACAGAGAGGTGACATTCCACGTCCCAAGAGCTAGCTTCAGTAGCCGAGGATCAGACCGCCAAGGCCTGTGCCTTCGGCCGCTACCCAGCTCACATCGCACCCGACCCCCTTAGCCCCTCCCACGGGTGGTGAGCCCGTCGGAAGGGGGACCCACGTCATCATTTCGGGCTATGCCCGACCGAGCCCCATGGGCACAGACCCGGCCACCAGGCGCCCGCTGCCGGGCCCCACCCCCGGGCCTGGCTCCGGGGGGAGGCCCCGGTGTCCCATATCCGGGCAAGGGATCACGAGGTCCAAATTTTTTGTTCATCATAAGGGGTCTTTTGAGCTGTTCTTTGTCTGGTCCCTCATCTAGGATCTGTTTGCCTTGGGTGACCCTACCAGGGGCTTAAAGCCCCGGGCAACATAGCTCCCAGACTCATTGGGGCACGCAAACTCCCCCACCACGATAAGGTGACAGCTCAGGAGGGAGAATCCCGACTATACACCATCAAATGCGGTAGCGGAGATGTTCGGCTGTGAGTAGGTGTGATTCTCCAACCATAATTGCTGAAAAATGTGTTAGAAAAGGTAAGAATGCCGGTCCATACATCATCAAAAGCGGGAAAGGTGGTGTTCGGCTGCAAGTAGGTGTGAATGTCCATCAATAATTGCTTTAAAACATGAAAGAAAATTTTCGAATATCAAACCTTACATGATCATTAGCGGGAGAGGAGGTGTTCAGCTGCAAGAAGGTGTGAATATCCACCCATAATTACTGAAAAATGGGTAGGAAAAGATGCGAATGTCCAACCATAAATCATCAAAAGCAGGAGTGGAGTTGTTCAGCTACAAGAAGGTATGAATGTCCAACCATGGTTTGTAAAAAGCGGGTAAGAAAAGGTTCGAATACCCGAATATATACCATCAAAAGCGGAAGCGGAGGTGTTCGGCTGCAAGAAGGTGTGAACGTCCGACCAAAGTTTGTAAAAAGCAGTTAAGAAAAGGTTTGAATATCCAACCGAACATAATCAAAAGCGGGAGCAGAGCTGTTCGACTGCAAGTAGGTGTGAATGTCAGATCATAATTGCTGAAAAATGTGATAGAAAAGACTAGAATGCCGGACAATACATCATCAAAAGCGGGAGAGGTGGTTTTTCGGCTGCAAGTAGGTGTGAATGTCCAGCCATAATCACTCACAAACGGGGGAAGAAAAGGTAGTATTTCCAGACCACACATGATCAAAACAGGGAATGGAGGTGGTTCAGCAGCAAGGTGTGAATGTCTGACTAAAGTTTGTAAAAACCGTGTAAGACAAGGGGCGAATGCCCGACAATGTATGATCAAAAGAGGGAGCGGAGGTTTTCGGCTGCAAGGTCTTAATGTCCAACCACAATTTGTAAAAATCGGGGAAGAAAAGGCTCGAAAGCCCGACTATACACCATCAAAAGCGGGAGCAGAGGTGTTCAGGTGCAAGAAGGTCTGAATATCCGACCAAAAATTAATGAAAAATGGGTAAGAAAAGGTGCAAATGCCAAATAATACATCATCAAAAGCAGGAGCGGATGTGTTCGGCTACAAGAAGGTTTGAATGTCCAACCATAGTAAGTAATAGGCGGGTAAGAAAAGGCTCGAATGCCCGACTATATACCATCAAAAGCGGAAGCGGAGGTGTTCGGCTGCAAGACGGTGTGAACGTCCGACCAAAGTTTGTAAAAAGCAGTTAAGAAAATGTTCGAATATCCAACCAAACATAATCAAAAGCGGGAGCAGAGCTGTTCGACTGCAAGTAGGTGTGAATATCAGATCATAATTTGCAAAAAGCTGTTGAGAAAGGGTGAGAATGCCCGACTATACACTATCAAATGTGGGAGCGGAGTTGTTCGGCTGTGAGTAGGTGTGATTCTACAACCATAATTGCTGAAAAATGTGTTAGAAAAGGTAAGAATGCCGGACCATATATCACCAAAAGCGGGAGAGGTTGTGTTCGGCTGCAAGTAGGTGTGAATGTCCAGCCATAATTACTCACAAACGGGTAAGAAAGGGTACTATTGCCAGACCATATATGATCAAAACAGGGAGCGGAGGTGGTTCAGCTGCAAGAAGGTTTGAATGTTCGACTAAAGTTTGTAAAAAGCGGGTAAGACAAGGTGTGAATTCCCGACAATGTATGATCAAAAGAGGAGTGGAGGTTTTCGGCTGCAAGAAGGTCTGAATGTCCACCCATAATTACTGAAAAATGGGTAAGAAAAGGTGCGAAAGCCCAACCGCACATGATCATAAGTGGATGAGAAGGTGTTCGACTGCAAGTAGGTGTGAATGTAAGATCATGATTTGTAAAAAGCGGGTGAGAAAAGGTAAGAATGCCCAACCATAAATTATCAAAAGCGGCAGCAGAGTTTCGACTGGTATTTATCAATGTCTAGATAGATTTCAACAAAAAACAACGTTGTACTTTGCAGTAAAAGAAAGTGCAAATCAAAAGTTTTAGGAATCCGAGAATAAGCTTATTTTCATGAGTTCTGCACGATTTCGGATTTTATGTATAAAATGAATTCCTTCACGCAAACTAAGTTAACACTGCTTTGTCATTCATATGTACCCATTTCTACATATATTTCAAGCATAAACTTCCTCATACTACCCTGAATGAGAAAGAGCAACACTTGTGATTAAGCCATACGCCCCTTTTGAGGAGTTCTGCATGGTTTGGGATTTTATCTATAAAATTAATTCCTTCACTCAAACTATGTTAAAACGGCTTTTACCTTCATATTTATCAATGTCTCGATAGATTTAAACAAAAAAACAACGTTGTACTTTGCAATAAAAGAAAGAGCAAATCAAAAGTTTTAGGAATCCGAGAATAAGCTTATTTTCATGAGTTCTGCACGATTTCGGATTTTATGTATAAAATGAATTAATTCACTCAAACCAAGTTAAAACTGCTTTTTCATTCATATTTATCAATGTCTAGATCGACTTCAACAAAGAACAACATTGTATTTTGCAGTAGAAGAAAGAGCAAAACTGAAGGATCAGGAATCCGAGAATAAGCTTCTTTTCATACGTTCTGCATGATTTGGGATTTTATGTATAAAATTAATTCCTTCACTCAAACTAAGTTAACACTGCTTTGTCCTTCATATGTACCCATTTTTACATATATTTCAAGCATAAACTTCCTCATACTACCCTGAATGAGAAAGAGCCACACTTGTGATTAAGCCATACGCCCCTTTTTAGGACTTCTGCATGATTTGGGATTTTATCTATAAAATCAATTCCTTCACTCAAACTATGTTAAAACGGCTTTTACCTTCATATTTATCAATGTCTCGATAGATTTAAACAAAAAAATAACGTTGTACTTTGCAGTAAAAGAAAGAGCCAATCAAAAGTTTTAGAAATCCGAGAATAAGCTTATTTTCATGAGTTCTGCACGATTTCGGATTTTATGTATAAAATGAATTCATTCACTCAAACCAAGTTAAAACTGCTTTTTCATTCATATTTATCAATGTCTAGATCGACTTCAACAAAGAACAACATTGTATTTTGCAGTAGAAGAAAGAGCAAAACTGAAGGATCAGGAATCCGAGAATAAGCTTATTTTCTTATGGGCAAGTGGGAACTGCTTTGGCCTTCGTATTTATCAATGTGTAGATGGATTTCAACTTCTTCTACTGCAAAGTCCAATGTTTTTCTTTGTTGAAGTCGATCTAGACATTGATGAATATGGAAGGACAAAGCAGTTTTAACTTGGTTTGAGCAAAGCAATTCATTTTATTGCAAAATCCGAAATCGTGCAGAACTCATGAAAGCAGGCTTATACTCGGATTCCTGAAACTTTAGATTTGCTCTTTCTTTTACTGCAAAGTACAACGTTGTTTTTTTGTTTAAATCTTTCTAGACATGGTAAATATGAAGGACAAATCAGTTTTAACATAGTTTGAGTGAAGTAATGCATTTTATAAGCAAAATCCCAAATCATGCAAAACTCACGAAAAGCTTTTTCTCGCTTTTCACTGCTTTTTACAAACTTTGGTCGGACGTTCACACCTTCTTGCATCCGAACACCTCCGCTTCCGCTTTTGATGATGTATATTCGGGCATTCGAACCTTTTATTACCCGCTTTTTACAAACCATTGTTGGACTTTCACACCTTCTTGCAGCCGAACACCACCTCTCCCGCTTTTGATGATGTATGGTCCAGTATTCTTACCTTTTCTAACACATTTTTCAGCAATTATGGTCGGACATTCACACCTACTCACAGCTGGACACCTCCGCTCCCGCTTTTGATCATACAATGTCGGGACATCGCTCCTTGTCTTACCAGCTTTTTACAAACTTTAGTCGAACATTCACACCTTCTTGCAGCTGAACACCTCCGCTCCCGCTTTTGATGATGTATAGTCGGGCTTTCGAGCCTTTTCTTACCCGGTTTTTACAAATTATGGTTGAACATTCAGACCTTGCAGCCGAACACCTCCGCTCTCTCTTTTGATCATACATTGTCGGGCTTTCGCACCTTGTCTTACCCGCTTTTTACAAACTATAGTCACACATTCACACCTTGCAGCTGAACCTCCGCTCCCTGTTTTGATCATGTATGGTCTGGCAATACTACCTTTTCTTCCCCCGTTTGTGATTAATTATGGCTGGACATTCAAACCTACTTGCAGTCGAACAGATCTGCTCCCGCTTTTGATTATGTTTGGTTGGATATTCGAACCTTTTCTTAACTGCTTTTTACAAACCATGGTCGTACTTTCACACCGTCTTGTAGCCGAACAACTCCACTCTCGCTATTGATTTTGTACAGTCGGGTATTTTAACCTTTTCTTACCCGCTTTTTACCAACTATGGTCGGACATTCACACCATCTTACAGCGGAACACCTCCGCTCCCGCTTTTTATGGTGTATAGTCGGGCATTTGAACCTTTTCTTACCCGCTATTTACAAACTATGGTAGGACATTCAAACTTTCGTGTATCCGAAAACCTCCGCTCTCTCTTTTGATCATACATTGTCGGACATTCGCACCTTTTCTTACCGGCTTTTTACAAACCATGGTCGGACTGTCACACCTTCTTGTAGCCGAACACATCCGCTCCCGCTACTGATTGTGTACAGTCGGGTATATTAACCTTTTCTTACCCGCTTTTTACCAAGTATGGTTGGACATTCACACCTTCGTACAGCGGAACACCTCCGCTCCCTCTTTTGATGGTGTATGTTCGGGCATTCAAACCTTTTCTTACCCGCTTTTTCCAAACTATGGTCGGCTATTCACAGCTTCCTCTCCACCCACCATACTTGTATGGTGGGATATTCACACCCACTTGCATCCGAAGACCTCCGCCCCAAATTTTGTTGATATTTAGTCGGACATTCGCACCTTACCCGCTTTTGGCAAACTATGGCCTTCTTGCAGCCAAACAACTCTGATCTTGCTTTTGATGATGTAAGGTTGGGCATTCAGACCTTGCTTCACCTGCTTTTCACCAAATATAGTCGGACATTCACACCTTCTTGCAGCCGAACATTTCCGCTCCACCTTTTAGTGTTCTATCACACCTTTGTTTTCACCGCATTTTATACATTATGGTTGGAAATTTTCAACCACTCTCATCCGAAGACCTCTCCTCCCGCTTTTGTTAATATATTTGAACTTTAGTTTGACATTCAAACCTTCTTGCAGCTGAACCACCTCCGCTCCCTGTTTTGATCATATATGGTCTGGCTACTACCTTTTCTTACCCGTTTGTGAGTAATTATGGCTGGACATTCACACCTACTTGCAGTCGAACACAACCTCTCTCGCTTTTGATGATGTATGGACCGGCATTTTTACCTTTTCTAACACATTTTTCAGCAATTATGGTCGGAGATTCACACCTACTCACAGCCGAACAACTCCGCTCCCGCTTTTGATGATGTATAGTCGGGCATTCTCACCCTTTCTCATCAGCTTTTTGCAAATTATGATCTGACATTCACACCTACTTGCAGTCGAACAGCTCTGCTCCCGCTTTTGATTATGTTTGGTTGGATATTCGAACCTTTTCTTAACTTCTTTTTACATATTTTGGTTGGACGTTCACACCTTCTTGTAGCCGAACACTTCCACTCCTGCTTTTGATGATGTATGGTTGGGCATTCACACCTTTTTTTTGCCCATTTTTCAGGAATTATGGGTGGATATTCACACCTTGCAGCTGAACACCTCCTATCCCACTTATGATCATGTGCGGTTTGATTTTCGAAAAGTTTCTTTCATGTTTTCTAGCAATTATTGATGGACATGTAGACCTTCTTGCAGCTGAACACCTCCGCTCCCGCTTTTGATCATACATTGTCAGGCATTCGCACCTTGTCTTACCCACTTTTTACAAACTTTAGTCGAACAGTCACACCTTTTTGCAGCCGAACACCACCTCTCCCGCTTTTGATGATGTATGGTCCAGCATTCTTACCTTTTCTAACACATTCTTCAGCAATTATGGTCGGACATTCACACCTACTCAGAGCCGAACACCTCCGCTCCCGCATTTGATGGTGTATAGTCGGGCATTCTCACCCTTTCTCATCAGCTTTTTACAAATTATGATCTGACATTCACACCTGCTTTTGATAATGTATTGTTAGGCATTCGCACCTTTTTTTTTACCCATTTTTCATGAATTATGGGTGGACATTCACACCTTCTTGCAGCCGAACACCTCCTCTACCGCTTATGATCATGTGCGGTTTGATATTCGAAAATTTACTTTCTTGTTTTAAAGCAATTATTGATGGACATTCAAACCTTCTTTTTGATGGTGTATAGTCGGGCTTTCGAGCCTTTTCTTCCCGGTTTTTACAAACCATGGTCGGACTTTCACACCTTCTTGTAGCCGTACAACTCCGCTCCCGCTATTGATTGTGTACAGTCGGGTATTTTAACCTTTTCTTACCCGCTTTTTACCAACTATGGTCGGACATTCACACCGTCTTACAGCGGAACACCTCTGCTCCCGCTTTTGATGGTGTATAGTCGGGCATTCGAACCTTTTCTTACCCGCTTTTTACAAACTATGGTGGGACATTCAAACCTTCTTGTATCCGAAAACCTCCGCTCTCTCTTTTGATCATACATTGTCGGACATTCGCACCTTTTCTTACCCGCTTTTTACAAACCATGGTCGGACTTTCACATCTTCTTGTAGCCGAACACATCCGCTCCCGCTATTGATTGTGTACAGTCGGGTATTTTAACCTTTTCTTACCCGCTTTTTACAAACCATTGTTGGACTTTCACACCTTCTTGCAGCCGAACACCACCTCTCCCGCTTTTGATGATGTATGGTCCAGTATTCTTACCTTTTCTAACACATTTTTCAGCAATTATGGTCGGACATTCACACCTACTCACAGCTGGACACCTCCGCTCCCGCTTTTGATCATACAATGTCGGGACATCGCTCCTTGTCTTACCAGCTTTTTACAAACTTTAGTCGAACATTCACACCTTCTTGCAGCTGAACACCTCCGCTCCCGCTTTTGATGATGTATAGTCGGGCTTTCGAGCCTTTTCTTACCCGGTTTTTACAAATTATGGTTGGACATTCAGACCTTGCAGCCGAACACCTCCGCTCTCTCTTTTGATCATACATTGTCGGGCATTCGCACCTTGTCTTACCCGCTTTTTACAAACTATAGTCAGACATTCACACCTTGCAGCTGAACCTCCGCTCCCTGTTTTGATCATGTATGGTCTGGCAATACTACCTTTTCTTCCCCCGTTTGTGAGTAATTATGGCTGGACATTCACACCTACTTGCAGTCGAACAGCTCTGCTCCCGCTTTTGATTATGTTTGGTTGGATATTCGAACCTTTTCTTAACTGCTTTTTACAAACCATGGTCGTACTTTCACACCGTCTTGTAGCCGAACAACTCCGCTCTCGCTATTGATTTTGTACAGTCGGGTATTTTAACCTTTTCTTACCCGCTTTTTACCAACTATGGTCGGACATTCACACCGTCTTACAGCGGAACACCTCCGCTCCCGCTTTTTATGGTGTATAGTCGGGCATTTGAACCTTTTCTTACCCGCTATTTACAAACTATGGTAGGACATTCAAACTTTCGTATATCCGAAAACCTCCGCTCTCTCTTTTGATCATACATTGTCGGACATTCGCACCTTTTCTTACCGGCTTTTTACAAACCATGGTCGGACTGTCACACCTTCTTGTAGCCGAACACATCCGCTCCCGCTATTGATTGTGTACAGTCGGGTATTTTAACCTTTTCTTACCCGCTTTTTACCAAGTTTGGTTGGACATTCACACCTTCGTACAGCGGAACACCTCCGCTCCCTCTTTTGATGGTGTATGTTCGGGCATTCAAACCTTTTCTTACCCGCTTTTTCCAAACTATGGTCAGCTATTCACAGCTTCCTCTCCACCCACCATACTTGTATGGTGGGATATTCACACCCACTTGCATCCGAAGACCTCCGCCCCAAATTCTGTTGATATTTAGTCGGACATTCGCACCTTACCCGCTTTTGGCAAACTATGGCCTTCTTGCAGCCAAACAACTCTGATCTTGCTTTTGATGATGTAAGGTTGGGCATTCAGACCTTGCTTCACCTGCTTTTCACCAAATATAGTCGGACATTCACACCTTCTTGCAGCCGAACACTTCCGCTCCACCTTTTAGTGTTCTATCACACCTTTTTTTTCACCGCATTTTATACATTATGGTTGGAAATTTTCAACCACTCTCATCCGAAGACCTCTCCTCCCGCTTTTGTTAATATATTTGAACTTTAGTTTGACATTCAAACCTTCTTGCAGCTGAACCACCTCCGCTCCCTGTTTTGATCATATATGGTCTGGCTACTACCTTTTCTTACCCGTTTGTGAGTAATTATGGCTGGACATTCACACCTACTTGCAGTCGAACACAACCTCTCTCGCTTTTGATGATGTATGGACCGGCATTTTTACCTTTTCTAACACATTTTTCAGCAATTATGGTCGGAGATTCACACCTACTCACAGCCGAACAACTCCGCTCCCGCTTTTGATGATGTATAGTCGGGCATTCTCACCCTTTCTCATCAGCTTTTTGCAAATTATGATCTGACATTCACACCTACTTGCAGTCGAACAGCTCTGCTCCCGCTTTTGATTATGTTTGGTTGGATATTCGAACCTTTTCTTAACTTCTTTTTACATATTTTGGTTGGACGTTCACACCTTCTTGTAGCCGAACACTTCCACTCCTGCTTTTGATGATGTATGGTTGGGCATTCACACCTTTTTTTTGCCCATTTTTCAGGAATTATGGGTGGACATTCACACCTTGCAGCTGAACACCTCCTATCCCACTTATGATCATGTGCGGTTTGATTTTCGAAAAGTTTCTTTCATGTTTTCTAGCAATTATTGATGGACATGTAGACCTTCTTGCAGCTGAACACCTCCGCTCCCGCTTTTGATCATACATTGTCAGGCATTCGCACCTTGTCTTACCCACTTTTTACAAACTTTAGTCGAACAGTCACACCTTTTTGCAGCCGAACACCACCTCTCCCGCTTTTGATGATGTATGGTCCAGCATTCTTACCTTTTCTAACACATTCTTCAGCAATTATGGTCGGACATTCACACCTACTCAGAGCCGAACACCTCCGCTCCCGCATTTGATGGTGTATAGTTGGGCATTCTCACCCTTTCTCATCAGCTTTTTACAAATTATGATCTGACATTCACACCTGCTTTTGATAATGTATTGTTAGGCATTCGCACCTTTTTTTTTTACCCATTTTTCATGAATTATGGGTGGACATTCACACCTTCTTGCAGCCGAACACCTCCTCTCCCGCTTATGATCATGTGCGGTTTGATATTCGAAAATTTACTTTCTTGTTTTAAAGCAATTATTGATGGACATTCAAACCTTCTTTTTGATGGTGTATAGTCGGGCTTTCGAGCCTTTTCTTCCCGGTTTTTACAAACCATGGTCGGACTTTCACACCTTCTTGTAGCCGAACAACTCCGCTCCCGCTATTGATTGTGTACAGTCGGGTATTTCAACCTTTTCTTACCCGCTTTTTACCAACTATGGTCGGACATTCACACCGTCTTACAGCGGAACACCTCTATTCCCGCTTTTGATGGTGTATAGTCGGGCATTCGAACCTTTTCTTACCCGCTTTTTACAAACTATGGTGGGACATTCAAACCTTCTTGTATCCGAAAACCTCCGCTCTCTCTTTTGATCATACATTGTCGGACATTCGCACCTTTTCTTACCCGCTTTTTACAAACCATGGTCGGACTTTCACATCTTCTTGTAGCCGAACACATCCGCTCCCGCTATTGATTGTGTACAGTCGGGTATTTTAACCTTTTCTTACCCGCTTTTTACCAAGTATGGTCGGACATTCACACCTTCGTACAGCGGAACACCTCCGCTCCCTCTTCTGATGGTGTATGTTCGGGCATTCAAACCTTTTCTTACCCGCTTTTTCCAAACTATGGTCGGCTATTTACAGCTTCCTCTCCACCATACTTGTATGGTGGGATATTCACACCCACTTGCATCCGAAGACCTTCGCCCCAAATTTGGTTGATATTTAGTCGGACATTCGCACCTTACCCGCTTTTGGAAAACTATGGCCTTCTTGCAGCCAAACACCTCTGATCTCGCTTTTGATGATGTAAGGTTGGGCATTCAGACCTTGCTTCACCTGCTTTTCACCAAATATAGTCGGATATTCACACCTTCTTGCAGCCGAACACTTCCGCTCCACCTTTTAGTGTTCTATCACACCTTTTTTTCACCGCATTTTATACATTATGGTTGGAAATTTTCAACCACTCTCATCCGAAGACCTCTCCTCCCGCTTTCTTTAATATATTTGAACTTTAGTCGGACATTCAAACCTTCTTGCAGCTGAACCACCTCCGCTCCCTGTTTTGATCATATATGGTCTGGCAATACTACCTTTTCTTACCCGTTTGTGAGTAATTATGGCTGGACATTCACACCTACTTGCAGCCGAACACAACCTCTCTCGCTTTTGATGATGTATGGACCGGCATTTTTACCTATTCTAACACATTTTTCAGCAATTATGGTCGGAGATTCACACCTACTCACAGCCGAACAACTCCGTTCCCGCATTTGATGATGTATAGTCGGGCATTCTCACCCTTTCTCATCAGCTTTTTGAAAATTATGATCTGACATTCACACCTACTTCCAGTCGAACAGCTCTGCTCCCGCTTTTGATTATGTTTGGTTAGATATTCGAACCTTTTCTTAACTGCTTTTTACAAACTTTGGTTGGACGTTCACAATATCTTGCAGCCGAACACCTCCGCTTCCGCTTTTGATGGTGTATATTCGGGCATACGAACCTTTTCTTACCCGCTTTTTACCAACCAAGGTCGGACTTTCACACCTTCTCTTAGCTGAACAACTCCGCTCCCTCTTTTGATTGTGTACAGTCGGGTAATTTAACCTTTTCTTACCCGCTTTTTACCATCTATGGTCGGACATTCACACCGTCTTACAGCGGAACACCTCCGCTCCCTCTTTTGATGATGTATGGTTAGGCATTCGCACCTTCTCTCACCCGCCTTTTACTATGGTCGGCCATTCACAGCTTCCTCTCCACCATACTTGTATGGTGGGATATTCACACCCACTTGCATCCGAAGACCTCCGCTTCCGCTTTTGATGGGAACTGACAACATAAGAAGTCCGGACATACTTTGATAGTATATGAATAAGTGGGTAGCTACTGACAAGCATTAAGCATGTCACACAGCCCAAACATATAACATTTCAGGACACACCACACAGTTAACAACCACAGTGAAGCGTGTCAAAGCCCAAACATGTAACATTCAACAAGACACTTACACAACACATTCAAATCAAACAGTCAGACAACATACAAGAACATATACCCCAGCCGGCATTGCTCCCTGCCTATTTTCGTACAGCACACTATGTGTGCGCACACCTTTATTCACAAACTCTTCAACTTATACTCTTTTACCGAAGTTGCTACAGCTCGATTGGCCGAATACCCTTTGATCCTATTTCGGTGAATTTGACATCTGCCTTACATATAACAGATTAGCGGTTTAGCAGTTTTAATTTAGTTTGAGTGAAGGAATTCATTTTATAGCAAAATCCGAAATCGTGAAGAACTCATGAAAGTAAGCTTATTCTCGGATTCCTGAAACTTTAGATTTGCTCTTTCTTTTACTGCAAAGTACACGTTGTTTTTTTTGTTTAAATCTTTCTAGACATGGTAAATATTAAGGACAAGGCAGTTTTCACATAGTTTGAGTGAAGGAATTCATTTTATAGATAAAATCCCAAGAGTCTGATGGGAAAAGAGAGTGAATGCGAAGTAGACTTTAACACGGCTATGGGAGCGAGCCGAGTGTGGGCTAACCAGGAGAATTGCTTGAAAGAAATGCGACCCCGATTGAGCGGTCAGAACAAAGCCTCAATACGGGATTCTCGTGGTGTTTTTGTTGCTGCCTTGTCTTTTGCACAGAGTAAAAGACATGGCAGCCATCGAATAGGGCCCGATTGTTCCTACTTGGTCAGCCGAGGAGCTGACTTTGCTTGGTTGACCAAGTCTCAACCAAGCAAAGCTCACCATGGGGAAGGTGGCTATGCCAACAAGCCTGATGCCCTGCTCCCGCAGTGACGGATAATCGTACTCTGGTTTCTCTTCATAACGTACAAGTCTTTCGCCTTTTACTAAAGATTTCTGTGGAGAGCAGCACTAATGAGTTGTTTCTATTTTTGGCAGGCTTTACCTTTGCGGGTGAAGCCCTTTCTGTCTGTGCAAAAGAAATCTTGTTACTGTGCAGAGTGACTTCTCTGAGTAGAGTCGCCTTACTTGTTGCGACTGTGCCGATGTTCGAAGCTGGAGTGCAAAGTTGTTGCTTGAATGGTGCTTGCTGGAGCGTGCGGGAGTGCAAAGTTATACCATTTAAAAGGGCTGAAGAGTGCTCAGTGCAGCGGGTGGGCGACACTCTGGCCACCTTGAAAACCGAGGTTACATCCACTACCAGGGGCAGCCCAAGTTCTGCCGCAAGTGTGGTGAGCATGGGCACCTGGTTGAGGCTTGTACCAAGGTGTTATGTGGGAAGAGCAGAGAAATTGGGCAAACTTTTGGAGAGTGTCCAAATGGCAGGAAATGTAATCTCTGTGGAGAATTAAATCACCTCTTCAGAGATTGCCCTAAATCTTTTGCCAACAAATTAAAGACGGTAAAGCCACAGTCAAGCCAACAAAGAGAAGGACCAAAGGTGGCAGTTGGTGAACAAAGTGAAGAGGTTGACCCAATAAATTCAAACTTCCCGCCAAAAGCTTGGATTGGAAGTGAGGAGCAAAAAGGGGAGGGGCCTGTAGAGGCCTCACCACTCAGTGTTGAAGTCTGTGAGAATTCACAGGCAGAGGGTGGAGCTACGCTAAATGAGGAGGAAGAGCAGACAGGTGAGTCTAGTGAAGATACTCACCTCCCCGAAGGTCAACAGAAGGTCAATTTGTTGATAGGCATTCATTTATTTCTTCACTTCTGATGAAGTTTCAACAATAAACAACAAACTTTGTATTATTAGAAAGAACCAGAATCATTCTTCAGGAATCCGAAAATAAGCTCTATTTTATGAGTTATGCACGAATTCGGATTCTCCTATAAAACGAATTCATTAACTCAAACCAAGTTAAGACTGCTTTGTCCTTCATATTTATTCATGTCTAATCAAGTTTCAACGATAAACAACGTTGTACTTTGTAGAATGAGAAAGAACTTCTTCAGCAATAAGCATCTCTCGACATATGACGAAGTACAGATTTTGCTATAAAATTAATTCCTTCTATCAGCCTGACTTAAAACTGTTTGTCCTCCTTATTTATCCACTTCAAATCAAGTTTCAACAAATAAAAAAAAGTTGTAGTTTGAGAAAGTACAACTTAATCTTCAGCAATCAGTATAAAAAGAGGTGCAAATGCCAACCATACATACCTACAAGGTGGAGCGGAAGTATTCAGCTGCAAGTAGGTGTGAATGTTCGACTATAATTTGTAAAAAGCGGGTAAGAAAAGGTTCGAATGCCCGACTATATATTAACAAAAGCGGGAGGAGAGGTCTTCGGATGAGAGTGGGTGAGAATTTCCAACCATAATCTATAAAATACGGTGAAAAAAAATATGTGAATGCCTCATAGAACACTAAAAGCGGAAGTGTTCGGCTGCAAGAAGGTGTGAATGTCCGACTATATTTGCTGAAAAGCAGGTGAAGCAAGGTCTGAATGCCCAACCTTATATCATCAAAAGCGAGATCAGAGGTGTTTGGCTGCAAGAAGGCCATAGTTTTCCAAAAGCGGGTAAGGTGCGAATGTCCGACTAAATATCAACAAAATTTGGGGCGGAGGTCTTCGGATGCAAGTGGGTGTAAATATCCCACCATACAAGTATGGTGGAGAGGAAGCTGTAAATAGCCGACCATAGTTTGGAAAAAGCGGGTAAGAAAAGGTTTGAATGCCCGAACATACACCATCAAAAGAGGGAGCGGAGGTGTTCCGCTGTACGAAGGTGTGAATGTCCGACCATACTTGGTAAAAAGCGGGTAAGAAAAGGTTAAAATACCCGACTGTACACAATCAATAGCGGGAGCGGATGTGTTCGGCTACAAGAAGATGTGATAGTCCGACCATGGTTTGTAAAAAGCGGGTAAGAAAAGGTGCGAATGTCCGACAATGTATGATCAAAAGAGAGAGCGGAGGTTTTCGGATACAAGAAGGTTTGAATGTCCCACCATAGTTTGTAAAAAGCGGGTAAGAAAAGGTTCGAATGCCCGACTATACACCATCAAAAGCGGGAATAGAGGTGTTCCGCTGTAAGACGGTGTGAATGTCCGACCATAGTTGGTAAAAAGCGGGTAAGAAAAGGTTAAAATACCCGACTGTACACAATCAATAGCGGGAGCGGAGTTGTTCGGCTACAAGAAGGTGTGAAAGTCCGACCATGGTTTGTAAAAACCGGGAAGAAAAGGCTCGAAAGCCCGACTATACACCATCAAAAAGAAGGTTTGAATGTCCATCAATAATTGCTTTAAAACAAGAAAGTAAATTTTCGAATATCAAACCGCACATGATCATAAGCGGGAGAGGAGGTGTTCGGCTGCAAGAAGGTGTGAATGTCCACCCATAATTCATGAAAAATGGGTAAAAAAAAAGGTGCGAATGCCTAACAATACATTATCAAAAGCAGGTGTGAATGTCAGATCATAATTTGTAAAAAGCTGATGAGAAAGGGTGAGAATGCCCGACTATACACCATCAAATGCGGGAGCGGAGGTGTTCGGCTCTGAGTAGGTGTGAATGTCCGACCATAATTGCTGAAGAATGTGTTAGAAAAGGTAAGAATGCTGGACCATACATCATCAAAAGCGGGAGAGGTGGTGTTCGGCTGCAAAAAGGTGTGACTGTTCGACTAAAGTTTGTAAAAAGTGGGTAAGACAAGGTGCGAATGCCTGACAATGTATGATCAAAAGCAGGAGCGGAGGTGTTCAGCTGCAAGAAGGTCTACATGTCCATCAATAATTGCTAGAAAACATGAAAGAAACTTTTCGAAAATCAAACCGCACATGATCATAAGTGGGATAGGAGGTGTTCAGCTGCAAGGTGTGAATGTCCACCCATAATTCCTGAAAAATGGGCAAAAAAAAGGTGTGAATGCCCAACCATACATCATCAAAAGCAGGAGTGGAAGTGTTCGGCTACAAGAAGGTGTGAACGTCCAACCAAAATATGTAAAAAGAAGTTAAGAAAAGGTTCGAATATCCAACCAAACATAATCAAAAGCGGGAGCAGAGCTGTTCGACTGCAAGTAGGTGTGAATGTCAGATCATAATTTGCAAAAAGCTGATGAGAAAGGGTGAGAATGCCCGACTATACATCATCAAAAGCGGGAGCGGAGTTGTTCGGCTGTGAGTAGGTGTGAATCTCCGACCATAATTGCTGAAAAATGTGTTAGAAAAGGTAAAAATGCCGGTCCATACATCATCAAAAGCGAGAGAGGTTGTGTTCGACTGCAAGTAGGTGTGAATGTCCAGCCATAATTACTCACAAACGGGTAAGAAAAGGTAGTAGCCAGACCATATATGATCAAAACAGGGAGCGGAGGTGGTTCAGCTGCAAGAAGGTTTGAATGTCCGACTAAAGTTCAAATATATTAACAAAAGCGGGAGGAGAGGTCTTCGGATGAGAGTGGTTGAAAATTTCCAACCATAATGTATAAAATGCGGTGAAAAAAAAGGTGTGATAGAACACTAAAAGGTGGAGCGGAAGTGTTCGGCTGCAAGAAGGTGTGAATGTCCGACTATATTTGGTGAAAAGCAGGTGAAGCAAAGTCTGAATGCCCAACCTTACATCATCAAAAGCAAGATCAGAGTTGTTTGGCTGCAAGAAGGCCATAGTTTGCCAAAAGCAGGTAAGGTGCGAATGTCCGACTAAATATCAACAAAATTTGGGGCGGAGGTCTTCGGATGCAAGTGGGTGTGAATATCCCACCATACAAGTATGGTGGATGGAGAGGAAGCTGTGAATAGCCGACCATAGTTTGGAAAAAGCGGGTAAGAAAAGGTTTGAATGCCCGAACATACACCATCAAAAGAGGGTGCGGAGGTGTTCCGCTGTACGAAGGTGTGAATGTCCAACCATACTTGGTAAAAAGCGGGTAAGAAAAGGTTAATATACCCGACTGTACACAATCAATAGCGGGAGCGGATGTGTTCGGCTACAAGAAGGTGTGACAGTCCGACCATGGTTTGTAAAAAGCTGGTAAGAAAAGGTTAATATACCCGACTGTACACAATCAATAGCGGGAGCGGATGTGTTCGGCTACAAGAAGGTGTGACAGTCCGACCATGGTTTGTAAAAAGCCGGTAAGAAAAGGTGCGAATGTCCGACAATGTATGATCAAAAGAGAGAGCGGAGGTTTTCGGATACACGAAAGTTTGAATGTCCTACCATAGTTTGTAAATAGCGGGTAAGAAAAGGTTCAAATGCCCGACTATACACCATAAAAAGCGGGAGCGGAGGTGTTCCGCTGTAAGACGGTGTGAATGTCCGACCATAGTTGGTAAAAAGCGGGTAAGAAAAGGTTAAAATACCCGACTGTACAAAATCAATAGCGAGAGCGGAGTTGTTCGGCTACAAGACGGTGTGAAAGTACGACCATGGTTTGTAAAAAGCAGTTAAGAAAAGGTTCGAATATCCAACCAAACATAATCAAAAGCGGGAGCAGAGCTGTTCGACTGCAAGTAGGTGTGAATGTCCAGCCATAATTACTCACAAACGGGGGAAGAAAAGGTAGTATTGCCAGACCATACATGATCAAAACAGGGAGCGGAGGTTCAGCTGCAAGGTGTGAATGTCTGACTATAGTTTGTAAAAAGCGGGTAAGACAAGGTGCGAATGCCCGACAATGTATGATCAAAAGAGAGAGCGGAGGTGTTCGGCTGCAAGGTCTGAATGTCCAACCATAATTTGTAAAAACCGGGAGGTGTTCAGCTGCAAGAAGGTGTGAATGTTCGACTAAAGTTTGTAAAAAGCTGGTAAGACAAGGAGCGATGTCCCGACATTGTATGATCAAAAGCGGGAGCGGAGGTGTCCAGCTGTGAGTAGGTGTGAATGTCCGACCATAATTGCTGAAAAATGTGTTAGAAAAGGTAAGAATACTGGACCATACATCATCAAAAGCGGGAGAGGTGGTGTTCGGCTGCAAGAAGGTGTGAAAGTCCAACAATGGTTTGTAAAAAGCGGGTAAGAAAAGGTTAAAATACCCGACTGTACACAATCAATAGCGGGAGCGGATGTGTTCGGCTACAAGAAGATGTGAAAGTCCGACCATGGTTTGTAAAAAGCGGGTAAGAAAAGGTGCGAATGTCCGACAATGTATGATCAAAAGAGAGAGCGGAGGTTTTCGGATACAAGAAGGTTTGAATGTCCCACCATAGTTTGTAAAAAGCGGGTAAGAAAAGGTTCGAATGCCCGACTATACACCATCAAAAGCGGGAGCAGAGGTGTTCCGCTGTAAGACGGTGTGAATGTCCGACCATAGTTGGTAAAAAGCGGGTAAGAAAAGGTTAAAATACCCGACTGTACACAATCAATAGCGGGAGCGGAGTTGTACGGCTACAAGAAGGTGTGAAAGTCCAACCATGGTTTGTAAAAACCGGGAAGAAAAGGCTCGAAAGCCCGACTATACACCATCAAAAAGAAGGTTTGAATGTCCATCAATAATTGCTTTAAAACAAGAAAGTAAATTTTCGAATATCAAACCGCACATGATCATAAGCGGTAGAGGAGGTGTTCGGCTGCAAGAAGGTGTGAATGTCCACCCATAATTCATGAAAAATGGGTAAAAAAAAAGGTGCGAATGCCTAACAATACATTATCAAAAGCAGGTGTGAATGTCAGATCATAATTTGTAAAAAGCTGATGAGAAAGGGTGAGAATGCCCGACTATACACCATCAAATGCGGGAGCGGAGGTGTTCGGCTCTGAGTAGGTGTGATTGTCCGACCATAATTGCTGAAGAATGTGTTAGAAAAGGTAAGAATGCTGGACCATACATCATCAAAAGCGGGAGAGGTGGTGTTCGGCTGCAAAAAGGTGTGACTGTTCGACTAAAGTTTGTAAAAAGTTGGTAAGACAAGGTGCGAATGCCTGACAATGTATGATCAAAAGCGGGAGCGGAGGTGTTCTGCTGCAAGAAGGTCTACATGTCCATCAATAATTGCTAGAAAACATGAAAGAAACTTTTCGAAAATCAAACCGCACATGATCATAAGTGGGATAGGAGGTGTTCAGCTGCAAGGTGTGAATGTCCAACCATAATTCCTGAAAAATGGGCAAAAAAAAGGTGTGAATGCCCAACCATACATCATCAAAAGCAGGAGTGGAAGTGTTCGGCTACAAGAAGGTGTGAACGTCCAACCAAAATATGTAAAAAGAAGTTAAGAAAAGGTTCGAATATCCAACCAAACATAATCAAAAGCGGGAGCAGAGCTGTTCGACTGCAAGTAGGTGTGAATGTCAGATCATAATTTGCAAAAAGCTGATGAGAAAGGGTGAGAATGCCCGACTATACATCATCAAATGCGGGAGTGGAGTTGTTCGGCTGTGAGTAGGTGTGAATCTCCGACCATAATTGCTGAAAAATGTGTTAGAAAAGGTAAAAATGCCGGTCCATACATCATCAAAAGCGAGAGAGGTTGTGTTCGACTGCAAGTAGGTGTGAATGTCCAGACATAATTACTCACAAACGGGTAAGAAAAGGTAGTAGCCAGACCATATATGATCAAAACAGGGAGCGGAGGTGGTTCAGCTGCAAGAAGGTTTGAATGTCAAACTAAAGTTCAAATATATTAACAAAAGCGGGAGGAGAGGTCTTCGGATGAGAGTGGTTGAAAATTTCCAACCATAATGTATAAAATGCGGTGAAAAAAAAGGTGTGATAGAACACTAAAAGGTGGAGCGGAAGTGTTCGGCTGCAAGAAGGTGTGAATGTCCGACTATATTTGGTGAAAAGCAGGTGAAGCAAGGTCTGAATGCCCAACCTTACATCATCAAAAGCAAGATCAGAGTTGTTTGGCTGCAAGAAGGCCATAGTTTGCCAAAAGCGGGTAAGGTGCGAATGTCCGACTAAATATCAACAAAATTTGGGGCGGAGGTCTTCGGATGCAAGTGGGTGTGAATATCCCACCATACAAGTATGGTGGGTGGAGAGGAAGCTGTGAATAGCCGACCATAGTTTGGAAAAAGCGGGTAAGAAAAGGTTTGAATGCCCGAACATACACCATCAAAAGAGGGAGCGGAGGTGTTCCGCTGTACGAAGGTGTGAATGTCCAACCATACTTGGTAAAAAGCGGGTAAGAAAAGGTTAATATACCCGACTGTACACAATCAGTAGCGGGAGCGGATGTGTTCGGCTACAAGAAGGTGTGACAGTCCGACCATGGTTTGTAAAAAGCCGGTAAGAAAAGGTGCGAATGTCCGACAATGTATGATCAAAAGAGAGAGCGGAGGTTTTCGGATACACGAAAGTTTGAATGTCCTACCATAGTTTGTAAATAGCGGGTAAGAAAAGGTTCAAATGCCCGACTATACACCATAAAAAGCGGGAGCGGAGGTGTTCCGCTGTAAGACGGTGTGAATGTCCGACCATAGTTGGTAAAAAGCGGGTAAGAAAAGGTTAAAATACCCGACTGTACAAAATCAATAGCGAGAGCGGAGTTGTTCGGCTACAAGACGGTGTGAAAGTACGACCATGGTTTGTAAAAAGCAGTTAAGAAAAGGTTCGAATATCCAACCAAACATAATCAAAAGCGGGAGCAGATCTGTTCGACTGCAAGTAGGTTTGAATGTCCAGCCATAATTAATCACAAACGGGGGAAGAAAAGGTAGTATTGCCAGACCATACATGATCAAAACAGGGAGCGGAGGTTCAGCTGCAAGGTGTGAATGTCTGACTATAGTTTGTAAAAAGCGGGTAAGACAAGGTGCGAATGCCCGACAATGTATGATCAAAAGAGAGAGCGGAGGTGTTCGGCTGCAAGGTCTGAATGTCCAACCATAATTTGTAAAAACCGGGTAAGAAAAGGCTCGAAAGCCCGACTATACATCATCAAAAGCGGGAGCGGAGGTGTTCAGCTGCAAGAAGGTGTGAATGTTCGACTAAAGTTTGTAAAAAGCTGGTAAGACAAGGAGCGATGTCCCGACATTGTATGATCAAAAGCGGGAGCGGAGGTGTCCAGCTGTGAGTAGGTGTGAATGTCCGACCATAATTGCTGAAAAATGTGTTAGAAAAGGTAAGAATACTGGACCATACATCATCAAAAGCGGGAGAGGTGGTGTTCGGCTGCAAGAAGGTGTGAAAGTCCAACAATGGTTTGTAAAAAGCGGGTAATAAAAGGTTCGAATGCCCGAATATACATCATCAAAAGCGGAAGCGGAGGTGTTCGGATGCAAGAAGGTGTGAACGTCCGACCAAAGTTTGTAAAAAGCAGTGAAAAGCGAGAAAAAGCTTTTCGTGAGTTTTGCATGATTTGGGATTTTGCTTATAAAATGCATTACTTCACTCAAACTATGTTAAAACTGATTTGTCCTTCATATTTACCATGTCTAGAAAGATTTAAACAAAAAAACAACGTTGTACTTTGCAGTAAAAGAAAGAGCAAATCTAAAGTTTCAGGAATCCGAGTATAAGCCTGCTTTCATGAGTTCTGCATGATTTCGGATTTCGCTATAAAATGAATTGCTTTGCTCAAACCAAGTTAAAACTGCTTTGTCCTTCCATATTCATCAATGTCTAGATCGACTTCAACAAAGAAAAACATTGGACTTTGCAGTAGAAGAAGTTGAAATCCATCTACACATTGATAAATACGAAGGACAAAGCAGTTCCCACTTGCCCATAAGAAAATAAGCTTATTCTCGGATTCCTGATCCTTCAGTTTTGCTCTTTCTTCTACTGCAAAATACAATGTTGTTCTTTGTTTAAGTCGATCTAGACATTGATAAATATGAATGAAAAAGCAGTTTTAACTTGGTTTGAGTGAATGAATTCATTTTATACATAAAATCCGAAATCGTGCAGAACTCATGAAAATAAGCTTATTCTCGGATTCCTAAAACTTTTGATTGGCTCTTTCTTTTACTGCAAAGTACAACGTTGTTTTTTTGTTTAAATCTATCGAGACATTGATAAATATGAAGGTAAAAGCCGTTTTAACATAGTTTGAGTGAAGGAATTGATTTTATAGATAAAATCCCAAATCATGCAGAACTCCTCAAAAGGGGCGTATGGCTTAATCACAAGTGTGGCTCTTTCTCATTCAGGGTAGTATGAGGAAGTTTATGCTTGAAATATATGTAGAAATGGGTACATATGAAGGACAAAGCAGTGTTAACTTAGTTTGAGTGAAGGAATTAATTTTATACATAAAATCCCAAATCATGCAGAACGTATGAAAAGAAGCTTATTCTCGGATTCCTGATCCTTCAGTTTTGCTCTTTCTTCTACTGCAAAATACAATGTTGTTCTTTGTTGAAGTCGATCTAGACATTAATAAATATGAAGGAAAAAGCAGTTTTAACTTGGTTTGAGTGAATGAATTCATTTTATACATAAAATCCGAAATCGTGCAGAACTCATGAAAATAAGCTTATTCTCGGATTCCTAAAACTTTTGATTTGCTCTTTCTTTTATTGCAAAGTACAACGTTGTTTTTTTGTTTAAATCTATCGAGACATTGATAAATATGAAGGTAAAAGCCGTTTTAACATAGTTTGAGTGAAGGAATTAATTTTATAGATAAAATCCCAAACCATGCAGAACTCCTCAAAAGGGGCGTATGGCTTAATCACAAGTGTTGCTCTTTCTCATTCAGGGTAGTATGAGGAAGTTTATGCTTGAAATATATGTAGAAATGGGTACATATGAATGACAAAGCAGTGTTAACTTAGTTTGCGTGAAGGAATTCATTTTATACATAAAATCCGAAATCGTGCAGAACTCATGAAAATAAGCTTATTCTCGGATTCCTAAAACTTTTGATTTGCACTTTCTTTTACTGCAAAGTACAACGTTGTTTTTTGTTGAAATCTATCTAGACATTGATAAATACCAGTCGAAACTCTGCTGCCGCTTTTGATCATTTATGGTTGGGCATTCTTACCTTTTCTTACCCGCTTTTTACAAATTATGATCTTACATTCACACCTACTTGCAGTCGAACACCTTCTCATCCACTTATGATCATGTGCGGTTGGGCTTTCGCACCTTTTCTTACCCATTTTTCAGTAATTATGGGTGGACATTCAGACCTTCTTGCAGCCGAAAACCTCCACTCCTCTTTTGATCATACATTGTCGGGAATTCACACCTTGTCTTACCCGCTTTTTACAAACTTTAGTCGGACATTCAAACCTTCTTGCAGCTGAACCACCTCCGCTCCCTGTTTTGATCATATATGGTCTGGCAATAGTACCCTTTCTTACCCGTTTGTGAGTAATTATGGCTGGACATTCACACCTACTTGCAGCCGAACACAACCTCTCCCGCTTTTGGTGATATATGGTCCGGCATTCTTACCTTTTCTAACACATTTTTCAGCAATTATGGTTGTAGAATCACACCTACTCACAGCCGAACAACTCCGCTCCCACATTTGATAGTGTATAGTCGGGCATTCTCACCCTTTCTCAACAGCTTTTTGCAAATTATGATCTGATATTCACACCTACTTGCAGTCGAACAGCTCTGCTCCCGCTTTTGATGTTTGGTTGGATATTCGAACATTTTCTTAACTGCTTTTTACAAACTTTGGTCGGACGTTCACACCGTCTTGCAGCCGAACACCTCCGCTTCCGCTTTTGATGGTATATAGTCGGGCATTCGAGCCTTTTCTTACCCGCCTATTACTTACTATGGTTGGACATTCAAACCTTCTTGTAGCCGAACACATCCGCTCCTGCTTTTGATGATGTATTATTTGGCATTTGCACCTTTTCTTACCCATTTTTCATTAATTTTTGGTCGGATATTCAGACCTTCTTGCACCTGAACACCTCTGCTCCCGCTTTTGATGGTGTATAGTCGGGCTTTCGAGCCTTTTCTTCCCCGATTTTTACAAATTGTGGTTGGACATTCAGACCTTGCAGCCGAAAACCTCCGCTCCCTCTTTTGATCATACATTGTCGGGCATTCGCCCCTTGTCTTACACGGTTTTTACAAACTTTAGTCAGACATTCACACCTTGCAGCTGAACCACCTCCATTCCCTGTTTTGATCATGTGTGGTCTGGAAATACTACCTTTTCTTCCCCCGTTTGTGAGTGATTATGGCTGGACATTCACACCTACTTGCAGCCGAAAAACCACCTCTCCCGCTTTTGATGATGTATTGTCCGGCATTCTAGTCTTTTCTATCACATTTTTCAGCAATTATGATCTGACATTCACACCTACTTGCAGTCGAACAGCTCTGCTCCCGCTTTTGATTATGTTCGGTTGGATATTCAAACCTTTTCTTAACTGCTTTTTACAAACTTTGGTCGGACGTTCACACCTTCTTGCAGCCGAACACCTCCGCTTCCGCTTTTGATGGTATATATTCGGGTATTCGAACCTTCTCTTACCCGCTTTTTACAAACCATGGTTGGACTTTCATACCTTCTTGTAGCTGAACAACTCCACTCCTGCTTTTGATGATTTATGGTTGGACATTCGCATCTTTTCCTACCCATTTTTCAGTAATTATGGGTGGATATTCACATCTTCTTGCAGCTGAACACCTCCTCTCCCGCTAATGATCATGTAAGGTTTGATATTCGAAAATTTTCTTTCATGTTTTAAAGCAATTATTAATGGACATTCACACCTACTTGCAGCCGAACACCACCTCTCCCGCTTTTGATGATGTATGGACCGGCATTCTTACCTTTTCTAACACATTTTTCAGCAATTATGGTTGGAGAATCACACCTACTCACAGCCGAACAACTCCGCTACCGCATTTGATGGTGTATAGTCGGGATTTCTCACCCTTTCTCATCAGCTTTTTGCAAATTATTCTCTGACATTCACGCCTACTTGCAGTCGAACAGCTCTGCTCCCGCTTTTGATTATGTTTGGTTAGATATTCGAACCTTTTCTTAACTGCTTTTTTACAAACTTTGGTCGGACGTTCACACCTTCTTGCAGCCGAACACCTCCGCTCCCTCTTTTGTTGGTGTATGTTCGGGCATTCGAACCTTTTCTTACCCGCTTTTTACAAACCAGGGTCGGACTTTCACACCTTTTAGTAGCCGAACAACTCCGCTCCCGCTATTGATTGTGTACAGTCGGGTATTTTAACCTTTTCTTACCCGCTTTTTACCAACTATGGTCGGACATTCACACCTTCGTACAGCGGAACACCTCCGCTCCCTCTTTTGATGGTGTATGTTCGGGTATTCAAACCTTTTCTTACCCGCTTTTTCCAAACTATGGTCGGCTATTCACAGCTTCCTCTCCACCATACTTGTATGGTTGGATATTCACACCCACTTGCATCCGAAGACCTCTGCCCCAAATTTTGTTGATATTTAGTCGGACATTCGCACCTTACCCGCTTTTGGCAAACTATGGCCTTCTTGCAGCCAAACACCTCTGATCTCGCTTTTGATGATGTAAGGTTGGGCATTCAGACCTTGCTTCACCTGCTTTTCACCAAATATAGTCGGATATTCACACCTTCTTGCAGCCGAACACTTCCGCTCCACCTTTTAGTGTTCTATCACACCTTTTTTTCACCGCATTTTATACATTATGGTTGGAAATTTTCAACCACTCTCATCCGAAGACCTCTCCTCCCGCTTTCTTTAATATATTTGAACTTTAGTCGGACATTCAAACCTTCTTGCAGCTGAACCACCTCCGCTCCCTGTTTTGATCATATATGGTCTGGCAATACTACCTTTTCTTATCCGTTTGTGAGTAATTATGGCTGGACATTCACACCTACTTGCAGCCGAACACAACCTCTCTCGCTTTTGATGATGTATGGACCGGCATTTTTACCTATTCTAACACATTTTTCAGCAATTATGGTCGGAGATTCACACCTACTCACAGCCGAACAACTCCGCTCCCGCATTTGATGATGTATAGTCGGGCATTCTCACCCTTTCTCATCAGCTTTTTGAAAATTATGATCTGACATTCACACCTACTTCCAGTCGAACAGCTCTGCTCCCGCTTTTGATTATGTTTGGTTAGATATTCGAACCTTTTCTTAACTGCTTTTTACAAACCATGGTCGGACGTTCACAATATCTTGCAGCCGAACACCTCCGCTTCCGCTTTTGATGGTGTATATTCGGGCATACGAACCTTTTCTTACCCGCTTTTTACAAACCAAGGTCGGACTTTCACACCTTCTCTTAGCTGAACAACTCCGCTCCCTCTTTTGATTGTGTACAGTCGGGTAATTTAACCTTTTCTTACCCGCTTTTTACCATCTATGGTCGGACATTCACACCGTCTTACAGCGGAACACCTCCGCTCCCTCTTTTGATGATGTATGGTTAGGCATTCGCACCTTCTCTCACCCGCCTTTTACTATGGTCGGCCATTCACAGCTTCCTCTCCACCATACTTGTATGGTGGGATATTCACACCCACTTGCATCCGAAGACCTCCGCTTCCGCTTTTGATGGGAACTGACAACATAAGAAGTCCGGACATACTTTGATAGTATATGAATAAGTGGGTAGCTACTGACAAGCATTAAGCATGTCACACAGCCCAAACATATAACATTTCAGGACACACCACACAGTTAACAACCACAGTGAAGCGTGTCAAAGCCCAAACATGTAACATTCAACAAGACACTTACACAACACATTCAAATCAAACAGTCAGACAACATACAAGAACATATACCCCAGCCGGCATTGCTCCCTGCCTATTTTCGTACAGCACACTATGTGTGCGCACACCTTTATTCACAAACTCTTCAACTTATACTCTTTTACCGAAGTTGCTACAGCTCGATTGGCCGAATACCCTTTGATCCTATTTCGGTGAATTTGACATCTGCCTTACATATAACAGATTAGCGGTTTAGCAGTTTTAATTTAGTTTGAGTGAAGGAATTCATTTTATAGCAAAATCCGAAATCGTGAAGAACTCATGAAAGTAAGCTTATTCTCGGATTCCTGAAACTTTAGATTTGCTCTTTCTTTTACTGCAAAGTACACGTTGTTTTTTTTGTTTAAATCTTTCTAGACATGGTAAATATTAAGGACAAAGCAGTTTTCACATAGTTTGAGTGAAGGAATTCATTTTATAGATAAAATCCCAAGAGTCTGATGGGAAAAGAGAGTGAATGCGAAGTAGACTTTAACACGGCTATGGGAGCGAGCCGAGTGTGGGCTAACCAGGAGAATTGCTTGAAAGAAATGCGACCCCGAATGAGCGGTCAGAACAAAGCCTCAATACGGGATTCTCGTGGTGTTTTTGTTGCTGCCTTGTCTTTTGCACAGAGTAAAAGACATGGCAGCCATCAAATAGGGCCCGATTGTTCCTACTTGGTCAGCCGAGGAGCAAGGGGGGGGGGGAGCAAGTGTCTCAACCAAGCAAAGCTCACCATGGGGAAGGTGGCTATGCCAACAAGCCTGATGCCCTGCTCCCGCAGTGACGGATAATCGTACTCTGGTTTCTCTTCATAACGTACAAGTCTTTCGCCTTTTACTAAAGATTTCTGTGGAGAGCAGCACTAATGAGTTGTTTCTATTTTTGGCAGGCTTTACCTTTCTGAAGCCCTTTCTGTCTGTGCAAAAGAAATCTTGTTACTGTGCAGAGTGACTTCTCTGAGTAGAGTCGCCTTACTTGTTGCGACTGTGCCGATGTTCGAAGCTGGAGTGCAAAGTTGTTGCTTGAATGGTGCTTGCTGGAGCGTGCGGGAGTGCAAAGTTATACCATTTAAAAGGGCTGAAGAGTGCTCAGTGCAGCGGGTGGGCGACACTCTGGCCACCTTGAAAACCGAGGTTACATCCACTACCAGGGGCAGCCCAAGTTCTGCCGCAAGTGTGGTGAGCATGGGCACCTGGTTGAGGCTTGTACCAAGGTGTTATGTGGGAAGAGCAGAGAAATTGGGCAAACTTTTGGAGAGTGTCCAAATGGCAGGAAATGTAATCTCTGTGGAGAATTAAATCACCTCTTCAGAGATTGCCCTAAATCTTTTGCCAACAAATTAAAGACGGTAAAGCCACAGTCAAGCCAACAAAGAGAAGGACCAAAGGTGGCAGTTGGTGAACAAAGTGAAGAGGTTGACCCAATAAATTCAAACTTCCCGCCAAAAGCTTGGATTGGAAGTGAGGAGCAAAAAGGGGAGGGGCCTGTAGAGGCCTCACCACTCAGTGTTGAAGTCTGTGAGAATTCACAGGCAGAGGGTGGAGCTACGCTAAATGAGGAGGAAGAGCAGACAGGTGAGTCTAGTGAAGATACTCACCTCCCCGAAGGTCAACAGAAGGTCAATTTGTTGATAGGCATTCATTTATTTCTTCACTTCTGATGAAGTTTCAACAATAAACAACAAACTTTGTATTATTAGAAAGAACCAGAATCATTCTTCAGGAATCCGAAAATAAGCTCTATTTTATGAGTTATGCACGAATTCGGATTCTCCTATAAAACGAATTCATTAACTCAAACCAAGTTAAGACTGCTTTGTCCTTCATATTTATTCATGTCTAATCAAGTTTCAACGATAAACAACGTTGTACTTTGTAGAATGAGAAAGAACTTCTTCAGCAATAAGCATCTCTCGACATATGACGAAGTACAGATTTTGCTATAAAATTAATTCCTTCTATCAGCCTGACTTAAAACTGTTTGTCCTCCTTATTTATCCACTTCAAATCAAGTTTCAACAAATAAAAAAAAGTTGTAGTTTGAGAAAGTACAACTTAATCTTCAGCAATCAGTATAAAAAGAGGTGCAAATGCCAACCATACATACCTACAAGGTGGAGCGGAAGTATTCAGCTGCAAGTAGGTGTGAATGTTCGACTATAATTTGTAAAAAGCGGGTAAGAAAAGGTTCGAATGCCCGACTATATATTAACAAAAGCGGGAGGAGAGGTCTTCGGATGAGAGTGGGTGAGAATTTCCAACCATAATCTATAAAATACGGTGAAAAAAAATATGTGAATGCCTCATAGAACACTAAAAGCGGAAGTGTTCGGCTGCAAGAAGGTGTGAATGTCCGACTATATTTGGTGAAAAGCAGGTGAAGCAAGGTCTGAATGCCCAACCTTATATCATCAAAAGCGAGATCAGAGGTGTTTGGCTGCAAGAAGGCCATAGTTTGCCAAAAGCGGGTAAGGTGCGAATGTCCGACTAAATATCAACAAAATTTGGGGCGAAGGTCTTCGGATGCAAGTGGGTGTGAATATCCCACCATACAAGTATGGTGGAGAGGAAGCTGTAAATAGCCGACCATAGTTTGGAAAAAGCGGGTAAGAAAAGGTTTGAATGCCCGAACATACACCATCAGAAGAGGGAGCGGAGGTGTTCCGCTGTACGAAGGTGTGAATGTCCGACCATACTTGGTAAAAAGCGGGTAAGAAAAGGTTAAAATACCCGACTGTACACAATCAATAGCGGGAGCGGATGTGTTCGGCTACAAGAAGATGTGAAAGTCCGACCATGGTTTGTAAAAAGCCGGTAAGAAAAGGTGCGAATGTCCGACAATGTATGATCAAAAGAGAGAGCGGAGGTTTTCGGATACAAGAAGGTTTGAATGTCCCACCATAGTTTGTAAAAAGCGGGTAAGAAAAGGTTCGAATGCCCGACTATACACCATCAAAAGCGGGAATAGAGGTGTTCCGCTGTAAGACGGTGTGAATGTCCGACCATAGTTGGTAAAAAGCGGGTAAGAAAAGGTTAAAATACCCGACTGTACACAATCAATAGCGGGAGCGGAGTTGTTCGGCTACAAGAAGGTGTGAAAGTCCGACCATGGTTTGTAAAAACCGGGAAGAAAAGGCTCGAAAGCCCGACTATACACCATCAAAAAGAAGGTTTGAATGTCCATCAATAATTGCTTTAAAACAAGAAAGTAAATTTTCGAATATCAAACCGCACATGATCATAAGCGGGAGAGGAGGTGTTCGGCTGCAAGAAGGTGTGAATGTCCACCCATAATTCATGAAAAATGGGTAAAAAAAAAAGGTGCGAATGCCTAACAATACATTATCAAAAGCAGGTGTGAATGTCAGATCATAATTTGTAAAAAGCTGATGAGAAAGGGTGAGAATGCCCAACTATACACCATCAAATGCGGGAGCGGAGGTGTTCGGCTCTGAGTAGGTGTGAATGTCCGACCATAATTGCTGAAGAATGTGTTAGAAAAGGTAAGAATGCTGGACCATACATCATCAAAAGCGGGAGAGGTGGTGTTCGGCTGCAAAAAGGTGTGACTGTTCGACTAAAGTTTGTAAAAAGTGGGTAAGACAAGGTGCGAATGCCTGACAATGTATGATCAAAAGCGGGAGCGGAGGTGTTCAGCTGCAAGAAGGTCTACATGTCCATCAATAATTGCTAGAAAACATGAAAGAAACTTTTCGAAAATCAAACCGCACATGATCATAAGTGGGATAGGAGGTGTTCAGCTGCAAGGTGTGAATGTCCACCCATAATTCCTGAAAAATGGGCAAAAAAAAGGTGTGAATGCCCAACCATACATCATCAAAAGCAGGAGTGGAAGTGTTCGGCTACAAGAAGGTGTGAACGTCCAACCAAAATATGTAAAAAGAAGTTAAGAAAAGGTTCGAATATCCAACCAAACATAATCAAAAGCGGGAGCAGAGCTGTTCGACTGCAAGTAGGTGTGAATGTCAGATCATAATTTGCAAAAAGCTGATGAGAAAGGGTGAGAATGCCCGACTATACATCATCAAAAGCGGGAGCGGAGTTGTTCGGCTGTGAGTAGGTGTGAATCTCCGACCATAATTGCTGAAAAATGTGTTAGAAAAGGTAAAAATGCCGGTCCATACATCATCAAAAGCGAGAGAGGTTGTGTTCGACTGCAAGTAGGTGTGAATGTCCAGCCATAATTACTCACAAACGGGTAAGAAAAGGTAGTAGCCAGACCATATATGATCAAAACAGGGAGCGGAGGTGGTTCAGCTGCAAGAAGGTTTGAATGTCAAACTAAAGTTCAAATATATTAACAAAAGCGGGAGGAGAGGTCTTCGGATGAGAGTGGTTGAAAATTTCCAACCATAATGTATAAAATGCGGTGAAAAAAAAGGTGTGATAGAACACTAAAAGGTGGAGCGGAAGTGTTCGGCTGCAAGAAGGTGTGAATGTCCGACTATATTTGGTGAAAAGCAGGTGAAGCAAGGTCTGAATGCCCAACCTTACATCATCAAAAGCAAGATCAGAGTTGTTTGGCTGCAAGAAGGCCATAGTTTGCCAAAAGCGGGTAAGGTGCGAATGTCCGACTAAATATCAACAAAATTTGGGGCGGAGGTCTTCGGATGCAAGTGGGTGTGAATATCCCACCATACAAGTATGGTGGGTGGAGAGGAAGCTGTGAATAGCTGACCATAGTTTGGAAAAAGCGGGTAAGAAAAGGTTTGAATGCCCGAACATACACCATCAAAAGAGGGAGCGGAGGCGTTCCGCTGTACGAAGGTGTGAATGTCCAACCATACTTGGTAAAAAGCGGGTAAGAAAAGGTTAAAATACCCGACTGTACACAATCAATAGCGGGAGCGGATGTGTTCGGCTACAAGAAGGTCTGACAGTCCGACCATGGTTTGTAAAAAGCCGGTAAGAAAAGGTGCGAATGTCCGACAATGTATGATCAAAAGAGAGAGCGGAGGTTTTCGGATACACGAAAGTTTGAATGTCCTACCATAGTTTGTAAATAGCGGGTAAGAAAAGGTTCAAATGCCCGACTATACACCATAAAAAGCGGGAGCGGAGGTGTTCCGCTGTAAGACGGTGTGAATGTCCGACCATAGTTGGTAAAAAGCGGGTAAGAAAAGGTTAAAATACCCGACTGTACAAAATCAATAGCGAGAGCGGAGTTGTTCGGCTACAAGACGGTGTGAAAGTACGACCATGGTTTGTAAAAAGCAGTTAAGAAAAGGTTCGAATATCCAACCAAACATAATCAAAAGCGGGAGCAGAGCTGTTCGACTGCAAGTAGGTGTGAATGTCCAGCCATAATTACTCACAAACGGGGGAAGAAAAGGTAGTATTGCCAGACCATACATGATCAAAACAGGGAGCGGAGGTTCAGCTGCAAGGTGTGAATGTCTGACTATAGTTTGTAAAAAGCGGGTAAGACAAGGTGCGAATGCCCGACAATGTATGATCAAAAGAGAGAGCGGAGGTGTTCGGCTGCAAGGTCTGAATGTCCAACCATAATTTGTAAAAACCGGTTAAGAAAAGGCTCGAAAGCCCGACTATACATCATCAAAAGCGGGAGCGGAGGTGTTCAGCTGCAAGAAGGTGTGAATGTTCGACTAAAGTTTGTAAAAAGCTGGTAAGACAAGGAGCGATGTCCCGACATTGTATGATCAAAAGCGGGAGCGGAGGTGTCCAGCTGTGAGTAGGTGTGAATGTCCGACCATAATTGCTGAAAAATGTGTTAGAAAAGGTAAGAATACTGGACCATACATCATCAAAAGCGGGAGAGGTGGTGTTCGGCTGCAAGAAGGTGTGAAAGTCCAACAATGGTTTGTAAAAAGCGGGTAAGAAAAGGTTAAAATACCCGACTGTACACAATCAATAGCGGGAGCGGATGTGTTCGGCTACAAGAAGATGTGAAAGTCCGACCATGGTTTGTAAAAAGCGGGTAAGAAAAGGTGCGAATGTCCGACAATGTATGATCAAAAGAGAGAGCGGAGGTTTTCGGATACAAGAAGGTTTGAATGTCCCACCATAGTTTGTAAAAAGCGGGTAAGAAAAGGTTCGAATGCCCGACTATACACCATCAAAAGCGGGAGCAGAGGTGTTCCGCTGTAAGACGGTGTGAATGTCCGACCATAGTTGGTAAAAAGCGGGTAAGAAAAGGTTAAAATACCCGACTGTACACAATCAATAGCGGGAGCGGAGTTGTACGGCTACAAGAAGGTGTGAAAGTCCGACCATGGTTTGTAAAAACCGGGAAGAAAAGGCTCGAAAGCCCGACTATACACCATCAAAAAGAAGGTTTGAATGTCCATCAATAATTGCTTTAAAACAAGAAAGTAAATTTTCGAATATCAAACCGCACATGATCATAAGCGGTAGAGGAGGTGTTCGGCTGCAAGAAGGTGTGAATGTCCACCCATAATTCATGAAAAATGGGTAAAAAAAAAGGTGCGAATGCCTAACAATACATTATCAAAAGCAGGTGTGAATGTCAGATCATAATTTGTAAAAAGCTGATGAGAAAGGGTGAGAATGCCCGACTATACACCATCAAATGCGGGAGCGGAGTTGTTCGGCTGTGAGTAGGTGTGAATCTCCGACCATAATTGCTGAAAAATGTGTTAGAAAAGGTAAGAATGCCGGTCCATACATCATCAAAAGCGAGAGAGGTTGTGTTCGGCTGCAAGTAGGTGTGACTGTTCGACTAAAGTTTGTAAAAAGTGGGTAAGACAAGGTGCGAATGCCTGACAATGTATGATCAAAAGCGGGATCGGAGGTGTTCAGCTGCAAGAAGGTCTACATGTCCATCAATAATTGCTAGAAAACATGAAAGAAACTTTTCGAAAATCAAACCGCACATGATCATAAGTGGGATAGGAGGTGTTCAGCTGCAAGGTGTGAATGTCCACCCATAATTCCTGAAAAATGGGCAAAAAAAAGGTGTGAATGCCCAACCATACATCATCAAAAGCAGGAGTGGAAGTGTTCGGCTACAAGAAGGTGTGAACGTCCAACCAAAATATGTAAAAAGCAGTTAAGAAAAGGTTCGAATATCCAACCATACATCATCAAATGCGGGAGCGGAGTTGTTCGGCTGTGAGTAGGTGTGAATGTCCGACCATAATTGCTGAAAAATGTGTTAGAAAAGGTAAAAATTCCGGTCCATACATCATCAAAAGCGAGAGAGGTTGTGTTCGGCTGCAAGTAGGTGTGAATGTCCAGCCATAATTACTCACAAACGGATAAGAAAAGGTAGTATTGCCAGACCATATATGATCAAAACATGGAGCGGAGGTGGTTCAGCTGCAAGAAGGTTTGAATGTCCGACTAAAGTTCAAATATATTAAAGAAAGCGGGAGGAGAGGTCTTCGGATGAGAGTGGTTGAAAATTTCCGACCATAATGTATAAAATGCGGTGAAAAAAAGGTGTGATAGAACACTAAAAGGTGGAGCGGAAGTGTTCGGCTGCAAGAAGGTGTGAATGTCCGACTATATTTGGTGAAAAGCAGGTGAAGCAAGGTCTGAATGCCCAACCTTACATCATCAAAAGCGAGATCAGAGGTGTTTGGCTGCAAGAAGGCCATAGTTTGCCAAAAGCGGGTAAGGTGCGAATGTCCGACTAAATATCAACAAAATTTGGGGCAGAGGTCTTTGGATGCAAGTGGGTGTGAATATCCAACCATACAAGTATGGTGGAGAGGAAGCTGTGAATAGCCGACCATAGTTTGGAAAAAGCGGGTAAGAAAAGGTTTGAATACCCGAACATACACCATCAAAAGAGGGAGCGGAGGTGTTCCGCTGTACGAAGGTGTGAATGTCCGACTATAGTTGGTAAAAAGCGGGTAAGAAAAGGTTAAAATACCCGACTGTACACAATCAATAGCGGGAGCGGATGTGTTCGGCTACAAGAAGGTCTGACAGTCCGACCATGGTTTGTAAAAAGCCGGTAAGAAAAGGTGCGAATGTCCGACAATGTATGATCAAAAGAGAGAGCGGAGGTTTTCGGATACACGAAAGTTTGAATGTCCTACCATAGTTTGTAAATAGCGGGTAAGAAAAGGTTCAAATGCCCGACTATACACCATAAAAAGCGGGAGCGGAGGTGTTCCGCTGTAAGACGGTGTGAATGTCCGACCATAGTTGGTAAAAAGCGGGTAAGAAAAGGTTAAAATACCCGACTGTACAAAATCAATAGCGAGAGCGGAGTTGTTCGGCTACAAGACGGTGTGAAAGTACGACCATGGTTTGTAAAAAGCAGTTAAGAAAAGGTTCGAATATCCAACCAAACATAATCAAAAGCGGGAGCAGATCTGTTCGACTGCAAGTAGGTTTGAATGTCCAGCCATAATTAATCACAAACGGGGGAAGAAAAGGTAGTATTGCCAGACCATACATGATCAAAACAGGGAGCGGAGGTTCAGCTGCAAGGTGTGAATGTGTGACTATAGTTTGTAAAAAGCGGGTAAGACAAGGTGCGAATGCCCGACAATGTATGATCAAAAGAGAGAGCGGAGGTGTTCGGCTGCAAGGTCTGAATGTCCAACCATAATTTGTAAAAACCGGGTAAGAAAAGGCTCGAAAGCCCGACTATACATCATCAAAAGCGGGAGCGGAGGTGTTCAGCTGCAAGAAGGTGTGAATGTTCGACTAAAGTTTGTAAAAAGCTGGTAAGACAAGGAGCGATGTCCCGACATTGTATGATCAAAAGCGGGAGCGGAGGTGTCCAGCTGTGAGTAGGTGTGAATGTCCGACCATAATTGCTGAAAAATGTGTTAGAAAAGGTAAGAATACTGGACCATACATCATCAAAAGCGGGAGAGGTGGTGTTCGGCTGCAAGAAGGTGTGAAAGTACAACAATGGTTTGTAAAAAGCGGGTAATAAAAGGTTCGAATACCCGAATATACATCATCAAAAGCGGAAGCGGAGGTGTTCGGATGCAAGAAGGTGTGAACGTCCGACCAAAGTTTGTAAAAAGCAGTGAAAAGCGAGAAAAAGCTTTTCGTGAGTTTTGCATGATTTGGGATTTTGCTTATAAAATGCATTACTTCACTCAAACTATGTTAAAACTGATTTGTCCTTCATATTTACCATGTCTAGAAAGATTTAAACAAAAAAACAACGTTGTACTTTGCAGTAAAAGAAAGAGCAAATCTAAAGTTTCAGGAATCCGAGTATAAGCCTGCTTTCATGAGTTCTGCACGATTTCGGATTTTGCAATAAAATGAATTGCTTTGCTCAAACCAAGTTAAAACTGCTTTGTCCTTCCATATTCATCAATGTCTAGATCGACTTCAACAAAGAAAAACATTGGACTTTGCAGTAGAAGAAGTTGAAATCCATCTACACATTGATAAATACGAAGGCCAAAGCAGTTCCCACTTGCCCATAAGAAAATAAGCTTATTCTCGGATTCCTGATCCTTCAGTTTTGCTCTTTCTTCTACTGCAAAATACAATGTTGTTCTTTGTTGAAGTCGATCTAGACATTGATAAATATGAATGAAAAAGCAGTTTTAACTTGGTTTGAGTGAATGAATTCATTTTATACATAAAATCCGAAATCGTGCAGAACTCATGAAAATAAGCTTATTCTCGGATTTCTAAAACTTTTGATTGGCTCTTTCTTTTACTGCAAAGTACAACGTTATTTTTTTGTTTAAATCTATCGAGACATTGATAAATATGAAGGTAAAAGCCGTTTTAACATAGTTTGAGTGAAGGAATTGATTTTATAGATAAAATCCCAAATCATGCAGAACTCCTCAAAAGGGGCGTATGGCTTAATCACAAGTGTGGCTCTTTCTCATTCAGGGTAGTATGAGGAAGTTTATGCTTGAAATATATGTAAAAATGGGTACATATGAAGGACAAAGCAGTGTTAACTTAGTTTGAGTGAAGGAATTAATTTTATACATAAAATCCCAAATCATGCAGAACGTATGAAAAGAAGCTTATTCTCGGATTCCTGATCCTTCAGTTTTGCTCTTTCTTCTACTGCAAAATACAATGTTGTTCTTTGTTGAAGTCGATCTAGACATTGATAAATATGAATGAAAAAGCAGTTTTAACTTGGTTTGAGTGAATGAATTCATTTTATACATAAAATCCGAAATCGTGCAGAACTCATGAAAATAAGCTTATTCTCGGATTCCTAAAACTTTTGATTTGCTCTTTCTTTTATTGCAAAGTACAACGTTGTTTTTTTGTTTAAATCTATCGAGACATTGATAAATATGAAGGTAAAAGCCGTTTTAACATAGTTTGAGTGAAGGAATTAATTTTATAGATAAAATCCCAAACCATGCAGAACTCCTCAAAAGGGGCGTATGGCTTAATCACAAGTGTTGCTCTTTCTCATTCAGGGTAGTATGAGGAAGTTTATGCTTGAAATATATGTAGAAATGGGTACATATGAATGACAAAGCAGTGTTAACTTAGTTTGCGTGAAGGAATTCATTTTATACATAAAATCCGAAATCGTGCAGAACTCATGAAAATAAGCTTATTCTCGGATTCCTAAAACTTTTGATTTGCACTTTCTTTTACTGCAAAGTACAACGTTGTTTTTTGTTGAAATCTATCTAGACATTGATAAATACCAGTCGAAACTCTGCTGCCGCTTTTGATAATTTATGGTTGGGCATTCTTACCTTTTCTTACCCGCTTTTTACAAATTATGGGTGGACATTCAGACCTTCTTGCAGCCGAAAACCTCCACTCCTCTTTTGATCATACATTGTCGGGAATTCACACCTTGTCTTACCCGCTTTTTACAAACTTTAGTCGAACATTCAAACCTTCTTGCAGCTGAACCACCTCCGCTCCCTGTTTTGATCATATATGGTCTGGCAATAGTACCCTTTCTTACCCGTTTGTGAGTAATTATGGCTGGACATTCACACCTACTTGCAGCCGAACACAACCTCTCCCGCTTTTGGTGATATATGGTCCGGCATTCTTACCTTTTCTAACACATTTTTCAGCAATTATGGTTGTAGAATCACACCTACTCACAGCCGAACAACTCCGCTCCCACATTTGATAGTGTATAGTCGGGCATTCTCACCCTTTCTCAACAGCTTTTTGCAAATTATGATCTGATATTCACACCTACTTGCAGTCGAACAGCTCTGCTCCCGCTTTTGATTATGTTTGGTTGGATATTCGAACATTTTCTTAACTGCTTTTTACAAACTTTGGTCGGACGTTCACACCGTCTTGCAGCCGAACACCTCCGCTTCCGCTTTTGATGGTATATAGTCGGGCATTCGAGCCTTTTCTTACCCGCCTATTACTTACTATGGTTGGACATTCAAACCTTCTTGTAGCCGAACACATCCGCTCCTGCTTTTGATGATGTATTATTTGGCATTTGCACCTTTTCTTACCCATTTTTCATTAATTTTTGGTCGGATATTCAGACCTTCTTGCACCTGAACACCTCTGCTCCCGCTTTTGATGGTGTATAGTCGGGCTTTCGAGCCTTTTCTTCCCCGATTTTTACAAATTGTGGTTGGACATTAAGACCTTGCAGCCGAAAACCTCCGCTCCCTCTTTTGATCATACATTGTCGGGCATTCGCCCCTTGTCTTACACGGTTTTTACAAACTTTAGTCAGACATTCACACCTTGCAGCTGAACCACCTCCATTCCCTGTTTTGATCATGTGTGGTCTGGAAATACTACCTTTTCTTCCCCCGTTTGTGAGTGATTATGGCTGGACATTCACACCTACTTGCAGCCGAAAAACCACCTCTCCCGCTTTTGATGATGTATTGTCCGGCATTCTAGTCTTTTCTATCACATTTTTCAGCAATTATGATCTGACATTCACACCTACTTGCAGTCGAACAGCTCTGCTCCCGCTTTTGATTATGTTCGGTTGGATATTCAAACCTTTTCTTAACTGCTTTTTACAAACTTTGGTCGGACGTTCACACCTTCTTGCAGCCGAACACCTCCGCTTCCGCTTTTGATGGTATATATTCGGGTATTCGAACCTTTTCTTACCCGCTTTTTACAAACCATGGTTGGACATTCATACCTTCTTGTAGCTGAACAACTCCACTCCTGCTTTTGATGATTTATGGTTGGACATTCGCATCTTTTCCTACCCATTTTTCAGTAATTATGGGTGGATATTCACACCTTCTTGCAGCTGAACACCTCCTCTCCCGCTAATGATCATGTAAGGTTTGATATTCGAAAATTTTCTTTCATGTTTTAAAGCAATTATTGATGGACATTCACACCTACTTGCAGCCGAACACCACCTTTCCCGCTTTTGATGATGTATGGACCGGCATTCTTACCTTTTCTAACACATTTTTCAGCAATTATGGTTGGAGAATCACACCTACTCACAGCCGAACATCTCCGCTACCGCATTTGATGGTGTATAGTCGGGATTCTCCCTCCTGAGCTGTCACCTTATCGTGGTGGGGGAGTTTGCGTGCCCCAATGAGTCTGGGAGCTATGTTGCCCGGGGCTTTAAGCCCCTGGTAGGGTCACCCAAGGCAAACAGATCCTAGATGAGGGACCAGACAAAGAACAGCTCAAAAGACCCCTTATGATGAACAAAAAATTTGGACCTCGTGATCCCTTGCCCGGATATGGGACACCGGGGCCTCCCCCCGGAGCCAGGCCCGGGGGTGGGGCCCGGCAGCGGGCGCCTGGTGGCCGGGTCTGTGCCCATGGGGCTCGGTCGGGCATAGCCCGAAATGATGACGTGGGTCCCCCTTCCGACGGGCTCACCACCCGTGGGAGGGGCTAAGGGGGTCGGGTGCGATGTGAGCTGGGTAGCGGCCGAAGGCACAGGCCTTGGCGGTCTGATCCTCGGCTACTGAAGCTAGCTCTTGGGACGTGGAATGTCACCTCTCTGTTGGGGAAGGAGCCGGAGCTGGTGCGCGAGGCTGAGCGGTTCCGGCTAGATATAGTCGGACTCACCTCGACGCACGGCTTGGGCTCTGGAACCAGTCCTCTTGAGAGGGGTTGGACTCTCTTCCACTCTGGAGTTGCCCGTGGTGAGAGGCGCAGAGCAGGTGTGGGCATACTTATTGCCGGCTGTGTGCCAGTACATTGGGGTTTACCCCAGTGAACGAGAGGGTAGCCTCCCTCCGCCTTCGGGTGGGGGGACGAGTCCTGACTTGTTTGTGCCTATGCGCCAAACAGCAGTTCAGAGTACCCACCCTTTTTGGAGTCTCTGGGGGAGGCACTGGAGAATGCTCCTACCGGAGACTCCCTCGTTCTGCTGGGGGACTTCAATGCTCACGTGGGCAATGACAGTGAGACCTGGAGGGGTGTGATTGGGAGGAACGGCCCCCCCGATCTGAACCAGAGTGGTGTTATGTTGTTGGACTTCTGTGCTGGTCATGGACTGTCCATAACGAACACCATGTTCAGACATAAGGGTGTCCATATGTGCACTTGGCACCAGGACACCCTTGGCCGCAGTTCGATGATCGACTTTGTGGTTGTATCATCGGACTTGCGGCCGTATGTCCTGGACACTCGGGTGAAGAGAGGGGCGGAGCTGTCAACTGATCACCACCTGGTGGTGAGTTGGCTCCGCTGGTGGGGGAGGATGCCGATCAGACCTGGCAGGCCCAAACGTATTGTGAGGGTCTGCTGGGAGCGTTTGTCAGAATCCCCCGTCAGAAGGAGCTTTAACTCCCACCTCCGGCAGAGCTTCAACCATATCCCGGGGGAGGTGGGGGACATTGAGTCCGAATGGGCCATGTTCCGTGACTCCATTGCCGAGGCAGCTGATCGGAGTTGTGGCCGTAAGGTGGTCGGTGCCTGTCGTGGCGGCAACCCTCGAACCTGCTGGTGGACACCAGTGGTGAGGGAAGCCGTCAAGCTGAAGAAGGAGTCCTATCGGCCCTTTTTGGCCAGTGGGACCCTGGAAGCAGCTGATAGGTACCGACAGGCCAGACGGGCTGCGGCTTCGGCGGTTGCTGAGGCAAAAACTCGGGCCTGGGAGGAGTTCGGTGAGACCATGGAGAACGATTTCCGGACGGCCTCGAAGAGATTCTGGTCCACCATCCGGCGTCTCAGGGGGGGGAAGCGGCTCACAGTCAACACTGTTTACAGTGGGGACGGGGCTTTGCTGACCTCAACTAGGGATGTTGTGAGTCGGTGGGGGGAGTACTTCGAGGAACTCCTCAATCCTACCAACACGTGCTCGGAAGAGGCAGAGTCGGAGAGCTCGGAGACGGGGCCTCCCATTTCTGGGGCTGAGGTTGCCGAGGTGGTCAAAAAGCTCCTCGGTGGCAAGGCCCCGGGGGTGGATGAGGTCCGTCCTGAGTTTCTCAAGGCTCTGGATGTTGTAGGGCTGTCTTGGCTGACACGCCTCTGCAGCATCGCGTGGACATCGGGGACAGTGCCTCTGGACTGGCAGATTGGGGTGGTGGTCCCCCTCTTTAAAAAGGGGGACCGGAGGGTGTGTTCCAACTATAGGGGTATCACACTCCTCAGCCTCCCTGGTAAGGTCTATTCGGGGGTATTGGAGAGGAGGATCCGTCGGATAATCGAGCCTCGGATTCAGGAGATGCAGTGTGGCTTTCGTCCTGGCCCATTTGTGAGTAATTATGGCTGGACATTCACACCTACTTGCAGCCGAACACCACTTCTCCCGCTTTTGATGATGTATGGACCGGCATTCTTACCTTTTCTAACACATTTTTCAGCAATTATGGTTGGAGATTCACACCTACTCACAGCCGAACACCTCCGCTCCCGCATTTGATGGTGTATATTCGGGCATACGAACCTGTTCTTACCCGCTTTTTACAAACCATGGTCGGACTTTCACACCTTCTTGTAGCTGAACAACTCCGCTCCCTCTTTTGATTGTGTACAGTCGGGCATACAAACCTGTTCTTACCCGCTTTTTACAAACTATGGTCGGACATTCAAACCTTCTTGTAGCCGAACACATCCACTCCTGCTTTTGATGATGTATGGTTGGGCATTCGCACCTTTTCTTACCCATTTTTCAGTAATTATGGGTGGATATTCACACCTTCTTGCAGCGGAACACCTCCTCTCCCGCTTACGATTATGTGCGGTTTGATATTCGAAAATTTTCTTTCATGTTTTATAGCAATTATTGATGGACATTCATACCTTCTTGAAGCCGAACACATCCACTCCTGCTTTTGATGATGTATGGTTGGAATTTCGAACCTACTTGTTGCCCGTTTTTCATTAATTATGGGTAGACATTCACACCTTGTTGCAGCCAAACACCTCCGCTCCCTGTTTTGATCATGTATGTTTTGACATTCGCACCTTTTCTCACCTGCTTTTTACTATTGTCGGCCAATCACAGCTTCCTCTCCACCATACTTGTATGGTAGGAAATTCTCACCCACTCTCATCCGAAGACCTCTCCTCCCGCTTTTGTTAATATTTAGTCGGGCATTCGAACCTTTTCTTACCCACTTTTTACAAATTTTGGTCGAACATTCACACCTACTTGACGCTGAATACTTCCGCTCCACCTTTTAGTGATGTATGGTTGGCATTTGCACCTTTTGTTGCCCTCTTTTTATACTGATTGCTGAAGATTAAGTTGTTCTTTCTCAAACTACAATTTTTTTTTAATTGTTGAAACTTGATTTGAAGTGGATAAATAAGGAGGACAAACAGTTTTAAGTCACGCTGATAGAAGAAATTAATTTTATAGCAAAATCTGTATTTCGTCATATGTCGAGAGATGCTTATTGCTGAAGCAGTTCTTTCTCATTCTACAAAGTACAACGTTGTTTATCGTTGAAACTTGATTAGACATGAATAAATATGAAGGACAAAGCAGTCTTAACTTGGTTTGAGTTAATTAATTCGTTTTATAGGAGAATCCGAATTCGTGCTTATTTTCGAATTCCTGAAGAATGAGTCTGGTTCTTTCTCATAATACAAAGTTTGTTGTTTATTGTTGAAACTTCATCAGAAGTGAAGAAATAAATGAATGCCTATCAACAAATGTGGGATCTAAACTCTACTGCTTCCTCTAAAATAATTTCTTTTCTCAATTCAGAAATGTGTGTGTGTAAGTCACAACACCCGTGACACCAAAACGGCTTTCTTTTCTCTCTTTTCTCTACACTCTGCACTATGAGCACACACACCAAATCAGAAAGGCTTTTTTCTCTCTTTTCTACATTATGGACTGTGGGGACACAAAACCGCTCTCTCTTTTTTTTTTTGATTGTGTGCCAGGGCGTTGTCTCACGTATTAGATTATGCTTAAGATACGAATGGGTTTATCAGTCACATCAGAATCCATACATACTGATCCTCCCGTAATAAAATGGTCGGATCTTATCAAACACACTTTGTTTCTTGTGACAATCAAGATAGCGAAACAGCGTATACACGTCAAGACACTGAATCAAGTTTGCCACAAGCACTCATAAGTTTGGCAGTATTGCTCTGCCGTCAGCAATCATACACCCATTTTATTTTCGTGAGACGTGCAGGCACCTGTTCATCTACTGTTCTATCACTATGAATTAGTTTATCTATTATCAATAAGGATACTTCTACAACTACTATCAAAGTATGTCCAGACTTCTTATGTTGTCAGTTGCTATATATGAATAAGTGGGTAGCTACTGACAAGCATTAAGCATGTCACACAGCCCAAACATATAACATTTCAGGACACACCACACAGTTAACAACCACAGTGAAGTGTCAAAGCCCAAACATTCAACAGGACACTTACACAACACATTCAAATCAAACAGTCAGACAACATACAAGAACATATACCCCAGCCGGCATTGCTCCCTGCCTATTTTCCTACAGTTCACTATGTGTGCGCACACCTTTATTCACAAACTCTTCAACTTATACTCTTTTACCGAAGCTGCTACAGCTCGATTGGCCGAATACCCTTAGATCCTATTTCGGTGAATTTGACATCTGCCTTACATGTAACAGATTAGCGGTTTAGCAGTTTTAATTTAGTTTGAGTGAAGGAATTCATTTTATAGCAAAATCCGAAATCGTGAAGTACTCATGAAAGTAAGCTTATTCTCGGATTCCTGAAACTTTAGATTTGCTCTTTCTTTTACTGCAAAGTACAACGTTGTTTTTTTTGTTTAAATCTTTCTAGACATGGTAAATATGAACGACAAAGCAGTTTTAACATAGTTTGAGTGAAGGAATTCATTTTATAGATAAAATCCCAATCCCAATCCCAAGAGAGAAAAGAGAGTGAATGCGAAGTAGACTTTAACACGGCTATGGGAGCGAGCCGAGTGTGGGCTAACCGGGAGAATTGCTTGAAAGAAACGCGACACTGAATGAGCGGTCAGAACAAAGCCTCAATACGGGATTCTCGTGGTGTTTTTGTTGCTGCCTTGTCTTTTGCATAGAGTAAAAGACAAGGCAGCCATCGACTCAACCAAGCGTCTCAACCAAGCAAAGCTCACCACGCCTGATGCCCTGCTCCCGCAGTGACGGATAATCGTACTCTGGTTTCTCTTCATAACATACAAGTCTTTCGCCTTTTACTAAAGACTTCCGTGGAGAGCAGCACTAATGAGTTGTTTCTATTATTGGCAGGCTTTACCTTTGCGGGTGAAGCCCTTTCTGTCTGTGCAAAATAAATCTTGCTACTTTGCAGAGTGACTTCTCTGAGTAGAGTCGCCTTACTTGTTGCGACTGTGCCGATGTTCGAAGCTGGAGTGCAAAGTTGTTGCTTGAATGGTGCTTGCTGGAGCATGCGGGAGTGCAAAGTTATACCATTTAAAAGGGCTGAAGAGTGCTCAGTGCAGCGGGTGGGCGGAGGTGCAACGTGACACTCTGGCCACCTATGGCCATAAAAAGAACACTGCTACAAGTGCGCATTGTGCCAGCAAGGGCCCTCGGACCTGAAACAGTGGACAGTTATCGCTTCTCGGCCTTTTGGCTAAGATCAAGTGTAGTATCTGTTCTTATCAGTTTAATATGTCCTCTATACGAGGACAACATATTAAATGGATTTTTAAGAATAGGAGTTGAAAAAGAAGCTTGCTCCGTTCACTCCAAGCCTCGACCCGGTACTGCAGTGCCGCTGGGAACGGTGCGCTCTCCTCTGCTCTTGTGAAAAAGCAAACAGCGGTGCAGGATGGAAGTTTCAGGGAGCCCAAGATGAAACTTTCTTTTAATCTGCTGAGAAAAGAGAGTGAATGCGAAGTGGACTTTAACACGGCTCTGGGAGCGAGCCGAGTGCGGGCTAACCGGGAGAATTGCTTGAAAGAAACGCGACACCGAATGAGTGGTCAGAACAAAGCCTCAATACGGTGTTCCCGTGGTGTTTGTGGCTGCCTTGTCTTTTGCACAGAGTAAAAGACAAGGCAGCCATCGAATAGATTGTTTCTACTTGGTCAGCCGAGGAGCAGGGGGGGGGGCAAGCGTCTCAACCAAGCAAAGCTCACCAAGTAGGAACAATCGGGCCCTTTTCGATGGCTGCAACACCTGAAAGAGATATTGATGCGAGACCCGATCAAATGCTTTTTCAAAGTCTAAATTTAAGATGACAAGCCGGGTGTTTCTGTCTCTAGCGTAATCAATGATGTCTCGAATCAGTACGAGGCTGTCGGTGAGTTGTCTCCCTGAGATGGCACAAGCTTGGTCTGGGTGAATTACCTCCTCTAAAACAGAGGACATCCGTGTCGCTAAAACCTTGCTAAAATGTTTACAGTCAAAGTTTAAAAGTGTGATGGGCCTCCAATTCTTTAGGTCAGTCTTATCATTTTTTTTATAAAGTAGAGTCACTATTCCCACTCTAAAACTGTCAGGCAGTCGGTCGAGTTTTTCAAAATCTTTAAAAACATCTAAAATGTCTGATGATAAAAGGTCCCAATAGGTCAGATAGAATTCTGCAGGAAGCCCGTCTAAACCCGGAGCTCGACTTCTCTTAAAACCTGTTAGGCATTTTTTTAACTCTAAAGCAGTAAAATTCTGTGTCAAGTGTGCATTCTCTTTTACGGTTTTGTCAACGAATTTTAAGATTTCTGCCGATGTTTCCAAGTGCACTGGTTTCTCTTTGTACATGTTACTATAAAAGGTATGTACAGTTTCAATCATCTCTTGTGTGGATTTTGTTAAAAACCCATCTTCTCTTTTTAGATTTTGAACACACTCCTTTTTATTTATAACTTTCTTTCTTTTTCACCTTCCTCAATTTCCTGCTCCCTGCTTCTTACAAAAATTCCTTTACTCTTTATTTCTGCTAAAACTGACATTTCCTTTTTGACATCTTTGATTTCTTCTTTAAAGTCTATGCCACACTGATTTAGTTTAAAGTAGCGCTGTAAGCGTTTATGTAGTCCCATCATACATCTATTCTCTTTCCTTTTTTTACGTTTACCTTGCTGTTTAAAAAAAGTCTGGGTCGTTTCCTTCACCATTTCCCACCATTGTGCATGTGTTTCGTAGAGGTCTTGAAGGGTCTGCCACTCTTTATAACATTCCCTGTACTGACTGACTATGATTTCATCCTCCAACAGGGAACAGTTGAGTTTCCACAGACCACTTCCTACCGTCACACCAGAAGGGGGTGAAAGGGTGCAGGAGAGCATAAGGTGGTCTGAAAAGAAAACAGGGGTTAATCTAACATCAGTGGGTGGGCAATCTCTAGTAAAGAAATAATCAATGCGAGAGGCTCTGGTGCCATCATGACTAAACCAGGTGAAGCCCTCCTCTCTGGGATGCATGGTTTTAAAACAGTCAGTAAGCTTAAAATCCCTGCATATGCCCTGAAGTAAAATCGAAGTCTTATCCACTTTAAAATCTACCCCTGCTCTTTTTCTATCTTTCCTGCTCAAGATACAGTTAAAATCCCCTCCTACAACTAAAGGTACTTGCCCTAGCATGTAAAGCTGTATATCTTCTAAAAGGTCATACCTTTCATTTTTTCATTACATGTTTGGGCTTTGACACTTCACTGTGGTTGTTAACTGTGTGGTGTGTCCTGAAATGTTATATGTTTGGGCTGTGTGACATGCTTAATGCTTGTCAGTAGCTACCCACTTATTCATATATAGCAACTGACAACATAAGAAGTCTGGACATACTTTGATAGTAGTTGTAGAAGTATCCTTATTGATAATAGATCACTAATTCATAGTGATAGAACAGTAGATGAACAGGTGTTTGCACATGTCTCACGAAAATAAAATGGGTGTATGATTGCTGACGGCAGAGCAATACTGCCAAACTTATGAGTTCTTGTGGCAAACTTGATTCAGTGTCTTGACGTGTATACGCTGTTTCGCTGACTTGATTGTCACAAGAAACAAAGTGTGTTTGATAAGATCCGACCATTTTATTACGGGAGGATCAGTATGTATGGATTCTGATGTGACTGATAAACCCATTCGTATCTTAAGCATAATCTAATACGTGAGACAACGCCCTGGCACACGATAAAAAAAAAAAAAGAGAGAGAGCGGTTTTGTGTCCCCACAGTCCATAATGTAGAAAAGAGAGAAAAAAGCCTTTCTGATTTGGTGTGTGTGCTCATAGTGCAGAGTGTAGAGAAAAGAAAGCCGTTTTGGTGTCACGGGTGTTGTGACTTACACACACACATTTCTAAATTGAGAAAGGAAATTATTTTAGAGGAAGCACTAGAGTTTAGATCCCACATTTGTTGATAGGCATTCATTTATTTCCTCACTTCTGATGAAGTTTCAACAATAAACAACAAACTTTGTATTATGAGAAAGAACCAGACTCATTCTTCAGGAATCCGAAAATAAGCTCTATTTTATGAGTTATGCACGAATTCGGATTCTCCTATAAAAAGAATTCATTAACTCAAACCAAGTTAAGACTGCTTTGTCCTTCATATTTATTCATGTCTAATCAAGTTTCAACGATAAACAACGTTGTACTTTGTAGAATGAGAAAGAACTTCTTCAGAAATAAGCATCTCTCGACATATGACGAAATACAGATTTTGCTATAAAATTAATTCCTTCTATCAGCCTGACTTAAAACTGTTTGTCCTCCTTATTTATCCACTTCAAATCAAGTTTCAACAATTAAAAAAAAATTGTAGTTTGAGAAAGAACAACTTAATCTTCAGCAATCAGTATAAAAAGAGGTGCAAATGCCAACCATACATACCTAAAAGGTGGAGCAGAAGTATTCAGCTGCAAGTAGGAGTGAATGTTCGACTATAATTTGTAAAAAGCGGGTAAGAAAAGGTTCGAATGCCCGACTATATATTAACAAAAGCGGGAGGAGAGGTCTTCGGATGAGAGTGGGTGAGAATTTCCAACCATAATCTATAAAATACGGTGAAAAAAAATATGTGAATGCCTCATAGAACACTAAAAGCGGAAGTGTTCGGCTGCAAGAAGGTGTGAATGTCCGACTATATTTGGTGAAAAGCAGGTGAAGCAAGGTCTGAATGCCCAACCTTACATCATCAAAAGCGAGATCAGAGGTGTTTGGATGCAAGAAGGCCATAGTTTGCCAAAAGCGGGTAAGGTGCGAATGTCCGACTAAATATCAACAAAATTTGGGGCGTAGGTCTTCGGATGCAAGTGGGTGTGAATGTCCGACTATATTTGGTGAAAAGCAGGTGAAGCAAGGTCTGAATGCCCAACCTTACATCATCAAAAGCGAGATCAGAGGTGTTTGGCTGCAAGAAGGCCATAGTTTGCCAAAAGCGGGTAAGGTGCGAATGACCGACTAAATATCAACAAAAGTGGGGGCGGAGGTCTTCGGATGCAAGTGGGTGTGAATATTCCACCATACAAGTATGGTGGAGAGGAAGCTGTGAATGGCCGACCATAGTAAAAGGCGGGTGAGAGAAGGTGCGAATGTCAAACCATACATAATCAAAACAGGGAGCGGAGGTGTTCTGCTGTAAGAAGGTGTGAATGTCCAACCATAGTTGGTAAAAAGCGGGTAAGAAAAGGTTAAAATACCCGACTGTACACAATCAATAGCAGGAGCGGAGTTGTTCGGCTACTAAAAGGTGTGAAAGTCCGACCATGGTTTGTAAAAAGCGGGTAAGAAAAGGTGCGAATGCCCGACAATGTATGATCAAAAGAGGGAGTGGAGGTTTTCGGCTGCAAGAAGGTCTGAATGTCCAACCATAATTTGTAAAAACCGGGGAAGAAAAGGCTCGAAAGCCCGACTATACACCATCAAAAGTGGGAGCGGAGGTGTTCAGCTGCAAGACGGTCTGAATGTCCATCAATAATTGCTAGAAAACATGAAAGAAAATTTTCGAATATCAAACTGCACATGATCATAAGCGGGAGAGGAGGTGTTCAGCTGCAAGAAGGTGTGAATGTCTACCCATAATTACTGAAAAATGGGTAAGAAAAGGTGCGAATGCCTAACCATACATCATCAAAAGAGGGAGCGGAGGTGTTCCGCTGTAAGACGGTGTGAATGTCCGACCATAGATGGTAAAAAGCGGGTAAGAAAAGGTTAAATTACCCGACTGTACACAATCAAAAGAGGGAGCGGAGTTGTTCAGCTAAGAGAAGGTGTGAAAGTCCGACCTTGGTTTGTAAAAAGCGGGTAAGAAAAGGTTCGTATGCCCGAATATACACCATCAAAAGCGGAAGCGGAGGTGTTCGGCTGCAAGATATTGTGAACGTCCGACCAAAGTTTGTAAAAAGCAGTTAAGAAAAGGTTCGAATATCTAACCAAACATAATCAAAAGCAGGAGCAGAGCTGTTCGACTGGAAGTAGGTGTGAATGTCAGATCATAATTTGCAAAAAGCTGATGAGAAAGGGTGAGAATGCCCGACTATACACCATCAAATGCGGTAGCGGAGTTGTTCGGCTGTGAGTAGGTGTGAATCTCCAACCATAATTGCTGAAAAATGTGTTAGAAAAGGTAAAAATGCCGGTCCATACATAATCAAAATCGGGAGAGGTGGTGTTCAGCTGCAAGAAGGTCTAAATGTCCATCAATAATTGCTAGAAAACATGAAAGAAAATTTTCGAAAATCAAACCACACATGATCATAAGTGGGAGAGGAGGTGTTCAGCTGCAAGAAGGTGTGAATGTCCGCCCATAATACCTGAAAAATGGGTAAAAAAAAGGTGCGAATGCCCAACCATACATCATCAAAAGCAGGAGTGCATGTGTTCGGCTACAAGAAGGTGTGAACGTCCGACCAAAGTTTGTAAAAAGCAGTTAAGAAAAGGTTCGAATATCCAACCATACATAATCAAAAGCGGGAGCAGAGCTGTTCGACTGCAAGTAGGTGTGAATGTCAGATCATAATTTGCAAAAAGCTGATGAGAAAGGGTGAGAATGCCCGACTATACACCATCAAATGCGGGAGCGGAGTTGTTCGGCTGTGAGTAGGTGTGAATCTCCGACCATAATTGCTGAAAAATGTGTTAGAAAAGGTAAGAATGCCGGTCCATACATCATCAAAAGCGAGAGAGGTTGTGTTCGGCTGCAAGTAGGTGTGAATGTCCAGCCATAATTACTCACAAACGGGTAAGAAAAGGTAGTATTGCCAGACCATATATGATCAAAACAGGGAGCGGAGGTGGTTCAGCTGCAAGAAGGTTTGAATGTCCAACTAAAGTTCAAATATATTAACAAAAGCGGGAGGAGAAGTCTTCGGATGAGAGTGGTTGAAAATTTCCAACCATAATGTATAAAATGCGGTGAAAAAAAGGTGTGATAGAACACTAAAAGGTGGAGCGGAAGTGTTCGGCTGCAAGAAGGTGTGAATGTCCGACTATATTTGGTGAAAAGCAGGTGAAGCAAGGTCTGAATGCCCAACCTTACATCATCAAAAGCGAGATCAGAGGTGTTTGGCTGCAAGAAGGCCATAGTTTGCCAAAAGCGGGTAAGGTGCGAATGTCCGACTAAATATCAACAAAATTTGGGGCGGAGGTCTTCGGATGCAAGTGGGTGTGAATGTCCGACTATATTTGGTGAAAAGCAGGTGAAGCAAGGTCTGAATGCCCAACCTTACATCATCAAAAGCGAGATCAGAGGTGTTTGGCTGCAAGAAGGCCATAGTTTGCCAAAAGCGGGTAAGGTGCGAATGACCGACTAAATATCAACAAAAGTGGGGGCGGAGGTCTTCGGATGCAAGTGGGTGTGAATATCCCACCATACAAGTATGGTGGAGAGGAAGCTGTGAATGGCCGACCATAGTAAAAGGCGGGTGAGAGAAGGTGCGAATGTCAAACCATACATAATCAAAACAGGGAGCGGAGGTGTTCTGCTGTAAGAAGGTGTGAATGTCCAACCATAGTTGGTAAAAAGCGGGTAAGAAAAGGTTAAAATACCCGACTGTACACAATCAATAGCAGGAGCGGAGTTGTTCGGCTCCTAAAAGGTGTGAAAGTCCGACCATGGTTTGTAAAAAGCGGGTAAGAAAAGGTGCGAATGCCCGACAATGTATGATCAAAAGAGGGAGTGGAGGTTTTCGGCTGCAAGAAGGTCTGAATGTCCAACCATAATTTGTAAAAAACGGGGAAGAAAAGGCTCGAAAGCCCGACTATACACCATCAAAAGTGGGAGCGGAGGTGTTCAGCTGCAAGACGGTCTGAATGCCCATCAATAATTGCTAGAAAACATGAAAGAAAATTTTCGAATATCAAACTGCACATGATCATAAGCGGGAGAGGAGGTGTTCAGCTGCAAGAAGGTGTGAATGTCTACCCATAATTAGTGAAAAATGGGTAAGAAAAGGTGCGAATGCCTAACCATACATCATCAAAAGAGGGAGCGGAGGTGTTCCGCTGTAAGACGGTGTGAATGTCCGACCATAGATGGTAAAAAGCGGGTAAGAAAAGGTTAAATTACCCGACTGTACACAATCAAAAGAGGGAGCGGAGTTGTTCAGCTAAGAGAAGGTGTGAAAGTCCGACCTTGGTTTGTAAAAAGCGGGTAAGAAAAGGTTCGTATGCCCGAATATACACCATCAAAAGCGGAAGCGGAGGTGTTCGGCTGCAAGATATTGTGAACGTCCGACCAAAGTTTGTAAAAAGCAGTTAAGAAAAGGTTCGAATATCTAACCAAACATAATCAAAAGCAGGAGCAGAGCTGTTCGACTGGAAGTAGGTGTGAATGTCAGATCATAATTTGCAAAAAGCTGATGAGAAAGGGTGAGAATGCCCGACTATACACCATCAAATGCGGTAGCGGAGTTGTTCGGCTGTGAGTAGGTGTGAATCTCCAACCATAATTGCTGAAAAATGTGTTAGAAAAGGTAAAAATGCCGGTCCATACATAATCAAAATCGGGAGAGGTGGTGTTCAGCTGCAAGAAGGTCTAAATGTCCATCAATAATTGCTAGAAAACATGAAAGAACATTTTCGAAAATCAAACCACACATGATCATAAGTGGGAGAGGAGGTGTTCAGCTGCAAGAAGGTGTGAATGTCCACCCATAATACCTGAAAAATGGGTAAAAAAAAAGGTGCGAATGCCCAACCATACATCATCAAAAGCAGGAGTGCATGTGTTCGGCTACAAGAAGGTGTGAACGTCCGACCAAAGTTTGTAAAAAGCAGTTAAGAAAAGGTTCGAATATCCAACCATACATAATCAAAAGCGGGAGCAGAGCTGTTCGACTGCAAGTAGGTGTGAATGTCAGATCATAATTTGCAAAAAGCTGATGAGAAAGGGTGAGAATGCCCGACTATACACCATCAAATGCGGGAGCGGAGTTGTTCGGCTGTGAGTAGGTGTGAATCTCCGACCATAATTGCTGAAAAATGTCTTAGAAAAGGTAAGAATGCCGGTCCATACATCATCAAAAGCGAGAGAGGTTGTGTTCGGCTGCAAGTAGGTGTGACTGTTCGACTAAAGTTTGTAAAAAGTGGGTAAGACAAGGTGCGAATGCCTGACAATGTATGATCAAAAGCGGGATCGGAGGTGTTCAGCTGCAAGAAGGTCTACATGTCCATCAATAATTGCTAGAAAACATGAAAGAAACTTTTCGAAAATCAAACCGCACATGATCATAAGTGGGATAGGAGGTGTTCAGCTGCAAGGTGTGAATGTCCACCCATAATTCCTGAAAAATGGGCAAAAAAAAGGTGTGAATGCCCAACCATACATCATCAAAAGCAGGAGTGGAAGTGTTCGGCTACAAGAAGGTGTGAACGTCCAACCAAAATATGTAAAAAGCAGTTAAGAAAAGGTTCGAATATCCAACCATACATCATCAAATGCGGGAGCGGAGTTGTTCGGCTGTGAGTAGGTGTGAATGTCCGACCATAATTGCTGAAAAATGTGTTAGAAAAGGTAAAAATTCCGGTCCATACATCATCAAAAGCGAGAGAGGTTGTGTTCGGCTGCAAGTAGGTGTGAATGTCCAGCCATAATTACTCACAAACGGATAAGAAAAGGTAGTATTGCCAGACCATATATGATCAAAACATGGAGCGGAGGTGGTTCAGCTGCAAGAAGGTTTGAATGTCCGACTAAAGTTCAAATATATTAAAGAAAGCGGGAGGAGAGGTCTTCGGATGAGAGTGGTTGAAAATTTCCGACCATAATGTATAAAATGCGGTGAAAAAAAGGTGTGATAGAACACTAAAAGGTGGAGCGGAAGTGTTCGGCTGCAAGAAGGTGTGAATGTCCGACTATATTTGGTGAAAAGCAGGTGAAGCAAGGTCTGAATGCCCAACCTTACATCATCAAAAGCGAGATCAGAGGTGTTTGGCTGCAAGAAGGCCATAGTTTGCCAAAAGCGGGTAAGGTGCGAATGTCCGACTAAATATCAACAAAATTTGGGGCAGAGGTCTTTGGATGCAAGTGGGTGTGAATATCCAACCATACAAGTATGGTGGAGAGGAAGCTGTGAATAGCCGACCATAGTTTGGAAAAAGCGGGTAAGAAAAGGTTTGAATACCCGAACATACACCATCAAAAGAGGGAGCGGAGGTGTTCCGCTGTACGAAGGTGTGAATGTCCGACTATAGTTGGTAAAAAGCGGGTAAGAAAAGGTTAAAATACCTGACTGTACACAATCAATAGCGGGAGCGGATGTGTTCGGCTAAAAGAAGGTGTGAAAGTCCGACCATGGTTTGTAAAAAGCGGATAAGAAAAGGTGCGAATGTCCGACAATGTATGATCAAAAGAGAGAGCGGAGGTTTTCGGATACAAGAAGGTTTGAATGTCCCACCATAGTTTGTAAAAAGCGGGTAAGAAAAGGTTCGAATGCCCGAACATACACCATCAAAAGAGGGAGCGGAGGTGTTCCGCTGTAAGAAGGTGTGAATGTCAGACCATAGTTGCTAAAAAGCGGGTAAGAAAAGGTTAAAATACCCGACTGTACACAATCAATAGCGGGAGCGGAGTTGTTCGGCTACTAAAAGGTGTGAAACTCCGACCCTGGTTTGTAAAAAGCGGGTAAGAAAAGGTTCGAATGCCCGAACATACACCATCAAAGAGGGAGCGGAGGTGTTCCGCTGTAAGACGGTGTGAATGTCCGATCATAGTTGGTAAAAAGCGGGTAAGAAAAGGTTAAAATACCCGACTGTACACAATCAAAAGAGGGAGCGGAGTTGTTCAGCTAAGAGAAGGTGTGAAAGTCCGACCATGGTTTGTAAAAAGCGGGTAAGAAAAGGTTCGTATGCCCGAATATACACTATCAAAACCGGAAGCGTAGGTGTTCCGCTGCAAGAAGGTGTGAACGTCCGACCAAAGTTTGTAAAAAAGCAGTTAAGAAAAGGTTCGAATATCTAACCAAACATAATCAAAAGCGGGAGCAGAGCTGTTCGACTGCAAGTAGGTGTGAATGTCAGAGAATAATTTGCAAAAAGCTGATGAGAAAGGGTGAGAAATCCCGACTATACACCATCAAATGCGATTCTCCAACCATAATTGTTGAAAAATGTGTTAGAAAAGGTAAGAATGCCGTTCCATACATCATCAAAAGCGGGAGAGGTGGTGTTCGGCTGCAAGTAGGTGTGAATGTCCATTAATAATTGTTTTAAAACATGAAAGAAAATGTTCGAATATCAAACCTTACATGATCATTAGTGGGAGAGGAGGTCTTCAGCTGCAAGAATGTGTGAATGTCCAGCCATAATTGCTCACAAACGGGTAAGAAAAGGTACTATTGCCAGACCATATATGATCAAAACAGGGAGCGGAGGTGGTTCAGCTGCAAGAAGGTTTGAATGTCCGACTAAAGTTTGTAAAAAGCGGGTAAGACAAGGTGTGAATGCCCGACAATGTATGATCAAAAGAGGAGCGGAGGTTTTCGGGTGCAAGAAGGTCTGAATGTCCACCCATAATTACTGAAAAATGGGTAAGAAAAGGTGCGAAAGCCCAACCGCACATGATCATAAGTGGATGAGAAGGTGTTCGACTGCAAGTAGGTGTGAATGTAAGATCATAATTTGTAAAAAGCGGGTAAGAAAAGGTAAGAATGCCCAACCATAAATTATCAAAAGCGGCAGCAGAGTTTCGGCTGGTATTTATCAATGTCTAGATAGATTTCAACAAAAAACAACGTTGTACTTTGCAGTAAAAGAAAGTGCAAATCAAAAGTTTTAGGAATCCGAGAATAAGCTTATTTTCATGAGTTCTGCACGATTTCGGATTTTATGTATAAAATGAATTTCTTCACGCAAACTAAGTTAACACTGCTTTGTCCTTCATATGTACCCATTTCTACATATATTTCAAGCATAAACTTCCTCATATTACCCTGAATGAGAAAGAGCCACACTTGTGATTAAGCCATACCTCCCTTTTGAGGAGTTCTGCATGATTTGGGATTTTATCTATAAAATTAATTCCTTCACTCAAACTATGTTAAAACGGCTTTTACCTTCATATTTATCAATGTCTCGATAGATTTAAACAAAAAAAACAACGTTGTACTTTGCAATAAAAGAAAGAGCAAATCAAAAGTTTTAGGAATCCGAGAATAAGCTTATTTTCATGTGTTCTGCACGATTTCGGATTTTATGTATAAAATGAATTCATTCACTCAAACCAAGTTAAAACTGCTTTTTCCTTCATATTTATCAATGTCTAGATCGACTTCAACAAAGAACAACATTGTATTTTGCAGTAGAAGAAAGAGCAACACTGAAGGATCAGGAATCCGAGAATAAGCTTCTTTTCATACGTGCTGCATGATTTGGGATTTTATGTATAAAATGAATTCCTTCACTCAAACTAAGTTAACACTGCTTTGTCCTTCATATGTACCCATTTCTACATATATTTCAAGCATAAACTTCCTCATACTACCCTGAATGAGAAAGAACCAAACTTGTGATTAAGCCATACGCCCCTTTTGAGGAGTTCTGCATGATTTGGGATTTTATCTATAAAATCAATTCCTTCACTCAAACTATGTTAAAACGGCTTTTACCTTCATATTTATCAATGTCTCGATATATTTAAACAAAAAAACAACGTTGTACTTTGCAGTAAAAGAAAGAGCCAAGCAAAAGTTTTAGGAATCCGAGAATAAGCTTATTTTCATGAGTTCTGCACGATTTCGGATTTTATGTATAAAATGAATTCATTCACTCAAACCAAGTTAAAACTGCTTTTTCCTTCATATTTATCAATGTCTAGATCGACTTCAACAAAGAACAACATTGTACTTTGCAGTAGAAGAAAGAGCAACACTGAAGGATCAGGAATCCGAGAATAAGCTTATTTTCTTATGGGCAAGTGGGAACTGCTTTGTCCTTCATATTTATCAATGTGTAGATGGATTTCAACTTCTTCTACTGCAAAGTCCAATGTTGTACTTGTTGAAGTCGATCATTGATGAATATGGAAGGACAAAGCAGTTTTAACTTGGTTTGAGCAAAGCAATTCATTTTATAGCAAAATCCGAAATCGTGCAGAACTCATGAAAGCAGGCTTATACTCGGATTCCTGAAACTTTAGATTTGCTCTTTCTTTTACTGCAAAGTACAACGTTGTTTTTTTGTTTAAATATTTCTAGACATGGTAAATATGAAGGACAAATCAGTTTTAAAATAGTTTGAGTGAAGTAATGCATTTTATAAGCAAAATCCCAAATCATGCAGAACTCACGAAATGCTTTTTCTTGCTTTTCACTGCTTTTTACAAACTTTGGTCGGACGTTCACACCTTCTTGCATCCGAACACCTCCGCTTCCGCTTTTGATGATGTATATTCGGGCATTCGAACCTTTTTTTACCCGCTTTTTACAAACCATTGTCGGACTTTCACACCTTCTTGCAGCCGAACACCACCTCTCCCGCTTTTGATGGTCCAGTATTCTTACCTTTTCTAACACATTTTTCAGCAATTATGGTCGGACATTCACACCTACTCACAGCTGGACACCTCCGCTCCCGCTTTTGATCATACAATGTCGGGACATCGCTCCTTGTCTTACCTGCTTTTTACAAACTTTAGTCGAACATTCACACCTTCTTGCAGCTGAACACCTCCGCTCCCGCTTTTGATGATGTATAGTCGGGCTTTCGAGCCTTTTCTTACCCGGTTTTTACAAATTATGGTTGGACATTCAGACCTTGCAGCCGAACACCTCCGCTCTCTCTTTTGATCATACATTGTTGGGCATTCGCACCTTGTCTTACCCGCTTTTTACAAACTATAGTCAGACATTCACACCTTGCAGCTGAACCTCCGCTCCCTGTTTTGATCATGTATGGTCTGGCAATACTACCTTTTCTTCCCCCGTTTGTGAGTAATTATGGCTGGACATTCACACCTACTTGCAGTCGAACTGCTCTGCTCCCGCTTTTGATTATGTTTGGTTTGGATATTCGAACCTTTTCTTAACTGCTTTTTACAAACCATGGTCGGACTTTCACACCTTCTTGTAGCCGAACAACTCCGCTCCCGCTATTGATTGTGTACAGTCGGGTATTTTAACCTTTTCTTACCCGCTTTTTACCAACTATGGTCGGACTTTCACACCGTCTTACAGCGGAACACCTCCGCTCCCGCTTTTTATGGTGTATAGTCGGGCATTCGAACCTTTTCTTACCCGCTATTTACAAACTATGGTAGGACATTCAAACCTTCGTGTATCCGAAAACCTCCGCTCTCTCTTTTGATCATACATTGTCGGACATTCGCACCTTTTCTTACCCACTTTTTACAAACCATGGTCGGACTGTCACACCTTCTTGTAGCCGAACACATCCGCTCCCGCTATTGATTGTGTACAGTCGGGTATTTTAACCTTTTCTTACCCGCTTTTTACCAAGTATGGTGGGACATTCACACCTCCGTACAGCGGAACACCTCCGCTCCCTCTTTTGATGGTGTATGTTCGGGCATTCAAACCTTTTCTTACCCGCTTTTTCCAAACTACGGTCGGCTATTCACAGCTTCCTCTCCACCATACTTGTATGGTGGGATATTCACACCCACTTGCATCCGAAAACCTCCGCCCCAAATTTTGTTGATATTTAGTCGGACATTCGCACCTTACCCGCTTTTGGCAAACTATGGCCTTCTTGCAGCCAAACACCTCTGATCTCGCTTTTGATGATGTAAGGTTGGGCATTCAGACCTTGCTTCACCTGCTTTTCACCAAATATAGTCGGACATTCACACCTTCTTGCAGCAGAACACTTCCGCTCCACCTTTTAGTGTTCTATCACACTTTTTTTTCACCGCATTTTATACATTATGGTTGGAAATTTTCAACCACTTTCATCCGAAGACCTCTCCTCCCACTTTTGTTAATATATTTGAACTTTAGTTTGACATTCAAACCTTCTTGCAGCTGAACCACCTCCGCTCCCTGTTTTGATCATATATGGTCTGGCAATACTACCTTTTCTTACCCGTTTGTGAGTAATTATGGCTGGACATTCACACCTACTTGCAGCCGAACACAACCTCTCTCGCTTTTGATGATGTATGGACCGGCATTTTTACCTTTTCTAACACATTTTTCAGCAATTATGGTCGGAGATTCACACCTACTCACAGCCGAACAACTCCGCTCCCGCATTTGATGATGTATAGTCGGGCATTCTCACCCTTTCTCATCAGCTTTTTGCAAATTATGATCTGACATTCACACCTACTTGCAGTCGAACAGCTCTGCTCCCGCTTTTGATTATGTTTGGTTAGATATTCGAACCTTTTCTTAACTTCTTTTTACATATTTTGGTTGGACGTTCACACCTTCTTGTAGCCGAACACTTCCACTCCTGCTTTTGATGATGTATGGTTGGGCATTCACACCTTTTTTTTGCCCATTTTTCAGGAATTATGGGTGGACATTCACACCTTGCAGCTGAACACCTCCTATCCCACTTATGATCATGTGCGGTTTGATTTTCGAAAAGTTTCTTTCATGTTTTCTAGCAATTATTGATGGACATGTAGACCTTCTTGCAGCTGAACACCTCCGCTCCCGCTTTTGATCATACATTGTCAGGCATTCGCACCTTGTCTTACCCACTTTTTACAAACTTTAGTCGAACAGTCACACCTTTTTGCAGCCGAACACCACCTCTACCGCTTTTGATGATGTATGGTCCAGCATTCTTACCTTTTCTAACACATTCTTCAGGAATTATGGTCGGAAATTCACACCTACTCAGAGCCGAACACCTCCGCTCCCGCATTTGATGGTCTATAGTCGGGCATTCTACAGCGGAAAAGACTCATTCTTATGTTTGGTTAGATATTCGAACCTTTTCTTAACTGCTTTTTACAAACTTTGGTCGGACGTTCACAATATCTTGCAGCCGAACACCTCCGCTTCCGCTTTTGATGGTGTATATTCGGGCATACGAACCTTTTCTTACCCGCTTTTTACAAACCAAGGTCGGACTTTCACACCTTCTCTTAGCTGAACAACTCCGCTCCCTCTTTTGATTGTGTACAGTCGGGTAATTTAACCTTTTCTTACCCGCTTTTTACCATCTATGGTCGGACATTCACACCGTCTTACAGCGGAACACCTCCGCTCCCTCTTTTGATGATGTATGGTTAGGCATTCGCACCTTTTCTTACCCATTTTTCAGTAATTATGGGTAGACATTCACACCTTCTTGCAGCTGAACACCTCCTCTCCCGCTTATGATCATGTGCAGTTTGATATTCGAAAATTTTCTTTCATGTTTTCTAGCAATTATTGATGGACATTCAGACCGTCTTGCAGCTGAACACCTCCGCTCCCACTTTTGATGGTGTATAGTCGGGCTTTCGAGCCTTTTCTTCCCCGGTTTTTACAAATTATGGTTGGACATTCAGACCTTCTTGCAGCCGAAAACCTCCACTCCCTCTTTTGATCATACATTGTCGGGCATTCGCACCTTTTCTTACCCGCTTTTTACAAACCATGGTCGGACTTTCACACCTTTTAGTAGCCGAACAACTCCGCTCCCGCTATTGATTGTGTACAGTCGGGTATTTTAACCTTTTCTTACCCGCTTTTTACCAACTATGGTTGGACATTCACACCTTCTTACAGCAGAACACCTCCGCTCCCTGTTTTGATTATGTATGGTTTGACATTCGCACCTTCTCTCACCCGCCTTTTACTATGGTCGGCCATTTACAGCTTCCTCTCCACCATACTTGTATGGTGGGATATTCACACCCACTTGCATCCGAAGACCTCCGCCCCCACTTTTGTTGATATTTAGTCGGTCATTCGCACCTTACCCGCTTTTGGCAAACTATGGCCTTCTTGCAGCCAAACACCTCTGATCTCGCTTTTGATGATGTAAGGTTGGGCATTCAGACCTTGCTTCACCTGCTTTTCACCAAATATAGTCGGACATTCACACCCACTTGCATCCGAAGACCTCCGCCCCAAATTTTGTTGATATTTAGTCGGACATTCGCACCTTACCCGCTTTTGGCAAACTATGGTCGGACGTTCACACCTTCTTGTAGCCGAACACATGCACTCCTGCTTTTGATGATGTATGGTTGGGCATTCGCACCTTTTTTTTTTATCCATTTTTCAGGTATTATGGGTGGACATTCACACCTTCTTGCAGCTGAACACCTCCTCTCCCACTTATGATCATGTGTGGTTTGATTTTCGAAAATTTTCTTTCATGTTTTCTAGCAATTATTGATGGACATTTAGACCTTCTTGCAGCTGAACACCACCTCTCCCGATTTTGATTATGTATGGACCGGCATTTTTACCTTTTCTAACACATTTTTCAGCAATTATGGTTGGAGATTCACACCTACTCACAGCCGAACAACTCCGCTACCGCATTTGATGGTGTATAGTCGGGCATTCTCACCCTTTCTCATCAGCTTTTTGCAAATTATGATCTGACATTCACACCTACTTGCAGTCGAACAGGTCTGCTCCCGCTTTTGATTATGTATGGTTGGATATTCGAACCTTTTCTTAACTGCTTTTTACAAACTTTGGTTGGACGTTCACACCTTCTTGTAGCCGAACACATGCACTCCTGCTTTTGATGATGTATGGTTGGGCATTCGCACCTTTTTTTTTACCCATTTTTCAGGTATTATGGGTGGACATTCACACCTTCTTGCAGCTGAACACCTCCTCTCCCACTTATGATCATGTGTGGTTTGATTTTCGAAAATTTTCTTTCATGTTTTCTAGCAATTATTGATGGACATTTAGACCTTCTTGCAGCTGAACACCTCCTCTCCCGCTTATGATCATGTGCAGTTTGATATTCGAAAATTTTCTTTCATGTTTTCTAGCAATTATTGATGGACATTCAGACCTTCTTTCAGCTGAACACCTCCGCTTCCGCTTTTGATTGTGTATAGTCGGGCTTTCGAGCCTTTTCTTCCCCGGTTTTTACAAATTATGGTTGGACATTCAGACCTTCTTGCAGCCGAAAACCTCCGCTCCCTCTTTTAATCATACATTGTCGGGCATTCGCACCTTTTCTTACCTGCTTTTTACAAACCAGGGTCGGACTTTCACATCTTTTAGTAGCCTAACACCTCCGCTCCCGTTATTGATTGTGTACAGTTGGGTATTTTAACCTTTTCTTACCCGCTTTTTACCAACTATGGTCTGACATTCACACCTTCTTGCAGCCGAACACTTCCGCTTCACCTTTTAGTGTTCTATGGGGTATTCACACCTTTTTTTTCACCGCATTTTATAGATTATGGTTGGAAATTCTCACCCACTCTCATCCGAAGACCTCTCCTCCCACTTTTGTTAATATATAGTCGGGCATTCGAACCTTTTCTTACCCGCTTTTTACAAATTATGGTCGAACATTCCCACCTACTTGCAGCCGAATACTTCCGCTCCACCTTTTAGTGATGTATGGTTGGCATTTGCACCTTTTCTTACCCTCTTTTTATACTGATTGCTGAAGATTAAGTTGTTCTTTCTCAAACTACAACATTTTTTTAATTGTTGAAACTTGATTTGAAGTGGATAAATAAGGAGGACAAACAGTTTTAAGTCAGGCTGATAGAAGGAATTAATTTTATAGCAAAATCTGTATTTCGTCATATGTCAAGAGATGCTTATTGCTGAAGAAGTTCTTTCTCATTCTACAAAGTACAACGTTGTTTATCGTTGAAACTTGATTAGACATGAATAAATATGAAGGACAAAGCAGTCTTAACATGGTTTGAGTTAAGGAATTCGTTTTATAGTAGAATCCGAATTCGTGCATAACTCGTAAAATAGAGCTTATTTTCGGATTCCTGAAGAATGAGTCTGGTTCTTTCTCATAATACAAAGTTTGTTGTTTATTGTTGAAACTTCATCAGAAGTGAAGAAATAAGGACAAACCGTTTTAAGTAAGTTTGATAGAAGGATTTCATTTTATAGCAAAATCTGTATTCTTTCATATCTCCTGGAGAGAAGCTTATTGCTGAAAATTAGGTCTGGTTCTTTTTCATACTACAAAATACAGTGTTGTTTATTGTTGAAACTAGATTAGAAGTAGATAAATATGAAGGACAAAGCAGTTTGAACTTGGTTTGAGAGAAGGAATTAATTTTATTGCAAAATCCGAATTCATGCATAACTCGTCAAATAGATAGTGATGTGTCGTTCGTGAGCGATTTGTTCGATATGAACTAATTTTTTATATGACTCGGGAGTAACGAGTTGTCTCAGTGAGTGATTTGTTCAATTTCATGCAGTAGCCTTCCTCACCACATGGCAGGCGGCAGCTTCATAAGTTCAGTCAGCAGGACAGGAAACAGTATTGATTCGTTCACGACTCAACTCCTCGGCTGACGGGTCCTCGCACAGGAAACAGTATTGATTCGTTTATGACTCAACTCCTTGGGTCTTTGTTCATTTGTCACGTTTCAAATTCTACGTTTCATTTGACAGGCTGAAGAGCAGTAGGCACAACAGTTCGTTCACAAACCGGATCATTAATCTCATAGACTATTCTACCTTCAACAAGTTGGAAACCACAATCGACTCTCTAGATGCAGAAAAAGCATTTGATCGAGTGAACTGGAAATTTTTATTCGCAACATTAAACAAATTCGGGTTTGGGTCACACTTCATCAAATGGATAAGGATATTATATAGCTCCCCAAATGCAAGTGTCAGGACAAATGATCAAACTTCTCCAAGCTTCAGTCTGCAGAGAGGTACAAGACAGGGTTGCCCATTTTCTTCCTCATTTTTTGCTTTTTTCATCAAACCTTTAGCAGCTTCTATCAGACAAGATAGAAATATTAAAGGCATCCAATCCCAAAATATTGAGCATAAAATAAGTCTTTATGCTGATGATGTATTACTTTTCCTTCAGAACTCACAGACGTCTCTCACACACACGATCACACTCATAAATAAATTCTCAGCACTTTCTGACTACTCTATCAACTGGTCTAAGACCACAGTTCTGCCCATTAACTGTAGGGTCCAGAATATACCTGCAAATATTAGATATTTAGGCATAAACATTTCCTCCAGGGTCTCAGAGCTAACAAACCTAAATTATGTTTTAAATTTTTCACAAGAACATCTTGTTTGGTCAGTTAAGTACTGAAAAGTCATTGATTTGGGCATACTTTAACATGTTAAAGGGGCTTTTGAAACTGTTATTTTTCACACAAAGGATTTTTCTGATGTGAAAGTGTATAGTAGAGGTCGGTTAAAAAACCTTTTTAAAAGAATTTGAGCTCATTCAAGGATAGTATGATGAGGGGCTGATATACTAACCTTTCCCTATATATATATATATATAATTGTTTCACTGATGTTAATTTGTTTAAAATCTGGTCATTTCTAACATATGTATCGGCCCACAATTTCACAATCGGTGCCTCCAAAGTAAGTTCTTTCCTATACTCACATGAGTGAAGTGCACAGTGAATTAGAAGTTACTGAAGGCCTGTCAGAGGGAGCATTGGGCCCAGTATTCATTGTAAATGCCTTGTGATACGTCTTCGTAACACGTTTTATATAGTACAACCTGTCACTAAAGGAGCTCCACAGTTTGTCTGTCGTACTGCTTTGGTGGAGGTTGTGGGCCTTATAAATAAATTATATTCATATATTTATAGATTCTAAAGATATAGTGATTAAAAGAGGTTGACAACGCCACCTAGGTTTGAGAGCCCAAGACTCTAAAGACACGTACAGGTTCTTAATCAAAACAAGGTTTGAGCAGACTTAAAAAAACAGGAGTCTAACTGGTATTTTACAAGATTTATTGTCATAAAATAGGTAACCCAGCCCAAAATCTCCGCCAAGGATCCCACAGCCTCTGGATCATCTCACTCTCCAACTCTCTGGGGCAAGTGACAGACATCCAACTCTGGTGGTGGAACAAACCCTCAGTCACTCCAAAACACAAGAGTGAGGAAATATCAGTACTCACTGGTAGTCCACCTCCACCTCCACGGCCCTTGAAGAAGGCTCCGTACCCCCCATGCTCCCCGGGCGCTGTAATTGGCTGCCCCACTGCTCCAGTGTATGGCATCTGTCTCCATGAGTGTGTCACCCTGTGCATGTGTGTGTTCAACAGGTCCCAACCTGGATAGGTCAAATGCGGAGGAGTAATATTAAATTAAATAATTTTAGTTATTTACACTGATCCTCTATCATTCAAATGGTTATTAGTATGCCATGAGACTAAAGTGAAAGAAAGTTTACCAGTTTTGACAATAATTAAAACCAGATTCATTCTGCGGGAGGCTCCCTGGGGTTATAATTGCAAGACAGTTTCTCCTGAAATGCCTCAAGTCAAGATGAAGCACAGGTCTGCTACTCAGGCTTTGTGGACTCTTCTTTTATAACGAACCTTTACACAGAAAACTGTGAAAATGTCGTTCCTCCTCTCCAGTACCCCCGAATAGACCTTACCAGGGAGGCTGAGGAGTGTGATCCCGTTATTCCTGTCTGACACACATATTCTTACAATTTGAATTTATTGAAGTCTGTTAAAAATGAAAAATGTGTTTTTATGTCCAACAACGTTCTTTTAAATATTTGATGCTAATGATAAAAGCTCCAATGATGTCAGATTTTATGTTCAAAGCAGAACATGTGAAACAGCATAAAAAGTGAACGTTGACTTAACAGCATACATGTGTAACTGTGCTGTCGACACAGTGATGTAAACACCAGATAAAGAGAGAGAATGAGCTTTTACTGTCGGACTGTGTTGATTAAAGTGAGGACAGAAAACAACAGACTGAGCGAACAAAGAGAAAATCAGGAGCCTGCAGGGAAATCTTGCCCCACAGCTGAAAGTTTCTCCTTTAAACAGAGAAGTTTCAGTATTTTTCTGTTTTCACCACACTGCTGAATGAGTTCAGGTGTTGATGCTGTTCAGTGTTTCCTGAATCTTTCTGTTCTGTTGAAGAGTACTTTTTGTTGTAAATGATGTTGTCAGATTGGTGAATAAAATCTACTCTTTGTTCCACTGTCTTTATATAGAAAGTCCAAGATCTTTAATCCTTCCGCAGGCAAGAGGAAACATGGCTCTGATGAGGCTAAAGAACACGAGCAACAATTTACTAAAAGTTTATTGAACTTTTTGCATTGTTTCATTCCAACAAATACTCCTGCAGTTAAAGTGTTCCACACATACGTTATCTAACTTTTTAAACAAAATCACATGTATACATATATTTAATTTCTATTGAGAAATGCAGCAGAGCACCAGAGTTTCCTCATGTGTAAGAGGATGGAGGTGTGTTTGATGGGTCAAACACACAAAAAACACCTGGGCAGTCAGATCAAGCAGCTTTAAGCAGCTTGGTGGTTTTACTCTCTTTGGCTCCACTTTCTCAAGACGTCCTCTGCTGCGTCCAGAGTGGAGTCCTCCTGTTAGACACTAATTCATATGCTGATGTACATTCCAGCTGCCGTGACACTAAACAGGGAAACTCATCTTTTAACACCAGTAAAATCTATTCATTATTCAAATATTTTGACCTGTTTTGACTCCCCCTGTAAGCATGTAGTGTTCTAACACTTCACACTGTGCGGTCAATGCTTGTTCCTTTAAAAAAGGAGTGTATCAACTCTATGTAAGCACAGTGCATAAATGTGTACAATAAAAGGGGATATCAAACCCTCAACAATATCAAAAATACCTTATTTGTCTTGGGAAGAATAACTTTTGAAGAAAATGACCTTTTAATTGTTTCTTATTTTGATAAAAGAATCCAAACAAGTGCGTAATTTTTTTTTTCATGTTTTATTTTATTTAAACACATAAATCAATGTAATAATAATTTGTGTAGGATCTTATTCATATTCTTATTTGAATGACACAATAATGCTCTGAACAGTTGTGAGAACACCAGATTCTCACATGTGGGGATGCTTCCAGCATAAATCCCCACATCCTGAATCAGTTGTTCAGGATGAAAAGATAGAGTCGTGCAAAAGATAGATACATTTGAAGTATTTTTATTGATGTTACTGTAACAGGAGGTATAGAGATTTCATTGGATGACTAGTCTTGTGCGCGAATACTAAACGCTGCTGCTACTTTCTCTCTTGATGTTGTTGTATTTGTATTGTCTACGATGTTTTGGCGTCATATATTTTTTGAAGAGCCTCCACATTGAAGGCAGCTCTGGTCTTTCTTCTGAGGGGTTAAACTTGTCCACTGCTTGTTCTGGTACTGCAAGTTGAAGAGACAAGTCTTCTGTGGTATGTAAGGGGTTTGATGTTGGAGAGTCCTCTGACTGTTTAGAGGCTGGTTCCATTTCGATGACAATGAAAGTTCTTTCTTGATTTTGCTTTGGAAGTGGTTCTTGGACAACGATCAGTGATGAAATGTCCTCCGTGTCTTGAGTTTCCTGCATGACTTCAGACTGGTCGTTCTTTATAATGGTCTCTACCGTCTTTTTGCTTTCGCGCCGACGCTTTTTAGAGGAAACTTTCTCCTTTGGTGGCTCTGAGACATCTTTTGGTTGTGGGACTAATTCCATTTCGATGTCACTCACCAGCTCTGGGACCACGTCTGGTTGTGGCACTCCAGCCTGATGAGCCAAATCTGATGGAATCACTTCCTGTGAGTCTTCAGAAGCCCTTTCTATTTCCTTTTCTTCCACGGGTTCAGAAATCTTCTCTGGTTCCTGGATATAAATCGGTGATGAAATGTCCTCCGTGTCTTGAGGTTCCTGGATGACTTCAGGCAGGTTCTTTACAATGGTTTCTGGCATCTTTTTGTTCTTGCGCCGACGCTTCTTTGATGTAACGTTCTCTTTTGGTGGCTCAGGGATCCCTTGTGGTTCTGTTTTGTTGACTCCATCCACTTCTGGATTCGATACTTCCACTTGTGAAGCCAGCTCTTCTACAGTTATGTTCTTTGGTGGAAGACGTATCTGATCTAAATGGAGTTCTGGGAGGATGTACAGCTCTGTTTTTTCTTCTGGCTTGATGATGAGGGATAGAAATACAGCCTTCATAAGTTCTGCCACCTTCTTTTCCTGTGTCTTTGTTTCCTCCTCCTGTGCCTTTAGTTTGGAGGCAAGATCAATATTGGAGGCAGTCTTTTCTTTGAGTTGTTCTTTCAAGCTCTCTACCTCTTTTACAACTGACTGATATTCAGTTTCAGATACTGGTGGTTTCAGTGTTTCAATCAATTCTGCAATTACGTCATTGCATTCCTTGAGCTCCTGCTCACACTTTTCACGGAGATGACGCTCACACTTCAAACAGTTTTCCAGGTCCTTGAGTTTTTCCTCAGAAATGGAGCAGCTATTCTCTGCTGCGACTCTTCTGTCTTTTTCTCGTGTTAGAAAGAAATTCTTTTTCAGCAGCTTAGTCCTGACAATATCCATCCGATGGTATAAATAGTTGATCTTGTCCTTATTATGTTGGTAAGATTCCTGTAATTTTTCTGATCCATAATCATCGTTGGCAGCAGAGGCATTAGAGGGAATCTCCTCGGTTTGTGAAATTGGAAACTTCCACGTGACGCGACGAACTTTGGAGGCCTGGGGATGATCCTGCACAAGCTGGACGTCCTCGGAATGAGGAGTCACAGCCGCAGCAGAGACCTGGGATTGTTCCTTTTCCAACACGTCCAACATTTCTGATCTGTTGGTGGGTTCCTCCAAACTTTCATCACTGCCAAAAGTAATGTTATATTTGTAGGACGCCTGAGATTGTTCTTTTTCAAACAGGTCATTTTCTAGGTTTGATTTTAAAATTTCTCGCCTGTTGGTGGGTTCCTTATAACTTTCCTTACTGACAAAAGTAATGTTATAATTGTAGGACGCCTGAGATTGTTCTTTTTCAAACAGGTCATTTTCTAGGCTTGATGTTAAAATTTCTTGCCTGTTGGTAGGTTTCTTATAACTTTCATTACTGCCAAAAGTAATGTTATATTTGTTGGAGGCCTGGGCTTGTTTGTCGGTTTGTGAATTTGGAAACTTCCACGTGACGCAACGTACTTTGGAGGCCTGGGGATGATCCTGCACCAGCTGGACGTCCTCGGAATGAGGAGTCACAGCCGCAGCAGAGACCTGGGATGGTTCTTTTTCCTCTTCGTCATTTACTGTTTGAGGAGACGGGGAATCCTCAGAGGCCTGGCATTGTTCTTTTTCACACAGCTCATTTTCTGACCTGTTGGTGGGTTCCTCATAACCTTCATTATCGCCAAAAGTAATGGTATATGTGTAGATATCCTCAGGTAAATCGTCCTCTACCATGTCACACCACTGAAGTGGAGCAGATGATATCTTGGTTTGACTCATTTTGCTTGTTGTTTTTAAGAGCTTGTCAAAATTACTATTTAAGATAGTAATTAAGTGTTGTTTTTAATAGTTTGTCAAAATTACTATTTAAGATAGTAATTAAGTGTTGTTTTTTTAGACGATGTGAAAACCGTTTGCTGTGACTTTCAAATTCGCTTCGAAAACTGGACGTGTTTCTTCAGATAAACTCCTGACGAACTGTGAAATAGGAGGGAAAATGTCTGGCCTATATAACATTTGTGATGTCAAACAACATCAGTGGTGACATCAATTGTGATGTCAAACAACATCAGTGGTGACATCAATTGTGATGTCATCATCAGTGATGACCAGAAGAGAGATTGTGATGTCATCAGTGATGTCATCAGTGATGACATCACAATTTAGTGATAAGACTAAAAAAGAGCAATGGCATTCCGTTCTCAGTCACCATCTTGTGTGTTGTTTTGCTCTCTTGTTCAGTTTTATGATTATACATTTTTAAACTTTTTTCTGTGAAATCTCAAAATATTATTGTCCAGGTCAGTTTTAATGCATTCATTGTATGTTATGGTACTCACGACTGCTTTCTTCATGCCTCCACTGGAAAATTGGACCTCATTCTGTGATGATCTGCAGGTTTGAAGGCCTCTGTTCTGTCTCTCTTCTGGTCTGTGATTCCAACCACAGATTCTGAATGGAATTGAAGTCCGGATTCCAGAATGTTGATTTTTGTTCTCTGTTAATCACTTGACGACTTCAGCTGAATACTTCATGTCACTGTCACGTTGGAAGGTCCACTTCTGCCAGTTTTCAGCAACCAGTGTAATGTTTCCCACTAGCAGTGTTTTCCAAGACAGAATAATGTCAGTTTTTAAAATGTTTCCAAAATAAACCTTTTTCCACATTCAAACTGAAGCAGACACCCTTTCCACTTTTAAGATTAGGCTTAAAACTTTTCTTTTTGATAAAGCTTATAGTTAGGGATGGCTCAGGTGATCCTGAAACATCCCATAGTTAAGCTGCTATAGGATTAGACTGCTGGGGTTCATCTGTCCCACCTTTCCTCACTTTGTTCTCTTTTTCCCCATTTAAAAAAGCCTCAAAATAAAAGTGAGTTTTAGGTGGCTACAATAGAATAGAATAGAATAGAATAGAATAGAATAGAATAGAATAGATAAATATTTTATTCATCCCCCAGTGAGGGAAATTCAAATTAGTCAAGTAGCTCATTAAAATATAAATATTTCCAATGATTGTATATTAGACAACAACAACAATCATAATAATAATCAATGACTAAATTTGAGAAGAACATGTCAGCAGTCGCTGTTAAAAAGCCTTATGGCTGTGGGGACAAAGGACCTCCTGAACCTCTCAGTCCTGCAGTTCAGTGAGATGAGCCTCTCACTGCAGCTGCTCCTCTCTCCTGCCAGGATGCTGTGGAGAGGATGTTTATTGTTCTCCAAAACAGAATATGATTTCCTCCTCATCCGTTGCTCCACCACAGCACCGAGAGGGTCGAGCCTTCTGCCTACCACAGAACAAGTCTTTTTCACCAGTTTGTCCAGGCACCTTGTTAGAATTAAAATTAACTAACAGACAACGGCATGAAACCAAGAAATCCCTCAGAGGCCTCGGTATTTTACTTGCAAGGGGAGAACAACACCCGAACCTACTCTCTGCAGATTCACAAGAGTTCTCCAACGAGTGGTTGCTTCCCTTGCTCTTTTATTAGGTGACACATACATACAATCCCCTATGTGCCCAGGTCTGGCATATCTCCTTAGTTTGGAGGCATCTCCTTATTTGGGGAGCTATAAAGATAACGATCAGTGGGGAGACAACATTCCTTCTTCTTCTCCTTGTGAAGTTTTGATATGAACTGGCCTCTCTGGCTGTGACTTTTATTTAATGATAAAAAGCAAACTTTTCTGACACACCTACAGTTTTTGTCTTAAGTGCAACTCCCCCAGCAGACAACAGCATTGAACAGTGCATAGGAGTGATCAAACATGCATTTCATATCTCTACAGACATGAGCCGTCTAGGGAAGAAGAGACGGCTCAGGCCAATCTGAACACTGAACGCTAAGGACAAACTTTTTCCTTTGCGCCTTTGATTATGAGCGAATATATCCAACTAATGTGTGAGTCATTTTGTCATCATCACCCGTCTTGCATAGGTACTGTACTTTTCAGCAGCATTAGATTTCTAAGATAATGCGTCATTTGGAAGGTCAGACATGATAGTTTGTAGTATATTGGGTCCAAACTGTCTATCAAGGCAGACAGCATGAAGGTATGTTTACAGACTGTGTTTGGATCTAAATGTGTCTTTATTCTGTATGAACCTGCCATTGTCTCACTGCTCTTTGTATCAATAATGCAGATCAGGACCACTGAGCTCCTGCACGGAATCCCTGATTGTTCAGCAAATATTTAAAGTCAGAGTGAACATTCCCGGTTTCCCCAATTGTCACTGTCAAGTACAGTCAAATGTGCTAAAGTTGATGTTTTCTTGGCACATTTACTTTTCACCAGGGGAGAAGTGCTGCTGAGCAGAATTTTTACTTCCATAAAGATTCAAGTTGCATACACATAATTAACCTCTTGGTGACTGAATGATTAATAGAGGTCCATAATTCATGCATTACTTTAGAAAATTCCTAAGATTGCTGCAGAGCAGCATGATTCTCCAGAGAAACCTAATCTGAGCTGCACTGTCACCACTCCTGCAGCACTCTCTCCAGAAGATGGAGACCTTGTGCCAGTGTAGAGATTCCTGCCCGAGCACCAAAGATATCACAGTTAAAAGTCTCAGATGATAAGGAGTTGTTGGTGAAAATATAATGAAGCATCTCAAAAATGTTTTAACCACATTTTCACATTTTTCTGTGTAAGGGTTTGTTATAAAAGAAGAGTCCACAAAGCCTGAGTAGCAGACCTGTGCTTCATCTTGACTTGAGGGATTTCAGGAGAAACTGTCTTGCAATTACAACCTCAGGGAGCTTCCCGCAGAATAAATCTGGTTTTAATTATTGTCAAAACAGTTCAACTTTCTTTCACTTTAAGAGACCACTGTGATATACACAGTTTCATGGAATACTAATGACCATTTGAATGATAAAGAATCAATGTAAGTAACTAAGATGACTTTATTAAGATTACTTTATTGTCATGTAGTCACACGAAATTACTCTCCGCATCTGACTCATCCGGGTTGGCACCTGTTGAACACACACATGCACGGGGTGACACACTCAGCGCCCAGGGAGCATGGGGGGTACGGAGCGGCGAGATTAGGAATGGAAGGTTATTGGAGGACCCACTCTAACCACAGAGCCTGATAGGTTGTGGGTACAGTGGCACACGTTACACCGGCGGCTCCTGGGTACGGGGACCATTATGAAGAATTGAATCTCTGCACCATGTAAATCAAAGATGTCAGATGACACCAAACGAAAAAACAAAAAATAAGGAAGAGGTAAATCTGAAATGGTTGTTAAAAAACCATCTGAGGTTGCCGTGACAAAGTGACAGGATAACAAGGCAGTCTTGATGGCCTCCACTGTCCGTGGGATACAGCCCCAGGACAGTTGCATGAGATGGTCAACAAAAGAGAAGCTCCATGTTACTGTGCCTCGACCAGCTGTTGTAGCTGAATACAACAAAAACATGGGCGGCTTCGGTTTGTGCGACCGCATGATCAGCTTCTATCCAATGTCAAGCCGCACAAGAAAATGGACCTGCATTTTGTTGACCTGGCAGCTGGATCGAGTACAGGTCAGACCACCAAGTCTCTGGAAAACCAGAGAAAGAGAGGCTGCAGTATTTCGACTTCAAACTGCTGCTGGCTGAGGAGATGATTGCTCAGGCACAGGGAGATCACAAGGCTGACAATGTGGCCAGTGATGATGAAGAGATGAGTACTGATGAAGAGTACATTCCAACAAAGAAGAGGAGGCCTGTTGAACCTCAGCCCAATGCCAATGTCCAAAAATACAGGGCAGTCCATTTGCCAAAGATGGAGGAGGCTGCTCATTCATCACGGTGCAGAAGAGAGGGATGCAAAGGGGACACATATGTCAAGTGCATCAAGCATAACATGTTTCTGTGTGTTTCAAAGGCCAAAAACTGTTTCCTGTTGTACCATTCATGATACACTGTGATTTGGAGCTGTATGTGATGCCGTAAATTTGAGTATTCAAACATTGTTGGGTGTTCTGCTAAGTTTAAATTCTTGTTCAAATGTTTATTGTGGGGAGTACCAGTAAGGATATTCCAGTAAATATGTGTTTATTTTGGTGCCATGTTTAACTAACCCTGTTTGGTAGTTTGAAGAGTTGACAGTGAGAAATTGCGATAGTATAGGTCAGACAGAAATGTGCTGATTTCCTCCCTCATGTAAAATAGCCAGATCATTCAGATGTCTTCATCTATTTTAATGTTTATGAAATAAGAAGATTTTTTAAAAGAAATCCACATGAAAATGAATTCGGTATTATAACATTACATCATTACATTTTATATCAAACAAGACCCGATGTCCACCACAAGGGACAGTCCAGAAAAAATAAATAAACAATGTTTTTGAAAAAAAATTGTTGCAGTATGTTTCTTTCAACCACAATACTTAAATTATCATAAAAATATCAAAAAAGCAAAACTTGTTTCCTCTGGGTCTCTCATGGCATACTAATAACCATTTGAATGGTAAAGAATCAATGTAAGTAACTAAGATGACTTTATTAAGATTACTTTATTCTCATGTAGTCACACGAAATGACTCTCCGCATCTGACTCATCCAGGTTGGCACCTGTTGAACACACACATGCACGGGGTGACACACTCAGCGCCCAGGGAGCATGGGGGGTACGGAGCGGCGAGATTAGGAATGGAAGGTTATTGGAGGACCCACTCTAACCACAGAGCCTGATAGGTTGTGGGTACAGTGGCACACGTTACACCGGCGGCTCCTGGGTACGGGGACCATTATGAAGAATTGAATCTTTGCACCATGCAAATCAAAGATGTCAGATGACACCAAACGAAAAAACAAAAAATAAGGAAGAGGTAAATTGCACCTTTTCTTACCCATTTTTCAGTAATTATGGGTGGAAATTCACACCTTCTTGCAGCTGAACACCTCCTCTCCCACTTATGATCATGTGTGGTTTGATATTCGAAAATTTTCTTTCATGTTTTCTAGCAATTATTGATGGACATTCAGACCTTCTTTCAGCTGAACACCTCCGCTTCCGCTTTTGATTGTGTATAGTCGGGCTTTCGAGCCTTTTCTTCCCCGGTTTTTACAAATTATGGTTGGACATTCAGACCTTCTTGCAGCCGAAAACCTCCGCTCCCTCTTTTAATCATACATTGTCGGGCATTCGCAGCTTTTCTTACCTGCTTTTTACAAACCAGGGTCGGACTTTCACATCTTTTAGTAGCCTAACACCTCCGCTCCCGTTATTGATTGTGTACAGTTGGGTATTTTAACCTTTTCTTACCCGATTTTTACCAACTATGGTCTGACATTCACACCTTCTTGCAGCCGAACACTTCCGCTTCACCTTTTAGTGTTCTATGGGGTATTCACACCTTTTTTTTCACGCATTTTATAGATTATGGTTGGAAATTCTCACCCACTCTCATCCGAAGACCTCTCCTCCCACTTTTGTTAATATATAGTCGGGCATTCGAACCTTTTCTTACCCGCTTTTTACAAATTATGGTCGAACATTCCCACCTACTTGCAGCCGAATACTTCCGCTCCACCTTTTAGTGATGTATGGTTGGCATTTGCACCTTTTCTTACCCTCTTTTTATACTGATTGCTGAAGATTAAGTTGTTCTTTCTCAAACTACAACATTTTTTTAATTGTTGAAACTTGATTTGAAGTGGATAAATAAGGAGGACAAACAGTTTTAAGTCAGGCTGATAGAAGGAATTAATTTTATAGCAAAATCTGTATTTCGTCATATGTCAAGAGATGCTTATTGCTGAAGAAGTTCTTTCTCATTCTACAAAGTACAACGTTGTTTATCGTTGAAACTTGATTAGACATGAATAAATATGAAGGACAAAGCAGTCTTAACTTGGTTTGAGTTAAGGAATTCGTTTTATAGTAGAATCCGAATTCGTGCATAACTCGTAAAATAGAGCTTATTTTCGGATTCCTGAAGAATGAGTCTGGTTCTTTCTCATAATACAAAGTTTGTTGTTTATTGTTGAAACTTCATCAGAAGTGAAGAAATAAGGACAAACCGTTTTAAGTAAGTTTGATAGAAGGATTTCATTTTATAGCAAAATCTGTATTCTTTCATATCTCCTGGAGAGAAGCTTATTGCTGAAAATTAGGTCTGGTTCTTTTTCATACTACAAAATACAGTGTTGTTTATTGTTGAAACTAGATTAGAAGTAGATAAATATGAAGGACAACGCAGTTTGAACTTGGTTTGAGAGAAGGAATTAATTTTATTGCAAAATCCGAATTCATGCATAACTCGTCAAATAGATAGTGATGTGTCGTTCGTGAGCGATTTGTTCGATATGAACTAATTTTTTATATGACTCGGGAGTAACGAGTTGTCTCAGTGAGTGATTCGTTCATTTTCATGCAGTACCCTTCCTCACCCCATGGCAGGCGGCAGCTTCATAAGCTCAGTCAGCAGGACACGAAACAGTATTGATTCGTTCACGACTCAACTCCTCGGGTGACGGGTCCTCGCACAGGAAACAGTATTGATTCGTTCATGACTCAACTCCTCGGCTGACGGGTCCTCGCACAGGAAACAGTATTGATTAGTTTACGACTAAACTCCTTGGGTCTTCGTTCATTTGTCACGTTTCAAATTCTACGTTTCATTTGACAGGCTGAAGAGCAGTAGGCACAACAGTTTGTCCACAAACCGGATCATTAATCTCATAGACTATTCTAGCATCAACAACTTGGAAACCACAATCGACTCTCTAGATGCAGAAAAAGCATTTGATGGAGTGAACTGGAAATTTTTATTCGCAGCATTAAACAAATTCGGGTTTGGGTCACACTTCATCAACTGGATAAGGATATTATATAGCTCCCCAAATGCAAGTGTCAGGACAAATGATCAAACTTCTCCAAGCTTCAGTCTGCAGAGAGGTACAAGACAGGGTTGCCCACTTTCTCCCTCACTTTTTGCTATTTTCATCAAACCTTTAGCAGCTTCTATCAGACAAGATAGAAATATTAAAGGCATCCAATCCTAAAATATTGAGCATAAAATAAGTCTTTATGCTGATGATGTATTACTTTTCCTTCAGAACTCACAGACGTCTCTCACTCACACGATCACACTCATAAATAAATTCTCAGCACTTTCTGACTACTCTATCAACTAGTCTAAGACCACAGTTCTGCCCATTAACTGCAGGGTCCAGAATATACCTGCGATCACTTTACAGTCAGGAAATAATAGATATTTAGGCATAAACATTTCCTCCAGGCTCTCAGAGTTAACAAAGCTAAATTATGTGCAATTATTAAAGACTTATTAAAGAAAGCAGAGGACGATCTCTCTCGTTGGAAGTCCTTACCTATATCACTTATGGGGAGAGTTACAACCATTAAAATGATGATACTACCAAAAGTTAACTATTTGTTCTCAATGATCCCCATAAAACCATCTGCTACTTGGTTTAAGTCACTAGATTCATGCATCTCCAAATTTCTGTGGAAAAACAAACCACCACGTATTAGTTTAAAAACCCTACAGAAGACCAAGGACTGTGGTGGATTAGATTTACCTCATTTTCAGCACTATTCCTTAGCCAATAGGTTACAGTATATATCAAAATGGTTTAAACCTAGCCCAATAGATGAACCATGGATAAATATAGAACAAGCATTGTGTGATAATCTGGAAATCTCTGACCTGCCACTTATTAGTCAAAATATTTACATCAAAAGCGGAAGCGGAGGTGTTCGGCTGCAAGAAGGTGTGAACGTCCGACCAAAGTTTGTAAAAACCAGTTAAAAGGTTCCAATATCCAACCAAACATAATCAAAAGCGGGAGCAGAGCTGTTCGACTGCAAGTAGGTGTGAATGTCAGATCATAATTTGCAAAAAGCTGATGAGAAAGGGTGAGAATGCCCGACTATACACCATCAAATGCGGGAGCGGAAGTGTTCGGCTGTGAATAGGTGTGAATGTCCGACCATAATTGCTGAAAAATGTTTAAGAAAAGGTGCGAATGCCCAACCATACATCATCAAAAGCAGGAGTTTATGTGTTCGGCTACAAGGTTTGAATGTCCTACCATAGTTTGTAAAAGGCGGGTAAGAAAAGGTTCGAATGCCCGAACATACACCATCAAAAGAGGGAGCGGAGGTGTTCCGCTGTAAGAAGGTGTGAATGTCCGACCATAGTTGGTAAAAAGCGGGTAAGAAAAAGTTCGAATGCCCGAATAAACACCATCAAAAGCAGAAGCGGAGGTGTTCAGCTGTAAGAAGGTGTGAAAGTCCCACCAAAGTTTGTAAAAAGCAGTTAAGAAAAGGTTCGAATATCTAACCAAACATAATCAAATGCGGGAGCAGAGCTGTTCGACTGCAAATAGGTGTGAATGTCAGATCATAATTTGCAAAAAGCTGATGAGAAAGGGTGAGAATGCCCGACTATACACCATCAAATGCGGGAGCGGAGTTGTTCGGCTGTGAGTAGGTGTGAATTTCCAACCATAATTGCTGAAAAATGTGTTAGAAAAGGCTAGAATGCCGGTCCATACATCATCAAAAGCGGGAGAGGTGGTGTTCGGCTGCAAGTAGGTGTGAATGTCCAGCCATAATTACTCACAAACGGGTAAGAAAAGGTAGTATTGCCAGACCATACATGATCAAAACAGGGGGCGGAGGTGGTTCAGCTGCAAGAAGGTGTGAATGTCCGACTAAAGTTTATAAAAAGCAGGTAAGACAAGGTGCGAATGCCCGACAATGTAAGATCAAAAGAGGGAGCGGAGGTTTTCGGCTGCAAGAAGGTCTGAATGTCCACCCATAATTCCTGAAAAATGGATAAAAACAGGGTGCGAATGCCAGACCATACATCATCAAAAGCAGGAGTGGATGTGTTCGGCAACATGAAGGTTTGAATGTCCATCAATAATTGCTTTAAAACATGAAAGAAAATTTTCGAATATCAAACCGCACATGATCATAAGCGGGAGAGGAGGTGTTCCGCTGTAAGAAGGTGTGAATGTCCGACCATAGTTGGTAAAAAGCGGGTAAGAAAAGGTTAAAATATCCGACTGTACACAATCAATAGTGGGAGCGGAGTTGTTCGGCTACAAGAAGGTGTGAAAGTCCCATCATGGTTTGTAAAAAGCTTGTAAGAAAAGGTTCGAATGGCCGAATATATACCATCAAAAGTGGAAGCGGAAGTGTTCGGTTGCAAGAAGGTGTGAACGTCCGACCAAAGTTTGTAAAAAGCAGTTAAGAAAAGTTTCGAATATCCAACAAAACATAATCAACAGCTGGAGCGGAGTTGTTCGGCTGTGAATAGGTGTGAATGTCCGACCATAATTGCTGAAAAATGTGTTAGAAAAGACTAAAATGCCGTACCATACATCATCAAAAGCGGGAAAAGTGGTGTTCGGCTTCAAGTAGGTGTGAATGTCCAGCCATAATTACTCACAAACGGGTAAGAAAAGGTAGTATTGCCAGACCATACATGATCAAAAAAGGGAGCGGAGGTGGTTCAGCTGTGAGGTGTGAATGTCCGACTAAAGTTTGTAAAAAGCGGGTAAGACAAGGTGCGAATGCCTGACAATGTATGATCAAAAGAGGGAGCTGATGTTTTCGGCTGCAAGAAGGTCTGAATGTCCAACCATAATTTGTAAAAACCGGGGAAGAAAAGGCTCGAAAGCCCGACTCATGTATACTGAGGATGGGAGACTGGGTCAAAATGTTTTTATTTAATTTGTTGGCTTCCTTAGCTGGGGCAACTTTTTTGAACTGGCATTGTATAAATTGCTCTAATCTGTGTAATTATGAATTTGATTCGATTTTAATATTAATGTATTAATATAGGCTTGAATTGGACTATTTCTGCCTATATCTTTCCTTTTTGATAAAGCTTATAGACACTCTCTCCCCTGTGTTTCCCTATTCCAACAGGTATCCTTTGAATGGTGTTATGGTGTTTTTCCCCCATCTTTTCTGTCCTCTCAAACCCCAGCTGGTCGAGGCGGATGGCCACCCTTCCTGAGTCTAGTTCTGTCAGAGGTTTCTTCCTGTTAAAAGGGAGTCGTTCCTTTCCACAGTCGCCACAGGCACGCTCAGGACTGGAGATTGGACTGAAGACAAGTTTCGGTGCAATCTGTTGGTTTCCTTAGCTAGGATATTGTTTTTGAATTGGCTCTACGTGAATGAATTGGATTGTTTTAAAATTAATTAATTGGATTTCATTGGATTATGATTACAATGAATTGATTTCCAGTTGGCTTGAATTGGACTATGTTAATTAAGTTCCTTGAGATGACATTTGTTGTAATTTGAAGCTATATAAATAAAACTGAATTGAATTTAAATTAATTCCCTCTCGCCCGATGACTGCTGAGATAGGCTCCAGCCCCCCTGTGACCCTACTGACAGGTTAAGTGGGTATAGAAAATGGATGGATGGACTTAGAGATGGACTCTTAGAGATAAAACTTGTTTTGATTAGGAGCTTGGTAAATAAAACTGACAGGACAAGCCTGCAGCTGCAAGTTCAGCAAATATCCAGTAGGTAGCAGACTAACTCTATAGCAGATGCTTAATTTTTCACAAGAACATCTTGTTTGGTCAGTTAAGTACTGAAAAGTAATTGATTTTGGGCATACTTTAACACGTTAAAGGGGCTTTTGAAACTGTTATTTTTCACACAAAGGATTTTTCTGATGTGAAAGGTTATAGTAGAGGTCGGTTAAAAAACCTTTTTAAAAGAATTTGAGCTCATTCAAGGATAGTATGATGAGGGGCTGATATACTAACCTTTCCATATATATATATATATATAATTGTTTCACTGATGTTAATTTGTTTAAAATCTGGTCATTTCTAACATATGTATCGGCCCACAATTTCACAATCGGTGCCTCCAAAATAAGTTCTTTCCTATACTCACATGAGTGAAGTGCACAGTGAATTAGAAGTTACTGAAGTTTATGTGGCCTGTCAGAGGGAGCATCGGGCCCAGTATTCATTGTAAATGCCTTGTGATACGTCTTCGTAACACGTTTTATATAGTACAACCTGTCACTAAAGGAGCTCCACAGTTTGTCTGTCGTACTGCTTTGGTGGAGGTTGTGGGCCTTATAAATAAATTATATTCATATATTTATAAATTCTAAAGATATAGTGATTAAAAGAGGTTGACAACGCCACCTAGGTTTGAGAGCCCAAGACTCTAAAGACACGTACAGGTTCTTAATCAAAACAAGGTTTGAGCAGACTTAAAAAAACAGGAGTCTAACTGGTATTTTACAAGATTTATTGTCATAAAATAGGTAACCCAGCCCAAAATCTCCGCCAAGGATCCCACATCCTCTGGATCATCTCACTCTCCAACTCTCTGGGGCAAGTGACAGACATCCAACTCTGGTGGTGGAACAAGCCCTCAGTCACTCCAAAACACAAGAGTGAGGAAATATCAGTACTCACTGGTAGTCCACCTCCACCTCCACGGCCCTTGAAGAAGGCTCCGTACACCCATGCTCCCCGGGCGCTGTAATTGGCTGCCCCACTGCTCCAGTGTATGGCATCTGTCTCCATGAGTGTGTCACCCTGTGCATGTGTGTGTTCAACAGGTCCCAACCTGGATAGGTCAAATGCGGAGGAGTAATATTAAATTAAATCATTTTAGTTATTTACATTGATCCTCTATCATTCAAATGGTTATTAGTATGCCATGAGACTAAAGTTAAAGAAAGTTTACCAGTTTTGACAATAATTAAAACCAGATTCATTCTGCGGGAGGCTCCCTGGGGTTATAATTGGAAGACAGTTTCTCCTGAAATGCCTCAAGTCAAGATAAAGCACAGGTCTGCTACTCAGGCTTTGTGGACTCTTCTTTTATAACGAACCATTACACAGAAATCTGTGAAAATGTGGTTCCTCCTCTCCAGTACCCCCGAATAGACCTTACCAGGGAGGCTGAGGAGTGTGATCCCGTTATTCCTGTCTGACACACATATTCTTACAATTTGAATTTATTGATGTCTGTTAAAAATTTGAAATGTTTTTTTATGTCCAACAACGTTCTTTTAAATATTTGATGCTAATGATAAAAGCTCCATGATGTCAGATTTTATGTTCAAAGCAGAACATGTGAAACAGCATAAAAAGTGAATGTTGACTTAACAGCATACATGTGTAACTGTGCTGTCGACACAGTGATGTAAACACCAGATAAAGAGAGAGAATGAGCTTTTTACTGTCGGACTGTGTTGACTAAAGTGAGGACAGAAAACAACAGACTGAGCGAACAAAGAGAAAATCAGGAGCCTGCAGGGAAATCTTGCCCCACAGCTGAAAGTTTCTCCTTTAAACAGAGAAGTTTCAGTATTTTTCTGTTTTCACCACACTGCTGAATGAGTTCAGGTGTTGATGCTGTTCAGTGTTTCCTGAATCTTTCTGTTCTGTTGAAGAGTACTTTTTGTTGTAAATGATGTTGTCAGATTGGTGAATAAAATCTACTCTTTGTTCCACTGTCTTTATATAGAAAGTCCAAGATTTTTATTGAACTTTTTGCATCGTTTCATTCCAACAAATACTCCTGCAGTTAAAGTGTTCCACACATACGTTATCTAACTTTTTAAACAAAATCACATGTATACATATATTTAATTTCTATTGAGAAATGCAGCAGAGCACCAGAGTTTCCTCATGTGTAAGAGGATGGAGGTGTGTTTGATGGGTCAAACACACAAAAAACACCTGGGCAGTCAGATCAAGCAGCTTTAAGAAGCTTGGTGTTTTTACTCTCTTTGGCTCCACTTTCTCAAGATGTCCTCTGCTGCGTCCAGAGTGGAGTCCTCCTGTTAGACACTAATTCATATGCTGATATACATTCCAGCTGCCGTGACACTAAACAGGGAAACTCAGCTTATAACAACAGTAAAATCTATTCATGGTTCAAATATTTTGACCTGTTTTGACTCCCCCTGTAAGCATGTAGTGTTCTAACCCTTCACACTGTGCGGTCAATGCTTGTTCCTTTCAAAAAGGAGTGTATCAACTCTATGTAAGCACAGTGCATAAATATGTACAATAAAAGGGGATATCAAACCCTCAACAATATCAAAAATACCTTCTTTGTCTTTGGAAGAATAATTTTTGAAGAAAATGACCTTTTAATTGACAAGCAAAACTGTTTCTTATTTTGATAAAAGAATCCAAACAAGTGCGTAATTATTTTTTTTTTCACGTTTTATTTTATTTAATCACATAAATCAATGTAATAATAATTTGTGAAGGATCTTATTCATATTCTTATTTGAATGACACAATAATGCTCTTAACAGATGTGAGAACAATGCACTGATACTTTCAGTCAGTGCAGTTGTTCAGGATGAAAAGATAGAGCCGTACAAAAGATAGATACATTTGAAGTATTTTTATTGATGTTACTGTAACAGGATGTATAGAGATTTCATTGGTTGACTAGTCTTGTGAGCGAAACTAAACGCTGCTGCTACTTTCTCTCTTGATGTTGTTGTCTTTGTATTGTCTACGATGTTTAGGCGTCATATATTTTTTGAAGCGCCTCCACATTGAAGGCAGCGCTGGTCTTTCTTCTGAGGGGTTAAACTTGTCCACTGCTTGTTCTGGTACTGCAAGTTGAAGAGACAAGTCTTCTGTGGTATGTAAGGGGTTTGATGTTGGAGAGTCCTCTGACTGTTTAGAGGCTGGTTCCATTTCGATGACAATGAAAGTTCTTTCTTGATTTTGCTTTGGAAGTGGTTCCTGGACAACGATCAGTGATGAAATTTCCTCCGTGTCTTGAGGTCCCTGCATGACTTCAGGCTGGTCATTCTTTATAATGGTCTACTCCGTCTTTTTGCTTTTGCGCCGACACTTTTTAGAGGAAACTTTCTCCTTTGGTGGCTCTGAGACATCTTTTGGTTGTGGGACTAATTCCATTTCGATGTCACTCACCAGCTCTGGGACCACGTCTTGTTGTGGCACTCCAGCCTGATGAGCCAAATCTGATGGAATCACTTCCTGTGAGTCTTCAGAAGCCCTTTCTATTTCCTTTTCTTCCACGGTTTCGAAAATCTTCTCTGGTTCCTGGACGACGAAAGGTGATGAAATGTCCTCCGTGTCTTGAGGTTCCTGCATGACTTCAGGCTGGTTCTTTACAATGGTTTCTGGCATCTTTTTGTTCTTGCGCCGACGCTTCTTTTATGTAACGTTCTCTTTTGGTTGCTCAGAGATCTCTTGTGGTCCTCTTTTGTTGACTCCATCCACTTCTGGATTCGATACTTCCACTTGTGAAGCCAGCTCTTCTACAATTATGTTCTTTGGTCGAAGACATATCTGATCTAAATGGAGTTCTGGGAGGATGTACAGCTCTGTTTTTTCTTCTGGCTTGATGATGACGGATAGAAATACAGCCTTCATAAGTTCTGCCACCTTCTTTTCCTGTGTCTTTGTTTCCTCCTCCTGTGCCTTTAGTTTGGAGGCAAGATCAATATTGGAGGCAGTCTTTTCTTTGAGTTGTTCTTTCAAGCTCTCTACCTCTTTTACAACTGACTGATATTCAGTTTCAGATACTGGTGGTTTCAGTGTTTCAATCAATTCTGCAATTACGTCATTGCATTCCTTGAGCTCCTGCTCACACTTTTCACGGAGATGACGCTCACACGTCAAACAGTTTTCCAGGTCCTTCAGTTTTTCCTCAGAAATGGAGCAGCTATTCTCTGCTGCGACTCTTCTGTCTTTTTCTCGTGTAAGAAAGAAATTCTTTTTCAGTAGCTTAGTCCTGACAATATCCATCCGATGGTATAAATAGTTGATCTTGTCCTTATTATGTTGGTAAGATTCCTGTAATTTTTCTGATCCATAATCTTCGTCGGCAGCAGAGGCATTAGAGGGAATCTCCTCGGTTTGTGAAATTGGAAACTTCCACGTGACGCGACGTACTTTGGAGGCATGGGGATTATCCTGCACAAGCTGGACGTCCTCGGAATGAGGAGTCACAGTCACAGTAGAGACCTGGGATTACTCCTTTTCCAACACGTCCAACATTGCTGATCTGTTGGTGGGTTCCTCCAAATTTTCATTACTGCCAAAAGTAATGTTATATTTGTAGGACGCCTGAGATTGTTCTTTTTCAAACAGGTCATTTTCTAGGCTTGATGTTAAAATTTCTTGCCTGTTGGTGGGTTCCTTATAACTTTCGTTACTGCCAAAAGTAATGTTATATTTGTTGGAGGCCTGGGCTTGTTTGTTGGTTTCTGAATTTGGAAACTTCCACGTGACGCGACGTACTTTGGAGGCCTGGGGATGATCCTGCACCAGCTGGACGTCCTCGGAATGAGGAGTCACAGCTGCAGCAGAGACCTGGGATGGTTCTTTTTCCTCTTCGTCATTTACTTTTTGAGGAGACAGGTCATTTTCTGACTTGTTGGTGGGTTCCTCATAACTTTCATTATCGCCAAAAGTAATGGTATATGTGTAGAAATCCTCAGGTAAATCGTCCTCTACCATGTCACACCACTGAAGTGGAGCAGATGATATCTTGGTTTGACTCATTTTGCTTGTTGTTTTTAAGAGCTTGTCAAAATTACTATTTAAGATAGTAACTAAGTGTTGTTTTTAAGAGTTTGTCAAAAATAATATTTAAGATAGTAATTAAGTGTTGATTTTTTAGATGATGTGAAAACCGTTTGCTGTGACTTTCAAATTTGCTTCGAAAACTGGACGTGTTTCTTCAGATAAACTCCTGACGAACTGTGAAAAAGGAGTGAAAATGTCTGGCCTATATAACATTTGTGATGTCAAACAACATCAGTGGTGATATCAATTGTGATGTCATCATCAGTGATGACCAGAAGACCAGAAGAGAGATTGTGATGTCATCAGTGATGACATCACAATTTAGTGAAGACTAAAAAACAGGAAGACTAAAAAAGGGCAATGGCGTTCCGTTCTCAGTCACCATCTTGTGTGTTGTTGCTCTCTTGTTCAGTTTTATGATTATACATTTTTAAACGTTTTTCTGTGAAATCTCAAAATATTATTGTCCAGGTCAAATTTAATGCATTCATTGTATGTTATGGTACTCACGACTGCTTTCTTAATTTCTCCACTGGAAAACTCATTCTGTAATGATCTGTCTCTCTTCTGGTCTGTGATTCCAACCACAGATTCTGAATGGAATTGAAGTCCGGATTGCAGAATGTAGATTTTTGTTCTCTGTTAATCACTTGACGACTTCAGCTGAATACTTCATGTCACAGAAGGTCCACTTCTGCCAGTTTTTCAGCAACCAGTGTAATGTTTCCCACTAGCAGTGTTTTCCAAGACAGAATAATGTCAGTTTTTAAAATGTTTCCAAAATAAACCTTTTTCCACATTCAAACTAAAGCAGACACCCTTTCCACTTTTAAGATTAGGCTTAAAACTTTCCTTTTTGATAAAGCTTATAGTTAGGGATGGCTCAGGTAATCAATGACAAATTAAATCAATTTGAGAAGAACATGTCAGCAGTCGCTGTTAAAAAGCTTTATGGCTGTGGGGAAAAATGACCTCCTGAACCTCTCAGTCCTGCAGCTCAGTGAGATGAGCCTCTCACTGCAGCTGCTCCTCTGTCCTGCCAGGATGCTGTGGAGAGGATGTTTATTGTTCTCAAAAAAAGAATACGATTTCCTCCTCATCCTTTGCCCCAACACAGCACCGAGAGGATCTAGCCTTCTGCCTACCACAGAACAAGCCTTTTTCACCAGTTTGTCCAGGCACCTACAGTTTTGTCTTAAGTGCAACTCCCCCAGCAGACAACAGCATTGAACAGTGCATTGGACTGATCAAACATGCATATCATATCTCTACAGACATGAGCCGTCTCAGAAAGAAGAGACGGCTCAGGCCCATCTGAACACTGAACGCTAAGGACAAACTTTTTCCTTTGCGCCTTTGATTATGAGCGAATATATCCTACTAATGTGTGAGTCATTTTGTCATTATCACCCGTCTTGCATAGGTACTGTACTTTTCAGCAGCATTAGATTTCTAAGATAATGTGTCATTTGGCAGGTCAGACATGATAGTTTGTAGTATTTTGGGTCCAAACTCTCTATAAAGGCAGACAGCATGAAGGGATGTTTACAGACTGTGTTTGGATCTAAATGTGTCTTTATTCTGTATGAATCTGCCATTGTCTCACTGCTCTTTGTATCAATAATGCAGATCAGGACCACTGAGCTCCTGCACGGAATCCCTCATTGTTCAGCAAACATTTAAAGTCAGAGTGAACATTCCCGGTTTCCCCAATTGTCACTGTCAAGTACAGTCAAATGTGCTAAAGTTTATGTTTTCTTGGCACGTTTACTTTTCACCAGAGGAGAGGTGCTGCTGAGCAGAATTTTTACTTCCATAAAGATTCAAGTTACATACACATAATTAACCTCTTGGTGACTGAATGATTAATAGAGGTCCATAATTCATGCATTACTTCAGAAAATTCCTAAGATTGCTGCAGAGCAGCATGATTCTCCAGAGAAACCTAATCTGAGCTGCACTGTCACCACTCCTGCAGCACTCTCTCCAGAAGATGGAGACCTTGTGCCAGTGTAGAGATTCCTGCCCGAGCACCAGAGACATCACAGTTAAAAGTCTCAGATGATAAGGAGTTGTTGGTGAAAATATAATGAAGCATCTCAAAAATGTTTTAACCACATTTTCACATTTTTCTGTGTAAGGGTTCGTTATAAAAGAAGAGTCCACAAAGCCTGAGTAGCAGACCTGTGCTTCATCTTGACTTGAGGCATTTCAGGAGAAACTGTCTTGCAATTACAACCCCAGGGAGCTTCCCGCAGAATAAATCTGGTTTTAATTACTGTCAAAACAGGTCAACTTTCTTTCACTTTAAAAGACCCCTGTAATATACACAGTCTCATGGAATACTAATGACCATTTGAATGATAAAGAATCAATGTAAGTAACTAAGATGACTTTATTAAGATTACTTTATTGTCATGTAGTCACACGAAATGACTCTCCGCATCTGACTCATCCAGGTTGACACCTGTTGAACACACACATGCACGGGGTGACACACTCATGGAGACAGATGCCATACACTGGAGAGATGGGGCAGCCACTTCCAGCGCCCGGGGATTATGGGTGGTACGGAGTGGCGAGAGTAGGAATGGAAGTTATTGGAGGACCCACTCTAACCACAGAGCCTGATAGGTTGTGGGTACAGTGGGACACGTTACCCCGGCGGCTTTCGATTTGCTACCAAACATAGAACTGGTTGCAGAATAGTCGATAGAGAAAGTTTCCAACTTGGTTGTAAAGGACGGGGCCAAAGCCCGAAGAAAGAGATATATATGCACACCATGTTCTGAAGACATGGCAGCAGTATGTCTGAGTTACCAACGATCTGTTGGTAAACACACTCTTCCCTGGGTGGGCTCGAACCACCAAACTTTCGGTCAACAGCTGAATGCGCTGGCCGATTGCGCCACAGAGACTCTATGGACAGTGTAATAATTGTGTCTAAAAATCATAAACCTTCCAAGACCCGGCAGTTAATTTTTGTCCTCTGTGCAGAACATGAGTCAGGCATAACTTATAAAATCTATCTGAGTCCTACTGTCCCTCTCAGAGGACATCCTGGGCTCTGTTTTGATGCCCCAGTTGTTGGGATCTTTTGAAAATGGCGGGAATTTCAACGTCCGTGTTTTACAGCAACAAGAGAGGTTAGTCGACAATGTTTTGCAGATATCATGTTTCTATTGTTAAAAATCTATTTTTTCTTTAATATCAAAGTCTTTACTTCAATTTAGTAACATTTTTATGAAGACACAGTATTTTTAACCCTTTAAAAACACAACCTCTATGTAATGTCCTTTGTAGTGGACATCAGGACTCCCATTTTTAATACATCAGGGAGCAGAGGGCTAAGTGAGGCAGAGAGGATTTTGCTATGAGTTGTGGATGGAGATTCAGATTTGATGAGATGGATGAGGCCCAGAGAGAGGAGGAAGATGAAAGTTCAGAGGAGGATACTGCAGCTGTTGAGGAGCCTGAGCCTGAGCCGAGAAACACCCATCGTGTGTTATGGATCAGTAGCAATGTGTAAGCTCTGGTTTTGATGTTTATTACAGTGTATAGCAATGGAAATGAGAGCAGTTTTAGTTCACACTCTTGTTCTAACACACACATTGAACTTATACCTCTCCTTTCTTTATCACTTAAGTTTCAACCCTATTGTGGAAGACAGCAATTCTAATGACAACACTGGACACATCCATCAGAACTGGAAGCCCTCTGACTACTTCCAACAGCACATCGATGACCAAGTTTTTAAAGAAATGTCAGAACGAACAAAAAATCCGGAGGTGTTGATCACTGGAGGAAGTCTAAAAACCACACCAGAGGAGCTGAAAACCTTCTTTGGCATGTCTATGTACATGGCATGACTCGGATACCCTAGGATCCGGATGTACTGAGCGGCGAAGACAAGGGTCCCAGTTATAGCTGATGCAATGAGTCGAGACAGATTCTTCAAGATCAGGCAGTCCATCAAAGTCACAAATGATCTTGACATCTCTGATGAGGAGAAGAAGCGTGATTCCCTCTGGAAGGTGAGACCTCTCTTAAACAGAGTTTCTGTTTAATCTGCCTAGGCCAGGGAAGGCATTTGTAGATGAGCAGATAATTCCATTCACAGGCCGGTGTCCTGTACGACAGTTTGTGCCCGGAAAACCAAACCCCACAGGACTGAAAGTATTTCTCCTTGCCAGTGCGAGAGAGACGCCGAGAGCGTGACCGGAGCTGCATCGCTTCCGCCTGTACCCCGTTGTTTGGTTCTGCCTCTGGCCAACAGGTGGAGGTGTCCACTCCAGCAGGTGCTCACACTCCTGTTGTCCTGCCCCCTCCTGAACCCATGCAGCTTGGACGAGCCAGATAGACTCCGACTGAGCGTCAACGAAGACTTCAGGCGTGGCTGTGTTTTTATTGCGGCCAACCCGGCCACGTTCGAGAGAACTGCCCCAATCTGCCAAAAGCCTGGGCTCACCTGAGGAGGGGGGGATCCAGGTGAGCCAAGATTCAGGTTTTTTCCCTTCCACACGTACTCAGTTGTCTGCCGTTTTGTTTTGTGACTCTAAGGAGGTGGCTATAAACCCGTTTGTGGATTCTGGGGCAGATGAGAATTTTATTGCCGCAGATTTTGTTAAACTACATAATATTCCTGTTGTGTCACTTACAGCACCTCGTAAGGTAAATGCTCTAGACGGTATGTTGTTGTCTGTAATTTCTCACCAGACTGTACCTTTATCTCTACTTATCTCTGGTAACCACCATGAGCTTATCAGTTTTTTTATTATGCCTGCTCCTCATACTCCTGTGGTTTTAGGTCTCCCCTGGCTTAGACTGCACAATCCCAACATTGACTGGACACAGAGCACAATATTTAGCTGGAGTGTAGCATGCCACAATAATTGTCTTAGATCTGCTGTTCCAGCCTTGAGTCCTCCTGCCATAGTTCCTCCCGTCTCTCCTGATCTTTCTGGGGTTCCTCCTTGTTATCATAACTTGGCTGAGGTATTTAGCAAACATCAAGCTCTCTCTCTCCCACCACACCGTCCCTATGACTGCCACATAGACTTACTACCTGGGTCCCCTCTCCCCTCCAGCCGCCTTTACAACCTCTCCCGTCCCGAGAGAGAGACTATGGAGAGGTACATAAAGGAGTCATTGGCAGCAGGTATCATTCACCCCTCTTCCTCCCCTGTAGGTGCTGGGGTTTTTTTTGTGTCTAAGAAAGACAAGACCTTGCGCCCCTGCATTGACTATCGTGGTCTGAACGCTATCACTGTCAAGAATAAATATCCCCTGCCACTATTGGATTCAGCTTTTCACTCCCTTCATCAAGCCACTGTCTTCTTCAAACTAGATCTTCGGAATGCATACCATCTTGTCCGTATTCGTGAGGGGGATGAGTGGAAAACGGCGTTCAACACACCTCTTGATCCATTTTGAGTACTTGGCCATGCCTTTTGGGTTAACTAATGCACCGGCAGTTTTTCAATCCTTAGTTAATGATGTACTCCGTGACATGCTCAACCGTTTTGTTTTTGTTTATCTGGACAACATTTTAGTTTTTTCTAGCACACTGGAGGAACATAGCAAGCATGTCAGATTAGTTCTCCAAAGATTGCTTGAGAAAAGATTATTTGTCAAGGCTGAGAAATGCGAGTTTCATGTCCAGTCAGTCTCTTTTTTGGGCTTTGTCATTGAAAGAGGTCAGATTCGCTGTGATCCAGCCAAGGTAAGGGCGGTGGTTGAGTGGCCAGTACCTGAGAACCGCAAGCAACTTCAGCGTTTCCTTGATTTTGCTAATTTTTACCGGCGCTTTATTAGGAATTTTAGTAAGGTGGCTGCTCCACTCACCCAACTTACCTCCACCTCCAGCCCTTTTACCTGGACCTCTGAAGCTGCCCAGGCATTCTCAAGACTTAAAGAGCTGTTTTCCTCTGCGCCTGTTCTCATCCACCCTGATACCTCAGTTCGTAGTGGAGGTGGATGCCTCTGACAGTGGTGTGGGAGCAGTGCTTTCGCAGATCTCACAACAGAAGTTGCATCCGTGTGCTTATTTTTCTCGCCGGCTGTCTCCAGCTGAGCGCAACTATGATGTGGGTAACCGGGAGCTTTTAGCAGTCGTTCTGGCATTAGAGGAGTGGAGACACTGGCTGGAGGGAGCAGAAATTCCATTTGTGGTTTGGACGGACCATAAGAACTTGGCCTACCTTCAGCAAGCCAAACGTCTCAATTCTCGACAGGCCAGATGGGCACTTTTTTAGGCAGATTTAATTTTACTCTCTCTTATAGACCTGGTTCCCATAATTTAAAGCCTGATGCCCTTTCCCGTCAGACAGAGAGACAGCCATTGACTGATCCCTCTGAGCCTGTGCTCCCTCCAAGCTGTTTTGTGGGAGCGGTCCATTGGGAGGTTGAGCAGCAGGTTAAGAGGGCCCTTTCCCGTTGTCCCCGTCCAGAGATCGGACCACCTAACTCTTTGTTCGTTCCCGAGAACGTTAGGTCTCAGGTGCTGCAGTGGGGGCACTCCTCCAGATTGGCCTGCCATCCTGGGGCGGCACGCACACTTGAGCTTATTCGACAGCGGTCCTGGTGGCCCACGCTGGTCTGTGACACTAATCAGTTTGTGGCAGCGTGCTCTGTCTGTGCCCGAGGGAAGGCCTCGCACCAACGGCCCGCTTGCTTGCTGAACCCTCTCCCCATTCCCTCACATCGCGTAGGATTTTGTCTCTGGTCTACCTCCTTCTGCAGGTAACTCTGTCATCCTTACTATTGTCGATCGTTTTTCTAAGGCTGTGCATTTTGTACCACTGTCGAAGCTCCCTTCTGCTCTGGAGACTGCTGAACTCTTGGTTCATCATGTTTTTCGTCACCATGGTATCCCCATGGACATCGTTTCTGATCGGGGACCCCAGTTTTTTTCCCAGGTTTGGCGAGCGTTCTGTGGCGCATTGGGGGCGAGGGTTAGTCTATCGTCTGGGTACCATCCTCAGTCGAACGGCCAGACAGAACGGGCCAACCAAGACCTGGAGGCCGCTTTAAGATGTGTGTGTGCACGTAACCCATCCTCCTGGAGTGTTCAGCTACCGTGGGTGGAGTATGCTCATAACAGTCTCTCCACATCTGCTACTGGTATGTCGCCATTCATGGTAATGTATGGTTTTCAACCCCCTTTGTTCCCTTCCCAGGAGGATGATGTGTCCGTCCCTTCTGTTCAGGAACACTTGCGACGAGTTCGCAGAGTGTAGGCGTTCGCCCGCTCCTAATTATCAGCCTGGGCAGATGGTGTGGTTATCCACCAGGGACCTGCCTTTGCAGGTAGATTCCCGTAAGCTGTCCCCTCGTTTCATTGGTCCTTTTCCAGCGGTCAGAATCATTAATCCCTCGGCTGTGCGCCTTAAGCTCCCAGACTCCCTTAAGGTACACCCCACGTTTCATGTGTCCCTCTTAAAGCCAGTCACCTCTTGTGCACTTGGTCCTCCAGCTGAACCTCCTCCTCCCCCCCCTGGTCGTGGATGGCCATCCTGCTTACTCAATTAATCGGATTCTGAATGTCAGACGTCGAGGCAGGGGTTTCCAGTATTTGGTTGACTGGGAGGGTTATGGGCCGGAGGAATGTTCTTGGGTTCTTGGGCGCTGGCTATGTGGGAGGGCAACCCCCAGCTCTGCTCCTCCTACCGGCGGTTCGTGGTGGAGATGAGAGGGGTCTTCGACCATCCTGTTCGTGGTAAAGAGGCGGGCAACCGACTGCTCTCACTACGCCAAGGCTCCAGGTCAGTAGCCGACCCGCTTACCCGCCAGACCATACATGATCAAAACAGGGAGCGGAGGTTGTTCAGCTGCAGGGTGTGAATTTCTGACTAAAGTTTGTAAATAGCGGGTAAGACAAAGTGCGAATGCCCGACAATGTATGATCAAAAGAGGGAGCGGAGGTTTTCGGCTGCAAGAAGGTGTGAACGTCTGACAGAAGTTTTTAAAAAGCAGTTAAGAAAAGGTTCGAATATCCAACCAAACATAATCAAAAGCGGGAGCAGAGCTGTTCGACTGCAAGTAGGTGTGAATGTAAGATCATAATTTGCAAAAAGCTGATGAGAAAGGGTGAGAATGCCCGACTATACACCATCAAATGCGGGAGCGGAGTTGTTCGGCTGTGAGTAGGTGTGAATGTCCGACCATAATTGCTGAAAAATGTGTTAGAAAAGACTAGAATGCCGGACAATACATCATCAAAAGCTGGGAGAGGTGGTGTTCGGCTGCAAGTAGGTGTGAATGTCCAGCCATAATTACTCACAAACGGGTAAGAAAAGGTAGTTTTGCCAGACCATACACGATCAAAACAGGGAGCGGAGTTGTTCAGCCGCAAGGTCTGAATGTCTGACTAAAGTTTATAAAAAGCGGGTAAGACAAGGTGCGAATGCGCGACAATGTATGATCAAAAGAGGGAGCGGAGGGGTTCCGCTGTAAGACGGTGTGAATGTCCGACCATAGTTGGTAAAAAGCAGGTAAGAAAAGGTTGACATACCCGACTGTACACAATCAATTGCGGGAGCGGAAGTGTTCGGCTGTGAGTAGGTGTGAATGTCCGACCATAATTGCTGAAAAATGTATTAGAAAAGACTAGAATGCCGGACAATACATCATCAAAAGCTCGGAGAGGTGGTGTTCGGCTGCAAGTAGGTGTGAATGTCCAGCCATAATTACTCACAAATGGGTAAGAAAAGGTAGTATTGCCAGACCATACATGATCAAAACAGGGAGTGGAGGTGGTTCAGCTGCAGGGTGTGAATTTCTGACTAAAGTTTGTAAAAAGCGGGTAAGACAGGTGTTCAGCTGCAAGGTGTGAATGTCCACCCATAATTCCTGAAAAATGGGCAAAAAAAAGGTGTGAATGCCCAACCATACATCATCAAAAGCAGGAGTGGAAGTGTTCGGCTACAAGAAGGTGTGAACGTCCAACCAAAATATGTAAAAAGAAGTTAAGAAAAGGTTCGAATATCCAACCAAACATAATCAAAAGCGGGAGCAGAGCTGTTCGACTGCAAGTAGGTGTGAATGTCAGATCATAATTTGCAAAAAGCTGATGAGAAAGGGTGAGAATGCCCGACTATACATCATCAAATGCGGGAGCGGAGTTGTTCGGCTGTGAGTAGGTGTGAATCTCCGACCATAATTGCTGAAAAATGTGTTAGAAAAGGTAAAAATGCCGGTCCATACATCATCAAAAGCGAGAGAGGTTGTGTTCGACTGCAAGTAGGTGTGAATGTCCAGACATAATTACTCACAAACGGGTAAGAAAAGGTAGTAACCAGACCATATATGATCAAAACAGGGAGCGGAGGTGGTTCAGCTGCAAGAAGGTTTGAATGTCAAACTAAAGTTCAAATATATTAACAAAAGCGGGAGGAGAGGTCTTCGGATGAGAGTGGTTGAAAATTTCCAACCATAATGTATAAAATGCGGTGAAAAAAAAGGTGTGATAGAACACTAAAAGGTGGAGCGGAAGTGTTCGGCTGCAAGAAGGTGTGAATGTCCGACTATATTTGGTGAAAAGCAGGTGAAGCAAGGTCTGAATGCCCAACCTTACATCATCAAAAGCAAGATCAGAGTTGTTTGGCTGCAAGAAGGCCATAGTTTGCCAAAAGCGGGTAAGGTGCGAATGTCCGACTAAATATCAACAAAATTTGGGGCGGAGGTCTTCGGATGCAAGTGGGTGTGAATATCCCACCATACAAGTATGGTGGGTGGAGAGGAAGCTGTGAATAGCCGACCATAGTTTGGAAAAAGCGGGTAAGAAAAGGTTTGAATGCCCGAACATACACCATCAAAAGAGGGAGCGGAGGTGTTCCGCTGTACGAAGGTGTGAATGTCCAACCATACTTCGTAAAAAGCGGGTAAGAAAAGGTTAATATACCCGACTGTACACAATCAATAGCGGGAGCGGATGTGTTCGGCTACAAGAAGGTGTGACAGTCCGACCATGGTTTGTAAAAAGCCGGTAAGAAAAGGTGCGAATGTCCGACAATGTATGATCAAAAGAGAGAGCGGAGGTTTTCGGATACACGAAAGTTTGAATGTCCTACCATAGTTTGTAAATAGCGGGTAAGAAAAGGTTCAAATGCCCGACTATACACCATAAAAAGCGGGAGCGGAGGTGTTCCGCTGTAAGACGGTGTGAATGTCCGACCATAGTTGGTAAAAAGCGGGTAAGAAAAGGTTAAAATACCCGACTGTACAAAATCAATAGCGGGAGCGGAGTTGTTCGGCTACAAGACGGTGTGAAAGTACGACCATGGTTTGTAAAAAGCAGTTAAGAAAAGGTTCGAATATCCAACCAAACATAATCAAAAGCGGGAGCAGAGCTGTTCGACTGCAAGTAGGTGTGAATGTCCAGCCATAATTACTCACAAACGGGGGAAGAAAAGGTAGTATTGCCAGACCATACATGATCAAAACAGGGAGCGGAGGTTCAGCTGCAAGGTGTGAATGTCTGACTATAGTTTGTAAAAACCGGGTAAGACAAGGTGCGAATGCCCGACAATGTATGATCAAAAGAGAGAGCGGAGGTGTTCGGCTGCAAGGTCTGAATGTCCAACCATAATTTGTAAAAACCGGGTAAGAAAACGCTCGAAAGCCCGACTATACATCATCAAAAGCGGGAGCGGAGGTGTTCAGCTGCAAGAAGGTGTGAATGTTCGACTAAAGTTTGTAAAAAGCTGGTAAGACAAGGAGCGATGTACCGACATTGTATGATCAAAAGCGGGAGCGGAGGTGTCCAGCTGTGAGTAGGTGTCAATGTCCGACCATAATTGCTGAAAAATGTGTTAGAAAAGGTAAGAATACTGGACCATACATCATCAAAAGCGGGAGAGGTGGTGTTCGGCTGCAAGAAGGTGTGAAAGTCCAACAATGGTTTGTAAAAAGCGGGTAATAAAAGGTTCGAATGCCCGAATATACATCATCAAAAGCGGAAGCGGAGGTGTTCGGATGCAAGAAGGTGTGAACGTCCGACCAAAGTTTGTAAAAAGCAGGGAAAAGCGAGAAAAAGCTTTTTGTGAGTTTTGCATGATTTGGGATTTTGCTTATAAAATGCATTACTTCACTCAAACTATGTTAAAACTGATTTGTCCTTCATATTTACCATGTCTAGAAAGATTTAAACAAAAAAACAACGTTGTACTTTGCAGTAAAAGAAAGAGCAAATCTAAAGTTTCAGGAATCCGAGTATAAGCCTGCTTTCATGAGTTCTGCACGATTTCGGATTTTGCTATAAAATGAATTGCTTTGCTCAAACCAAGTTAAAACTGCTTTGTCCTTCCATATTCATCAATGTCTAGATCGACTTCAACAAAGAAAAACATTGGACTTTGCAGTAGAAGAAGTTGAAATCCATCTACACATTGATAAATACGAAGGACAAAGCAGTTCCCACTTGCCCATAAGAAAATAAGCTTATTCTCGGATTCCTGATCCTTCAGTTTTGCTCTTTGCTCTTTCTGCAAAGTACAACGTTGTTTTTTTTGTTTAAATCTATCGAGACATTGATAAATATGAAGGTAAAAGCCGTTTTAACATAGTTTGAGTGAAGGAATTAATTTTATAGATAAAATCCCAAACCATGCAGAACTCCTCAAAAGGGGCGTATGGCTTAATCACAAGTGTGGCTCTTTCTCATTCAGGGTAGTATGAGGAAGTTTATGCTTGAAATATATGTAGAAATGGGTACATATGAAGGACAAAGCAGTGTTAACTTAGTTTGCGTGAAGGAATTCATTTTATACATAAAATCCGAAATCGTGCAGAACTCATGAAAATAAGCTTATTCTCGGATTCCTAAAACTTTTGATTTGCACTTTCTTTAACTGCAAAGTACAACGTTGTTTTTTGTTGAAATCTATCTAGACATTGATAAATACCAGTCGAAACTCTGCTGCCGCTTTTGATAATTTATGGTTGGGCATTCTTACCTTTTCTTACCCGCTTTTTACAAATTATGATCTTACATTCACACCTACTTGCAGTCGAACACCTTCTCATCCACTTATGATCATGTGCGGTTGGGCTTTCGCACCTTTTCTTACCCATTTTTCAGTAATTATGGGTGGACATTCAGACCTTCTTGCAGCCAAAAACCTCCACTCCTCTTTTGATCATACATTGTCGGGAATTCACACCTTGTCTTACCCGCTTTTTACAAACTTTAGTCGGACATTCAAACCTTCTTGCAGCTGAACCACCTCCGCTCCCTGTTTTGATCATATATGGTCTGGCAATAGTACCTTTTCTTACCCGTTTGTGAGTAATTATGGCTGGACATTCACACCTACTTGCAGCCGAACACAACCTCTCCCGCTTTTGGTGATATATGGTCCGGCATTCTTACCTTTTCTAACACATTTTTCAGCAATTATGGTTGTAGAATCACACCTACTCACAGCCGAACAACTCCGCTCCCACATTTGATAGTGTATAGTCGGGCATTCTCACCCTTTCTCAACAGCTTTATGCAAATTATGATCTGATATTCACACCTACTTGCAGTCGAACAGCTCTGCTCCCGCTTTTGATTATGTTTCGTTGGATATTCGAACATTTTCTTAACTGCTTTTTACAAACTTTGGTCGGACGTTCACACCGTCTTGCAGTCGAACAGCTCTGCTCCCGCTTTTGATTATGTTCGGTTGGATATTCAAACCTTTTCTTAACTGCTTTTTACAAACTTTGGTCGGACGTTCACACCGTCTTGCAGCCGAACACCTCCGCTTCCGCTTTTGATGGTATATATTCGGGTATTCGAACCTTCTCTTACCCGCTTTTTACAAACCATGGTTGGACTTTCATACCTTCTTGTAGCTGAACAACTCCACTCCTGCTTTTGATGATTTATGGTTGGACATTCGCATCTTTTCCTACCCATTTTTCAGTAATTATGGGTGGATATTCACACTTTCTTGCAGCTGAACACCTCCTCTCCCGCTAATGATCATGTAAGGTTTGATATTCGAAAATTTTCTTTCATGTTTTAAAGCAATTATTGATGGACATTCACACCTACTTGCAGCCGAACACCACCTCTCCCGCTTTTGATGATGTATGGACCGGCATTCTTACCTTTTCTAACACATTTTTCAGCAATTATGGTTGGAGAATCACACCTACTCACAGCCGAACAACTCCGCTACCGCATTTGATGGTGTATAGTCGGGATTTCTCACCCTTTCTCATCAGCTTTTTGCAAATTATTCTCTGACATTCACACCTACTTGCAGTCGAACAGCTCCGCTCCCTCTTTTGATTGTGTACAGTCGGGTATTTTAACCTTTTCTTACCCGCTTTTTACCAACTATGATCGGACATTCACACCGTCTTACAGCGGAACACCTCCGCTACCTCTTTTGATGGTGTATGTTCGGGCATTCGAACCTTTTCTTACCCGCTTTTTAAAACCAGGGTCGGACTTTCACACCTTTTAGTAGCCGAACAACTCCGCTCCCGCTATTGATTGTGTACAGTCGGGTATTTTAACCTTTTCTTACCCGCTTTTTACCAACTATGGTCGGACATTCACACCTTCTTACAGCGGAACACCTCCGCTCCCTCTTTTGATGGTGTATGTTTGGGCATTCGAACCTTTTCTTACCCGCTTTTTACAAACTATGGTCGGACATTCAGACCTTCTTTCAGCCGAAAACCTCCGCTCCCTCTTTTGATCATACATTGTCGGGCATTCGCACCTTTTCTTACCCGCTTTTTACAAACTTTAGTCGGACATTAACACCTTCTTGCAGCTTAACCACCTCCGCTCCCTGTTTTGATGATGTATGGTCTGGCAATACTACCTTTTCTTACCCATTTGTGAGTAATTATGGCTGGACATTCACACCTACTTGCAGCCGAACACCACCTCTCCCGCTTTTGATGATGTATGGACCGGCATTCTTACCTTTTCTAACACATTTTTCAGCAATTATGGTTGGAGATTCACACCTACTCACAGCCGAACACCTCCGCTCCCGCATTTGATGGTGTATATTCGGGCATACGAACCTGTTCTTACCCGCTTTTTACAAACCATGGTCGGACTTTCACACCTTCTTGTAGCTGAACAACTCCGCTCCCTCTTTTGATTGTGTACAGTCGGGCATACAAACCTGTTCTTACCCGCTTTTTACAAACTATGGTCGGACATTCAAACCTTTTTGTAGCCGAACACATCCACTCCTGCTTTTGATGATGTATGGTTGGGCATTCGCACCTTTTCTTACCCATTTTTCAGTAATTATGGGTGGATATTCACACCTTCTTGCAGCGGAACACCTCCTCTCCCGCTTACGATTATGTGCGGTTTGATATTCGAAAATTTTCTTTCATGTTTTATAGCAATTATTGATGGACATTCATACCTTCTTGAAGCCGAACACATCCACTCCTGCTTTTGATGATGTATGGTTGGGCATTCGAACCTACTTGTTGCCCGTTTTTCATTAATTATGGGTAGACATTCACACCTTGTCGCAGCCAAACACCTCCGCTCCCTGTTTTGATCATGTATGTTTTGACATTCGCACCTTTTCTCACCTGCTTTTTACTATTGTCGGCCAATCACAGCTTCCTCTCCACCATACTTGTATGGTAGGAAATTCTCACCCACTCTCATCCGAAGACCTCTCCTCCCGCTTTTGTTAATATTTAGTCGGGCATTCGAACCTTTTCTTACCCACTTTTTACAAATTTTGGTCGAACATTCACACCTACTTGACGCTGAATACTTCCGCTCCACCTTTTAGTGATGTATGGTTGGCATTTGCACCTTTTGTTACCCTCTTTTTATACTGATTGCTGAAGATTAAGTTGTTCTTTCTCAAACTACAATTTTTTTTTAATTGTTGAAACTTGATTTGAAGTGGATAAATAAGGAGGACAAACAGTTTTAAGTCACACTGATAGAAGAAATTTATTTTATAGCAAAATCTGTATTTCGTCATATGTCGAGAGATGCTTATTGCTGAAGAAGTTCTTTCTCATTCTACAAAGTACAACGTTGTTTATCGTTGAAACTTGATTAGACATGAATAAATATGAAGGACAAAGCAGTCTTAACTTGGTTTGAGTTAATTAATTCGTTTTATAGGAGAATCCGAATTCGTGCTTATTTTCGGATTCCTGAAGAATGAGTCTGGTTCTTTCTCATAATACAAAGTTTGTTGTTTATTGTTGAAACTTCATCAGAAGTGAAGAAATAAATGAATGCCTATCAACAAATGTGGGATCTAAACTCTACTGCTTCCTCTAAAATAATTTCTTTTCTCAATTCAGAAATGTGTGTGTGTAAGTCACAACACCCGTGACACCAAAACGGCTTTCTTTTCTCTCTTTTGTCTACACTCTGCACTATGAGCACACACACCAAATCAGAAAGGCTTTTTTCTCTCTTTTCTACATTATGGACTGTGGGGACACAAAAACGCTCTCTCTTTTTTTTTTTGATTGTGTGCCAGGGCGTTGTCTCACGTATTAGATTATGCTTAAGATACGAATGGGTTTATCAGTCACATCAGAATCCATACATACTGATCCTCCCGTAATAAAATGGTCGGATCTTATCAAACACACTTTGTTTCTTGTGACAATCAAGTCAGCGAAACAGCGTATACACGTCAAGACACTGAATCAAGTTTGCCACAAGCACTCATAAGTTTGGCAGTATTGCTCTGCCGTCAGCAATCATACACCCATTTTATTTTCGTGAGACGTGCAGGCACCTGTTCATCTACTGTTCTATCACTATGAATTAGTTTATCTATTATCAATAAGGATACTTCTACAACTACTATCAAAGTATGTCCAGACTTCTTATGTTGTCAGTTGCTATATATGAATAAGTGGGTAGCTACTGACAAGCATTAAGCATATCACACAGCCCAAACATATAACATTTCAGGACACACCACACAGTTAACAACCACAGTGAAGTGTCAAAGCCCAAACATTCAACAGGACACTTACACAACACATTCAAATGAAACAGTCAGACAACATACAAGAACATATACCCCAGCCGGCATTGCTCCCTGCCTATTTTCCTACAGCTCACTATGTGTGCGCACACCTTTATTCACAAACTCTTCAACTTATACTCTTTTACCGAAGCTGCTACAGCTCGATTGGCCGAATACCCTTAGATCCTATTTCGGTGAATTTGACATCTGCCTTACATGTAACAGATTAGCGGTTTAGCAGTTTTAATTTAGTTTGAGTGAAGGAATTCATTTTATAGCAAAATCCGAAATCGTGAAACACTCATGAAAGTAAGCTTATTCTCGGATTCCTGAAACTTTAGATTTGCTCTTTCTTTTACTGCAAAGTACAACGTTGTTTTTTTTGTTCAAATCTTTCTAGACATGGTAAATATGAACGACAAAGCAGTTTTAACATAGTTTGAGTGAAGGAATTCATTTTATAGATAAAATCCCAAGAGTCTGCAGAGAAAAGAGAGTGAATGCGAAGTAGACTTTAACACGGCTATGGGAGCGAGCCGAGTGTCGGCTAACCGGGAGAATTGCTTGAAAGAAACGCGACACTGAATGAGCGGTCAGAACAAAGCCTCAATACGGGATTCTCGTGGTGTTTTTGTTGCTGCCTTGTCTTTTGCATAGAGTAAAAGACAAGGCAGCCATCGAAGAGGGCCCGATTGTTCCTACTTGGTCAGCCGAGGAGCGGGGGGGGGGGGGGGGGGGGCAAGCGTCTCAACCAAGCAAAGCTCACCACGCCTGATGCCCTGCTCCCGCAGTGACGCATAATCGTACTCTGGTTTCTCTTCATAACATACAAGTCTTTCGCCTTTTACTAAAGACTTCCGTGGAGAGCAGCACTAATGAGTTGTTTCTATTATTGGCAGGCTTTACCTTTGCGGGTGAAGCCCTTTCTGTCTGTGCAAAAGAAATCTTGCTACTTTGCAGAGTGACTTCTCTGAGTAGAGTCGCCTTACTTGTTGCGACTGTGCCGATGTTCGAAGCTGGAGTGCAAAGTTGTTGCTTGAATGGTGCTTGCTGGAGCATGCGGGAGTGCAAAGTTATACCATTTAAAAGGGCTGAAGAGTGCTCAGTGCAGCGGGTGGGCGGAGGTGCAACGTGACACTCTGGCCACCTATGGCCATAAAAAGAACACTGCTACAAGTGCGCATTGTGCCAGCAAGGGCCCTCGGACCTGAAACAGTGGACAGTTATCGCTTCTCGGCCTTTTGGCTAAGATCAAGTGTAGTATCTGTTCTTATCAGTTTAATATGTCCTCTATACGAGGACAACATATTAAATGGATTTTTAAGAATAGGAGTTGAAAAAGAAGCTTGCTCCGTTCACTCCAAGCCTCGACCCGGTACTGCAGTGCCGCTGGGAACGGTGCGCTCTCCTCTGCTCTTGTGAAAAAGCAAACAGCGGTGCAGGATGGAAGTTTCAGGGAGCCCAAGATGAAACTTTCTTTTAATCTGCTGAGAAAAGAGAGTGAATGCGAAGTGGACTTTAACACGGCTCTGGGAGCGAGCCGAGTGCGGGCTAACCGGGAGAATTGCTTGAAAGAAACGCGACACCGAATGAGTGGTCAGAACAAAGCCTCAATACGGTGTTCCCGTGGTGTTTGTGGCTGCCTTGTCTTTTGCACAGAGTAAAAGACAAGGCAGCCATCGAATAGATTGTTTCTACTTGGTCAGCCGAGGAGCAGGGGGGGGGGGGGGGGGGGGGCAAGCGTCTCAACCAAGCAAAGCTCACCAAGTAGGAACAATCGGGCCCTTTTCGATGGCTGCAACACCTGAAAGAGATATTGATGCGAGACCCGATCAAATGCTTTTTCAAAGTCTAAATTTAAGATGACAAGCCGGGTGTTTCTGTCTCTAGCGTAATCAATGATGTCTCGAATCAGTACGAGGCTGTCGGTGAGTTGTCTCCCTGAGATGGCACAAGCTTGGTCTGGGTGAATTACCTCCTCTAAAACAGAGGACATCCGTGTCGCTAAAACCTTGCTAAAATGTTTACAGTCAAAGTTTAAAAGTGTGATGGGCCTCCAATTCTTTAGGTCAGTCTTATCATTTTTTTTATAAAGTAGAGTCACTATTCCCACTCTAAAACTGTCAGGCAGTCGGTCGAGTTTTTCAAAATCTTTAAAAACATCTAAAATGTCTGATGATAAAAGGTCCCAATAGGTCAGATAGAATTCTGCAGGAAGCCCGTCTAAACCTGGAGCTCGACTTCTCTTAAAACCTGTTAGGCATTTTTTTAACTCTAAAGCAGTAAAATTCTGTGTCAAGTGTGCATTCTCTTTTACGGTTTTGTCAACGAATTTTAAGATTTCTGCCGATGTTTCCAAGTGCACTGGTTTCTCTTTGTACATGTTACTATAAAAGGTATGTACAGTTTCAATCATCTCTTGTGTGGATTTTGTTAAAAACCCATCTTCTCTTTTTAGATTTTGAATACACTCCTTTTTATTTATAACTTTCTTTCTTTTTCACCTTCCTCAATTTCCTGCTCCCTGCTTCTTACAAAAATTCCTTTACTCTTTATTTCTGCTAAAACTGACATTTCCTTTTTGACATCTTTGATTTCTTCTTTAAAGTCTATGCCACACTGATTTAGTTTAAAGTAGCGCTGTAAGCGTTTATGTAGTCCCATCATACATCTATTCTCTTTCCTTTTTTTACGTTTACCTTGCTGTTTAAAAAAAGTCTGGGTCGTTTCCTTCACCATTTCCCACCATTGTGCATGTGTTTCGTAGAGGTCTTGAAGGGTCTGCCACTCTTTATAACATTCCCTGTACTGACTGACTATGATTTCATCCTCCAACAGGGAACAGTTGAGTTTCCACAGACCACTTCCTACCGTCACACCAGAAGGGGGTGAAAGGGTGCAGGAGAGCATAAGGTGGTCTGAAAAGAAAACAGGGGTTAATCTAACATCAGTGGGTGGGCAATCTCTAGTAAAGAAATAATCAATGCGAGAGGCTCTGGTGCCATCATGACTAAACCAGGTGAAGCCCTCCTCTCTGGGATGCATGGTTTTAAAACAGTCAGTAAGCTTAAAATCCCTGCATATGCCCTGAAGTAAAATCGAAGTCTTATCCACTTTAAAATCTACCCCTGCTCTTTTTCTATCTTTCCTGCTCAAGATACAGTTAAAATCCCCTCCTACAACTAAAGGTACTTGCCCTAGCATGTAAAGCTGTATATCTTCTAAAAGGTCATACCTTTCATTTTTTCCATTGAAACCATAAATATTTAAGAGGTTAAAGTCTTGCCCCATAAAATTCAAGTGTGCTAAAAGTGCCCGTCCGTCTCTCACCACTGTGCTACCTTTCACCAGAACATGCAGATTTTTAATTAGAATGGCCACACCATCATTTTTATTTTGATTTGAGCCACTCCATATCGATAAATGGGGCCACATTTCCTCCCATTGTCTATGGTTTTTTAAAAAAGGTAGTCCACATTCTTGTATTAAAAACACATCTGATTTTATGGAGTCTAAGAAGGATAAAATACTCTGGGCTCTTGTCTTTGATTTCACACTTCTCACATTTAGTGTTGAGAAGGTGAGAACCATTAAAAGCATAAAGGAAAGTAGGTATGTCATTTTCGTTTTTCTAAGTTATCAAAACAAATTACACACAGGTTATTTCTTGGGAAACTAGCTCTTCCTTCATTTCTTTAGGTGAAAAGTGAGTAGGGTGATCTATATTTCCTTTTCGGACTCTCGGTGTTGGCCTCTGACGCAATGTTGCATTTAACTTTGAGTCCCTGGGGGTTGATTGCAGAGCTGAAGTTAAAAAGGAGACCTCATTTGGTGAGTCGGAGGGGAAGACTCTAGGTTCTTCCACTGAAGAACTGTCTGAAAGGGACCTAACCCTTCCCCTCTTCTCTGATACCACTGGGGAATCAGAGGCTCAGATGCCGTCCTCTTCGGCTGTTGACCTTCGGGGAGGTGAGTATCTTCACTAGACTCACCTGTCTGCTCTTCCTCCTCATTTAGCGTAGCTCCACCCTCTGCCTGTGAATTCTCACAGACTTCAACACTGAGTGGTGAGGCCTCTACAGGCCCCTCCCCTTTTTGCTCCTCACTTCCAATCCAAGCTTTTGGCGGGAAGTTTGAATTTATTGGGTCAACCTCTTCACTTTGTTCACCAACTGCCACCTTTGGTCCTTCTCTTTGTTGGCTTGACTGTGGCTTTACCGTCTTTAATTTGTTGGCAAAAGATTTAGGGCAATCTCTGAAGAGGTGATTTAATTCTCCACAGAGATTACATTTCCTGCCATTTGGACACTCTCCAAAAGTTTGCCCAATTTCTCTGCTCTTCCCACATAACACCTTGGTACAAGCCTCAACCAGGTGCCCATGCTCACCACACTTGCGGCAGAACTTGGGCTGCCCCTGGTAGTGGATGTAACCTCGGTTTTCAAGGTGGCCAGAGTGTCGCCCAACCACTGCACTGAGCACTCTTCAGCCCTTTTAAATGGTATAACTTTGCACTCCCGCACGCTCCAGCAAGCACCATTCAAGCAACAACTTTGCACTCCAGCTTCGAACATCGGCACAGTCGCAACAAGTAAGGCGACTCTACTCAGAGAAGTCACTCTGCACAGTAAGAAGATTTCTTTTGCACAGACAGAAAGGGCTTCACCCGCAAAGGTAAAGCCTGCCAAAAATAGAAACAACTCATTAGTGCTGCTCTCCACAGAAATCTTTAGTAAAAGGCGAAAGACTTGTACGTTATGAAGAGAAACCAGAGTACGATTATCCGTCACTGCGGGAGCAGGGCATCAGGCTAGTTGGCATAGCCACCTTCCCCATGGTGAGCTTTGCTTGGTTGAGACGCTTGCTTCCCCCCCCCCTTGCTCCTCGGCTGACCAACTAGGAACAATCGGGCCCTATTCGATGGCTGCCTTGTCTTTTACTCTGTGCAAAAGACAAGGCAGCAACAAAAACACCACGAGAATCCCGTATTGAGGCTTTGTTCTGATCGCTCATTCGGTGTCGCGTTTCTTTCAAGCAATTCTCCCGGTTAGCCCACACTCGGCTCGCTCCCATAGCCGTGTTAAAGTCTACTTCGCATTCACTCTCTTTTCTCAGCAGACTCTTGGGATTTTATCTATAAAATGAATTCCTTCACTCAAACTATGTGAAAACTGCTTTGTCCTTAATATTTACCATGTCTAGAAAGATTTAAATAAAAAAAAAACAACGTTGTACTTTGCAGTAAAAGAAAGAGCAAATCTAAAGTTTCAGGAATCCGAGAATAAGCTTACTTTCATGAGTTCTTCACGATTTCGGATTTTGCTATGAAATGAATTCCTTCACTCAAACTAAATTAAAACTGCTAAACCGCTAATCTGTTATATGTAAGGCAGATGTCAAATTCACCGAAATAGGATCAAAGGGTATTCGGCCAATCGAGCTGTAGCAGCTTCGGTAAAAGAGTATAAGTTGAAGAGTTTGTGAATAAAGGTGTGCGCACACATAGTGTGCTGTAAGAAAATAGGCAGGGAGCAATGCCGGCTGGGGTATATGTTCTTGTATGTTGTCTGACTGTTTGATTTGAATGTGTTGTGTAAGTGTCCTGTTGAATGTTACATGTTTGGGCTTTGACACTTCACTGTGGTTGTTAACTGTGTGGTGTGTCCTGAAATGTTATATGTTTGGGCTGTGTGACATGCTTAATGCTTGTCAGTAGCTACCCACTTATTCATATATAGCAACTGACAACATAAGAAGTCCGGACATACTTTGATAGTAGTTGTAGAAGTATCCTTATTGATAATAGATCATTAATTCATAGTGATAGAACAGTAGATGAACAGGTGTTTGCACATGTCTCACGAAAATAAAATGGGTGTATGATTGCTGACGGCAGAGCAATACTGCCAAACTTATGAGTTCTTGTGGCAAACTTGATTCAGTGTCTTGACGTGTATACGCTGTTTCGCTGACTTGATTGTCACAAGAAACAAAGTGTGTTTGATAAGATCCGACCATTTTATTACGGGAGGATCAGTATGTATGGATTCTGATGTGACTGATAAACCCATTCGTATCTTAAGCATAATCTAATACGTGAGACAACGCCCTGGCACACGATAAAAAAAAAAAAAGAGAGAGAGCGGTTTTGTGTCCCCACAGTCCATAATGTAGAAAAGAGAGAAAAAAGCCTTTCTTATTTGGTGTGTGTGCTCATAGTGCAGAGTGTAGAGAAAAGAAAGCCGTTTTGGTGTCACGGGTGTTGTGACTTACACACACACATTTCTAAATTGAGAAAGGAAATTATTTTAGAGGAAGCACTAGAGTTTAGATCCCACATTTGTTGATAGGCATTCATTTATTTCCTCACTTCTGATGAAGTTTCAACAATAAACAACAAACTTTGTATTATGAGAAAGAACCAGACTCATTCTTCAGGAATCCGAAAATAAGCTCTATTTTATGAGTTATGCACGAATTCGGATTCTCCTATAAAAAGAATTCATTAACACAAACCAAGTTAAGACTGCTTTGTCCTTCATATTTATTCATGTCTAATCAAGTTTCAACGATAAACAACGTTGTACTTTGTAGAATGAGAAAGAACTTCTTCAGCAATAAGCATCTCTCGACATATGACGAAATACAGATTTTGCTATAAAATTAATTCCTTCTATCAGCCTGACTTAAAACTGTTTGTCCTCCTTATTTATCCACTTCAAATCAAGTTTCAACAATTAAAAAAAATTTGTAGTTTGAGAAAGAACAACTTAATCTTCAGCAATCAGTATAAAAAGAGGTGCAAATGCCAACCATACATACCTAAAAGGTGGAGCGGAAGTATTCAGCTGCAAGTAGGAGTGAATGTTCGACCATAATTTGTAAAAAGCGGGTAAGAAAAGGTTCGAATGCCCGACTATATATTAACAAAAGCGGGAGGAGAGGTCTTCGGATGAGAGTGGGTGAGAATTTCCAACCATAATCTATAAAATACAGTGAAAAAAAATATGTGAATGCCTCATAGAACACTAAAAGCGGAAGTGTTCGGCTGCAAGAAGGTGTGAATGTCCGACTATATTTGGTGAAAAGCAGGTGAAGCAAGGTCTGAATGCCCAACCTTACATCATCAAAAGCGAGATCAGAGGTGTTTGGCTGCAAGAAGGCCATAGTTTGCCAAAAGCGGGTAAGGTGTGAATGACCGACTAAATATCAACAAAAGTGGGGGCGGAGGTCTTCGGATGCAAGTGGGTGTGAATATCCCACCATACAAGTATGGTGGAGAGGAAGCTGTGAATGGCCGACCATAGTAAAAGGCGGTTGAGAGAAGGTGCGAATGTCAAACCATACATAATCAAAACAGGGAGCGGAGGTGTTCTGCTGTAAGAAGGTGTGAATGTCCAACCATAGTTGGTAAAAAGCGGGTAAGAAAAGGTTAAAATACCCGACTGTACACAATCAATAGCGGGAGCGGAGTTGTTCGGCTACTAAAAGGTGTGAAAGTCCGACCATGGTTTGTAAAAAGCGGGTAAGAAAAGGTGCGAATGCCCGACAATGTATGATCAAAAGAGGGAGTGGAGGTTTTCGGCTGCAAGAAGGTCTGAATGTCCAACCATAATTTGTAAAAACCGGGGAAGAAAAGGCTCGAAAGCCCGACTATACACCATCAAAAGTGGGAGCGGAGGTGTTCAGCTGCAAGACGGTCTGAATGTCCATCAATAATTGCTAGAAAACATGAAAGAAAATTTTCGAATATCAAACTGCACATGATCATAAGCGGGAGAGGAGGTGTTCAGCTGCAAGAAGGTGTGAATGTCTACCCATAATTACTGAAAAATGGGTAAGAAAAGGTGCGAATGCCTAACCATACATCATCAAAAGAGGGAGCGGAGGTGTTCCGCTGTAAGACGGTGTGAATGTCCGACCATAGATGGTAAAAAGCGGGTAAGAAAAGGTTAAATTACCCGACTGTACACAATCAAAAGAGGGAGCGGAGTTGTTCAGCTAACAGAAGGTGTGAAAGTCCGACCTTGGTTTGTAAAAAGCAGGTAAGAAAAGGTTCGTATGCCCGAATATACACCAACAAAAGCGGAAGCGGAGGTGTTCGGCTGCAAGATATTGTGAACGTCCGACCAAAGTTTGTAAAAAGCAGTTAAGAAAAGGTTCGAATATCTAACCAAACATAATCAAAAGCGGGAGCAGAGCTGTTCGACTGGAAGTAGGTGTGAATGTCAGATCATAATTTGCAAAAAGCTGATGAGAAAGGGTGAGAATGCCCGACTATACACCATCAAATGCGGTAGCGGAGTTGTTGGGCTGTGAGTAGGTGTGAATCTCCAACCATAATTGCTGAAAAATGTGTTAGAAAAGGTAAAAATGCCGGTCCATACATAATCAAAATCGGGAGAGGTGGTGTTCAGCTGCAAGAAGGTCTAAATGTCCATCAATAATTGCTAGAAAACATGAAAGAACATTTTCGAAAATCAAACCACACATGATCATAAGTGGGAGAGGAGGTGTTCAGCTGCAAGAAGGTGTGAATGTCCACCCATAATACCTAAAAAATGGGTAAAAAAAAGGTGCGAATGCCCAACCATACATCATCAAAAGCAGGAGTGCATGTGTTCGGCTACAAGAAGGTGTGAACGTCCAACCAAAGTTTGTAAAAAGCAGTTAAGAAAAGGTTCGAATATCCAACCATACATAATCAAAAGCGGGAGCAGAGCTTTTCGACTGCAAGTAGGTGTGAATGTCAGATCATAATTTGCAAAAAGCTGATGAGAAAGGGTGAGAATGCCCGACTATACACCATAAAATGCGGTAGCGGAGTTGTTTGGCTGTGAGTAGGTGTGAATCTCCAACCATAATTGCTGAAAAATGTGTTAGAAAAGGTAAAAATGCCGGTCCATACATAATCAAAATCGGGAGAGGTGGTGTTCAGCTGCAAGAAGGTCTAAATGTCCATCAATAATTGCTAGAAAACATGAAAGAAAATTTTCAAAAATCAAACCACACATGATCATAAGTGGGAGAGGAGGTGTTCAGCTGCAAGAAGGGGTGAATGTCCACCCATAATACCTGAAAAATGGGTAAAAAAAAGGTGCGAATGCCCAACCATACATCATCAAAAGCAGGAGTGCATGTGTTCGGCTACAAGAAGGTGTGAACGTCCAACCAAAGTTTGTAAAAAGCAGTTAAGAAAAGGTTCGAATATCCAACCATACATAATCAAAAGCGGGAGCAGAGCTGTTCGACTGCAAGTAGGTGTGAATGTCAGATCATAATTTGCAAAAAGCTGATGAGAAAGGGTGAGAATGCCCGACTATACACCATCAAATGCGGGAGCGGAGTTGTTCGGCTGTGAGTAGGTGTGAATCTCCGACCATAATTGCTGAAAAATGTGTTAGAAAAGGTAAGAATGCCGGTCCATACATCATCAAAAGCGAGAGAGGTTGTGTTCGGCTGCAAGTAGGTGTGAATGTCCAGCCATAATTACTCACAAACGGGTAAGAAAAGGTAGTATTGCCAGACCATATATGATCAAAACAGGGAGCGGAGATGGTTAAGCTGCAGGAAGGTTTGAATGTCCGACTAAAGTTCAAATATATTAACAAAAGCGGGAGGAGAGGTCTTCGGATGAGAGTGGTTGAAGATTTCCAACCATAATGTATAAAATGCGGTGAAAAAAAGGTGTGATAGAACACTAAAAGGTGGAGCGGAAGTGTTCGGCTGCAAGAAGGTGTTAATGTCCGACTATATTTGGTGAAAAGCAGGTGAAGCAAGGTCTGAATGCCCAACCTTACATCATCAAAAGCGAGATCAGAGGTGTTTGGCTGCAAGAAGGCCATAGTTTGCCAAAAGCGGGTAAGGTGCGAATGACCGACTAAATATCAATAAAAGTGGGGGCGGAGGTCTTCGGATGCAGGTGGGTGTGAATATCCCACCATACAAGTATGGTGGAGAGGAAGCTGTGAATGGCCGACCATAGTAAAAGGCGAGTGAGAGAAGGTGCGAATGTCAAACCATACATAATCAAAACAGGGAGCGGAGGTGTTCTGCTGTAAGAAGGTGTGAATGTCCAACCATAGTTGGTAAAAAGCGGGTAAGAAAAGGTTAAAATACCCGACTGTACACAATCAATAGCGGGAGCGGAGTTGTTCGGCTCCTAAAAGGTGTGAAAGTCCGACCATGGTTTGTAAAAAGTGGGTAAGAAAAGGTGCGAATGCCCGACAATGTATGATCAAAAGAGGGAGTGGAGGTTCTCGGCTGCAAGAAGGTCTGAATGTCCAACCATAATTTGTAAAAACCGGGGAAGAAAAGGCTCGAAAGCCCGACTATACACCATCAAAAGTGGGAGCGGAGGTGTTCAGCTGCAAGACGGTCTGAATGTCCATCAATAATTGCTAGAAAACATGAAAGAAAATTTTCGAATATCAAACTGCACATGATCATAAGCGGGAGAGGAGGTGTTCAGCTGCAAGAAGGTGTGAATGTCTACCCATAATTACTGAAAAATGGGTAAGAAAAGGTGCGAATGCCTAACCATACATCATCAAAAGAGGGAGCGGAGGTGTTCCGCTGTAAGACGGTGTGAATGTCCGACCATAGATGGTAAAAAGCGGGTAAGAAAAGGTTAAATTACCCGACTGTACACAATCAAAAGAGGGAGCGGAGTTGTTCAGCTAAGAGAAGGTGTGAAAGTCCGACCTTGGTTTGTAAAAAGCGGGTAAGAAAAGGTTCGTATGCCCGAATATACACCATCAAAAGCGGAAGCGGAGGTGTTCGGCTGCAAGATATTGTGAACGTCCGACCAAAGTTTGTAAAAAGCAGTTAAGAAAAGGTTAAAATATCTAACCAAACATAATCAAAAGCGGGAGCAGAGCTGTTCGACTGGAAGTAGGTGTGAATGTCAGATCATAATTTGCAAAAAGCTGATGAGAAAGGGTGAGAATGCCCGACTATACACCATCAAATGCGGTAGCGGAGTTATTTGGCTGTGAGTAGTTGTGAATCTCCAACCATAATTGCTGAAAAATGTGTTAGAAAAGGTAAAAATGCCGGTCCATACATCATCAAAATCGGGAGAGGTGGTGTTCAGCTGCAAGAAGGTCTAAATGTCCATCAATAATTGCTAGAAAACATGAAAGAAAATTTTCGAAAATCAAACCACACATGATCATAAGTGGGAGAGGAGGTGTTCAGCTGCAAGAAGGTGTGAATGTCCACCCATAATACCTGAAAAATGGGTAAAAAAAAGGTGCGAATGCCCAACCATACATCATCAAAAGCAGGAGTGCATGTGTTCGGCTACAAGAAGGTGTGAACGTCCAACCAAAGTTTGTAAATAGCAGTTAAGAAAAGGTTCGAAATTCCAACCATACATAATCAAAAGCGGGAGCAGAGCTTTTCGACTGCAAGTAGGTGTGAATGTCAGATCATAATTTGCAAAAAGCTGATGAGAAAGGGTGAGAATGCCCGACTATACATCATCAAATGCGGGAGCGGAGTTGTTCGGCTGTGAGTAGGTGTGAATCTCCGACCATAATTGCTGAAAAATGTGTTAGAAAAGGTAAGAATGTCGGTCCATACATCATCAAAAGCGAGAGAGGTTGTGTTCGGCTGCAAGTAGGTGTGACTGTTCGACTAAAGTTTGTAAAAAGTGGGTAAGACAAGGTGCGAATGCCTGACAATGTATGATCAAAAGCGGGAGCGGAGGTGTTCAGCTGCAAGAAGGTCTACATGTCCATCAATAATTGCTAGAAAACATGAAAGAAACTTTTCGAAAATCAAACCGCACATGATCATAAGTGGGATAGGAGGTGTTCAGCTGCAAGGTGTGAATGTCCACCCATAATTCCTGAAAAATGGGCAAAAAAAAGGTGTGAATGCCCAACCATACATCATCAAAAGCAGGAGTGGAAGTGTTCGGCTACAAGAAGGTGTGAACGTCCAACCAAAATATGTAAAAAGCAGTTAAGAAAAGGTTCGAATATCCAACCATACATAATCAAAAGCGGGAGCAGAGCTTTTCGACTGCAAGTAGGTGTGAATGTCAGATCATAATTTGCAAAAAGCTGATGAGAAAGGGTGAGAATGCCCGACTATACATCATCAAATGCGGGAGCGGAGTTGTTCGGCTGTGAGTAGGTGTGAATCTCCGACCATAATTGCTGAAAAATGTGTTAGAAAAGGTAAAAATGCCGGTCCATACATCATCAAAAGCGAGAGAGGTTGTGTTCGGCTGCAAGTAGATGTGAATGTCCAGCCATAATTACTCACAAACGGATAAGAAAAGGTAGTATTGCCAGACCATATATGATCAAAACATGGAGCGGAGGTGGTTCAGCTGCAAGAAGGTTTGAATGTCCGACTAAAGTTCAAATATATTAAAGAAAGCGGGAGGAGAGGTCTTCGGATGAGAGTGGTTGAAAATTTCCGACCATAATGTATAAAATGCGGTGAAAAAAAGGTGTGATAGAACACTAAAAGGTGGAGCGGAAGTGTTCGGCTGCAAGAAGGTGTGAATGTCCGACTATATTTGGTGAAAAGCAGGTGAAGCAAGGTCTGAATGCCCAACCTTACATCATCAAAAGCGAGATTAGAGGTGTTTGGCTGCAAGAAGGCCATAGTTTGCCAAAAGCGGGTAAGGTGCGAATGTCCGACTAAATATCAACAAAATTTGGGGCAGAGGTCTTCGGATGCAAGTGGGTGTGAATATCCAACCATACAAGTATGGTGGAGAGGAAGCTGTGAATAGCCGACCATAGTTTGGAAAAAGCGGGTAAGAAAAGGTTTGAATACCCGAACATACACCATCAAAAGAGGGAGCGGAGGTGTTCCGCTGTACGAAGGTGTGAATGTCCGACTATAGTTGGTAAAAAGCGGGTAAGAAAAGGTTAAAATACCCGACTGTACACAATCAATAGCGGGAGCGGATGTGTTCGGCTACTAAAAGGTGTGAAAGTCTGACCCTGGTTTGTAAAAAGCGGGTAAGAAAAGGTTCGAATGCCCGACAATGTATGATCAAAAGAGAGAGCGGAGGTTTTCGGATACAAGAAGGTTTGAATGTCCCACCATAGTTTGTAAAAAGCGGGTAAGAAAAGGTTAAAATACCCGACTGTACACAATCAAAAGAGGGAGCGGAGTTGTTCAGCTAAGAGAAGGTGTGAAAGTCCAACCATGGTTTGTAAAAAGCGGGTAAGAAAAGGTTCGTATGCCCGAATATACACTATCAAAACCGGAAGCGTAGGTGTTCCGCTGCAAGAAGGTGTGAACGTCCGACCAAAGTTTGTAAAAAAGCAGTTAAGAAAAGGTTCGAATATCTAACCAAACATAATCAAAAGCGGGAGCAGAGCTGTTCGACTGCAAGTAGGTGTGAATGTCAGAGAATAATTTGCAAAAAGCTGATGAGAAAGGGTGAGAAATCCCGACTATACACCATCAAATGCGGTAGCGGAGTTGTTCGGCTGTGAGTAGGTGTGATTCTCCAACCATAATTGCTGAAAAATGTGTTAGAAAAGGTAAGAATGCCGGTCCATACATCATCAAAAGCGGGAGAGGTGGTGTTCGGCTGCAAGTAGGTGTGAATGTCCATTAATAATTGCTTTAAAACATGAAAGAAAATGTTCGAATATCAAACCTTACATGATCATTAGCGGGAGAGGAGGTGTTCAGCTGCAAGAAGGTGTGAATGTCCAGCCATAATTACTCACAAACGGGTAAGAAAAGGTACTATTGCCAGACCATATATGATCAAAACAGGGAGCGGAGGTGGTTCAGCTGCAAGAAGGTTTGAATGTCCGACTAAAGTTTGTAAAAAGCGGGTAAGACAAGGTGTGAATGCCCGACAATGTATGATCAAAAGAGGAGCGGAGGTTTTCGGGTGCAAGAAGGTCTGAATGTCCACCCATAATTACTGAAAAATGGGTAAGAAAAGGTGCGAAAGCCCAACCGCACATGATCATAAGTGGATGAGAAGGTGTTCGACTGCAAGTAGGTGTGAATGTAAGATCATAATTTGTAAAAAGCGGGTAAGAAAAGGTAAGAATGCCCAACCATAAATTATCAAAAGCGGCAGCAGAGTTTCGGCTGGTATTTATCAATGTCTAGATAGATTTCAACAAAAAACAACGTTGTACTTTGCAGTAAAAGAAAGTGCAAATCAAAAGTTTTAGGAATCCGAGAATAAGCTTATTTTCATGAGTTCTGCACGATTTCGGATTTTATGTATAAAATGAATTTCTTCACGCAAACTAAGTTAACACTGCTTTGTCCTTCATATGTACCCATTTCTACATATATTTCAAGCATAAACTTCCTCATATTACCCTGAATGAGAAAGAGCCACACTTGTGATTAAGCCATACCTCCCTTTTGAGGAGTTCTGCATGATTTGGGATTTTATCTATAAAATTAATTCCTTCACTCAAACTATGTTAAAACGGCTTTTACCTTCATATTTATCAATGTCTCGATAGATTTAAACAAAAAAACAACGTTGTACTTTGCAATAAAAGAAAGAGCAAATCAAAAGTTTTAGGAATCCGAGAATAAGCTTATTTTCATGTGTTCTGCACGATTTCGGATTTTATGTATAAAATGAATTCATTCACTCAAACCAAGTTAAAACTGCTTTTTCCTTCATATTTAATAATGTCTAGATCGACTTCAACAAAGAACAACATTGTATTTTGCAGTAGAAGAAAGAGCAACACTGAAGGATCATGAATCCGAGAATAAGCTTCCTTTCATACGTTCTGCATGATTTGGGATTTTATGTATAAAATGAATTCCTTCACTCAAACTAAGTTAAAACTGCTTTGTCCTTCATATGTACCCATTTCTACATATATTTCAAGCATAAACTTCCTCATACTACCCTGAATGAGAAAGAACCACACTTGTGATTAAGCCATACGCCCCTTTTGAGGAGTTCTGCATGATTTGGGATTTTATTTATAAAATCAATTCCTTCACTCAAACTATGTTAAAACGGCTTTTACCTTCATATTTATCAATGTCTCGATAGATTTAAACAAAAAAACAACGTTGTACTTTGCAGTAAAAGAAAGAGCCAATCAAAAGTTTTAGGAATCCGAGAATAAGCTTATTTTCATGAGTTCTGCACGATTTCGGATTTTATGTATAAAATGAATTCATTCACTCAAACCAAGTTAAAACTGCTTTTTCCTTCATATTTATCAATGTCTAGATCGACTTCAACAAAGAACAACATTGTATTTTGCAGTAGAAGAAAGAGCAACACTGAAGGATCAGGAATCCGAGAATAAGCTTATTTTCTTATGGGCAAGTGGGAACTGCTTTGTCCTTCATATTTATCAATGTGTAGATGGATTTCAACTTCTTCTACTGCAAAGTCCAATGTTTTTCTTTGTTGAAGTCGATCTAGACATTGATGAATATGGAAGGACAAAGCAGTTTTAACTTGGTTTGAGCAAAGCAATTCATTTTATAGCAAAATCCGAAATCGTGCAGAACTCATGAAAGCAGGCTTATACTCGGATTCCTGAAACTTTAGATTTGCTCTTTCTTTTACTGCAAAGTACAACGTTGTTTTTTTGTTTAAATATTTCTAGACATGGTAAATATGAGGGGCAAATCAGTTTTAACATAGTTTGAGTGAAGTAATGCATTTTATAAGCAAAATCCCAAATCATGCAGAACTCACGAAATGCTTTTTCTCGCTTTTCACTGCTTTTTACAAACTTTGGTCGGACGTTCACACCTTCTTGCATCCGAACACCTCCGCTTCCGCTTTTGATGATGTATATTCGGGCATTCGAACCTTTCTTTACCCGCTTTTTACAAACCACTGTCGGACTTTCACACCTTCTTGCAGCCGAACACCACCTCTCCCGCTTTTGATGATGTATGGTCCAGTATTCTTACCTTTTCTAACACATTTTTCAGCAATTATGGTCGGACATTCACACCTACTCACAGCTGGACACCTCCGCTCCCGCTTTTGATCATACAATGTCGGGACATCGCTCCTTGTCTTACCTGCTTTTTACAAACTTTAGTCGAACATTCACACCTTCTTGCAGCTGAACACCTCCGCTCCCGCTTTTGATGATGTATAGTCGGGCTTTCGAGCCTTTTCTTACCCGGTTTTTACAAATTATGGTTGGACATTCAGACCTTGCAGCCGAACACCTCCGCTCTCTCTTTTGACCATACATTGTTGGGCATTCGCACCTTGTCTTACCCGCTTTTTACAAACTATAGTCAGACATTCACACCTTGCAGCTGAACCTCCGCTCCCTGTTTTGATCATGTATGGTCTGGCAATACTACCTTTTCTTCCCCCGTTTGTGAGTAATTATGGCTGGACATTCACACCTACTTGCAGTCGAACTGCTCTGCTCCCGCTTTTGATTATGTTTGGTTTGGATATTCGAACCTTTTCTTAACTGCTTTTTACAAACCATGGTCGGACTTTCACACCTTCTTGCAGCCGAACAACTCTGCTCCCGCTATTGATTGTGTACAGTCGGGTATTTTAACCTTTTCTTACCCGCTTTTTACCAACTATGGTCGGACATTCACACCGTCTTACAGCGGAACACCTCCGCTCCCGCTTTTTATGGTGTATAGTCGGGCATTCGAACCTTTTCTTACCCGCTATTTACAAACTATGGTAGGACATTCAAACCTTCGTGTATCCGAAAACCTCCGCTCTCTCTTTTGATCATACATTGTCGGACATTCGCACCTTTTCTTACCCACTTTTTACAAACCATGGTCGGAATGTCACACCTTCTTGTAGCCGAACACATCCGCTCCCGCTATTGATTGTGTACAGTCGGGTATTTTAACCTTTTCTTACCCGCTTTTTACCAAGTATGGTCGGACATTCACACCTCCGTACAGCGGAACACCTCCGCTCCCTCTTTTGATGGTGTATGTTCGGGCATTCAAACCTTTTCTTACCCGCTTTTTCCAAACTATGGTCGGCTATTCACAGCTTCCTCTCCACCATACTTGTATGGTGGGATATTCACACCCACTTGCATCCGAAAACCTCCGCCCCAAATTTTGTTGATATTTAGTCGGACATTCGCACCTTACCCGCTTTTGACAAACTATGGCCTTCTTGCAGCCAAACACCTCTGATCTCGCTTTTGATTATGTAAGGTTGGGCATTCAGACCTTGCTTCACCTGCTTTTCACCAAATATAGTCGGACATTCACACCTTCTTGCAGCCGAACACTTCCGCTCCACCTTTTAGTGTTCTATCACACTTTTTTTTCACCGCATTTTATACATTATGGTTGGAAATTTTCAACCACTTTCATCCGAAGACCTCTCCTCCCACTTTTGTTAATATATTTGAACTTAAGTTTGACATTCAAACCTTCCTGCAGCTGAACCACCTCCGCTCCCTGTTTTGATCATATATGGTCTTGCAATACTACCTTTTCTTACCCGTTTGTGAGTAATTATGGCTGGACATTCACACCTACTTGCAGCCGAACACAACCTCTCTCGCTTTTGATGATGTATGGACCGGCATTTTTACCTTTTCTAACACATTTTCAGCAATTATGGTCGGAGATTCACACCTACTCACAGCCGAACAACTCCGCTCCCGCATTTGATGATGTATAGTCGGGCATTCTCACCCTTTCTCATCAGCTTTTTGCAAATTATGATCTGACATTCACACCTACTTGCAGTCGAACAGCTCTGCTCCCGCTTTTGATTATGTTTGGTTGGATATTCGAACCTTTTCTTAACTTCTTTTTACATATTTTGGTTGGACGTTCACACCTTCTTGTAGCCGAACACTTCCACTCCTGCTTTTGATGATGTATGGTTGGGCATTCACACCTTTTTTTTGCCCATTTTTCAGGAATTATGGGTGGACATTCACACCTTGCAGCTGAACACCTCCTATCCCACTTATGATCATGTGCGGTTTGATTTTCGAAAAGTTTCTTTCATGTTTTCTAGATATTATTGATGGACATGTAGACCTTCTTGTAGCTGAACACCTCCGCTCCCGCTTTTAATCATACATTGTCAGGCATTCGCACCTTGTCTTACCCACTTTTTACAAACTTTAGTCGAACAGTCACACCTTTTTGCAGCCGAACACCACCTCTACCGCTTTTGATGATGTATGGTCCAGCATTCTTACCTTTTCTAACACATTCTTCAGCAATTATGGTCGGACATTCACACCTACTCAGAGCCGAACACCTCCGCTCCCGCATTTGATGGTCTATAGTCGGGCATTCTACAGCGGAAAAGACTCATTCTTATGTTTGGTTAGATATTCGAACCTTTTCTTAACTGCTTTTTACAAACTTTGGTCGGACGTTCACAATATCTTGCAGCCGAACACCTCCGCTTCCGCTTTTGATGGTGTATATTCGGGCATACGAACCTTTTCTTACCCGCTTTTTACAAACCAAGGTCGGACTTTCACACCTTCTCTTAGCTGAACAACTCCGCTCCCTCTTTTGATTGTGTACAGTCGGGTAATTTAACCTTTTCTTACCCGCTTTTTACCATCTATGGTCGGACATTCACACCGTCTTACAGCGGAACACCTCCGCTCCCTCTTTTGATGATGTATGGTTAGGCATTCGCACCTTTTCTTACCCATTTTTCAGTAATTATGGGTAGACATTCACACCTTCTTGCAGCTGAACACCTCCTCTCCTGCTTATGATCATGTGCAGTTTGATATTCGAAAATTTTCTTTCATGTTTTCTAGCAATTATTGATGGACTTTCAGACCGTCTTGAAGCTGAACACCTCCGCTCCCACTTTTGATGGTGTATAGTCGGGCTTTCGAGCCTCTTCTTCCCCGGTTTTTACAAATTATGGTTGGACATTCAGACCTTCTTGCAGCCGAAAACCTCCACTCCCTCTTTTGATCATACATTGTCGGGCATTCGCACCTTTTCTTACCCGCTTTTTACAAACCATGGTCGGACTTTCACACCTTCTTGTAGCCGAACAACTCCGCTCCCGCTATTGATTGTGTACAGTCGGGTATTTTAACCTTTTCTTACCCGCTTTTTACCAACTACGGTTGGACATTCACACCTTCTTACAGCAGAACACCTCCGCTCCCTGTTTTGATTATGTATGGTTTGACATTCGCACCTTCTCTCACCCGCCTTTTACTATGGTCGGCCATTCACAGCTTCCTCTCCACCATACTTGTATGGTGGGATATTCACACCCACCTGCATCCGAAGACCTCCGCCCCCACTTTTGTTGATATTTAGTCGGTCATTCGCACCTTACCCGCTTTTGGCAAACTATGGCCTTCTTGCAGCCAAACACCTCTGATCTCGCTTTTGATGATGTAAGGTTGGGCATTCAGACCTTGCTTCACCTGCTTTTCACCAAATATAGTCGGACATTCACACCCACTTGCATCCGAAGACCTCCGCCCCAAATTTTGTTGATATTTAGTCGAACATTCGCACCTTACCCGCTTTTGGCAAACTATGGCCTTCTTGCAGCCAAACACCTCTGATCTTGCTTTTGATGATGTAAGGTTGGGCATTCAGACCTTGCTTCACCTGCTTTTCACCAAATATAGTCGGACATTCACACCTTCTTGCAGCCGAACACTTCCGCTCCACCTTTTAGTGTTCTATCACACCTTTTTTTCACCGCATTTTATACATTATGGTTGGAAATTTTCAACCACTCTCATCCGAAGACCTCTCCTCCCGCTTTTGTTAATATATTTGAACTTTAGTCGGACATTCAAACCTTCTTGCAGCTGAACCACCTCCGCTCCCTGTTTTGATCATATATGGTCTGGCAATACTACCTTTTCTTACCCGTTTGTGAGTAATTATGGCTGGACATTCACACCTACTTGCAGCCGAACACAACCTCTCTCGCTTTTGATGATGTATGGACCGGCATTCTTACCTTTTCTAACACATTTTTCAGCAATTATGGTCGGAGATTCACACCTACTCACAGCCGAACAACTCCGCTCCCGCATTTGATGGTGTATAGTCGGGCATTCTCACCCTTTCTCATCAGCTTTTTGCAAATTATGATCTGATATTCACATCTACTTGCAGTCGAACAGCTCTGCTCCCGCTTTTGATTATGTTTGGTTAGATATTCGAACCTTTTCTTAACTGCTTTTTACAAACTTTGGTCGGACGTTCACAATATCTTGCAGCCGAACACCTCCGCTTCCGCTTTTGATGGTGTATAGTCGGGCATTCGAGCCTTTTCTTACCCACCTATTACTTACTATGGTTGGACATTCAAACCTTCTTGTAGCCGAACACATCCGCTCCTGCTTTTGATGATGTATGATTTGGCATTCACACCTTTTCTTACCCATTTTTCAGTAATTATTGGTCGGACATTCAGACCTGCTTGCAGCTGAACACCTCTGCTCCTGCTTTTGATGGTGTATAGTCGGGCTTTCGAGCCTTTTCTTCCCCGATTTTTACAAATTATGGTTGGACATTCAGACCTTGCAGCCGAAAACCTCCGCTCCCTCTTTTGATCATACATTGTCGGGCATTCGCCCCTTGTCTTACACGGTTTTTACAAACTTTAGTCAGACATTCACACCTTGCAGCTGAACCACCTCCATTCCCTGTTTTGATCATGTGTGGTCTGGAAATACTACCTTTTCTTCCCCCGTTTGTGAGTAATTATGGCTGGACATTCACACCTATTGCAGCCGAAAAACCACCTCTCCCGCTTTTGATGATGTATTGTCCGGCATTCTAGTCTTTTCTATCACATTTTTCAGCAATTATGATCTGACATTCACACCTACTTGCAGTCGAACAGCTCTGCTCCTGCTTTTGATTATGTTCGGTTGGATATTCAAACCTTTTCTTAACTGCTTTTTACAATATTTGGTCGGACGTTCACACCTTCTTGCAGCCGAACACCCCCACTTCCGCTTTTGATGGTATATATTCGGGTATTCGAACCTTCTCTTACCCGCTTTTTACAAACCATGGTTGGACTTTCATACCTTCTTGTAGCTGAACAACTCCACTCCTGCTTTTGATGATTTATGGTTGGATATTCGCATCTTTTCCTACCCATTTTTCAGTAATTATGGGTGGATATTCACATCTTCTTGCAGCTGAACACCTCCTCTCCCGCTAATGATCATGTAAGGTTTGATATTCGAAAATTTTCTTTCATGTTTTAAAGCAATTATTAATGGACATTCACACCTACTTGCAGCCGAACACCACCTCTCCCGCTTTTGATGATGTATGGACCGGCATTCTTACCTTTTCTAACACATTTTTCAGCAATTATGGTTGGAGAATCACACCTACTCACAGCCGAACAACTCCGCTACCGCATTTGATGGTGTATAGTCGGGATTTCTCACCCTTTCTCATCAGCTTTTTGCAAATTATTCTCTGACATTCACACCTACTTGCAGTCGAACAGCTCTGCTCCCGCTTTTGATTATGTTTGGTTAGATATTCGAACCTTTTCTTAACTGCTTTTTTACAAACTTTGGTCGGACGTTCACACCTTCTTGCAGCCGAACACCTCCGCTCCCTCTTTTGTTGGTGTATGTTCGGGCATTCGAACCTTTTCTTACCCGCTTTTTACAAACCAGGGTCGGACTTTCACACCTTTTAGTAGCCGAACAACTCCGCTCCCGCTATTGATTGTGTACAGTCGGGTATTTTAACCTTTTCTTACCCGCTTTTTACCAACTATGGTCGGACATTCACACCTTCGTACAGCGGAACACCTCCGCTCCCTCTTTTGATGGTGTATGTTCGGGTATTCAAACCTTTTCTTACCCGCTTTTTCCAAACTATGGTCGGCTATTCACAGCTTCCTCTCCACCATACTTGTATGGTTGGATATTCACACCCACTTGCATCCGAAGACCTCTGCCCCAAATTTTGTTGATATTTAGTCGGACATTCGCACCTTACCCGCTTTTGGCAAACTATGGCCTTCTTGCAGCCAAACACCTCTGATCTCGCTTTTGATGATGTAAGGTTGGGCATTCAGACCTGGCTTCACCTGCTTTTCACCAAATATAGTCGGACATTCACACCTTCTTGCAGCCGAACACTTCCGCTCCACCTTTTAGTGTTCTATCACACCTTTTTTTTCACCGCATTTTATACATTATGGTTGGAAATTTTCAACCACTCTCATCCGAAGACCTCTCCTCCCGCTTTCTTTAATATATTTGAACTTTAGTCGGACATTCAAACCTTCTTGCAGCTGAACCACCTCCGCTCCCTGTTTTGATCATATATGGTCTGGCAATACTACCTTTTCTTACCCGTTTGTGAGTAATTATGGCTGGACATTCACACCTACTTGCAGCCGAACACAACCTCTCTCGCTTTTGATGATGTATGGACCGGCATTTTTACCTATTCTAACACATTTTTCAGCAATTATGGTCGGAGATTCACACCTACTCACAGCCGAACAACTCCGCTCCCGCATTTGATGATGTATAGTCGGGCATTCTCACCCTTTCTCATCAGCTTTTTGAAAATTATGATCTGACATTCACACCTACTTCCAGTCGAACAGCTCTGCTCCCGCTTTTGATTATGTTTGGTTAGATATTCGAACCTTTTCTTAACTGCTTTTTACAAACTTTGGTCGGACGTTCACAATATCTTGCAGCCGAACACCTCCGCTTCCGCTTTTGATGGTGTATATTCGGGCATACGAACCTTTTCTTACCCGCTTTTTACAAACCAAGGTCGGACTTTCACACCTTCTCTTAGCTGAACAACTCCGCTCCCTCTTTTGATTGTGTACAGTTGTACAGTCGGGTAATTTAACCTTTTCTTACCCGCTTTTTACCATCTATGGTCGGACATTCACACCGTCTTACAGCGGAACACCTCCGCTCCCTCTTTTGATGATGTATGGTTAGGCATTCGCACCTTCTCTCACCCGCCTTTTACTATGGTCGGCCATTCACAGCTTCCTCTCCACCATACTTGTATGGTGGGATATTCACACCCACTTGCATCCGAAGACCTCCGCTTCCGCTTTTGATGGGAACTGACAACATAAGAAGTCCGGACATACTTTGATAGTATATGAATAAGTGGGTAGCTACTGACAAGCATTAAGCATGTCACACAGCCCAAACATATAACATTTCAGGACACACCACACAGTTAACAACCACAGTGAAGCGTGTCAAAGCCCAAACATGTAACATTCAACAGGACACTTACACAACACATTCAAATCAAACAGTCAGACAACATACAAGAACATATAGCCCAGCCGGCATTGCTCCCTGCCTATTTTCGTACAGCACACTATGTGTGCGCACACCTTTATTCACAAACTCTTCAACTTATACTCTTTTACCGAAGTTGCTACAGCTCGATTGGCCGAATACCCTTTGATCCTATTTCGGTGAATTTGACATCTGCCTTACATATAACAGATTAGCGGTTTAGCAGTTTTAATTTAGTTTGAGTGAAGGAATTCATTTTATAGCAAAATCCGAAATCGTGAAGAACTCATGAAAGTAAGCTTATTCTCGGATTCCTGAAACTTTAGATTTGCTCTTTCTTTTACTGCAAAGTACAACGTTGTTTTTTTTGTTTAAATCTTTCTAGACATGGTAAATATTAAGGACAAAGCAGTTTTCACATAGTTTGAGTGAAGGAATTCATTTTATAGATAAAATCCCAAGAGTCTGCTGAGAAAAGAGAGTGAATGCGAAGTAGACTTTAACACGGCTATGGGAGCGAGCCGAGTGTGGGCTAAACAGGAGAATTGCTTGAATGAAATGCGACCCCGAATGAGCGGTCAGAACAAAGCCTCAATACGGGATTCTCGTGGTGTTTTTGTTGCTGCCTTGTCTTTTGCACAGAGTAAAAGACAAGGCAGCCATCGAATAGGGCCCGATTGTTCCTACTTGGTCAGCCGAGGAGCAAGGGGGGGGGAAGCAAGCGTCTCAACCAAGCAAAGCTCACCATGGGGAAGGTGGCTATGCCAACAAGCCTGATGCCCTGCTCCCGCAGTGACGGATAATCGTACTCTGGTTTCTCTTCATAACGTACAAGTCTTTCGCCTTTTACTAAAGATTTCTGTGGAGAGCAGCACTAATGAGTTGTTTCTATTTTTGGCAGGCTTTACCTTTGCGGGTGAAGCCCTTTCTGTCTGTGCAAAAGAAATCTTGTTACTGTGCAGAGTGACTTCTCTGAGTAGAGTCGCCTTACTTGTTGCGACTGTGCCGATGTTCGAAGCTGGAGTGCAAAGTTGTTGCTTGAATGGTGCTTGCTGGAGCGTGCGGGAGTGCAAAGTTATACCATTTAAAAGGGCTGAAGAGTGCTCAGTGCAGCGGGTGGGCGACACTCTGGCCACCTTGAAAACCGAGGTTACATCCACTACCAGGGGCAGCCCAAGTTCTGCCGCAAGTGTGGTGAGCATGGGCACCTGGTTGAGGCTTGTACCAAGGTGTTATGTGGGAAGAGCAGAGAAATTGGGCAAACTTTTGGAGAGTGTCCAAATGGCAGGAAATGTAATCTCTGTGGAGAATTAAATCACCTCTTCAGAGATTGCCCTAAATCTTTTGCCAACAAATTAAAGACGGTAAAGCCACAGTCAAGCCAATAAAGAGAAGGACCAAAGGTGGCAGTTGGTGAACAAAGTGAAGAGGTTGACCCAATAAATTCAAACTTCCCGCCAAAAGCTTGGATTGGAAGTGAGGAGCAAAAAGGGGAGGGGCCTGTAGAGGCCTCACCACTCAGTGTTGAAGTCTGTGAGAATTCACAGGCAGAGGGTGGAGCTACGCTAAATGAGGAGGAAGAGCAGACAGGTGAGTCTAGTGAAGATACTCACCTCCCCGAAGGTCAACAGAAGGTCAATTTGTTGATAGGCATTCATTTATTTCTTCACTTCTGATGAAGTTTCAACAATAAACAACAAACTTTGTATTATTAGAAAGAACCAGAATCATTCTTCAGGAATCCGAAAATAAGCTCTATTTTATGAGTTATGCACGAATTCGGATTCTCCTATAAAACGAATTCATTAACTCAAACCAAGTTAAGACTGCTTTGTCCTTCATATTTATTCATGTCTAATCAAGTTTCAACGATAAACAACGTTGTACTTTGTAGAATGAGAAAGAACTTCTTCAGCAATAAGCATCTCTCGACATATGACGAAGTACAGATTTTGCTATAAAATTAATTCCTTCTATCAGCCTGACTTAAAACTGTTTGTCCTCCTTATTTATCCACTTCAAATCAAGTTTCAACAAATAAAAAAAAGTTGTAGTTTGAGAAAGTACAACTTAATCTTCAGCAATCAGTATAAAAAGAGGTGCAAATGCCAACCATACATACCTACAAGGTGGAGCGGAAGTATTCAGCTGCAAGTAGGTGTGAATGTTCGACTATAATTTGTAAAAAGCGGGTAAGAAAAGGTTCGAATGCCCGACTATATATTAACAAAAGCGGGTGGAGAGGTCTTCGGATGAGAGTGGGTGAGAATTTCCAACCATAATCTATAAAATACGGTGAAAAAAAATATGTGAATGCCTCATAGAACACTAAAAGCGGAAGTGTTCGGCTGCAAGAAGGTGTGAATGTCCGACTATATTTGGTGAAAAGCAGGTGAAGCAAGGTCTGAATGCCCAACCTTATATCATCAAAAGCGAGATCAGAGGTGTTTGGCTGCAAGAAGGCCATAGTTTTCCAAAAGCGGGTAAGGTGCGAATGTCCGACTAAATATCAACCAAATTTGGGGCGGAGGTCTTCGGATGCAAGTGGGTGTGAATATCCCACCATACAAGTATGGTGGGTGGAGAGGAAGCTGTGAATAGCCGACCATAGTTTGGAAAAAGCGGGTAAGAAAAGGTTTGAATGCCCGAACATACACCATCAAAAGAGGGAGCGGAGGTGTTCTGCTGTACGAAGGTGTGAATGTCCGACCATACTTGGTAAAAAGCGGGTAAGAAAAGGTTAAAATACCCGACTGTACACAATCAATAGCGGGAGCGGATGTGTTCGGCTACAAGAAGATGTGAAAGTCCGACCATGGTTTGTAAAAAGCGGGTAAGAAAAGGTGCGAATGTCCCACAATGTATGATCAAAAGAGAGAGCGGAGGTTTTCGGATACAAGAAGGTTTGAATGTCCCACCATAGTTTGTAAAAAGCGGGTAAGAAAAGGTTCGAATGCCCGACTATACACCATCAAAAGCGGGAATAGAGGTGTTCCGCTGTAAGACGGTGTGAATGTCCGACCATAGTTGGTAAAAAGCGGGTAAGAAAAGGTTAAAATACCCGACTGTACACAATCAATAGCGGGAGCGGAGTTGTTCGGCTACAAGAAGGTGTGAAAGTCCGACCATGGTTTGTAAAAACCGGGAAGAAAAGGCTCGAAAGCCCGACTATACACCATCAAAAAGAAGGTTTGAATGTCCATCAATAATTGCTTTAAAACAAGAAAGTAAATTTTCGAATATCAAACCGCACATGATCATAAGCGGGAGAGGAGGTGTTCGGCTGCAAGAAGGTGTGAATGTCCACCCATAATTCATGAAAAATGGGTAAAAAAAAAGGTGCGAATGCCTAACAATACATTATCAAAAGCAGGTGTGAATGTCAGATCATAATTTGTAAAAAGCTGATGAGAAAGGGTGAGAATGCCCGACTATACACCATCAAATGCGGGAGCGGAGGTGTTCGGCTCTGAGTAGGTGTGAATGTCCGACCATAATTCCTGAAGAATGTGTTAGAAAAGGTAAGAATGCTGGACCATACATCATCAAAAGCGGGAGAGGTGGTGTTCGGCTGCAAAAAGGTGTGACTGTTCGACTAAAGTTTGTAAAAAGTGGGTAAGACAAGGTGCGAATGCCTGACAATGTATGATCAAAAGCGGGAGCGGAGGTGTTCCGCTGCAAGAAGGTCTACATGTCCATCAATAATTGCTAGAAAACATGAAAGAAACTTTTCGAAAATCAAACCGCACATGATCATAAGTGGGATAGGAGGTGTTCAGCTGCAAGGTGTGAATGTCCACCCATAATTCCTGAAAAATGGGCAAAAAAAAGGTGTGAATGCCCAACCATACATCATCAAAAGCAGGAGTGGAAGTGTTCGGCTACAAGAAGGTGTGAACGTCCAACCAAAATATGTAAAAAGAAGTTAAGAAAAGGTTCGAATATCCAACCAAACATAATCAAAAGCGGGAGCAGAGCTGTTCGACTGCAAGTAGGTGTGAATGTCAGATCATAATTTGCAAAAAGCTGATGAGAAAGGGTGAGAATGCCCGACTATACATCATCAAAAGCGGGAGCGGAGTTGTTCGGCTGTGAGTAGGTGTGAATCTCCGACCATAATTGCTGAAAAATGTGTTAGAAAAGGTAAAAATGCCAGTCCATACATCATCAAAAGCGAGAGAGGTTGTGTTCGACTGCAAGTAGGTGTGAATGTCCAGCCATAATTACTCACAAACGGGTAAGAAAAGGTAGTAGCCAGACCATATATGATCAAAACAGGGAGCGGAGGTGGTTCAGCTGCAAGAAGGTTTGAATGTCAAACTAAAGTTCAAATATATTAACAAAAGCGGGAGGAGAGGTCTTCGGATGAGAGTGGTTGAAAATTTCCAACCATAATGTATAAAATGCGGTGAAAAAAAAGGTGTGATAGAACACTAAAAGGTGGAGCGGAAGTGTTCGGCTGCAAGAAGGTGTGAATGTCCGACTATATTTGGTGAAAAGCAGGTGAAGCAAGGTCTGAATGCCCAACCTTACATCATCAAAAGCAAGATCAGAGTTGTTTGGCTGCAAGAAGGCCATAGTTTGCCAAAAGCGGGTAAGGTGCGAATGTCCGACTAAATATCAACAAAATTTGGGGCGGAGGTCTTCGGATGCAAGTGGGTGTGAATATCCCACCATACAAGTATGGTGGGTGGAGAGGAAGCTGTGAATAGCCGACCATAGTTTGGAAAAAGCGGGTAAGAAAAGGTTTGAATGCCCGAACATACACCATCAAAAGAGGGAGCGGAGGTGTTCCGCTGTACGAAGGTGTGAATGTCCAACCATACTTGGTAAAAAGCGGGTAAGAAAAGGTTAATATACCCGACTGTACACAATCAATAGCGGGAGCGGATGTGTTCGGCTACAAGAAGGTGTGACAGTCCGACCATGGTTTGTAAAAAGCCGGTAAGAAAAGGTGCGAATGTCCGACAATGTATGATCAAAAGAGAGAGCGGAGGTTTTCGGATACACGAAAGTTTGAATGTCCTACCATAGTTTGTAAATAGCGGGTAAGAAAAGGTTCAAATGCCCGACTATACACCATAAAAAGCGGGAGCGGAGGTGTTCCGCTGTAAGACGGTGTGAATGTCCGACCATAGTTGGTAAAAAGCGGGTAAGAAAAGGTTAAAATACCCGACTGTACAAAATCAATAGCGAGAGCGGAGTTGTTCGGCTACAAGACGGTGTGAAAGTACGACCATGGTTTGTAAAAAGCAGTTAAGAAAAGGTTCGAATATCCAACCAAACATAATCAAAAGCGGGAGCAGATCTGTTCGACTGCAAGTAGGTTTGAATGTCCAGCCATAATTAATCACAAACGGGGGAAGAAAAGGTAGTATTGCCGGACCATACATGATCAAAACAGGGAGCGGAGGTTCAGCTGCAAGGTGTGAATGTCTGACTATAGTTTGTAAAAAGCGGGTAAGACAAGGTGCGAATGCCCGACAATGTATGATCAAAAGAGAGAGCGGAGGTGTTCGGCTGCAAGGTCTGAATGTCCAACCATAATTTGTAAAAACCGGGTAAGAAAAGGCTCGAAAGCCCGACTATACATCATCAAAAGCGGGAGCGGAGGTGTTCAGCTGCAAGAAGGTGTGAATGTTCGACTAAAGTTTGTAAAAAGCTGGTAAGACAAGGAGCGATGTCCCGACATTGTATGATCAAAAGCGGGAGCGGAGGTGTCCAGCTGTGAGTAGGTGTGAATGTCCGACCATAATTGCTGAAAAATGTGTTAGAAAAGGTAAGAATACTGGACCATACATCATCAAAAGCGGGAGAGGTGGTGTTCGGCTGCAAGAAGGTGTGAAAGTCCAACAATGGTTTGTAAAAAGCGGGTAATAAAAGGTTCGAATGCCCGAATATACATCATCAAAAGCGGAAGCGGAGGTGTTCGGATGCAAGAAGGTGTGAACGTCCGACCAAAGTTTGTAAAAAGCAGTGAAAAGCGAGAAAAAGCTTTTCGTGAGTTTTGCATGATTTGGGATTTTGCTTATAAAATGCATTACTTCACTCAAACTATGTTAAAACTGATTTGTCCTTCATATTTACCATGTCTAGAAAGATTTAAACAAAAAAACAACGTTGTACTTTGCAGTAAAAGAAAGAGCAAATCTAAAGTTTCAGGAATCCGAGTATAAGCCTGCTTTCATGAGTTCTGCACGATTTCGGATTTTGCTATAAAATGAATTGCTTTGCTCAAACCAAGTTAAAACTGCTTTGTCCTTCCATATTCATCAATGTCTAGATCGACTTCAACAAAGAAAAACATTGGACTTTGCAGTAGAAGAAGTTGAAATCCATCTACACATTGATAAATACGAAGGACAAAGCAGTTCCCACTTGCCCATAAGAAAATAAGCTTATTCTCGGATTCTTGATCCTTCAGTTTTGCTCTTTCTTCTACTGCAAAATACAATGTTGTTCTTTGTTGAAGTCGATCTAGACATTGATAAATATGAATGAAAAAGCAGTTTTAACTTGGTTTGAGTGAATGAATTCATTTTATACATAAAATCCGAAATCGTGCAGAACTCATGAAAATAAGCTTATTCTCGGATTCCTAAAACTTTTGATTGGCTCTTTCTTTTACTGCAAAGTACAACGTTGTTTTTTTGTTTAAATCTATCGAGACATTGATAAATATGAAGGTAAAAGCCGTTTTAACATAGTTTGAGTGAAGGAATTGATTTTATAGATAAAATCCCAAATCATGCAGAACTCCTCAAAAGGGGCGTATGGCTTAATCACAAGTGTGGCTCTTTCTCATTCAGGGTAGTATGAGGAAGTTTATGCTTGAAATATATGTAGAAATGGGTACATATGAAGGACAAAGCAGTGTTAACTTAGTTTGAGTGAAGGAATTAATTTTATACATAAAATCCCAAATCATGCAGAACGTATGAAAAGAAGCTTATTCTCGGATTCCTGATCCTTCAGTTTTGCTCTTTCTTCTACTGCAAAATACAATGTTGTTCTTTGTTGAAGTCGATCTAGACATTAATAAATATGAAGGAAAAAGCAGTTTTAACTTGGTTTGAGTGAATGAATTCATTTTATACATAAAATCCGAAATCGTGCAGAACTCATGAAAATAAGCTTATTCTCGGATTCCTAAAACTTTTGATTTGCTCTTTCTTTTATTGCAAAGTACAACGTTGTTTTTTTGTTTAAATCTATCGAGACATTGATAAATATTAAGGTAAAAGCCGTTTTAACATAGTTTGAGTGAAGGAATTAATTTTATAGATAAAATCCCAAACCATGCAGAACTCCTCAAAAGGGGCGTATGGCTTAATCACAAGTGTTGCTCTTTCTCATTCAGGGTAGTATGAGGAAGTTTATGCTTGAAATATATGTAGAAATGGGTACATATGAATGACAAAGCAGTGTTAACTTAGTTTGCGTGAAGGAATTCATTTTATACATAAAATCCGAAATCGTGCAGAACTCATGAAAATAAGCTTATTCTCGGATTCCTAAAACTTTTGATTTGCACTTTCTTTTACTGCAAAGTACAACGTTGTTTTTGTTGAAATCTATCTAGACATTGATAAATACCAGTCGAAACTCTGCTGCCGCTTTTGATAATTTATGGTTTGGCATTCTTACCTTTTCTTACCCGCTTTTTACAAATTATGATCTTACATTCACACCTACTTGCAGTCGAACACCTTCTCATCCACTTATGATCATGTGCGGTTGGGCTTTCGCACCTTTTCTTACCCATTTTTCAGTAATTATGGGTGGACATTCAGACCTTCTTGAAGCCGAAAACCTCCACTCCTCTTTTGATCATACATTGTCGGGAATTCACACCTTGTCTTACCCGCTTTTTACAAACTTTAGTCGGACATTCAAACCTTCTTGCAGCTGAACCACCTCCGCTCCCTGTTTTGATCATATATGGTCTGGCAATAGTACCCTTTCTTACTCGTTTGTGAGTAATTATGGCTGGACATTCACACCTACTTGCAGCCGAACACAACCTCTCCCGCTTTTGGTGATATATGGTCCGGCATTCTTACCTTTTCTAACACATTTTTCAGCAATTATGGTTGTAGAATCACACCTACTCACAGCCGAACAACTCCGCTCCCACATTTGATAGTGTATAGTCGGGCATTCTCACCCTTTCTCAACAGCTTTTTGCAAATTATGATCTGATATTCACACCTACTTGCAGTCGAACAGCTCTGCTCCCGCTTTTGATTATGTTTGGTTGGATATTCGAACATTTGCTTAACTGCTTTTTACAAACTTTGGTCGGACGTTCACACCGTCTTGCAGCCGAACACCTCCGCTTCCGCTTTTGATGGTATATAGTCGGGCATTCGAGCCTTTTCTTACCCGCCTATTACTTACTATGGTTGGACATTCAAACCTTCTTGTAGCCGAACACATCCGCTCCTGCTTTTGATGATGTATTATTTGGCATTTGCACCTTTTCTTAACCATTTTTCATTAATTTTTGGTGGGATATTCAGACCTTCTTGCACCTGAACACCTCTGCTCCCGCTTTTGATGATGTATAGTCGGGCTTTCGAGCCTTTTCTTCCCCGATTTTTACAAATTGTGGTTGGACATTCAGACCTTGCAGCCGAAAACCTCCGCTCCCTCTTTTGATCATACATTGTCGGGCATTCGCCCCTTGTCTTACACGGTTTTTACAAACTTTAGTCAGACATTCACACCTTGCAGCTGAACCACCTCCATTCCCTGTTTTGATCATGTGTGGTCTGGAAATACTACCTTTTCTTCCCCCGTTTGTGAGTGATTATGGCTGGACATTCACACCTACTTGCAGCCGAAAAACCACCTCTCCCGCTTTTGATGATGTATTGTCCGGCATTCTAGTCTTTTCTATCACATTTTTCAGCAATTATGATCTGACATTCACACCTACTTGCAGTCGAACAGCTCTGCTCCCGCTTTTGATTATGTTCGGTTGGATATTCAAACCTTTTCTTAACTGCTTTTTACAAACTTTGGTCGGACGTTCACACCTTCTTGCAGCCGAACACCTCCGCTTCCGCTTTTGATGGTATACATTCGGGTATTCGAACCTTTTCTTACCCGATTTTTACAAACCATGGTTGGACTTTCATACCTTCTTGTAGCTGAACAACTCCACTCCTGCTTTTGATGATTTATGGTTGGACATTCGCATCTTTTCCTACCCATTTTTCAGTAATTATGGGTGGATATTCACATCTTCTTGCAGCTGAACACCTCCTCTCCCGCTAATGATCATGTAAGGTTTGATATTCGAAAATTTTCTTTCATGTTTTAAAGCAATTATTAATGGACATTCACACCTACTTGCAGCCGAACACAACCTCTCTCGCTTTTGATGATGTATGGACCGGCATTCTTACCTTTTCTAACACATTTTTCAGCAATTATGGTCGGAGATTCACACCTACTCACAGCCGAACAACTCCGCTCCCGCATTTGATGGTGTATAGTCGGGCATTCTCACCCTTTCTCATCAGCTTTTTGCAAATTATTCTCTGACATTCACACCTACTTGCAGTCGAACAGCTCTGCTCCCGCTTTTGATTATGTTTGGTTAGATATTCGAAAAATTTCTTTCATGTTTTAAAGCAATTATTAATGGACATTCACACCTACTTGCAGCCGAACACAACCTCTCCCGCTTTTGGTGATATATGGTCCGGCATTCTTACCTTTTCTAACACATTTTTCAGCAATTATGGTTGTAGAATCACACCTACTCACAGCCGAACAACTTCGCTCCCACATTTGATAGTGTATAGTCGGGCATTCTCACCCTTTCTCAACAGCTTTTTGCAAATTATGATCTGATATTCACACCTACTTGCAGTCGAACAGCTCTGCTCCCGCTTTTGATTATGTTTGGTTGGATATTCGAACATTTGCTTAACTGCTTTTTACAAACTTTGGTCGGACGTTCACACCGTCTTGCAGCCGAACACCTCCGCTTCCGCTTTTGATGGTATATAGTCGGGCATTCGAGCCTTTTCTTACCCGCCTATTACTTACTATGGTTGGACATTCAAACCTTCTTGTAGCCGAACACATCCGCTCCTGCTTTTGATGATGTATTATTTGGCATTTGCACCTTTTCTTAACCATTTTTCATTAATTTTTGGTGGGATATTCAGACCTTCTTGCACCTGAACACCTCTGCTCCCGCTTTTGATGATGTATAGTCGGGCTTTCGAGCCTTTTCTTCCCCGATTTTTACAAATTGTGGTTGGACATTCAGACCTTGCAGCCGAAAACCTCCGCTCCCTCTTTTGATCATACATTGTCGGGCATTCGCCCCTTGTCTTACACGGTTTTTACAAACTTTAGTCAGACATTCACACCTTGCAGCTGAACCACCTCCATTCCCTGTTTTGATCATGTGTGGTCTTGAAATACTACCTTTTCTTCCCCCGTTTGTGAGTGATTATGGCTGGACATTCACACCTACTTGCAGCCGAAAAACCACCTCTCCCGCTTTTGATGATGTATTGTCCGGCATTCTAGTCTTTTCTATCACATTTTTCAGCAATTATGATCTGACATTCACACCTACTTGCAGTCGAACAGCTCTGCTCCCGCTTTTGATTATGTTCGGTTGGATATTCAAACCTTTTCTTAACTGCTTTTTACAAACTTTGGTCGGACGTTCACACCTTCTTGCAGCCGAACACCTCCGCTTCCGCTTTTGATGGTATACATTCGGGTATTCGAACCTTTTCTTACCCGCTTTTTACAAACCATGGTTGGACTTTCATACCTTCTTGTAGCTGAACAACTCCACTCCTGCTTTTGATGATTTATGGTTGGACATTCGCATCTTTTCCTACCCATTTTTCAGTAATTATGGGTGGATATTCACATCTTCTTGCAGCTGAACACCTCCTCTCCCGCTAATGATCATGTAAGGTTTGATATTCGAAAATTTTCTTTCATGTTTTAAAGCAATTATTAATGGACATTCACACCTACTTGCAGCCGAACACAACCTCTCTCGCTTTTGATGATGTATGGACCGGCATTCTTACCTTTTCTAACACATTTTTCAGCAATTATGGTCGGAGATTCACACCTACTCACAGCCGAACAACTCCGCTCCCGCATTTGATGGTGTATAGTCGGGCATTCTCACCCTTTCTCATCAGCTTTTTGCAAATTATGATCTGATATTCACACCTACTTGCAGTCGAACAGCTCTGCTCCCGCTTTTGATTATGTTTGGTTAGATATTCGAACCTTTTCTTAACTGCTTTTTACAAACTTTGGTCGGACGTTCACAATATCTTGCAGCCGAACACCTCCGCTTCCGCTTTTGATGGTGTATAGTCGGGCATTCGAGCCTTTTCTTACCCACCTATTACTTACTATGGTTGGACATTCAAACCTTCTTGTAGCCGAACACATCCGCTCCTGCTTTTGATGATGTATGATTTGGCATTCGCACCTTTTCTTACCCATTTTTCAGTAATTATTGGTCGGACATTCAGACCTGCTTGCACCTGAACACCTCTGCTCCCGCTTTTGATGGTGTATAGTCGGGCTTTCGAGCCTTTTCTTCCCCGATTTTTACAAATTATGGTTGGACATTCAGACCTTGCAGCCGAAAACCTCCGCTCCCTCTTTTGATCATACATTGTCGGGCATTCGCCCCTTGTCTTACACGGTTTTTACAAACTTTAGTCAGACATTCACACCTTGCAGCTGAACCACCTCCATTCCCTGTTTTGATCATGTGTGGTCTGGAAATACTACCTTTTCTTCCCCCGTTTGTGAGTGATTATGGCTGGACATTCACACCTACTTGCAGCCGAAAAACCACCCCTCCCGCTTTTGATGATGTATTGTCCGGCATTCTAGTCTTTTCTATCACATTTTTCAGCAATTATGATCTGACATTCACACCTACTTGCAGTCGAACAGCTCTGCTCCCGCTTTTGATTATGTTCGGTTGGATATTCAAACCTTTTCTTAACTGCTTTTTACAAACTTTGGTCGGACGTTCACACCTTCTTGCAGCCGAACACCTCCGCTTCCGCTTTTGATGGTATACATTCGGGTATTCGAACCTTTTCTTACCCGCTTTTTACAAACCATGGTTGGACTTTCATACCTTCTTGTAGCTGAACAACTCCACTCCTGCTTTTGATGATTTATGGTTGGACATTCGCATCTTTTCCTACCCATTTTTCAGTAATTATGGGTGGATATTCACATCTTCTTGCAGCTGAACACCTCCTCTCCCGCTAATGATCATGTAAGGTTTGATATTCGAAAATTTTCTTTCATGTTTTAAAGCAATTATTAATGGACATTAACACCTACTTGCAGCCGAACACAACCTCTCTCGCTTTTGATGATGTATGGACCGGCATTCTTACCTTTTCTAACACATTTTTCAGCAATTATGGTCGGAGAATCACACCTACTCACAGCCAAACAACTCCGCTACCGCATTTGATGGTGTATAGTCGGGATTTCTCACCCTTTCTCATCAGCTTTTTGCAAATTATTCTCTGACATTCACACCTACTTGCAGTCGAACAGCTCTGCTCCCGCTTTTGATTATGTTTGGTTAGATATTCGAACCTTTTCTTAACTGCTTTTTTACAAACTTTGGTCGGACGTTCACACCTTCTTGCAGCCGAACACCTCCGCTCCCTCTTTTGTTGGTGTATGTTCGGGCATTCGAACCTTTTCTTACCCGCTTTTTACAAACCAGGGTCGGACTTTCACACCTCTTAGTAGCCGAACAACTCCGCTCCCGCTATTGATTGTGTACAGTCGGGTATTTTAACCTTTTCTTACCCGCTTTTTACCAACTATGGTCGGACATTCACACCTTCGTACAGCGGAACACCTCCGCTCCCTCTTTTGATGGTGTATGTTCGGGTATTCAAACCTTTTCTTACCCGCTTTTTCCAAACTATGGTCGGCTATTCACAGCTTCCTCTCCACCATAGTTGTATGGTTATATATTCACACCCACTTGCATCCGAAGACCTCTGCCCCAAATTTTGTTGATATTTAGTCGGACATTCGCACCTTACCCGCTTTTGGAAAACTATGGCCTTCTTGCAGCCAAACACCTCTGATCTCGCTTTTGATGATGTAAGGTTGGGCATTCAGACCTTGCTTCACCTGCTTTTCACCAAATATAGTCGGATATTCACACCTTCTTGCAGCCGAACACTTCCGCTCCACCTTTTAGTGTTCTATCACACCTTTTTTTCACCGCATTTTATACATTATGGTTGGAAATTTTCAACCACTCTCATCCGAAGACCTCTCCTCCCGCTTTCTTTAATATATTTGAACTTTAGTCGGACATTCAAACCTTCTTGCAGCTGAACCACCTCCGCTCCCTGTTTTGATCATATATGGTCTGGCAATACTACCTTTTCTTACCCGTTTGTGAGTAATTATGGCTGGACATTCACACCTACTTGCAGCCGAACACAACCTCTCTCGCTTTTGATGATGTATGGACCGGCATTTTTACCTATTCTAACACATTTTTCAGCAATTATGGTCGGAGATTCACACCTACTCACAGCCGAACAACTCCGCTCCCGCATTTGATGATGTATAGTCGGGCATTCTCACCCTTTCTCATCAGCTTTTTGAAAATTATGATCTGACATTCACACCTACTTCCAGTCGAACAGCTCTGCTCCCGCTTTTGATTATGTTTGGTTAGATATTCTAACCTTTTCTTAACTGCTTTTTACAAACTTTGGTCGGACGTTCACAATATCTTGCAGCCGAACACCTCCGCTTCCGCTTTTGATGGTGTATATTCGGGCATACAAACCTTTTCTTACCCGCTTTTTACAAACCAAGGTCGGACTTTCACACCTTCTCTTAGCTGAACAACTCCGCTCCCTCTTTTGATTGTGTACAGTCGGGTAATTTAACCATTTCTTACCCGCTTTTTACCATCTATGGTCGTACATTCACACCGTCTTACAGCGGAACACCTCCGCTCCCTCTTTTGATGATGTATGGTTAGGCATTCGCACCTTCTCTCACCCGCCTTTTACTATGGTCGGCCATTCACAGCTTCCTCTCCACCATACTTGTATGGTGGGATATTCACACCCACTTGCATCCGAAGACCTCCGCTTCCGCTTTTGATGGGAACTGACAACATAAGAAGTCCGGACATACTTTGATAGTATATGAATAAGTGGGTAGCTACTGACAAGCATTAAGCATGTCACACAGCCCAAACATATAACATTTCAGGACACACCACACAGTTAACAACCACAGTGAAGCGTGTCAAAGCCCAAACATGTAACATTCAACAGGACACTTACACAACACATTCAAATCAAACAGTCAGACAACATACAAGAACATATACCCCAGCCGGCATTGCTCCCTGCCTATTTTCGTACAGCACACTATGTGTGCGCACACCTTTATTCACAAACTCTTCAACTTATACTCTTTTACCGAAGTTGCTACAGCTCGATTGGCCGAATACCCTTTGATCCTATTTCGGTGAATTTGACATCTGCCTTACATATAACAGATTAGCAGTTTCAACAAATAAAAAAAAGTTGTAGTTTGAGAAAGTACAACTTAATCTTCAGCAATCAGTATAAAAAGAGGTGCAAATGCCAACCATACATACCTACAAGGTGGAGCGGAAGTATTCAGCTGCAAGTAGGTGTGAATGTTCGACTATAATTTGTAAAAAGCGGGTAAGAAAAGGTTCGAATGCCCGACTATATATTAACAAAAGCGGGAGGAGAGGTCTTCGGATGAGAGTGGGTGAGAATTTCCAACCATAATCTATAAAATACGGTGAAAAAAAATATGTGAATGCCTCATAGAACACTAAAAGCGGAAGTGTTCGGCTGCAAGAAGGTGTGAATGTCCGACTATATTTGGTGAAAAGCAGGTGAAGCAAGGTCTGAATGCCATACCTTATATCATCAAAAGCGAGATCAGAGGTGTTTGGCTGCAAGAAGGCCATAGTTTTCCAAAAGCGGGTAAGGTGCGAATGTCCGACTAAATATCAACAAAATTTGGGGCGGAGGTCTTCGGATGCAAGTGGGTGTGAATATCCCACCATACAAGTATGGTGGAGAGGAAGCTGTAAATAGCCGACCATAGTTTGGAAAAAGCGGGTAAGAAAAGGTTTGAATGCCCGAACATACACCATCAAAAGAGGGAGCGGAGGTGTTCCGCTGTACGAAGGTGTGAATGTCCGACCATACTTGGTAAAAAGCGGGTAAGAAAAGGTTAAAATACCCGACTGTACACAATCAATAGCGGGAGCGGATGTGTTCGGCTACAAGAAGATGTGAAAGTCCGACCATGGTTTGTAAAAAGCGGGTAAGAAAAGGTGCGAATGTCCGACAATGTATGATCAAAAGAGAGAGCGGAGGTTTTCGGATACAAGAAGGTTTGAATGTCCCACCATAGTTTGTAAAAAGCGGGTAAGAAAAGGTTCGAATGCCCGACTATACACCATCAAAAGCGGGAATAGAGGTGTTCCGCTGTAAGACGGTGTGAATGTCCGACCATAGTTGGTAAAAAGCGGGTAAGAAAAGGTTAAAATACCCGACTGTACACAATCAATAGCGGGAGCGGAGTTGTTCGGCTACAAGAAGGTGTGAAAGTCCGACCATGGTTTGTAAAAACCGGGAAGAAAAGGCTCGAAAGCCCGACTATACACCATCAAAAAGAAGGTTTGAATGTCCATCAATAATTGCTTTAAAACAAGAAAGTAAATTTTCGAATATCAAACCGCACATGATCATAAGCGGAAGAGGAGGTGTTCGGCTGCAAGAAGGTGTGAATGTCCACCCATAATTCATGAAAAATGGGTAAAAAAAAAGGTGCGAATGCCTAACAATACATTATAAAAAGCAGGTGTGAATGTCAGATCATAATTTGTAAAAAGCTGATGAGAAAGGGTGAGAATGCCCGACTATACACCATCAAATGCGGGAGCGGAGGTGTTCGGCTCTGAGTAGGTGTGAATGTCCGACCATAATTGCTGAAGAATGTGTTAGAAAAGGTAAGAATGCTGGACCATACATCATCAAAAGCGGGAGAGGTGGTGTTCGGCTGCAAAAAGGTGTGACTGTTCGACTAAAGTTTGTAAAAAGTGGGTAAGACAAGGTGCGAATGCCTGACAATGTATGATCAAAAGCGGGAGCGGAGGTGTTCAGCTGCAAGAAGGTCTACATGTCCATCAATAATTGCTAGAAAACATGAAAGAAACTTTTCGAAAATCAATCCGCACATGATCATAAGTGGGATAGGAGGTGTTCAGCTGCAAGGTGTGAATGTCCACCCATAATTCCTGAAAAATGGGCAAAAAAAAGGTGTGAATGCCCAACCATACATCATCAAAAGCAGGAGTGGAAGTGTTCGGCTACAAGAAGGTGTGAACGTCCAACCAAAATATGTAAAAAGAAGTTAAGAAAAGGTTCGAATATCCAACCAAACATAATCAAAAGCGGGAGCAGAGCTGTTCGACTGCAAGTAGGTGTGAATGTCAGATCATAATTTGCAAAAAGCTGATGAGAAAGGGTGAGAATGCCCGACTATACATCATCAAAAGCGGGAGCGGAGTTGTTCGGCTGTGAGTAGGTGTGAATCTCCGACCATAATTGCTGAAAAATGTGTTAGAAAAGGTAAAAATGCCGGTCCATACATCATCAAAAGCGAGAGAGGTTGTGTTCGACTGCAAGTAGGTGTGAATGTCCAGCCATAATTACTCACAAACGGGTAAGAAAAGGTAGTAGCCAGACCATATATGATCAAAACAGGGAGCGGAGGTGGTTCAGCTGCAAGAAGGTTTGAATGTCAAACTAAAGTTCAAATATATTAACAAAAGCGGGAGGAGAGGTCTTCGGATGAGAGTGGTTGAAAATTTCCAACCATAATGTATAAAATGCGGTGAAAAAAAAGGTGTGATAGAACACTAAAAGGTGGAGCGGAAGTGTTCGGCTGCAAGAAGGTGTGAATGTCCGACTATATTTGGTGAAAAGCAGGTGAAGCAAGGTCTGAATGCCCAACCTTACATCATCAAAAGCAAGATCAGAGTTGTTTGGCTGCAAGAAGGCCATAGTTTGCCAAAAGCGGGTAAGGTGCGAATGTCCGACTAAATATCAACAAAATTTGGGGCGGAGGTCTTCGGATGCAAGTGGGTGTGAATATCCCACCATACAAGTATGGTGGGTGGAGAGGAAGCTGTGAATAGCCGACCATAGTTTGGAAAAAGTGGGTAAGAAAAGGTTTGAATGCCCGAACATACACCATCAAAAGAGGGAGCGGAGGTGTTCCGCTGTACGAAGGTGTGAATGTCCAACCATACTTGGTAAAAAGCGGGTAAAAAAAGGTTAATATACCCGACTGTACACAATCAATATCGGGAGCGGATGTGTTCGGCTACAAGAAGGTGTGACAGTCCGACCATGGTTTGTAAAAAGCCGGTAAGAAAAGGTGCGAATGTCCGACAATGTATGATCAAAAGAGAGAGCGGAGGTTTTCGGATACACGAAAGTTTGAATGTCCTACCATAGTTTGTAAATAGCGGGTAAGAAAAGGTTCAAATGCCCGACTATACACCATAAAAAGCGGGAGCGGAGGTGTTCCGCTGTAAGACGGTGTGAATGTCCGACCATAGTTGGTAAAAAGCGGGTAAGAAAAGGTTAAAATACCCGACTGTACAAAATCAATAGCGGGAGCGGAGTTGTTCGGCTACAAGAAGGTGTGAAAGTACGACCATGGTTTGTAAAAAGCAGTTAAGAAAAGGTTCGAATATCCAACCAAACATAATCAAAAGCGGGAGCAGAGCTGTTCGACTGCAAGTAGGTGTGAATGTCCAGCCATAATTACTCACAAACGGGGGAAGAAAAGGTAGTATTGCCAGACCATACATGATCAAAACAGGGAGCGGAGGTTCAGCTGCAAGGTGTGAATGTCTGACTATAGTTTGTAAAAAGCGGGTAAGACAAGGTGCGAATGCCCGACAATGTATGATCAAAAGAGAGAGCGGAGGTGTTCGGCTGCAAGGTCTGAATGTCCAACCATAATTTGTAAAAACCGGGTAAGAAAAGGCTCGAAAGCCCGACTATACATCATCAAAAGCGGGAGCGGAGGTGTTCAGCTGCAAGAAGGTGTGAATGTTCGACTAAAGTTTGTAAAAAGCTGGTAAGACAAGGAGCGATGTCCCGACATTGTATGATCAAAAGCGGGAGCGGAGGTGTCCAGCTGTGAGTAGGTGTGAATGTCCGACCATAATTGCTGAAAAATGTGTTAGAAAAGGTAAGAATACTGGGCCATACATCATCAAAAGCGGGAGAGGTGGTGTTCGGCTGCAAGAAGGTGTGAAAGTCCAACAATGGTTCGTAAAAAGCGGGTAAGAAAAGGTTAAAATACCCGACTGTACACAATCAATAGCGGGAGCGGATGTGTTCGGCTACAAGAAGATGTGAAAGTCCGACCATGGTTTGTAAAAAGCGGGTAAGAAAAGGTGCGAATGTCCGACAATGTATGATCAAAAGAGAGAGCGGAGGTTTTCGGATACAAGAAGGTTTGAATGTCCCACCATAGTTTGTAAAAAGCGGGTAAGAAAAGGTTCGAATGCCCGACTATACACCATCAAAAGCGGGAGCAGAGGTGTTCCGCTGTAAGACGGTGTGAATGTCCGACCATAGTTGGTAAAAAGCGGGTAAGAAAAGGTTAAAATACCCGACTGTACACAATCAATAGCGGGAGCGGAGTTGTTCGGCTACAAGAAGGTGTGAAAGTCCGACCATGGTTTGTAAAAACCGGGAAGAAAAGGCTCGAAAGCCCGACTATACACCATCAAAAAGAAGGTTTGAATGTCCATCAATAATTGCTTTAAAACAAGAAAGTAAATTTTCGAATATCAAACCGCACATGATCATAAGCGGGAGAGGAGGTGTTCGGCTGCAAGAAGGTGTGAATGTCCACCCATAATTCATGAAAAATGGGTAAAAAAAAAGGTGCGAATGCCTAACAATACATTATAAAAAGCAGGTGTGAATGTCAGATCATAATTTGTAAAAAGCTGATGAGAAAGGGTGAGAATGCCCGACTATACACCATCAAATGCGGGAGCGGAGGTGTTCGGCTCTGAGTAGGTGTGAATGTCCGACCATAATTGCTGAAGAATGTGTTAGAAAAGGTAAGAATGCTGGACCATACATCATCAAAAGCGGGAGAGGTGGTGTTCGGCTGCAAAAAGGTGTGACTGTTCGACTAAAGTTTGTAAAAAGTGGGTAAGACAAGATGCGAATGCCTGACAATGTATGATCAAAAGCGGGAGCGGAGGTGTTCTGCTGCAAGAAGGTCTAAATGTCCATCAATAATTGCTAGAAAACATGAAAGAAACTTTTCGAAAATCAAACCGCACATGATCATAAGTGGGATAGGAGGTGTTCAGCTGCAAGGTGTGAATGTCCAACCATAATTCCTGAAAAATGGGCAAAAAAAAGGTGTGAATGCCCAACCATACATCATCAAAAGCAGGAGTGGAAGTGTTCGGCTACAAGAAGGTGTGAACGTCCAACCAAAATATGTAAAAAGAAGTTAAGAAAAGGTTCGAATATCCAACCAAACATAATCAAAAGCGGGAGCAGAGCTGTTCGACTGCAAGTAGGTGTGAATGTCAGATCATAATTTGCAAAAAGCTGATGAGAAAGGGTGAGAATGCCCGACTATACATCATCAAATGCGGGAGCGGAGTTGTTCGGCTGTGAGTAGATGTGAATCTCCAACCATAATTGCTGAAAAATGTGTTAGAAAAGGTAAAAATGCCGGTCCATACATCATCAAAAGCGAGAGAGGTTGTGTTCGACTGCAAGTAGGTGTGAATGTCCAGCCATAATTACTCACAAACGGGTAAGAAAAGGTAGTAGCCAGACCATATATGATCAAAACAGGGAGCGGAGGTGGATCAGCTGTAAGAAGGTTTGAATGTCAAACTAAAGTTCAAATATATTAACAAAAGCGGGAGGAGAGGTCTTCGGATGAGAGTGGTTGAAAATTTCCAACCATAATGTATAAAATGCGGTGAAAAAAAAGGTGTGATAGAACACTAAAAGGTGGAGCGGAAGTGTTCGGCTGCAAGAAGGTGTGAATGTCCGACTATATTTGGTGAAAAGCAGGTGAAGCAAGGTCTGAATGCCCAACCTTACATCATCAAAAGCAAGATCAGAGTTGTTTGGCTGCAAGAAGGCCATAGTTTGCCAAAAGCGGGTAAGGTGCGAATGTCCGACTAAATATCAACAAAATTTGGGGCGGAGGTCTTCGGATGCAAGTGGGTGTGAATATCCCACCATACAAGTATGGTGGGTGGAGAGGAAGCTGTGAATAGCCGACCATAGTTTGGAAAAAGCGGGTAAGAAAAGGTTTGAATGCCCGAACATACACCATCAAAAGAGGGAGCGGAGGTGTTCCGCTGTACGAAGGTGTGAATGTCCAACCATACTTGGTAAAAAGCGGGTAAGAAAAGGTTAATATACCCGACTGTACACAATCAATAGCGGGAGCGGATGTGTTCGGCTACAAGAAGGTGTGACAGTCCGACCATGGTTTGTAAAAAGCCGGTAAGAAAAGGTGCGAATGTCCGACAATGTATGATCAAAAGAGAGAGTGGAGGTTTTCGGATACACGAAAGTTTGAATGTCCTACCATAGTTTGTAAATAGCGGGTAAGAAAAGGTTCAAATGCCCGACTATACACCATAAAAAGCGGGAGCGGAGGTGTTCCGCTGTAAGACGGTGTGAATGTCCGACCATAGTTGGTAAAAAGCGGGTAAGAAAAGGTTAAAATACCCGACTGTACAAAATCAATAGCGAGAGCGGAGTTGCTCGGCTACAAGACGGTGTGAAAGTACGACCATGGTTTGTAAAAAGCAGTTAAGAAAAGGTTCGAATATCCAACCAAACATAATCAAAAGCGGGAGCAGATCTGTTCGACTGCAAGTAGGTTTGAATGTCCAGCCATAATTAATCACAAACGGGGGAAGAAAAGGTAGTATTGCCAGACCATACATGATCAAAACAGGGAGCGGAGGTTCAGCTGCAAGGTGTGAATGTCTGACTATAGTTTGTAAAAAGCGGGTAAGACAAGGTGCGAATGCCCGACAATGTATGATCAAAAGAGAGAGCGGAGGTGTTCGGCTGCAAGGTCTGAATGTCCAACCATAATTTGTAAAAACCGGGTAAGAAAAGGCTCGAAAGCCCGACTATACATCATCAAAAGCGGGAGCGGAGGTGTTCAGCTGCAAGAAGGTGTGAATGTTCGACTAAAGTTTGTAAAAAGCTGGTAAGACAAGGAGCGATGTCCCGACATTGTATGATCAAAAGCGGGAGCGGAGGTGTCCAGCTGTGAGTAGGTGTGAATGTCCGACCATAATTGCTGAAAAATGTGTTAGAAAAGGTAAGAATACTGGACCATACATCATCAAAAGCGGGAGAGGTGGTGTTCGGCTGCAAGAAGGTGTGAAAGTACAACAATGGTTTGTAAAAAGCGGGTAATAAAAGGTTCGAATGCCCGAATATACATCATCAAAAGCGGAAGCGGAGGTGTTCGGATGCAAGAAGGTGTGAACGTCCGACCAAAGTTTGTAAAAAGCAGTGAAAAGCGAGAAAAAGCTTTTCGTGAGTTTTGCATGATTTGGGATTTTGCTTATAAAATGCATTACTTCACTCAAACTATGTTAAAACTGATTTGTCCTTCATATTTACCATGTCTAGAAAGATTTAAACAAAAAAACAACGTTGTACTTTGCAGTAAAAGAAAGAGCAAATCTAAAGTTTCAGGAATCCGAGTATAAGCCTGCTTTCATGAGTTCTGCACGATTTCGGATTTTGCTATAAAATGAATTGCTTTGCTCAAACCAAGTTAAAACTGCTTTGTCCTTCCATATTCATCAATGTCTAGATCGACTTCAACAAAGAAAAACATTGGACTTTGCAGTAGAAGAAGTTGAAATCCATCTACACATTGATAAATACGAAGGACAAAGCAGTTCCCACTTGCCCATAACAAAATAAGCTTATTCTCGGATTCCTGATCCTTCAGTTTTGCTCTTTCTTCTACTGCAAAATACAATGTTGTTCTTTGTTCATCATCTTTTGATGATGTATGGTCCAGTATTCTTACCTTTTCTAACACATTTTTCAGCAATTATGGTCGGACATTCACACCTACTCACAGCTGGACACCTCCGCTCCCGCTTTTGATCATACAATGTCGGGACATCGCTCCTTGTCTTACCAGCTTTTTACAAACTTTAGTCGAACATTCACACCTTCTTGCAGCTGAACACCTCCGCTCCCGCTTTTGATGGTGTATAGTCGGGCCTTCGAGCCTTTTCTTCCCCGATTTTTACAAATTGTGGTTGGACATTCAGACCTTGCAGCCGAACACCTCCGCTCTCTCTTTTGATCATACATTGTTGGGCATTCGCACCTTGTCTTACCCGCTTTTTACAAACTATAGTCAGACATTCACACCTTGCAGCTGAACCTCTGCTCCCTGTTTTGATCATGTATGGTCTGGCAATACTACCTTTTCTTCCCCCGTTTGTGAGTAATTATGGCTGGACATTCACACCTACTTGCAGTCGAACTGCTCTGCTCCCGCTTTTGATTATGTTTGGTTTGGATATTCGAACCTTTTCTTAACTGCTTTTTACAAACCATGGTCGAGCTTTCACACCTTCTTGTAGCCGAACAACTCCGCTCCCGCTATTGATTGTGTACAGTCGGGTATTTTAACCTTTTCTTACCCGCTTTTTACCAACTATGGTCGGACATTCACACCGTCTTACAGCGGAACACCTCCGCTCCCGCTTTTTATGGTGTATAGTCGGGCATTCGAACCTTTTCTTACCCGCTATTTACAAACTATGGTAGGACATTCAAACCTTCGTGTATCCGAAAACCTCCGCTCTCTCTTTTGATCATACATTGTCGGACATTCGCACCTTTTCTTACCCACTTTTTACAAACCATGGTCGGACTGTCACACCTTCTTGTAGCCGAACACATCCGCTCCCGCTATTGATTGTGTACAGTCGGGTATTTTAACCTTTTCTTACCCGCTTTTTACCAAGTATGGTCGGACATTCACACCTCCGTACAGCGGAACACCTCCGCTCCCTCTTTTGATGGTGTATGTTCGGGCATTCAAACCTTTTCTTACCCGCTTTTTCCAAACTACGGTCGGCTATTCACAGCTTCCTCTCCACCATACTTGTATGGTGGGATATTCACACCCACTTGCATCCGAAAACCTCCGCCCCAAATTTTGTTGATATTTAGTCGGACATTCGCACCTTACCCGCTTTTGGCAAACTATGGCCTTCTTGCAGCCAAACACCTCTGATCTCGCTTTTGATGATGTAAGGTTGGGCATTCAGACCTTGCTTCACCTGCTTTTCACCAAATATAGTCGGACATTCACACCTTCTTGCAGCCGAACACTTCCGCTCCACCTTTTAGTGTTCTATCACACTTTTTTTTCACCGCATTTTATACATTATGGTTGGAAATTTTCAACCACTTTCATCCGAAGACCTCTCCTCCCATTTTTGTTAATATATTTGAACTTTAGTTTGACATTCAAACCTTCTTGCAGCTGAACCAACTCCGCTCCCTGTTTTGATCATATATGGTCTGGCAATACTACCTTTTCTTACCCGTTTGTGAGTAATTATGGCTGGACATTCACACCTACTTGCAGCCGAACACAACCTCTCTCGCTTTTGATGATGTATGGACCGGCATTTTTACCTTTTCTAACACATTTTTCAGCAATTATGGTCGGAGATTCACACCTACTCACAGCCGAACAACTCCGCTCCCGCATTTGATGATGTATAGTCGGGCATTCTCACCCTTTCTCATCAGCTTTTTGCAAATTATGATCTGACATTCACACCTACTTGCAGTCGAACAGCTCTGCTCCCGCTTTTGATTATGTTTGGTTAGATATTCGAACCTTTTCTTAACTTCTTTTTACATATTTTGGTTGGACGTTCACACCTTCTTGTAGCCGTACACTTCCACTCCTGCTTTTGATGATGTATGGTTGGGCATTCACACCTTTTTTTTGCCCATTTTTCAGGAATTATGGGTGGACATTCACACCTTGCAGCTGAACACCTCCTATCCCACTTATGATCATGTGCGGTTTGATTTTCGAAAAGTTTCTTTCATGTTTTCTAGCAATTATTGATGGACATGTAGACCTTCTTGCAGCTGAACACCTCCGCTCCCGCTTTTGATCATACATTGTCAGGCATTCGCACCTTGTCTTACCCACTTTTTACAAACTTTAGTCGAACAGTCACACCTTTTTGCAGCCGAACACCACCTCTACCGCTTTTGATGATGTATGGTCCAGCATTCTTACCTTTTCTAACACATTCTTCAGGAATTATGGTCGGACATTCACACCTACTCAGAGCCGAACACCTCCGCTCCCGCATTTGATGGTCTATAGTCGGGCATTCTACAGCGGAAAAGACTCATTCTTATGTTTGGTTAGATATTCGAACCTTTTCTTAACTGCTTTTTACAAACTTTGGTCGGACGTTCACAATATCTTGCAGCCGAACACCTCCGCTTCCGCTTTTGATGGTGTATATTCGGGCATACGAACCTTTTCTTACCCGCTTTTTACAAACCAAGGTCGGACTTTCACACCTTCTCTTAGCTGAACAAATCCGCTCCCTCTTTTGATTGTGTACAGTCGGGTAATTTAACCTTTTCTTACCCGCTTTTTACCATCTATGGTCGGACATTCACACCGTCTTACAGCGGAACACCTCCGCTCCCTCTTTTGATGATGTATGGTTAGGCATTCGCACCTTTTCTTACCCATTTTTCAGTAATTATGGGTAGACATTCACACCTTCTTGCAGCTGAACACCTCCTCTCCCGCTTATGATCATGTGCAGTTTGATATTCGAAAATTTTCTTTCATGTTTTCTAGCAATTATTGATGGACATTCAGACCTTCTTTCAGCTGAACACCTCCGCTTCCGCTTTTGATTGTGTATAGTCGGGCTTTCGAGCCTTTTCTTCCCCGGTTTTTACAAATTATGGTTGGACATTCAGACCTTCTTGCAGCCGAAAACCTCCGCTCCCTCTTTTAATCATACATTGTCGGGCATTCGCAGCTTTTCTTACCTGCTTTTTACAAACCAGGGTCGGACTTTCACATCTTTTAGTAGCCTAACACCTCCGCTCCCGTTATTGATTGTGTACAGTTGGGTATTTTAACCTTTTCTTACCCGCTTTTTACCAACTATGGTTGGACATTCACACCTTCTTACAGCAGAACACCTCCGCTCCCTGTTTTGATTATGTATGGTTTGACATTCGCACCTTCTCTCACCCGCCTTTTACTATGGTCGGCCATTCACAGCTTCCTCTCCACCATACTTGTATGGTGGGATATTCACACCCACTTGCATCCGAAGACCTCCGCCCCCACTTTTGTTGATATTTAGTCGGTCATTCGCACCTTACCCGCTTTTGGCAAACTATGGCCTTCTTGCAGCCAAACACCTCTGATCTCGCTTTTGATGATGTAAGGTTGGGCATTCAGACCTTGCTTCACCTGCTTTTCACCAAATATAGTCGGACATTCACACCCACTTGCATCCGAAGACCTCCGCCCCAAATTTTGTTGATATTTAGTCGGACATTCGCACCTTACCCGCTTTTGGCAAACTATGGCCTTCTTGCAGCCAAACACCTCTGATCTCGCTTTTGATGATGTAAGGTTGGGCATTCAGACCTTGCTTCACCTGCTTTTCACCAAATATAGTCGGACATTCACACCTTCTTGCAGCCGAACACTTCCGCTCCACCTTTTAGTGTTCTATCACACCTTTTTTTCACCGCATTTTATACATTATGGTTGGAAATTTTCAACCACTCTCATCCGAAGACCTCTCCTCCCGCTTTTGTTAATATATTTGAACTTTAGTCGGACATTCAAACCTTCTTGCAGCTGAACCACCTCCGCTCCCTGTTTTGATCATATATGGTCTGGCAATACTACCTTTTCTTACCCGTTTGTGAGTAATTGTGGCTGAACATTCACACCTACTTGCAGCCGAACACAACCTCTCTCGCTTTTGATGATGTATGGACCGGCATTCTTACCTTTTCTAACACATTTTTCAGCAATTATGGTCGGAGATTCACACCTACTCACAGCCGAACAACTCCGCTCCCGCATTTGATGGTGTATAGTCGGGCATTCTCACCCTTTCTCATCAGCTTTTTGCAAATTATGATCTGACATTCACACCTACTTGCAGTCGAACAGCTCTGCTCCCGCTTTTGATTATGTTTGGTTAGATATTCGAACCTTTTCTTAACTTCTTTTTACATATTTTGGTTGGACGTTCACACCTTCTTGTAGCCGAACACTTCCACTCCTGCTTTTGATGATGTATGGTTGGGCATTCACACCTTTTTTTTGCCCATTTTTCAGGAATTATGGGTGGACATTCACACCTTGCAGCTGAACACCTCCTATCCCACTTATGATCATGTGCGGTTTGATTTTCGAAAAGTTTCTTTCATGTTTTCTAGCAATTATTGATGGACATGTAGACCTTCTTGCAGCTGAACACCTCCGCTCCCGCTTTTGATCATACATTGTCAGGCATTCGCACCTTGTCTTACCCACTTTTTACAAACTTTAGTCGAACAGTCACACCTTTTTGCAGCCGAACACCACCTCTACCGCTTTTGATGATGTATGGTCCAGCATTCTTACCTTTTCTAACACATTCTTCAGGAATTATGGTCGGACATTCACACCTACTCAGAGCCGAACACCTCCGCTCCCGCATTTGATGGTCTATAGTCGGGCATTCTACAGCGGAAAAGACTCATTCTTATGTTTGGTTAGATATTCGAACCTTTTCTTAACTGCTTTTTACAAACTTTGGTCGGACGTTCACAATATCTTGCAGCCGAACACCTCCGCTTCCGCTTTTGATGGTGTATATTCGGGCATACGAACCTTTTCTTACCCGCTTTTTACAAACCAAGGTCGGACTTTCACACCTTCTCTTAGCTGAACAACTCCGCTCCCTCTTTTGATTGTGTACAGTCGGGTAATTTAACCTTTTCTTACCCGCTTTTTACCATCTATGGTCGGACATTCACACCGTCTTACAGCGGAACACCTCCGCTCCCTCTTTTGATGATGTATGGTTAGGCATTCGCACCTTTTCTTACCCATTTTTCAGTAATTATGGGTAGACATTCACACCTTCTTGCAGCTGAACAGCTCCTCTCCCGCTTATGATCATGTGCAGTTTGATATTCGAAAATTTTCTTTCATGTTTTCTAGCAATTATTGATGGACATTCAGACCGTCTTGCAGCTGAACACCTCCGCTCCCACTTTTGATGGTGTATAGTCGGGCTTTCGAGCCTTTTCTTCCCCGGTTTTTACAAATTATGGTTGGACATTCAGACCTTCTTGCAGCCGAAAACCTCCACTCCCTCTTTTGATCATACATTGTCGGGCATTCGCACCTTTTCTTATCCGCTTTTTACAAACCATGGTCGGACTTTCACACCTTTTAGTAGCCGAACAACTCCGCTCCCGCTATTGATTGTGTACAGTCGGGTATTTTAACCTTTTCTTACCCGCTTTTTACCAACTATGGTTGGACATTCACACCTTCTTACAGCAGAACACCTCCGCTCCCTGTTTTGATTATGTATGGTTTGACATTCGCACCTTCTCTCACCCGCCTTTTACTATGGTCGGCCATTCACAGCTTCCTCTCCACCATACTTGTATGGTGGGATATTCACACCCACTTGCATCCGAAGACCTCCGCCCCCACTTTTGTTGATATTTAGTCGGTCATTCGCACCTTACCCGCTTTTGGCAAACTATGGCCTTCTTGCAGCCAAACACCTCTGATCTCGCTTTTGATGATGTAAGGTTGGGCATTCAGACCTTGCTTCACCTGCTTTTCACCAAATATAGTCGGACATTCACACCCACTTGCATCCGAAGACCTCCGCCCCAAATTTTGTTGATATTTAGTCGGACATTTGCACCTTACCCGCTTTTGGCAAACTATGGCCTTCTTGCAGCCAAACACCTCTGATCTCGCTTTTGATGATGTAAGGTTGGGCATTCAGACCTTGCTTCACCTGCTTTTCACCAAATATAGTCGGACATTCACACCTTCTTGCAGCCGAACACTTCCGCTCCACCTTTTAGTGTTCTATCACACCTTTTTTTCACCGCATTTTATACATTATGGTTGGAAATTTTCAACCACTCTCATCCGAAGACCTCTCCTCCCGCTTTTGTTAATATATTTGAACTTTAGTCGGACATTCAAACCTTCTTGCAGCTGAACCACCTCCGCTCCCTGTTTTGATCATATATGGTCTGGCAATACTACCTTTTCTTACCCGTTTGTGAGTAATTATGGCTGAACATTCACACCTACTTGCAGCCGAACACAACCTCTCTCGCTTTTGATGATGTATGGACCGGCATTCTTACCTTTTCTAACACATTTTTCAGCAATTATGGTCGGAGATTCACACCTACTCACAGCCGAACAACTCCGCTCCCGCATTTGATGGTGTATAGTCGGGCATTCTCACCCTTTCTCATCAGCTTTTTGCAAATTATGATCTGACATTCACACCTACTTGCAGTCGAACAGCTCTGCTCCCGCTTTTGATTATGTATGGTTGGATATTCGAACCTTTTCTTAACTACTTTTTACAAACTTTGGTTGGACGTTCACACCTTCTTGTAGCCGAACACATGCACTCCTGCTTTTGATGATGTATGGTTGGGCATTCGCACCTTTATTTTTTACCCATTTTTCAGGTATTATGGGTGGACATTCACACCTTCTTGCAGCTGAACACCTCCTCTCCCACTTATGATCATGTGTGGTTTGATTTTCGAAAATTTTCTTTCATGTTTTCTAGCAATTATTGATGGACATTTAGACCTTGCAGCTGAACACCACCTCTCCCGATTTTGATTATGTATGGACCGGCATTTTTACCTTTTCTAACACATTTTTCAGCAATTATGGTTGGAGATTCACACCTACTCACAGCCGAACAACTCCGCTACCGCATTTGATGGTGTATAGTTGGGCATTCTCACCCTTTCTCATCAGCTTTTTGCAAATTATGATCTGACATTCACACCTACTTGCAGTCGAACAGCTCTGCTCCCGCTTTTGATTATGTATGGTTGGATATTCGAACCTTTTCTTAACTGCTTTTTACAAACTTTGGTTGGACGTTCACACCTTCTTGTAGCCGAACACATGCACTCCTGCTTTTGATGATGTATGGTTGGGCATTCGCACCTTTTTTTTACCCATTTTTCAGGTATTATGGGTGGACATTCACACCTTCTTGCAGCTGAACACCTCCTCTCCCACTTATGATCATGTGTGGTTTGATTTTCGAAAATTTTCTTTCATGTTTTCTAGCAATTATTGATGGACATTTAGACCATGCAGCTGAACACCACCTCTCCCGATTTTGATGATGTATGGACCGGCATTTTTACCTTTTCTAACACATTTTTCAGCAATTATGGTTGGAGATTCACACCTACTCACAGCCGAACAACTCCGCTACCGCATTTGATGGTGTATAGTCGGGCATTCTCACCCTTTCTCATCAGCTTTTTGCAAATTATGATCTGACATTCACACCTACTTGCAGTCGAACAGCTCTGCTCCCGCTTTTGATTATGTATGGTTGGATATTCGAACCTTTTCTTAACTGCTTTTTACAAACTTTGGTTGGACGTTCACACCTTCTTGTAGCCGAACACATGCACTCCTGCTTTTGATGATGTATGGTTGGGCATTCGCACCTTTTTTTTACCCATTTTTCAGGTATTATGGGTGGACATTCACACCTTCTTGCAGCTGAACACCTCCTCTCCCACTTATGATCATGTGTGGTTTGATTTTCGAAAATTTTCTTTCATGTTTTCTAGCAATTATTGATGGACATTTAGACCTTGCAGCTGAACACCACCTCTCCCGATTTTGATGATGTATGGACCGGCATTTTTACCTTTTCTAACACATTTTTCAGCAATTATGGTTGGAGATTCACACCTACTCACAGCCGAACAACTCCGCTACCGCATTTGATGGTGTATAGTCGGGCATTCTCACCCTTTCTCATCAGCTTTTTGCAAATTATGATCTGACATTCACACCTACTTCCAGTCGAACAGCTCTGCTCCCGCTTTTGATTATGTTTGGTTAGATATTCGAACCTTTTCTTAACTGCTTTTTACAAACTTTGGTCGGACGTTCACAATATCTTGCAGCCGAACACCTCCGCTTCCGCTTTTGATGGTGTATATTCTGGCATATGAACCTTTTCTTACCTGCTTTTTACAAACCAAGGTCGGACTTTAACACCTTCTCTTAGCTGAACAACTCCACTCCCTCTTTTGATTGTGTACAGTAGGGTAATTTAACCTTTTCTAACCCGCTTTTTACCATCAATGGTCGGACATTCACACCGTCTTACAGCGGAACACCTCCGCTCCCTCTTTTGATGATGTATGGTTAGGCATTCTCACATTTTCTTACCCATTTTTCAGTAATTATGGGTAGACATTCACACCTTCTTGCAGCTGAACACCTCCTCTCCCGCTTATGATCATGTGCAGTTTGATATTCGAAAATTTTCTTTCATGTTTTCTAGCAATTATTGATGGACATTCAGACCTTCTTTCAGCTGAACACCTCCGCTTCCGCTTTTGATTGTGTATAGTCGGGCTTTCGAGCCTTTTCTTCCCCGGTTTTTACAAATTATGGTTGGACATTCAGACCTTCTTGCAGCCGAAAACCTCCGCTCCCTCTTTTAATCATACATTGTCGGGCATTCGCAGCTTTTCTTACCTGCTTTTTACAAACCAGGGTCGGACTTTCACATCTTTTAGTAGCCTAACACCTCCGCTCCCGTTATTGATTGTGTACAGTTGGGTATTTTAACCTTTTCTTACCCGCTTTTTACCAACTATGGTCTGACATTCACACCTTCTTGCAGCCGAACACTTCCGCTTCACCTTTTAGTGTTCTATGGGGTATTCACACCTTTTTTTTCACCGCATTTTATAGATTATGGTTGGAAATTCTCACCCACTCTCATCCGAAGACCTCTCCTCCCACTTTTGTTAATATATAGTCGGGCATTCGAACCTTTTCTTACCCGCTTTTTACAAATTATGGTCGAACATTCCCACCTACTTGCAGCCGAATACTTCCGCTCCACCTTTTAGTGATGTATGGTTGGCATTTGCACCTTTTCTTACCCTCTTTTTATACTGATTGCTGAAGATTAAGTTGTTCTTTCTCATACTACAACATTTTTTTAATTGTTGAAACTTGATTTGAAGTGGATAAATAAGGAGGACAAACAGTTTTAAGTCAGGCTGATAGAAGGAATTAATTTTATAGCAAAATCTGTATTTCGTCATATGTCAAGAGATGCTTATTGCTGAAGAAGTTCTTTCTCATTCTACAAAGTACAACGTTGTTTATCGTTGAAACTTGATTAGACATGAATAAATATGAAGGACAAAGCAGTCTTAACTTGGTTTGAGTTAAGGAATTCGTTTTATAGTAGAATCCGAATTCGTGCATAACTCGTAAAATAGAGCTTATTTTCGGATTCCTGAAGAATGAGTCTGGTTCTTTCTCATAATACAAAGTTTGTTGTTTATTGTTGAAACTTCATCAGAAGTGAAGAAATAAGGACAAACCGTTTTAAGTAAGTTTGATAGAAAGATTTCATTTTATAGCAAAATCTGTATTCTTTCATATCTCCTGGAGAGAAGCTTATTGCTGAAAATTAGGTCTGGTTCTTTTTCATACTACAAAATACAGTGTTGTTTATTGTTGAAACTAGATTAAAAGTAGATAAATATGAAGGACAAAGCAGTTTGAACTTGGTTTGAGAGAAGGAATTAATTTTATTGCAAAATCCGAATTCATGCATAACTCGTCAAATAGATAGTGATGTGTCGTTCGTGAGCGATTTGTTCGATATGAACTAATTTTTTATATGACTCGGGAGTAACGAGTTGTCTCAGTGAGTGATTTGTTCAATTTCATGCAGTAGCCTTCCTCACCACATGGCAGGCGGCAGCTTCATAAGTTCAGTCAGCAGGACAGGAAACAGTATTGATTCGTTCACGACTCAACTCCTCGGCTGACGGGTCCTCGCACAGGAAACAGTATTGATTCGTTTATGACTCAACTCCTTGGGTCTTTGTTCATTTGTCACGTTTCAAATTCTACGTTTCATTTGACAGGCTGAAGAGCAGTAGGCACAACAGTTCGTTCACAAACCGGATCATTAATCTCATAGACTATTCTACCTTCAACAAGTTGGAAACCACAATCGACTCTCTAGATGCAGAAAAAGCATTTGATCGAGTGAACTGGAAATTTTTATTCGCAACATTAAACAAATTCGGGTTTGGGTCACACTTCATCAAATGGATAAGGATATTATATAGCTCCCCAAATGCAAGTGTCAGGACAAATGATCAAACTTCTCCAAGCTTCAGTCTGCAGAGAGGTACAAGACAGGGTTGCCCATTTTCTTCCTCATTTTTTGCTTTTTTCATCAAACCTTTAGCAGCTTCTATCAGACAAGATAGAAATATTAAAGGCATCCAATCCCAAAATATTGAGCATAAAATAAGTCTTTATGCTGATGATGTATTACTTTTCCTTCAGAACTCACAGACGTCTCTCACACACACGATCACACTCATAAATAAATTCTCAGCACTTTCTGACTACTCTATCAACTGGTCTAAGACCACAGTTCTGCCCATTAACTGTAGGGTCCAGAATATACCTGCAAATATTAGATATTTAGGCATAAACATTTCCTCCAGGGTCTCAGAGCTAACAAACCTAAATTATGTTTTAAATTTTTCACAAGAACATCTTGTTTGGTCAGTTAAGTACTGAAAAGTCATTGATTTGGGCATACTTTAACATGTTAAAGGGGCTTTTGAAACTGTTATTTTTCACACAAAGGATTTTTCTGATGTGAAAGTGTATAGTAGAGGTCGGTTAAAAAACCTTTTTAAAAGAATTTGAGCTCATTCAAGGATAGTATGATGAGGGGCTGATATACTAACCTTTCCATATATATATATATATAATTGTTTCACTGATGTTAATTTGTTTAAAATCTGGTCATTTCTAACATATGTATCGGCCCACAATTTCACAATCGGTGCCTCCAAAGTAAGTTCTTTCCTATACTCACATGAGTGAAGTGCACAGTGAATTAGAAGTTACTGAAGTTTATGTGGCCTGTCAGAGGGAGCATTGGGCCCAGTATTCATTGTAAATGCCTTGTGATACGTCTTCGTAACACGTTTTATATAGTACAACCTGTCACTAAAGGAGCTCCACAGTTTGTCTGTCGTACTGCTTTGGTGGAGGTTGTGGGCCTTATAAATAAATTATATTCATATATTTATAGATTCTAAAGATATAGTGATTAAAAGAGGTTGACAACGCCACCTAGGTTTGAGAGCCCAAGACTCTAAAGACACGTACAGGTTCTTAATCAAAACAAGGTTTGAGCAGACTTAAAAAAACAGGAGTCTAACTGGTATTTTACAAGATTTATTGTCATAAAATAGGTAACCCAGCCCAAAATCTCCGCCAAGGATCCCACAGCCTCTGGATCATCTCACTCTCCAACTCTCTGGGGCAAGTGACAGACATCCAACTCTGGTGGTGGAACAAACCCTCAGTCACTCCAAAACACAAGAGTGAGGAAATATCAGTACTCACTGGTAGTCCACCTCCACCTCCACGGCCCTTGAAGAAGGCTCCGTACCCCCCATGCTCCCCGGGCGCTGTAATTGGCTGCCCCACTGCTCCAGTGTATGGCATCTGTCTCCATGAGTGTGTCACCCTGTGCATGTGTGTGTTCAACAGGTCCCAACCTGGATAGGTCAAATGCGGAGGAGTAATATTAAATTAAATAATTTTAGTTATTTACACTGATCCTCTATCATTCAAATGGTTATTAGTATGCCATGAGACTAAAGTGAAAGAAAGTTTACCAGTTTTGACAATAATTAAAACCAGATTCATTCTGCGGGAGGCTCCCTGGGGTTATAATTGCAAGACAGTTTCTCCTGAAATGCCTCAAGTCAAGATGAAGCACAGGTCTGCTACTCAGGCTTTGTGGACTCTTCTTTTATAACGAACCTTTACACAGAAAACTGTGAAAATGTCGTTCCTCCTCTCCAGTACCCCCGAATAGACCTTACCAGGGAGGCTGAGGAGTGTGATCCCGTTATTCCTGTCTGACACACATATTCTTACAATTTGAATTTATTGAAGTCTGTTAAAAATGAAAAATGTGTTTTTATGTCCAACAACGTTCTTTTAAATATTTGATGCTAATGATAAAAGCTCCAATGATGTCAGATTTTATGTTCAAAGCAGAACATGTGAAACAGCATAAAAAGTGAACGTTGACTTAACAGCATACATGTGTAACTGTGCTGTCGACACAGTGATGTAAACACCAGATAAAGAGAGAGAATGAGCTTTTACTGTCGGACTGTGTTGATTAAAGTGAGGACAGAAAACAACAGACTGAGCGAACAAAGAGAAAATCAGGAGCCTGCAGGGAAATCTTGCCCCACAGCTGAAAGTTTCTCCTTTAAACAGAGAAGTTTCAGTATTTTTCTGTTTTCACCACACTGCTGAATGAGTTCAGGTGTTGATGCTGTTCAGTGTTTCCTGAATCTTTCTGTTCTGTTGAAGAGTACTTTTTGTTGTAAATGATGTTGTCAGATTGGTGAATAAAATCTACTCTTTGTTCCACTGTCTTTATATAGAAAGTCCAAGATCTTTAATCCTTCCGCAGGCAAGAGGAAACATGGCTCTGATGAGGCTAAAGAACACGAGCAACAATTTACTAAAAGTTTATTGAACTTTTTGCATTGTTTCATTCCAACAAATACTCCTGCAGTTAAAGTGTTCCACACATACGTTATCTAACTTTTTAAACAAAATCACATGTATACATATATTTAATTTCTATTGCGAAATGCAGCAGAGCACCAGAGTTTCCTCATGTGTAAGAGGATGGAGGTGTGTTTGATGGGTCAAACACACAAAAAACACCTGGGCAGTCAGATCAAGCAGCTTTAAGCAGCTTGGTGGTTTTACTCTCTTTGGCTCCACTTTCTCAAGACGTCCTCTGCTGCGTCCAGAGTGGAGTCCTCCTGTTAGACACTAATTCATATGCTGATGTACATTCCAGCTGCCGTGACACTAAACAGGGAAACTCATCTTTTAACACCAGTAAAATCTATTCATTATTCAAATATTTTGACCTGTTTTGACTCCCCCTGTAAGCATGTAGTGTTCTAACACTTCACACTGTGCGGTCAATGCTTGTTCCTTTAAAAAAGGAGTGTATCAACTCTATGTAAGCACAGTGCATAAATGTGTACAATAAAAGGGGATATCAAACCCTCAACAATATCAAAAATACCTTATTTGTCTTTGGAAGAATAACTTTTGAAGAAAATGACCTTTTAATTGTTTCTTATTTTGATAAAAGAATCCAAACAAGTGCGTAATTTTTTTTTTCATGTTTTATTTTATTTAAACACATAAATCAATGTATTAATAATTTGTGTAGGATCTTATTCATATTCTTATTTGAATGACACAATAATGCTCTGAACAGTTGTGAGAACACCAGATTCTCACATGTGGGGATGCTTCCAGCATAAATCCCCACATCCTGAATCAGTTGTTCAGGATGAAAAGATAGAGTCGTGCAAAAGATAGATACATTTGAAGTATTTTTATTGATGTTACTGTAACAGGAGGTATAGAGATTTCATTGGATGACTAGTCTTGTGCGCGAATACTAAACGCTGCTGCTACTTTCTCTCTTGATGTTGTTGTATTTGTATTGTCTACGATGTTTTGGCGTCATATATTTTTTGAAGAGCCTCCACATTGAAGGCAGCTCTGGTCTTTCTTCTGAGGGGTTAAACTTGTCCACTGCTTGTTCTGGTACTGCAAGTTGAAGAGACAAGTCTTCTGTGGTATGTAAGGGGTTTGATGTTGGAGAGTCCTCTGACTGTTTAGAGGCTGGTTCCATTTCGATGACAATGAAAGTTCTTTCTTGATTTTGCTTTGGAAGTGGTTCTTGGACAACGATCAGTGATGAAATGTCCTCCGTGTCTTGAGTTTCCTGCATGACTTCAGACTGGTCGTTCTTTATAATGGTCTCTACCGTCTTTTTGCTTTCGCGCCAACGCTTTTTAGAGGAAACTTTCTCCTTTGGTGGCTCTGAGACATCTTTTGGTTGTGGGACTAATTCCATTTCGATGTCACTCACCAGCTCTGGGACCATGTCTGGTTGTGGCACTCCAGCCTGATGAGCCAAATCTGATGGTATCACTTCCTGTGAGTCTTCAGAAGCCCTTTCTATTTCCTTTTCTTCCACGGGTTCAGAAATCTTCTCTGGTTCCTGGATATAAATCGGTGATGAGATGTCCTCCGTGTCTTGAGGTTCCTGGATGACTTCAGGCAGGTTCTTTACAATGGTTTCTGGCATCTTTTTGTTCTTGCGCCGACGCTTCTTTGATGTAACGTTCTCTTTTGGTGGCTCAGGGATCCCTTGTGGTTCTGTTTTGTTGACTCCATCCACTTCTGGATTCGATACTTCCACTTGTGAAGCCAGCTCTTTTACAGTTATGTTCTTTGGTGGAAGACGTATCTGATCTAAATGGAGTTCTGGGAGGATGTACAGCTCTGTTTTTTCTTCTGGCTTGATGATGAGGGATAGAAATACAGCCTTCATAAGTTCTGCCACCTTCTTTTCCTGTGTCTTTGTTTCCTCCTCCTGTGCCTTTAGTTTGGAGGCAAGATCAATATTGGAGGCAGTCTTTTCTTTGAGTTGTTCTTTCAAGCTCTCTACCTCTTTTACAACTGACTGATATTCAGTTTCAGATACTGGTGGTTTCAGTGTTTCAATCAATTCTGCAATTACGTCATTGCATTCCTTGAGCTCCTGCGCACACTTTTCACGGAGATGACGCTCACACTTCAAACAGTTTTCCAGGTCCTTGAGTTTTTCCTCAGAAATGGAGCAGCTATTCTCTGCTGCGACTCTTCTGTCTTTTTCTCGTGTTAGAAAGAAATTCTTTTTCAGCAGCTTAGTCCTGACAATATCCATCCGATGGTATAAATAGTTGATCTTGTCCTTATTATGTTGGTAAGATTCCTGTAATTTTTCTGATCCATAATCATCGTCAGCAGCAGAGGCATTAGAGGGAATCTCCTCGGTTTGTGAAATTGGAAACTTCCACGTGACGCGACGAACTTTGGAGGCCTGGGGATGATCCTGCACAAGCTGGACGTCCTCGGAATGAGGAGTCACAGCCGCAGCAGAGACCTGGGATTGTTCCTTTTCCAACACGTCCAACATTTCTGATCTGTTGGTGGGTTCCTCCAAACTTTCATCACTGCCAAAAGTAATGTTATATTTGTAGGACGCCTGAGATTGTTCTTTTTCAAACAGGTCATTTTCTAGGTTTGATTTAAAAATTTCTCGCCTGTTGGTGGGTTCCTTATAACTTTCCTTACTGACAAAAGTAATGTTATATTTGTAGGACGCCTGAGATTGTTCTTTTTCAAACAGGTCATTTTCTAGGCTTGATGTTAAAATTTCTTGCCTGTTGGTGGGTTTCTTATAACTTTCATTACTGCCAAAAGTAATGTTATATTTGTTGGAGGCCTGGGCTTGTTTGTCGGTTTGTGAATTTGGAAACTTCCACGTGACGCAACGTACTTTGGAGGCCTGGGGATGATCCTGCACCAGCTGGACGTCCTCGGAATGAGGAGTCACAGCCGCAGCAGAGACCTGGGATGGTTCTTTTTCCTCTTCGTCATTTACTGTTTGAGGAGACGGGGAATCCTCAGAGGCCTGGCATTGTTCTTTTTCACACAGCTCATTTTCTGACCTGTTGGTGGGTTCCTCATAACCTTCATTATCGCCAAAAGTAATGGTATATGTGTAGATATCCTCAGGTAAATCGTCCTCTACCATGTCACACCACTGAAGTGGAGCAGATGATATCTTGGTTTGACTCATTTTGCTTGTTGTTTTTAAGAGCTTGTCAAAATTACTATTTAAGATAGTAATTAAGTGTTGTTTTTAATAGTTTGTCAAAATTACTATTTAAGATAGTAATTAAGTGTTGTTTTTTTAGACGATGTGAAAACCGTTTGCTGTGACTTTCAAATTCGCTTCGAAAACTGGACGTGTTTCTTCAGATAAACTCCTGACGAACTGTGAAATAGGAGGGAAAATGTCTGGCCTATATAACATTTGTGATGTCAAACAACATCAGTGGTGACATCAATTGTGATGTCAAACAACATCAGTGGTGACATCAATTGTGATGTCATCATCAGTGATGACCAGAAGACCAGAAGAGAGATTGTGATGTCATCAGTGATGTCATCAGTGATGACATCACAATTTAGTGATAAGACTAAAAAAGAGCAATGGCATTCCGTTCTCAGTCACCATCTTGTGTGTTGTTTTGCTCTCTTGTTCAGTTTTATGATTATACATTTTTAAACTTTTTTCTGTGAAATCTCAAAATATTATTGTCCAGGTCAGTTTTAATGCATTCATTGTATGTCATGGTACTCACGACTGCTTTCTTCATGCCTCCACTGGAAAATTGGACCTCATTCTGTGATGATCTGCAGGTTTGAAGGCCTCTGTTCTGTCTCTCTTCTGGTCTGTGATTCCAACCACAGATTCTGAATGGAATTGAAGTCCGGATTCCAGAATGTTGATTTTTGTTCTCTGTTAATCACTTGACGACTTCAGCTGAATACTTCATGTCACTGTCACGTTGGAAGGTCCACTTCTGCCAGTTTTCAGCAACCAGTGTAATGTTTCCCACTAGCAGTGTTTTCCAAGACAGAATAATGTCAGTTTTTAAAATGTTTCCAAAATAAACCTTTTTCCACATTCAAACTGAAGCAGACACCCTTTCCACTTTTAAGATTAGGCTTAAAACTTTCCTTTTTGATAAAGCTTATAGTTAGGGATGGCTCAGGTGATCCTGAAACATCCCATAGTTAAGCTGCTATAGGATTAGACTGCTGGGGTTCATCTGTCCCACCTTTCCTCACTTTGTTCTCTTTTTCCCCATTTAAAAAAGCCTCAAAATAAAAGTGAGTTTTAGGTGGCTACAATAGAATAGAATAGAATAGAATAGAATAGAATAGAATAGAATAGATAAATATTTTATTCATCCCCCAGTGAGGGAAATTCAAATTAGTCAAGTAGCTCATTAAAATATAAATATTTCCAATGATTGTATATTAGACAACAACAACAATCATAATAATAATCAATGACTAATTAAATAAATTTGAGAAGAACATGTCAGCAGTCGCTGTTAAAAAGCCTTATGGCTGTGGGGACAAAGGACCTCCTGAACCTCTCAGTCCTGCAGTTCAGTGAGATGAGCCTCTCACTGCAGCTGCTCCTCTCTCCTGCCAGGATGCTGTGGAGAGGATGTTTATTGTTCTCCAAAACAGAATATGATTTCCTCCTCATCCGTTGCTCCACCACAGCACCGAGAGGGTCGAGCCTTCTGCCTACCACAGAACAAGTCTTTTTCACCAGTTTGTCCAGGCACCTTGTTAGAATTAAAATTAACTAACAGACAACGGCATGAAACCAAGAAATCCCTCAGAGGCCTCAGTATTTTACTTGCAAGGGGAGAACAACACCCGAACCTACTCTCTGCAGATTCACAAGAGTTCTCCAACGAGTGGTTGCTTCCCTTGCTCTTTTATTAGGTGACACACACACACACACATACATACAATCCCCTATGTGCCCAGGTCTGGCATATCTCCTTAGTTTGGAGGCATCTCCTTATTTGGGGAGCTATAAAGATAACGATCAGTGGGGAGACAACATTCCTTCTTCTTCTCCTTGTGAAGTTTTGATATGAACTGGCCTCTCTGGCTGTGACTTTTATTTAATGATAAAAAGCAAACTTTTCTGACACACCTACAGTTTTTGTCTTAAGTGCAACTCCCCCAGCAGACAACAGCATTGAACAGTGCATAGGAGTGATCAAACATGCATTTCATATCTCTACAGACATGAGCCGTCTAGGGAAGAAGAGACGGCTCAGGCCAATCTGAACACTGAACGCTAAGGACAAACTTTTTCCTTTGCGCCTTTGATTATGAGCGAATATATCCAACTAATGTGTGAGTCATTTTGTCATCATCACCCGTCTTGCATAGGTACTGTACTTTTCAGCAGCATTAGATTTCTAAGATAATGCGTCATTTGGAAGGTCAGACATGATAGTTTGTAGTATATTGGGTCCAAACTGTCTATCAAGGCAGACAGCATGAAGGTATGTTTACAGACTGTGTTTGGATCTAAATGTGTCTTTATTCTGTATGAACCTGCCATTGTCTCACTGCTCTTTGTATCAATAATGCAGATCAGGACCACTGAGCTCCTGCACGGAATCCCTGATTGTTCAGCAAATATTTAAAGTCAGAGTGAACATTCCCGGTTTCCCCAATTGTCACTGTCAAGTACAGTCAAATGTGCTAAAGTTGATGTTTTCTTGGCACATTTACTTTTCACCAGGGGAGAAGTGCTGCTGAGCAGAATTTTTACTTCCATAAAGATTCAAGTTGCATACACATAATTAACCTCTTGGTGACTGAATGATTAATAGAGGTCCATAATTCATGCATTACTTTAGAAAATTCCTAAGATTGCTGCAGAGCAGCATGATTCTCCAGAGAAACCTAATCTGAGCTGCACTGTCACCACTCCTGCAGCACTCTCTCCAGAAGATGGAGACCTTGTGCCAGTGTAGAGATTCCTGCCCGAGCACCAAAGATATCACAGTTAAAAGTCTCAGATGATAAGGAGTTGTTGGTGAAAATATAATGAAGCATCTCAAAAATGTTTTAACCACATTTTCACATTTTTCTGTGTAAGGGTTTGTTATAAAAGAAGAGTCCACAAAGCCTGAGTAGCAGACCTGTGCTTCATCTTGACTTGAGGGATTTCAGGAGAAACTGTCTTGCAATTACAACCTCAGGGAGCTTCCCGCAGAATAAATCTGGTTTTAATTATTGTCAAAACAGTTCAACTTTCTTTCACTTTAAGAGACCACTGTAATATACACAGTTTCATGGAATACTAATGACCATTTGAATGATAAAGAATCAATGTAAGTAACTAAGATGACTTTATTAAGATTACTTTATTGTCATGTAGTCACACGAAATTACTCTCCGCATCTGACTCATCCGGGTTGGCACCTGTTGAACACACACATGCACGGGGTGACACACTCAGCGCCCAGGGAGCATGGGGGGTACGGAGCGGCGAGATTAGGAATGGAAGGTTATTGGAGGACCCACTCTAACCACAGAGCCTGATAGGTTGTGGGTACAGTGGCACACGTTACACCGGCGGCTCCTGGGTACGGGGACCATTATGAAGAATTGAATCTCTGCACCATGCAAATCAAAGATGTCAGATGACACCAAACGAAAAAACAAAAAATAAGGAAGAGGTAAATCTGAAATGGTTGTTAAAAAACCATCTGAGGTTGCCGTGACAAAGTGACAGGATAACAAGGCAGTCTTGATGGCCTCCACTGTCCGTGGGATACAGCCCCAGGACAGTTGCATGAGATGGTCAACAAAAGAGAAGCTCCATGTTACTGTGCCTCGACCAGCTGTTGTAGCTGAATACAACAAAAACATGGGCGGCTTCGGTTTGTGCGACCGCATGATCAGCTTCTATCCAATGTCAAGCCGCACAAGAAAATGGACCTGCATTTTGTTGACCTGGCAGCTGGATCGAGTACAGGTCAGACCACCAAGTCTCTGGAAAACCAGAGAAAGAGAGGCTGCAGTATTTCGACTTCAAACTGCTGCTGGCTGAGGAGATGATTGCTCAGGCACAGGGAGATCACAAGGCTGACAATGTGGCCAGTGATGATGAAGAGATGAGTACTGATGAAGAGTACATTCCAACAAAGAAGAGGAGGCCTGTTGAACCTCAGCCCAATGCCAATGTCCAAAAATACAGGGCAGTCCATTTGCCAAAGATGGAGGAGGCTGCTCATTCATCATGGTGCAGAAGAGAGGGATGCAAAGGGGACACATATGTCAAGTGCATCAAGCATAACATGTTTCTGTGTGTTTCAAAGGCCAAAAACTGTTTCCTGTTGTACCATTCATGATACACTGTGATTTGGAGCTGTATGTGATGCCGTAAATTTGAGTATTCAAACATTGTTGGGTGTTCTGCTAAGTTTAAATTCTTGTTCAAATGTTTATTGTGGGGAGTACCAGTAAGGATATTCCAGTAAATATGTGTTTATTTTGGTGCCATGTTTAACTAACCCTGTTTGGTAGTTTGAAGAGTTGACAGTGAGAAATTGCGATAGTATAGGTCAGACAGAAATGTGCTGATTTCCTCCCTCATGTAAAATAGCCAGATCATTCAGATGTCTTCATCTATTTTAATGTTTATGAAATAAGAAGATTTTTTAAAAGAAATCCACATGAAAATGAATTCGGTATTATAACATTACATCATTACATTTTATATCAAACAAGACCCTATGTCCACCACAAGGGACAGTCCAGAAAAAATAAATAAACAATGTTTTTGAAAAAAAATTGTTGCAGTATGTTTCTTTCAACCACAATACTTAAATTATCATAAAAATATCAAAAAAGCAAAACTTGTTTCCTCTGGGTCTCTCATGGCATACTAATAACCATTTGAATGGTAAAGAATCAATGTAAGTAACTAAGATGACTTTATTAAGATTACTTTATTGTCATGTAGTCACACGAAATGACTCTCCGCATCTGACTCATCCAGGTTGGCACCTGTTGAACACACACATGCACGGGGTGACACACTCAGCGCCCAGGGAGCATGGGGGGTACGGAGCGGCGAGATTAGGAATGGAAGGTTATTGGAGGACCCACTCTAACCACAGAGCCTGATAGGTTGTGGGTACAGTGGCACACGTTACACCGGCGGCTCCTGGGTACGGGGACCATTATGAAGAATTGAATCTTTGCACCATGCAAATCAAAGATGTCAGATGACACCAAACGAAAAAACAAAAAATAAGGAAGAGGTAAATTGCACCTTTTCTTACCCATTTTTCAGTAATTATGGGTGGAAATTCACACCTTCTTGCAGCTGAACACCTCCTCTCCCACTTATGATCATGTGTGGTTTGATATTCGAAAATTTTCTTTCATGTTTTCTAGCAATTATTGATGGACATTCAGACCTTCTTTCAGCTGAACACCTCCGCTTCCGCTTTTGATTGTGTATAGTCGGGCTTTCGAGCCTTTTCTTCCCCGGTTTTTACAAATTATGGTTGGACATTCAGACCTTCTTGCAGCCGAAAACCTCCGCTCCCTCTTTTAATCATACATTGTCGGGCATTCGCAGCTTTTCTTACCTGCTTTTTACAAACAAGGGTCGGACTTTCACATCTTTTAGTAGCCTAACACCTCCGCTCCCGTTATTGATTGTGTACAGTTGGGTATTTTAACCTTTTCTTACCCGCTTTTTACCAACTATGGTCTGACATTCACACCTTCTTGCAGCCGAACACTTCCGCTTCACCTTTTAGTGTTCTATGGGGTATTCACACCTTTTTTTTCACCGCATTTTATAGATTATGGTTGGAAATTCTCACCCACTCTCATCCGAAGACCTCTCCTCCCACTTTTGTTAATATATAGTCGGGCATTCGAACCTTTTCTTACCCGCTTTTTACAAATTATGGTCGAACATTCCCACCTACTTGCAGCCGAATACTTCCGCTCCACCTTTTAGTGATGTATAGTTGGCATTTGCACCTTTTCTTACCCTCTTTTTATACTGATTGCTGAAGATTAAGTTGTTCTTTCTCAAACTACAACATTTTTTTAATTGTTGAAACTTGATTTGAAGTGGATAAATAAGGAGGACAAACAGTTTTAAGTCAGGCTGATAGAAGGAATTAATTTTATAGCAAAATCTGTATTTCGTCATATGTCAAGAGATGCTTATTGCTGAAGAAGTTCTTTCTCATTCTACAAAGTACAACGTTGTTTATCGTTGAAACTTGATTAGACATGAATAAATATGAAGGACAAAGCAGTCTTAACTTGGTTTGAGTTAAGGAATTCGTTTTATAGTAGAATCCGAATTCGTGCATAACTCGTAAAATAGAGCTTATTTTCGGATTCCTGAAGAATGAGTCTGGTTCTTTCTCATAATACAAAGTTTGTTGTTTATTGTTGAAACTTCATCAGAAGTGAAGAAATAAGGACAAACCGTTTTAAGTAAGTTTGATAGAAGGATTTCATTTTATAGCAAAATCTGTATTCTTTCATATCTCCTGGAGAGAAGCTTATTGCTGAAAATTAGGTCTGGTTCTTTTTCATACTACAAAATACAGTGTTGTTTATTGTTGAAACTAGATTAGAAGTAGATAAATATGAAGGACAAAGCAGTTTGAACTTGGTTTGAGAGAAGGAATTAATTTTATTGCAAAATCCGAATTCATGCATAACTCGTCAAATAGATAGGGATGTGTCGTTCGTGAGCGATTTGTTCGATATGAACTAATTTTTTATATGACTCGGGAGTAACGAGTTGTCTCAGTGAGTGATTTGTTCAATTTCATGCAGTAGCCTTCCTCACCACATGGCAGGCGGCAGCTTCATAAGTTCAGTCAGCAGGACAGGAAACAGTATTGATTCGTTCACGACTCAACTCCTCGGCTGACGGGTCCTCGCACAGGAAACAGTATTGATTCGTTTATGACTCAACTCCTTGGGTCTTTGTTCATTTGTCACGTTTCAAATTCTACGTTTCATTTGACAGGCTGAAGAGCAGTAGGCACAACAGTTCGTTCACAAACCGGATCATTAATCTCATAGACTATTCTACCTTCAACAAGTTGGAAACCACAATCGACTCTCTAGATGCAGAAAAAGCATTTGATCGAGTGAACTGGAAATTTTTATTCGCAACATTAAACAAATTCGGGTTTGGGTCACACTTCATCAAATGGATAAGGATATTATATAGCTCCCCAAATGCAAGTGTCAGGACAAATGATCAAACTTCTCCAAGCTTCAGTCTGCAGAGAGGTACAAGACAGGGTTGCCCATTTCCTTCCTCATTTTTTGCTTTTTTCATCAAACCTTTAGCAGCTTCTATCAGACAAGATAGAAATATTAAAGGCATCCAATCCCAAAATATTGAGCATAAAATAAGTCTTTATGCTGATGATGTATTACTTTTCCTTCAGAACTCACAGACGTCTCTCACACACACGATCACACTCATAAATAAATTCTCAGCACTTTCTGACTACTCTATCAACTGGTCTAAGACCACAGTTCTGCCCATTAACTGTAGGGTCCAGAATATACCTGCAATCACTTTACAGTCAGGAAATATTAGATATTTAGGCATAAACATTTCCTCCAGGGTCTCAGAGCTAACAAACCTAAATTATGTTTTAAATTTTTCACAAGAACATCTTGTTTGGTCAGTTAAGTACTGAAAAGTCATTGATTTGGGCATACTTTAACATGTTAAAGGGGCTTTTGAAACTGTTATTTTTCACACAAAGTATTTTTCTGATGTGAAAGTGTATAGTAGAGGTCGGTTAAAAAACCTTTTTAAAAGAATTTGAGCTCATTCAAGGATAGTATGATGAGGGGCTGATATACTAACCTTTCCATATATATATATATATAATTGTTTCACTGATGTTAATTTGTTTAAAATCTGGTCATTTCTAACATATGTATCGGCCCACAATTTCACAATCGGTGCCTCCAAAGTAAGTTCTTTCCTATACTCACATGAGTGAAGTGCACAGTGAGTTAGAAGTTACTGAAGTTTATGTGGCCTGTCAGAGGGAGCATTGGGCCCAGTATTCATTGTAAATGCCTTGTGATACGTCTTCGTAACACGTTTTATATAGTACAACCTGTCACTAAAGGAGCTCCACAGTTTGTCTGTCGTACTGCTTTGGTGGAGGTTGTGGGCCTTATAAATAAATTATATTCATATATTTATAGATTCTAAAGATATAGTGATTAAAAGAGGTTGACAACGCCACCTAGGTTTGAGAGCCCAAGACTCTAAAGACACGTACAGGTTCTTAATCAAAACAAGGTTTGAGCAGACTTAAAAAAACAGGAGTCTAACTGGTATTTTACAAGATTTATTGTCATAAAATAGGTAACCCAGCCCAAAATCTCCGCCAAGGATCCCACAGCCTCTGGATCATCTCACTCTCCAACTCTCTGGGGCAAGTGACAGACATCCAACTCTGGTGGTGGAACAAACCCTCAGTCACTCCAAAACACAAGAGTGAGGAAATATCAGTACTCACTGGTAGTCCACCTCCACCTCCACGGCCCTTGAAGAAGGCTCCGTACCCCCCATGCTCCCCGGGCGCTGTAATTGGCTGCCCCACTGCTCCAGTGTATGGCATCTGTCTCCATGAGTGTGTCACCCTGTGCATGTGTGTGTTCAACAGGTCCCAACCTGGATAGGTCAAATGCGGAGGAGTAATATTAAATTAAATAATTTTAGTTATTTACACTGATCCTCTATCATTCAAATGGTTATTAGTATGCCATGAGACTAAAGTGAAAGAAAGTTTACCAGTTTTGACAATAATTAAAACCAGATTCATTCTGCGGGAGGCTCCCTGGGGTTATAATTGCAAGACAGTTTCTCCTGAAATGCCTCAAGTCAAGATGAAGCACAGGTCTGCTACTCAGGCTTTGTGGACTCTTCTTTTATAACGAACCTTTACACAGAAAACTGTGAAAATGTCGTTCCTCCTCTCCAGTACCCCCGAATAGACCTTACCAGGGAGGCTGAGGAGTGTGATCCCGTTATTCCTGTCTGACACACATATTCTTACAATTTGAATTTATTGAAGTCTGTTAAAAATGAAAAATGTGTTTTTATGTCCAACAACGTTCTTTTAAATATTTGATGCTAATGATAAAAGCTCCAATGATGTCAGATTTTATGTTCAAAGCAGAACATGTGAAACAGCATAAAAAGTGAACGTTGACTTAACAGCATACATGTGTAACTGTGCTGTCGACACAGTGATGTAAACACCAGATAAAGAGAGAGAATGAGCTTTTACTGTCGGACTGTGTTGATTAAAGTGAGGACAGAAAACAACAGACTGAGCGAACAAAGAGAAAATCAGGAGCCTGCAGGGAAATCTTGCCCCACAGCTGAAAGTTTCTCCTTTAAACAGAGAAGTTTCAGTATTTTTCTGTTTTCACCACACTGCTGAATGAGTTCAGGTGTTGATGCTGTTCAGTGTTTCCTGAATCTTTCTGTTCTGTTGAAGAGTACTTTTTGTTGTAAATGATGTTGTCAGATTGGTGAATAAAATCTACTCTTTGTTCCACTGTCTTTATATAGAAAGTCCAAGATCTTTAATCCTTCCGCAGGCAAGAGGAAACATGGCTCTGATGAGGCTAAAGAACACGAGCAACAATTTACTAAAAGTTTATTGAACTTTTTGCATTGTTTCATTCCAACAAATACTCCTGCAGTTAAAGTGTTCCACACATACGTTATCTAACTTTTTAAACAAAATCACATGTATACATATATTTAATTTCTATTGAGAAATGCAGCAGAGCACCAGAGTTTCCTCATGTGTAAGAGGATGGAGGTGTGTTTGATGGGTCAAACACACAAAAAACACCTGGGCAGTCAGATCAAGCAGCTTTAAGCAGCTTGGTGGTTTTACTCTCTTTGGCTCCACTTTCTCAAGACGTCCTCTGCTGCGTCCAGAGTGGAGTCCTCCTGTTAGACACTAATTCATATGCTGATGTACATTCCAGCTGCCGTGACACTAAACAGGGAAACTCATCTTTTAACACCAGTAAAATCTATTCATTATTCAAATATTTTGACCTGTTTTGACTCCCCCTGTAAGCATGTAGTGTTCTAACACTTCACACTGTGCGGTCAATGCTTGTTCCTTTAAAAAAGGAGTGTATCAACTCTATGTAAGCACAGTGCATAAATGTGTACAATAAAAGGGGATATCAAACCCTCAACAATATCAAAAATACCTTATTTGTCTTTGGAAGAATAACTTTTGAAGAAAATGACCTTTTAATTGTTTCTTATTTTGATAAAAGAATCCAAACAAGTGCGTAATTTTTTTTTTCATGTTTTATTTTATTTAAACACATAAATCAATGTAATAATAATTTGTGTAGGATCTTATTCATATTCTTATTTGAATGACACAATAATGCTCTGAACAGTTGTGAGAACACCAGATTCTCACATGTGGGGATGCTTCCAGCATAAATCCCCACATCCTGAATCAGTTGTTCAGGATGAAAAGATAGAGTCGTGCAAAAGATAGATACATTTGAAGTATTTTTATTGATGTTACTGTAACAGGAGGTATAGAGATTTCATTGGATGACTAGTCTTGTGCGCGAATACTAAACGCTGCTGCTACTTTCTCTCTTGATGTTGTTGTATTTGTATTGTCTACGATGTTTTGGCGTCATATATTTTTTGAAGAGCCTCCACATTGAAGGCAGCTCTGGTCTTTCTTCTGAGGGGTTAAACTTGTCCACTGCTTGTTCTGGTACTGCAAGTTGAAGAGACAAGTCTTCTGTGGTATGTAAGGGGTTTGATGTTGGAGAGTCCTCTGACTGTTTAGAGGCTGGTTCCATTTCGATGACAATGAAAGTTCTTTCTTGATTTTGCTTTGGAAGTGGTTCTTGGACAACGATCAGTGATGAAATGTCCTCCGTGTCTTGAGTTTCCTGCATGACTTCAGACTGGTCGTTCTTTATAATGGTCTCTACCGTCTTTTTGCTTTCGCGCCGACGCTTTTTAGAGGAAACTTTCTCCTTTGGTGGCTCTGAGACATCTTTTGGTTGTGGGACTAATTCCATTTCGATGTCACTCACCAGCTCTGGGACCACGTCTGGTTGTGGCACTCCAGCCTGATGAGCCAAATCTGATGGAATCACTTCCTGTGAGTCTTCAGAAGCCCTTTCTATTTCCTTTTCTTCCACGGGTTCAGAAATCTTCTCTGGTTCCTGGATATAAATCGGTGATGAAATGTCCTCCGTGTCTTGAGGTTCCTGGATGACTTCAGGCAGGTTCTTTACAATGGTTTCTGGCATCTTTTTGTTCTTGCGCCGACGCTTCTTTGATGTAACGTTCTCTTTTGGTGGCTCAGGGATCCCTTGTGGTTCTGTTTTGTTGACTCCATCCACTTCTGGATTCGATACTTCCACTTGTGAAGCCAGCTCTTCTACAGTTATGTTCTTTGGTGGAAGACGTATCTGATCTAAATGGAGTTCTGGGAGGATGTACAGCTCTGTTTTTTCTTCTGGCTTGATGATGAGGGATAGAAATACAGCCTTCATAAGTTCTGCCACCTTCTTTTCCTGTGTCTTTGTTTCCTCCTCCTGTGCCTTTAGTTTGGAGGCAAGATCAATATTGGAGGCAGTCTTTTCTTTGAGTTGTTCTTTCAAGCTCTCTACCTCTTTTACAACTGACTGATATTCAGTTTCAGATACTGGTGGTTTCAGTGTTTCAATCAATTCTGCAATTACGTCATTGCATTCCTTGAGCTCCTGCTCACACTTTTCACGGAGATGACGCTCACACTTCAAACAGTTTTCCAGGTCCTTGAGTTTTTTCTCAGAAATGGAGCAGCTATTCTCTGCTGCGACTCTTCTGTCTTTTTCTCGTGTTAGAAAGAAATTCTTTTTCAGCAGCTTAGTCCTGACAATATCCATCCGATGGTATAAATAGTTGATCTTGTCCTTATTATGTTGGTAAGATTCCTGTAATTTTTCTGATCCATAATCATCGTCGGCAGCAGAGGCATTAGAGGGAATCTCCTCGGTTTGTGAAATTGGAAACTTCCACGTGACGCGACGAACTTTGGAGGCCTGGGGATGATCCTGCACAAGCTGGACGTCCTCGGAATGAGGAGTCACAGCCGCAGCAGAGACCTGGGATTGTTCCTTTTCCAACACGTCCAACATTTCTGATCTGTTGGTGGGTTCCTCCAAACTTTCATCACTGCCAAAAGTAATGTTATATTTGTAGGACGCCTGAGATTGTTCTTTTTCAAACAGGTCATTTTCTAGGTTTGATTTTAAAATTTCTCGCCTGTTGGTGGGTTCCTTATAACTTTCCTTACTGACAAAAGTAATGTTATATTTGTAGGACGCCTGAGATTGTTCTTTTTCAAACAGGTCATTTTCTAGGCTTGATGTTAAAATTTCTTGCCTGTTGGTGGGTTTCTTATAACTTTCATTACTGCCAAGAGTAATGTTATATTTGTTGGAGGCCTGGGCTTGTTTGTCGGTTTGTGAATTTGGAAACTTCCACGTGACGCAACGTACTTTGGAGGCCTGGGGATGATCCTGCACCAGCTGGACGTCCTCGGAATGAGGAGTCACAGCCGCAGCAGAGACCTGGGATGGTTCTTTTTCCTCTTCGTCATTTACTGTTTGAGGAGACGGGGAATCCTCAGAGGCCTGGCATTGTTCTTTTTCACACAGCTCATTTTCTGACCTGTTGGTGGGTTCCTCATAACCTTCATTATCGCCAAAAGTAATGGTATATGTGTAGATATCCTCAGGTAAATCGTCCTCTACCATGTCACACCACTGAAGTGGAGCAGATGATATCTTGGTTTGACTCATTTTGCTTGTTGTTTTTAAGAGCTTGTCAAAATTACTATTTAAGATAGTAATTAAGTGTTGTTTTTAATAGTTTGTCAAAATTACTATTTAAGATAGTAATTAAGTGTTGTTTTTTTAGACGATGTGAAAACCGTTTGCTGTGACTTTCAAATTCGCTTCGAAAACTGGACGTGTTTCTTCAGATAAACTCCTGACGAACTGTGAAATAGGAGGGAAAATGTCTGGCCTATATAACATTTGTGATGTCAAACAACATCAGTGGTGACATCAATTGTGATGTCAAACAACATCAGTGGTGACATCAATTGTGATGTCATCATCAGTGATGACCAGAAGACCAGAAGAGAGATTGTGATGTCATCAGTGATGTCATCAGTGATGACATCACAATTTAGTGATAAGACTAAAAAAGAGCAATGGCATTCCGTTCTCAGTCACCATCTTGTGTGTTGTTTTGCTCTCTTGTTCAGTTTTATGATTATACATTTTTAAACTTTTTTCTGTGAAATCTCAAAATATTATTGTCCAGGTCAGTTTTAATGCATTCATTGTATGTTATGGTACTCACGACTGCTTTCTTCATGCCTCCACTGGAAAATTGGACCTCATTCTGTGATGATCTGCAGGTTTGAAGGCCTCTGTTCTGTCTCTCTTCTGGTCTGTGATTCCAACCACAGATTCTGAATGGAATTGAAGTCCGGATTCCAGAATGTTGTTGTTCTCTGTTAATCACTTGACGACTTCAGCTGAATACTTCATGTCACTGTCACGTTGGAAGGTCCACTTCTGCCAGTTTTCAGCAACCAGTGTAATGTTTCCCACTAGCAGTGTTTTCCAAGACAGAATAATGTCAGTTTTTAAAATGTTTCCAAAATAAACCTTTTTCCACATTCAAACTGAAGCAGACACCCTTTCCACTTTTAAGATTAGGCTTAAAACTTTCCTTTTTGATAAAGCTTATAGTTAGGGATGGCTCAGGTGATCCTGAAACATCCCATAGTTAAGCTGCTATAGGATTAGACTGCTGGGGTTCATCTGTCCCACCTTTCCTCACTTTGTTCTCTTTTTCCCCATTTAAAAAAGCCTCAAAATAAAAGTGAGTTTTAGGTGGCTACAATAGAATAGAATAGAATAGAATAGAATAGAATAGAATAGAATAGATAAATATTTTATTCATCCCCCAGTGAGGGAAATTCAAATTAGTCAAGTAGCTCATTAAAATATAAATATTTCCAATGATTGTATATTAGACAACAACAACAATCATAATAATAATCAATGACTAATTAAATAAATTTGAGAAGAACATGTCAGCAGTCGCTGTTAAAAAGCCTTATGGCTGTGGGGACAAAGGACCTCCTGAACCTCTCAGTCCTGCAGTTCAGTGAGATGAGCCTCTCACTGCAGCTGCTCCTCTCTCCTGCCAGGATGCTGTGGAGAGGATGTTTATTGTTCTCCAAAACAGAATATGATTTCCTCCTCATCCGTTGCTCCACCACAGCACCGAGAGGGTCGAGCCTTCTGCCTACCACAGAACAAGTCTTTTTCACCAGTTTGTCCAGGCACCTTGTTAGAATTAAAATTAACTAACAGACAACGGCATGAAACCAAGAAATCCCTCAGAGGCCTCAGTATTTTACTTGCAAGGGGAGAACAACACCCGAACCTACTCTCTGCAGATTCACAAGAGTTCTCCAACGAGTGGTTGCTTCCCTTGCTCTTTTATTAGGTGACACACACACACACACACATACATACAATCCCCTATGTGCCCAGGTCTGGCATATCTCCTTAGTTTGGAGGCATCTCCTTATTTGGGGAGCTATAAAGATAACGATCAGTGGGGAGACAACATTCCTTCTTCTTCTCCTTGTGAAGTTTTGATATGAACTGGCCTCTCTGGCTGTGACTTTTATTTAATGATAAAAAGCAAACTTTTCTGACACACCTACAGTTTTTGTCTTAAGTGCAACTCCCCCAGCAGACAACAGCATTGAACAGTGCATAGGAGTGATCAAACATGCATTTCATATCTCTACAGACATGAGCCGTCTAGGGAAGAAGAGACGGCTCAGGCCAATCTGAACACTGAACGCTAAGGACAAACTTTTTCCTTTGCGCCTTTGATTATGAGCGAATATATCCAACTAATGTGTGAGTCATTTTGTCATCATCACCCGTCTTGCATAGGTACTGTACTTTTCAGCAGCATTAGATTTCTAAGATAATGCGTCATTTGGAAGGTCAGACATGATAGTTTGTAGTATATTGGGTCCAAACTGTCTATCAAGGCAGACAGCATGAAGGTATGTTTACAGACTGTGTTTGGATCTAAATGTGTCTTTATTCTGTATGAACCTGCCATTGTCTCACTGCTCTTTGTATCAATAATGCAGATCAGGACCACTGAGCTCCTGCACGGAATCCCTGATTGTTCAGCAAATATTTAAAGTCAGAGTGAACATTCCCGGTTTCCCCAATTGTCACTGTCAAGTACAGTCAAATGTGCTAAAGTTGATGTTTTCTTGGCACATTTACTTTTCACCAGGGGAGAAGTGCTGCTGAGCAGAATTTTTACTTCCATAAAGATTCAAGTTGCATACACATAATTAACCTCTTGGTGACTGAATGATTAATAGAGGTCCATAATTCATGCATTACTTTAGAAAATTCCTAAGATTGCTGCAGAGCAGCATGATTCTCCAGAGAAACCTAATCTGAGCTGCACTGTCACCACTCCTGCAGCACTCTCTCCAGAAGATGGAGACCTTGTGCCAGTGTAGAGATTCCTGCCCGAGCACCAAAGATATCACAGTTAAAAGTCTCAGATGATAAGGAGTTGTTGGTGAAAATATAATGAAGCATCTCAAAAATGTTTTAACCACATTTTCACATTTTTCTGTGTAAGGGTTTGTTATAAAAGAAGAGTCCACAAAGCCTGAGTAGCAGACCTGTGCTTCATCTTGACTTGAGGGATTTCAGGAGAAACTGTCTTGCAATTACAACCTCAGGGAGCTTCCCGCAGAATAAATCTGGTTTTAATTATTGTCAAAACAGTTCAACTTTCTTTCACTTTAAGAGACCACTGTAATATACACAGTTTCATGGAATACTAATGACCATTTGAATGATAAAGAATCAATGTAAGTAACTAAGATGACTTTATTAAGATTACTTTATTGTCATGTAGTCACACGAAATTACTCTCCGCATCTGACTCATCCGGGTTGGCACCTGTTGAACACACACATGCACGGGGTGACACACTCAGCGCCCAGGGAGCATGGGGGGTACTGAGCGGCGAGATTAGGAATGGAAGGTTATTGGAGGACCCACTCTAACCACAGAGCCTGATAGGTTGTGGGTACAGTGGCACACGTTACACCGGCGGCTCCTGGGTACGGGGACCATTATGAAGAATTGAATCTCTGCACCATGCAAATCAAAGATGTCAGATGACACCAAACGAAAAAACAAAAAATAAGGAAGAGGTAAATCTGAAATGGTTGTTAAAAAACCATCTGAGGTTGCCGTGACAAAGTGACAGGATAACAAGGCAGTCTTGATGGCCTCCACTGTCCGTGGGATACAGCCCCAGGACAGTTGCATGAGATGGTCAACAAAAGAGAAGCTCCATGTTACTGTGCCTCGACCAGCTGTTGTAGCTGAATACAACAAAAACATGGGCGGCTTCGGTTTGTGCGACCGCATGATCAGCTTCTATCCAATGTCAAGCCGCACAAGAAAATGGACCTGCATTGTGTTGACCTGGCAGCTGGATCGAGTACAGGTCAGACCACCAAGTCTCTGGAAAACCAGAGAAAGAGAGGCTGCAGTATTTCGACTTCAAACTGCTGCTGGCTGAGGAGATGATTGCTCAGGCACAGGGAGATCACAAGGCTGACAATGTGGCCAGTGATGATGAAGAGATGAGTACTGATGAAGAGTACATTCCAACAAAGAAGAGGAGGCCTGTTGAACCTCAGCCCAATGCCAATGTCCAAAAATACAGGGCAGTCCATTTGCCAAAGATGGAGGAGGCTGCTCATTCATCACGGTGCAGAAGAGAGGGATGCAAAGGGGACACATATGTCAAGTGCATCAAGCATAACATGTTTCTGTGTGTTTCAAAGGCCAAAAACTGTTTCCTGTTGTACCATTCATGATACACTGTGATTTGGAGCTGTATGTGATGCCGTAAATTTGAGTATTCAAACATTGTTGGGTGTTCTGCTAAGTTTAAATTCTTGTTCAAATGTTTATTGTGGGGAGTACCAGTAAGGATATTCCAGTAAATATGTGTTTATTTTGGTGCCATGTTTAACTAACCCTGTTTGGTAGTTTGAAGAGTTGACAGTGAGAAATTGCGATAGTATAGGTCAGACAGAAATGTGCTGATTTCCTCCCTCATGTAAAATAGCCAGATCATTCAGATGTCTTCATCTATTTTAATGTTTATGAAATAAGAAGATTTTTTAAAAGAAATCCACATGAAAATGAATTCGGTATTATAACATTACATCATTACATTTTATATCAAACAAGACCCGATGTCCACCACAAGGGACAGTCCAGAAAAAATAAATAAACAATGTTTTTGAAAAAAAATTGTTGCAGTATGTTTCTTTCAACCACAATACTTAAATTATCATAAAAATATCAAAAAAGCAAAACTTGTTTCCTCTGGGTCTCTCATGGCATACTAATAACCATTTGAATGGTAAAGAATCAATGTAAGTAACTAAGATGACTTTATTAAGATTACTTTATTGTCATGTAGTCACACGAAATGACTCTCCGCATCTGACTCATCCAGGTTGGCACCTGTTGAACACACACATGCACGGGGTGACACACTCAGCGCCCAGGGAGCATGGGGGGTACGGAGCGGCGAGATTAGGAATGGAAGGTTATTGGAGGACCCACTCTAACCACAGAGCCTGATAGGTTGTGGGTACAGTGGCACACGTTACACCGGTGGCTCCTGGGTACGGGGACCATTATGAAGAATTGAATCTTTGCACCATGCAAATCAAAGATGTCAGATGACACCAAACGAAAAAACAAAAAATAAGGAAGAGGTAAATTGCACCTCTTCTTACCCATTTTTCAGTAATTATGGGTGGAAATTCACACCTTCTTGCAGCTGAACACCTCCTCTCCCACTTATGATCATGTGTGGTTTGATATTCGAAAATTTTCTTTCATGTTTTCTAGCAATTATTGATGGACATTCAGACCTTCTTTCAGCTGAACACCTCCGCTTCCGCTTTTGATTGTGTATAGTCGGGCTTTCGAGCCTTTTCTTCCCCGGTTTTTACAAATTATGGTTGGACATTCAGACCTTCTTGCAGCCGAAAACCTCCGCTCCCTCTTTTAATCATACATTGTCGGGCATTCGCAGCTATTTCTTACCTGCTTTTTACAAACCAGGGTCGGACTTTCACATCTTTTAGTAGCCTAACACCTCCGCTCCCGTTATTGATTGTGTACAGTTGGGTATTTTAACCTTTTCTTACCCGCTTTTTACCAACTATGGTCTGACATTCACACCTTCTTGCAGCCGAACACTTCCGCTTCACCTTTTAGTGTTCTATGGGGTATTCACACCTTTTTTTTCACCGCATTTTATAGATTATGGTTGGAAATTCTCACCCACTCTCATCCGAAGACCTCTCCTCCCACTTTTGTTAATATATAGTCGGGCATTCGAACCTTTTCTTACCCGCTTTTTACAAATTATGGTCGAACATTCCCACCTACTTGCAGCCGAATACTTCCGCTCCACCTTTTAGTGATGTATGGTTGGCATTTGCACCTTTTCTTACCCTCTTTTTATACTGATTGCTGAAGATTAAGTTGTTCTTTCTCAAACTATAACATTTTTTTAATTGTTGAAACTTGATTTGAAGTGGATAAATAAGGAGGACAAACAGTTTTAAGTCAGGCTGATAGAAGGAATTAATTTTATAGCAAAATCTGTATTTCGTCATATGTCAAGAGATGCTTATTGCTGAAGAAGTTCTTTCTCATTCTACAAAGTACAACGTTGTTTATCGTTGAAACTTGATTAGACATGAATAAATATGAAGGACAAAGCAGTCTTAACTTGGTTTGAGTTAAGGAATTCGTTTTATAGTAGAATCCGAATTCGTGCATAACTCGTAAAATAGAGCTTATTTTCGGATTCCTGAAGAATGAGTCTGGTTCTTTCTCATAATACAAAGTTTGTTGTTTATTGTTGAAACTTCATCAGAAGTGAAGAAATAAGGACAAACCGTTTTAAGTAAGTTTGATAGAAGGATTTCATTTTATAGCAAAATCTGTATTCTTTCATATCTCCTGGAGAGAAGCTTATTGCTGAAAATTAGGTCTGGTTCTTTTTCATACTACAAAATACAGTGTTGTTTATTGTTGAAACTAGATTAGAAGTAGATAAATATGAAGGACAAAGCAGTTTGAACTTGGTTTGAGAGAAGGAATTAATTTTATTGCAAAATCCGAATTCATGCATAACTCGTCAAATAGATAGTGATGTGTCGTTCGTGAGCGATTTGTTCGATATGAACTAATTTTTTATATGACTCGGGAGTAACGAGTTGTCTCAGTGAGTGATTTGTTCAATTTCATGCAGTAGCCTTCCTCACCACATGGCAGGCGGCAGCTTCATAAGTTCAGTCAGCAGGACAGGAAACAGTATTGATTCGTTCACGACTCAACTCCTCGGCTGACGGGTCCTCGCACAGGAAACAGTATTGATTCGTTTATGACTCAACTCCTTGGGTCTTTGTTCATTTGTCACGTTTCAAATTCTACGTTTCATTTGACAGGCTGAAGAGCAGTAGGCACAACAGTTCGTTCACAAACCGGATCATTAATCTCATAGACTATTCTACCTTCAACAAGTTGGAAACCACAATCGACTCTCTAGATGCAGAAAAAGCATTTGATCGAGTGAACTGGAAATTTTTATTCGCAACATTAAACAAATTCGGGTTTGGGTCACACTTCATCAAATGGATAAGGATATTATATAGCTCCCCAAATGCAAGTGTCAGGACAAATGATCAAACTTCTCCAAGCTTCAGTCTGCAGAGAGGTACAAGACAGGGTTGCCCATTTTCTTCCTCATTTTTTGCTTTTTTCATCAAACCTTTAGCAGCTTCTATCAGACAAGATAGAAATATTAAAGGCATCCAATCCCAAAATATTGAGCATAAAATAAGTCTTTATGCTGATGATGTATTACTTTTCCTTCAGAACTCACAGACGTCTCTCACACACACGATCACACTCATAAATAAATTCTCAGCACTTTCTGACTACTCTATCAACTGGTCTAAGACCACAGTTCTGCCCATTAACTGTAGGGTCCAGAATATACCTGCAATCACTTTACAGTCAGGAAATATTAGATATTTAGGCATAAACATTTCCTCCAGGGTCTCAGAGCTAACAAACCTAAATTATGTTTTAAATTTTTCACAAGAACATCTTGTTTGGTCAGTTAAGTACTGAAAAGTCATTGATTTGGGCATACTTTAACATGTTAAAGGGGCTTTTGAAACTGTTATTTTTCACACAAAGGATTTTTCTGATGTGAAAGTGTATAGTAGAGGTCGGTTAAAAAACCTTTTTAAAAGAATTTGAGCTCATTCAAGGATAGTATGATGAGGGGCTGATATACTAACCTTTCCATATATATATATATATAATTGTTTCACTGATGTTAATTTGTTTAAAATCTGGTCATTTCTAACATATGTATCGGCCCACAATTTCACAATCGGTGCCTCCAAAGTAAGTTCTTTCCTATACTCACATGAGTGAAGTGCACAGTGAATTAGAAGTTACTGAAGTTTATGTGGCCTGTCAGAGGGAGCATTGGGCCCAGTATTCATTGTAAATGCCTTGTGATACGTCTTCGTAACACGTTTTATATAGTACAACCTGTCACTAAAGGAGCACCACAGTTTGTCTGTCGTACTGCTTTGGTGGAGGTTGTGGGCCTTATAAATAAATTATATTCATATATTTATAGATTCTAAAGATATAGTGATTAAAAGAGGTTGACAACGCCACCTAGGTTTGAGAGCCCAAGACTCTAAAGACACGTACAGGTTCTTAATCAAAACAAGGTTTGAGCAGACTTAAAAAAACAGGAGTCTAACTGGTATTTTACAAGATTTATTGTCATAAAATAGGTAACCCAGCCCAAAATCTCCGCCAAGGATCCCACAGCCTCTGGATCATCTCACTCTCCAACTCTCTGGGGCAAGTGACAGACATCCAACTCTGGTGGTGGAACAAACCCTCAGTCACTCCAAAACACAAGAGTGAGGAAATATCAGTACTCACTGGTAGTCCACCTCCACCTCCACGGCCCTTGAAGAAGGCTCCGTACCCCCCATGCTCCCCGGGCGCTGTAATTGGCTGCCCCACTGCTCCAGTGTATGGCATCTGTCTCCATGAGTGTGTCACCCTGTGCATGTGTGTGTTCAACAGGTCCCAACCTGGATAGGTCAAATGCGGAGGAGTAATATTAAATTAAATAATTTTAGTTATTTACACTGATCCTCTATCATTCAAATGGTTATTAGTATGCCATGAGACTAAAGTGAAAGAAAGTTTACCAGTTTTGACAATAATTAAAACCAGATTCATTCTGCGGGAGGCTCCCTGGGGTTATAATTGCAAGACAGTTTCTCCTGAAATGCCTCAAGTCAAGATGAAGCACAGGTCTGCTACTCAGGCTTTGTGGACTCTTCTTTTATAACGAACCTTTACACAGAAAACTGTGAAAATGTCGTTCCTCCTCTCCAGTACCCCCGAATAGACCTTACCAGGGAGGCTGAGGAGTGTGATCCCGTTATTCCTGTCTGACACACATATTCTTACAATTTGAATTTATTGAAGTCTGTTAAAAATGAAAAATGTGTTTTTATGTCCAACAACGTTCTTTTAAATATTTGATGCTAATGATAAAAGCTCCAATGATGTCAGATTTTATGTTCAAAGCAGAACATGTGAAACAGCATAAAAAGTGAACGTTGACTTAACAGCATACATGTGTAACTGTGCTGTCGACACAGTGATGTAAACACCAGATAAAGAGAGAGAATGAGCTTTTACTGTCGGACTGTGTTGATTAAAGTGAGGACAGAAAACAACAGACTGAGCGAACAAAGAGAAAATCAGGAGCCTGCAGGGAAATCTTGCCCCACAGCTGAAAGTTTCTCCTTTAAACAGAGAAGTTTCAGTATTTTTCTGTTTTCACCACACTGCTGAATGAGTTCAGGTGTTGATGCTGTTCAGTGTTTCCTGAATCTTTCTGTTCTGTTGAAGAGTACTTTTTGTTGTAAATGATGTTGTCAGATTGGTGAATAAAATCTACTCTTTGTTCCACTGTCTTTATATAGAAAGTCCAAGATCTTTAATCCTTCCGCAGGCAAGAGGAAACATGGCTCTGATGAGGCTAAAGAACACGAGCAACAATTTACTAAAAGTTTATTGAACTTTTTGCATTGTTTCATTCCAACAAATACTCCTGCAGTTAAAGTGTTCCACACATACGTTATCTAACTTTTTAAACAAAATCACATGTATACATATATTTAATTTCTATTGAGAAATGCAGCAGAGCACCAGAGTTTCCTCATGTGTAAGAGGATGGAGGTGTGTTTGATGGGTCAAACACACAAAAAACACCTGGGCAGTCAGATCAAGCAGCTTTAAGCAGCTTGGTGGTTTTACTCTCTTTGGCTCCACTTTCTCAAGACGTCCTCTGCTGCGTCCAGAGTGGAGTCCTCCTGTTAGACACTAATTCATATGCTGATGTACATTCCAGCTGCCGTGACACTAAACAGGGAAACTCATCTTTTAACACCAGTAAAATCTATTCATTATTCAAATATTTTGACCTGTTTTGACTCCCCCTGTAAGCATGTAGTGTTCTAACACTTCACACTGTGCGGTCAATGCTTGTTCCTTTAAAAAAGGAGTGTATCAACTCTATGTAAGCACAGTGCATAAATGTGTACAATAAAAGGGGATATCAAACCCTCAACAATATCAAAAATACCTTATTTGTCTTTGGAAGAATAACTTTTGAAGAAAATGACCTTTTAATTGTTTCTTATTTTGATAAAAGAATCCAAACAAGTGCGTAATTTTTTTTTTCATGTTTTATTTTATTTAAACACATAAATCAATGTAATAATAATTTGTGTAGGATCTTATTCATATTCTTATTTGAATGACACAATAATGCTCTGAACAGTTGTGAGAACACCAGATTCTCACATGTGGGGATGCTTCCAGCATAAATCCCCACATCCTGAATCAGTTGTTCAGGATGAAAAGATAGAGTCGTGCAAAAGATAGATACATTTGAAGTATTTTTATTGATGTTACTGTAACAGGAGGTATAGAGATTTCATTGGATGACTAGTCTTGTGCGCGAATACTAAACGCTGCTGCTACTTTCTCTCTTGATGTTGTTGTATTTGTATTGTCTACGATGTTTTGGCGTCATATATTTTTTGAAGAGCCTCCACATTGAAGGCAGCTCTGGTCTTTCTTCTGAGGGGTTAAACTTGTCCACTGCTTGTTCTGGTACTGCAAGTTGAAGAGACAAGTCTTCTGTGGTATGTAAGGGGTTTGATGTTGGAGAGTCCTCTGACTGTTTAGAGGCTGGTTCCATTTCGATGACAATGAAAGTTCTTTCTTGATTTTGCTTTGGAAGTGGTTCTTGGACAACGATCAGTGATGAAATGTCCTCCGTGTCTTGAGTTTCCTGCATGACTTCAGACTGGTCGTTCTTTATAATGGTCTCTACCGTCTTTTTGCTTTCGCGCCGACGCTTTTTAGAGGAAACTTTCTCCTTTGGTGGCTCTGAGACATCTTTTGGTTGTGGGACTAATTCCATTTCGATGTCACTCACCAGCTCTGGGACCACGTCTGGTTGTGGCACTCCAGCCTGATGAGCCAAATCTGATGGAATCACTTCCTGTGAGTCTTCAGAAGCCCTTTCTATTTCCTTTTCTTCCACGGGTTCAGAAATCTTCTCTGGTTCCTGGATATAAATCGGTGATGAAATGTCCTCCGTGTCTTGAGGTTCCTGGATGACTTCAGGCAGGTTCTTTACAATGGTTTCTGGCATCTTTTTGTTCTTGCGCCGACGCTTCTTTGATGTAACGTTCTCTTTTGGTGGCTCAGGGATCCCTTGTGGTTCTGTTTTGTTGACTCCATCCACTTCTGGATTCGATACTTCCACTTGTGAAGCCAGCTCTTCTACAGTTATGTTCTTTGGTGGAAGACGTATCTGATCTAAATGGAGTTCTGGGAGGATGTACAGCTCTGTTTTTTCTTCTGGCTTGATGATGAGGGATAGAAATACAGCCTTCATAAGTTCTGCCACCTTCTTTTCCTGTGTCTTTGTTTCCTCCTCCTGTGCCTTTAGTTTGGAGGCAAGATCAATATTGGAGGCAGTCTTTTCTTTGAGTTGTTCTTTCAAGCTCTCTACCTCTTTTACAACTGACTGATATTCAGTTTCAGATACTGGTGGTTTCAGTGTTTCAATCAATTCTGCAATTACGTCATTGCATTCCTTGAGCTCCTGCTCACACTTTTCACGGAGATGACGCTCACACTTCAAACAGTTTTCCAGGTCCTTGAGTTTTTCCTCAGAAATGGAGCAGCTATTCTCTGCTGCGACTCTTCTGTCTTTTTCTCGTGTTAGAAAGAAATTCTTTTTCAGCAGCTTAGTCCTGACAATATCCATCCGATGGTATAAATAGTTGATCTTGTCCTTATTATGTTGGTAAGATTCCTGTAATTTTTCTGATCCATAATCATCGTCGGCAGCAGAGGCATTAGAGGGAATCTCCTCGGTTTGTGAAATTGGAAACTTCCACGTGACGCGACGAACTTTGGAGGCCTGGGGATGATCCTGCACAAGCTGGACGTCCTCGGAATGAGGAGTCACAGCCGCAGCAGAGACCTGGGATTGTTCCTTTTCCAACACGTCCAACATTTCTGATCTGTTGGTGGGTTCCTCCAAACTTTCATCACTGCCAAAAGTAATGTTATATTTGTAGGACGCCTGAGATTGTTCTTTTTCAAACAGGTCATTTTCTAGGTTTGATTTTAAAATTTCTCGCCTGTTGGTGGGTTCCTTATAACTTTCCTTACTGACAAAAGTAATGTTATAATTGTAGGACGCCTGAGATTGTTCTTTTTCAAACAGGTCATTTTCTAGGCTTGATGTTAAAATTTCTTGCCTGTTGGTGGGTTTCTTATAACTTTCATTACTGCCAAAAGTAATGTTATATTTGTTGGAGGCCTGGGCTTGTTTGTCGGTTTGTGAATTTGGAAACTTCCACGTGACGCAACGTACTTTGGAGGCCTGGGGATGATCCTGCACCAGCTGGACGTCCTCGGAATGAGGAGTCACAGCCGCAGCAGAGACCTGGGACGGTTCTTTTTCCTCTTCGTCATTTACTGTTTGAGGAGACGGGGAATCCTCAGAGGCCTGGCATTGTTCTTTTTCACACAGCTCATTTTCTGACCTGTTGGTGGGTTCCTCATAACCTTCATTATCGCCAAAAGTAATGGTATATGTGTAGATATCCTCAGGTAAATCGTCCTCTACCATGTCACACCACTGAAGTGGAGCAGATGATATCTTGGTTTGACTCATTTTGCTTGTTGTTTTTAAGAGCTTGTCAAAATTACTATTTAAGATAGTAATTAAGTGTTGTTTTTAATAGTTTGTCAAAATTACTATTTAAGATAGTAATTAAGTGTTGTTTTTTTAGACGATGTGAAAACCGTTTGCTGTGACTTTCAAATTCGCTTCGAAAACTGGACGTGTTTCTTCAGATAAACTCCTGACGAACTGTGAAATAGGAGGGAAAATGTCTGGCCTATATAACATTTGTGATGTCAAACAACATCAGTGGTGACATCAATTGTGATGTCAAACAACATCAGTGGTGACATCAATTGTGATGTCATCATCAGTGATGACCAGAAGACCAGAAGAGAGATTGTGATGTCATCAGTGATGTCATCAGTGATGACATCACAATTTAGTGATAAGACTAAAAAAGAGCAATGGCATTCCGTTCTCAGTCACCATCTTGTGTGTTGTTTTGCTCTCTTGTTCAGTTTTATGATTATACATTTTTAAACTTTTTTCTGTGAAATCTCAAAATATTATTGTCCAGGTCAGTTTTAATGCATTCATTGTATGTTATGGTACTCACGACTGCTTTCTTCATGCCTCCACTGGAAAATTGGACCTCATTCTGTGATGATCTGCAGGTTTGAAGGCCTCTGTTCTGTCTCTCTTCTGGTCTGTGATTCCAACCACAGATTCTGAATGGAATTGAAGTCCGGATTCCAGAATGTTGATTTTTGTTCTCTGTTAATCACTTGACGACTTCAGCTGAATACTTCATGTCACTGTCACGTTGGAAGGTCCACTTCTGCCAGTTTTCAGCAACCAGTGTAATGTTTCCCACTAGCAGTGTTTTCCAAGACAGAATAATGTCAGTTTTTAAAATGTTTCCAAAATAAACCTTTTTCCACATTCAAACTGAAGCAGACACCCTTTCCACTTTTAAGATTAGGCTTAAAACTTTCCTTTTTGATAAAGCTTATAGTTAGGGATGGCTCAGGTGATCCTGAAACATCCCATAGTTAAGCTGCTATAGGATTAGACTGCTGGGGTTCATCTGTCCCACCTTTCCTCACTTTGTTCTCTTTTTCCCCATTTAAAAAAGCCTCAAAATAAAAGTGAGTTTTAGGTGGCTACAATAGAATAGAATAGAATAGAATAGAATAGAATAGAATAGATAAATATTTTATTCATCCCCCAGTGAGGGAAATTCAAATTAGTCAAGTAGCTCATTAAAATATAAATATTTCCAATGATTGTATATTAGACAACAACAACAATCATAATAATAATCAATGACTAATTAAATAAATTTGAGAAGAACATGTCAGCAGTCGCTGTTAAAAAGCCTTATGGCTGTGGGGACAAAGGACCTCCTGAACCTCTCAGTCCTGCAGTTCAGTGAGATGAGCCTCTCACTGCAGCTGCTCCTCTCTCCTGCCAGGATGCTGTGGAGAGGATGTTTATTGTTCTCCAAAACAGAATATGATTTCCTCCTCATCCGTTGCTCCACCACAGCACCGAGAGGGTCGAGCCTTCTGCCTACCACAGAACAAGTCTTTTTCACCAGTTTGTCCAGGCACCTTGTTAGAATTAAAATTAACTAACAGACAACGGCATGAAACCAAGAAATCCCTCAGAGGCCTCAGTATTTTACTTGCAAGGGGAGAACATACACCCGAACCTACTCTCTGCAGATTCACAAGAGTTCTCCAACAAGTGGTTGCTTCCCTTGCTCTTTTATTAGGTGACACACACACACACACACATACATACAATCCCCTATGTGCCCAGGTCTGGCATATCTCCTTAGTTTGGAGGCATCTCCTTATTTGGGGAGCTATAAAGATAACGATCAGTGGGGAGACAACATTCCTTCTTCTTCTCCTTGTGAAGTTTTGATATGAACTGGCCTCTCTGGCTGTGACTTTTATTTAATGATAAAAAGCAAACTTTTCTGACACACCTACAGTTTTTGTCTTAAGTGCAACTCCCCCAGCAGACAACAGCATTGAACAGTGCATAGGAGTGATCAAACATGCATTTCATATCTCTACAGACATGAGCCGTCTAGGGAAGAAGAGACGGCTCAGGCCAATCTGAACACTGAACGCTAAGGACAAACTTTTTCCTTTGCGCCTTTGATTATGAGCGAATATATCCAACTAATGTGTGAGTCATTTTGTCATCATCACCCGTCTTGCATAGGTACTGTACTTTTCAGCAGCATTAGATTTCTAAGATAATGCGTCATTTGGAAGGTCAGACATGATAGTTTGTAGTATATTGGGTCCAAACTGTCTATCAAGGCAGACAGCATGAAGGTATGTTTACAGACTGTGTTTGGATCTAAATGTGTCTTTATTCTGTATGAACCTGCCATTGTCTCACTGCTCTTTGTATCAATAATGCAGATCAGGACCACTGAGCTCCTGCACGGAATCCCTGATTGTTCAGCAAATATTTAAAGTCAGAGTGAACATTCCCGGTTTCCCCAATTGTCACTGTCAAGTACAGTCAAATGTGCTAAAGTTGATGTTTTCTTGGCACATTTACTTTTCACCAGGGGAGAAGTGCTGCTGAGCAGAATTTTTACTTCCATAAAGATTCAAGTTGCATACACATAATTAACCTCTTGGTGACTGAATGATTAATAGAGGTCCATAATTCATGCATTACTTTAGAAAATTCCTAAGATTGCTGCAGAGCAGCATGATTCTCCAGAGAAACCTAATCTGAGCTGCACTGTCACCACTCCTGCAGCACTCTCTCCAGAAGATGGAGACCTTGTGCCAGTGTAGAGATTCCTGCCCGAGCACCAAAGATATCACAGTTAAAAGTCTCAGATGATAAGGAGTTGTTGGTGAAAATATAATGAAGCATCTCAAAAATGTTTTAACCACATTTTCACATTTTTCTGTGTAAGGGTTTGTTATAAAAGAAGAGTCCACAAAGCCTGAGTAGCAGACCTGTGCTTCATCTTGACTTGAGGGATTTCAGGAGAAACTGTCTTGCAATTACAACCTCAGGGAGCTTCCCGCAGAATAAATCTGGTTTTAATTATTGTCAAAACAGTTCAACTTTCTTTCACTTTAAGAGACCACTGTAATATACACAGTTTCATGGAATACTAATGACCATTTGAATGATAAAGAATCAATGTAAGTAACTAAGATGACTTTATTAAGATTACTTTATTGTCATGTAGTCACACGAAATTACTCTCCGCATCTGACTCATCCGGGTTGGCACCTGTTGAACACACACATGCACGGGGTGACACACTCAGCGCCCAGGGAGCATGGGGGGTACGGAGCGGCGAGATTAGGAATGGAAGGTTATTGGAGGACCCACTCTAACCACAGAGCCTGATAGGTTGTGGGTACAGTGGCACACGTTACACCGGCGGCTCCTGGGTACGGGGACCATTATGAAGAATTGAATCTCTGCACCATGCAAATCAAAGATGTCAGATGACACCAAACGAAAAAACAAAAAATAAGGAAGAGGTAAATCTGAAATGGTTGTTAAAAAACCATCTGAGGTTGCCGTGACAAAGTGACAGGATAACAAGGCAGTCTTGATGGCCTCCACTGTCCGTGGGATACAGCCCCAGGACAGTTGCATGAGATGGTCAACAAAAGAGAAGCTCCATGTTACTGTGCCTCGACCAGCTGTTGTAGCTGAATACAACAAAAACATGGGCGGCTTCGGTTTGTGCGACCGCATGATCAGCTTCTATCCAATGTCAAGCCGCACAAGAAAATGGACCTGCATTTTGTTAACCTGGCAGCTGGATCGAGTACAGGTCAGACCACCAAGTCTCTGGAAAACCAGAGAAAGAGAGGCTGCAGTATTTCGACTTCAAACTGCTGCTGGCTGAGGAGATGATTGCTCAGGCACAGGGAGATCACAAGGCTGACAATGTGGCCAGTGATGATGAAGAGATGAGTACTGATGAAGAGTACATTCCAACAAAGAAGAGGAGGCCTGTTGAACCTCAGCCCAATGCCAATGTCCAAAAATACAGGGCAGTCCATTTGCCAAAGATGGAGGAGGCTGCTCATTCATCACGGTGCAGAAGAGAGGGATGCAAAGGGGACACATATGTCAAGTGCATCAAGCATAACATGTTTCTGTGTGTTTCAAAGGCCAAAAACTGTTTCCTGTTGTACCATTCATGATACACTGTGATTTGGAGCTGTATGTGATGCCGTAAATTTGAGTATTCAAACATTGTTGGGTGTTCTGCTAAGTTTAAATTCTTGTTCAAATGTTTATTGTGGGGAGTACCAGTAAGGATATTCCAGTAAATATGTGTTTATTTTGGTGCCATGTTTAACTAACCCTGTTTGGTAGTTTGAAGAGTTGACAGTGAGAAATTGCGATAGTATAGGTCAGACAGAAATGTGCTGATTTCCTCCCTCATGTAAAATAGCCAGATCATTCAGATGTCTTCATCTATTTTAATGTTTATGAAATAAGAAGATTTTTTAAAAGAAATCCACATGAAAATGAATTCGGTATTATAACATTACATCATTACATTTTATATCAAACAAGACCCGATGTCCACCACAAGGGACAGTCCAGAAAAAATAAATAAACAATGTTTTTGAAAAAAAATTGTTGCAGTATGTTTCTTTCAACCACAATACTTAAATTATCATAAAAATATCAAAAAAGCAAAACTTGTTTCCTCTGGGTCTCTCATGGCATACTAATAACCATTTGAATGGTAAAGAATCAATGTAAGTAACTAAGATGACTTTATTAAGATTACTTTATTGTCATGTAGTCACACGAAATGACTCTCCGCATCTGACTCATCCAGGTTGGCACCTGTTGAACACACACATGCACGGGGTGACACACTCAGCGCCCAGGGAGCATGGGGGGTACGGAGCGGCGAGATTAGGAATGGAAGGTTATTGGAGGACCCACTCTAACCACAGAGCCTGATAGGTTGTGGGTACAGTGGCACACGTTACACCGGCGGCTCCTGGGTACGGGGACCATTATGAAGAATTGAATCTTTGCACCATGCAAATCAAAGATGTCAGATGACACCAAACGAAAAAACAAAAAATAAGGAAGAGGTAAATTGCACCTTTTCTTACCCATTTTTCAGTAATTATGGGTGGAAATTCACACCTTCTTGCAGCTGAACACCTCCTCTCCCACTTATGATCATGTGTGGTTTGATATTCGAAAATTTTCTTTCATGTTTTCTAGCAATTATTGATGGACATTCAGACCTTCTTTCAGCTGAACACCTCCGCTTCCGCTTTTGATTGTGTATAGTCGGGCTTTCGAGCCTTTTCTTCCCCGGTTTTTACAAATTATGGTTGGACATTCAGACCTTCTTGCAGCCGAAAACCTCCGCTCCCTCTTTTAATCATACATTGTCGGGCATTCGCAGCTTTTCTTACCTGCTTTTTACAAACCAGGGTCGGACTTTCACATCTTTTAGTAGCCTAACACCTCCGCTCCCGTTATTGATTGTGTACAGTTGGGTATTTTAACCTTTTCTTACCCGCTTTTTACCAACTATGGTCTGACATTCACACCTTCTTGCAGCCGAACACTTCCGCTTCACCTTTTAGTGTTCTATGGGGTATTCACACCTTTTTTTTCACCGCATTTTATAGATTATGGTTGGAAATTCTCACCCACTCTCATCCGAAGACCTCTCCTCCCACTTTTGTTAATATATAGTCGGGCATTCGAACCTTTTCTTACCCGCTTTTTACAAATTATGGTCGAACATTCCCACCTACTTGCAGCCGAATACTTCCGCTCCACCTTTTAGTGATGTATGGTTGGCATTTGCACCTTTTCTTACCCTCTTTTTATACTGATTGCTGAAGATTAAGTTGTTCTTTCTCAAACTACAACATTTTTTTAATTGTTGAAACTTGATTTGAAGTGGATAAATAAGGAGGACAAACAGTTTTAAGTCAGGCTGATAGAAGGAATTAATTTTATAGCAAAATCTGTATTTCGTCATATGTCAAGAAATGCTTATTGCTGAAGAAGTTCTTTCTCATTCTACAAAGTACAACGTTGTTTATCGTTGAAACTTGATTAGACATGAATAAATATGAAGGACAAAGCAGTCTTAACTTGGTTTGAGTTAAGGAATTCGTTTTATAGTAGAATCCGAATTCGTGCATAACTCGTAAAATAGAGCTTATTTTCGGATTCCTGAAGAATGAGTCTGGTTCTTTCTCATAATACAAAGTTTGTTGTTTATTGTTGAAACTTCATCAGAAGTGAAGAAATAAGGACAAACCGTTTTAAGTAAGTTTGATAGAAGGATTTCATTTTATAGCAAAATCTGTATTCTTTCATATCTCCTGGAGAGAAGCTTATTGCTGAAAATTAGGTCTGGTTCTTTTTCATACTACAAAATACAGTGTTGTTTATTGTTGAAACTAGATTAGAAGTAGATAAATATGAAGGACAAAGCAGTTTGAACTTGGTTTGAGAGAAGGAATTAATTTTATTGCAAAATCCGAATTCATGCATAACTCGTCAAATAGATAGTGATGTGTCGTTCGTGAGCGATTTGTTCGATATGAACTAATTTTTTATATGACTCGGGAGTAACGAGTTGTCTCAATGAGTGATTTGTTCAATTTCATGCAGTAGCCTTCCTCACCACATGGCAGGCGGCAGCTTCATAAGTTCAGTCAGCAGGACAGGAAACAGTATTGATTCGTTCACGACTCAACTCCTCGGCTGACGGGTCCTCGCACAGGAAACAGTATTGATTCGTTTATGACTCAACTCCTTGGGTCTTTGTTCATTTGTCACGTTTCAAATTCTACGTTTCATTTGACAGGCTGAAGAGCAGTAGGCACAACAGTTCGTTCACAAACCGGATCATTAATCTCATAGACTATTCTACCTTCAACAAGTTGGAAACCACAATCGACTCTCTAGATGCAGAAAAGGCATTTGATCGAGTGAACTGGAAATTTTTATTCGCAACATTAAACAAATTCGGGTTTGGGTCACACTTCATCAAATGGATAAGGATATTATATAGCTCCCCAAATGCAAGTGTCAGGACAAATGATCAAACTTCTCCAAGCTTCAGTCTGCAGAGAGGTACAAGACAGGGTTGCCCATTTTCTTCCTCATTTTTTGCTTTTTTCATCAAACCTTTAGCAGCTTCTATCAGACAAGATAGAAATATTAAAGGCATCCAATCCCAAAATATTGAGCATAAAATAAGTCTTTATGCTGATGATGTATTACTTTTCCTTCAGAACTCACAGACGTCTCTCACACACACGATCACACTCATAAATAAATTCTCAGCACTTTCTGACTACTCTATCAACTGGTCTAAGACCACAGTTCTGCCCATTAACTGTAGGGTCCAGAATATACCTGCAATCACTTTACAGTCAGGAAATATTAGATATTTAGGCATAAACATTTCCTCCAGGGTCTCAGAGCTAACAAACCTAAATTATGTTTTAAATTTTTCACAAGAACATCTTGTTTGGTCAGTTAAGTACTGAAAAGTCATTGATTTGGGCATACTTTAACATGTTAAAGGGGCTTTTGAAACTGTTATTTTTCACACAAAGGATTTTTCTGATGTGAAAGTGTATAGTAGAGGTCGGTTAAAAAACCTTTTTAAAAGAATTTGAGCTCATTCAAGGATAGTATGATGAGGGGCTGATATACTAACCTTTCCATATATATATATATATAATTGTTTCACTGATGTTAATTTGTTTAAAATCTGGTCATTTCTAACATATGTATCGGCCCACAATTTCACAATCGGTGCCTCCAAAGTAAGTTCTTTCCTATACTCACATGAGTGAAGTGCACAGTGAATTAGAAGTTACTGAAGGCCTGTCAGAGGGAGCATTGGGCCCAGTATTCATTGTAAATGCCTTGTGATACGTCTTCGTAACATGTTTTATATAGTACAACCTGTCACTAAAGGAGCTCCACAGTTTGTCTGTCGTACTGCTTTGGTGGAGGTTGTGGGCCTTATAAATAAATTATATTCATATATTTATAGATTCTAAAGATATAGTGATTAAAAGAGGTTGACAACGCCACCTAGGTTTGAGAGCCCAAGACTCTAAAGACACGTACAGGTTCTTAATCAAAACAAGGTTTGAGCAGACTTAAAAAAACAGGAGTCTAACTGGTATTTTACAAGATTTATTGTCATAAAATAGGTAACCCAGCCCAAAATCTCCGCCAAGGATCCCACAGCCTCTGGATCATCTCACTCTCCAACTCTCTGGGGCAAGTGACAGACATCCAACTCTGGTGGTGGAACAAACCCTCAGTCACTCCAAAACACAAGAGTGAGGAAATATCAGTACTCACTGGTAGTCCACCTCCACCTCCACGGCCCTTGAAGAAGGCTCCGTACCCCCCATGCTCCCCGGGCGCTGTAATTGGCTGCCCCACTGCTCCAGTGTATGGCATCTGTCTCCATGAGTGTGTCACCCTGTGCATGTGTGTGTTCAACAGGTCCCAACCTGGATAGGTCAAATGCGGAGGAGTAATATTAAATTAAATAATTTTAGTTATTTACACTGATCCTCTATCATTCAAATAGTTATTAGTATGCCATGAGACTAAAGTGAAAGAAAGTTTACCAGTTTTGACAATAATTAAAACCAGATTCATTCTGCGGGAGGCTCCCTGGGGTTATAATTGCAAGACAGTTTCTCCTGAAATGCCTCAAGTCAAGATGAAGCACAGGTCTGCTACTCAGGCTTTGTGGACTCTTCTTTTATAACGAACCTTTACACAGAAAACTGTGAAAATGTCGTTCCTCCTCTCCAGTACCCCCGAATAGACCTTACCAGGGAGGCTGAGGAGTGTGATCCCGTTATTCCTGTCTGACACACATATTCTTACAATTTGAATTTATTGAAGTCTGTTAAAAATGAAAAATGTGTTTTTATGTCCAACAACGTTCTTTTAAATATTTGATGCTAATGATAAAAGCTCCAATGATGTCAGATTTTATGTTCAAAGCAGAACATGTGAAACAGCATAAAAAGTGAACGTTGACTTAACAGCATACATGTGTAACTGTGCTGTCGACACAGTGATGTAAACACCAGATAAAGAGAGAGAATGAGCTTTTACTGTCGGACTGTGTTGATTAAAGTGAGGACAGAAAACAACAGACTGAGCGAACAAAGAGAAAATCAGGAGCCTGCAGGGAAATCTTGCCCCACAGCTGAAAGTTTCTCCTTTAAACAGAGAAGTTTCAGTATTTTTCTGTTTTCACCACACTGCTGAATGAGTTCAGGTGTTGATGCTGTTCAGTGTTTCCTGAATCTTTCTGTTCTGTTGAAGAGTACTTTTTGTTGTAAATGATGTTGTCAGATTGGTGAATAAAATCTACTCTTTGTTCCACTGTCTTTATATAGAAAGTCCAAGATCTTTAATCCTTCCGCAGGCAAGAGGAAACATGGCTCTGATGAGGCTAAAGAACACGAGCAACAATTTACTAAAAGTTTATTGAACTTTTTGCATTGTTTCATTCCAACAAATACTCCTGCAGTTAAAGTGTTCCACACATACGTTATCTAACTTTTTAAACAAAATCACATGTATACATATATTTAATTTCTATTGAGAAATGCAGCAGAGCACCAGAGTTTCCTCATGTGTAAGAGGATGGAGGTGTGTTTGATGGGTCAAACACACAAAAAACACCTGGGCAGTCAGATCAAGCAGCTTTAAGCAGCTTGGTGGTTTTACTCTCTTTGGCTCCACTTTCTCAAGACGTCCTCTGCTGCGTCCAGAGTGGAGTCCTCCTGTTAGATACTAATTCATATGCTGATGTACATTCCAGCTGCCGTGACACTAAACAGGGAAACTCATCTTTTAACACCAGTAAAATCTATTCATTATTCAAATATTTTGACCTGTTTTGACTCCCCCTGTAAGCATGTAGTGTTCTAACACTTCACACTGTGCGGTCAATGCTTGTTCCTTTAAAAAAGGAGTGTATCAACTCTATGTAAGCACAGTGCATAAATGTGTACAATAAAAGGGGATATCAAACCCTCAACAATATCAAAAATACCTTATTTGTCTTTGGAAGAATAACTTTTGAAGAAAATGACCTTTTAATTGTTTCTTATTTTGATAAAAGAATCCAAACAAGTGCGTAATTTTTTTTTTCATGTTTTATTTTATTTAAACACATAAATCAATGTAATAATAATTTGTGTAGGATCTTATTCATATTCTTATTTGAATGACACAATAATGCTCTGAACAGTTGTGAGAACACCAGATTCTCACATGTGGGGATGCTTCCAGCATAAATCCCCACATCCTGAATCAGTTGTTCAGGATGAAAAGATAGAGTCGTGCAAAAGATAGATACATTTGAAGTATTTTTATTGATGTTACTGTAACAGGAGGTATAGAGATTTCATTGGATGACTAGTCTTGTGCGCGAATACTAAACGCTGCTGCTACTTTCTCTCTTGATGTTGTTGTATTTGTATTGTCTACGATGTTTTGGCGTCATATATTTTTTGAAGAGCCTCCACATTGAAGGCAGCTCTGGTCTTTCTTCTGAGGGGTTAAACTTGTCCACTGCTTGTTCTGGTACTGCAAGTTGAAGAGACAAGTCTTCTGTGGTATGTAAGGGGTTTGATGTTGGAGAGTCCTCTGACTGTTTAGAGGCTGGTTCCATTTCGATGACAATGAAAGTTCTTTCTTGATTTTGCTTTGGAAGTGGTTCTTGGACAACGATCAGTGATGAAATGTCCTCCGTGTCTTGAGTTTCCTGCATGACTTCAGACTGGTCGTTCTTTATAATGGTCTCTACCGTCTTTTTGCTTTCGCGCCGACGCTTTTTAGAGGAAACTTTCTCCTTTGGTGGCTCTGAGACATCTTTTGGTTGTGGGACTAATTCCATTTCGATGTCACTCACCAGCTCTGGGACCACGTCTGGTTGTGGCACTCCAGCCTGATGAGCCAAATCTGATGGAATCACTTCCTGTGAGTCTTCAGAAGCCCTTTCTATTTCCTTTTCTTCCACGGGTTCAGAAATCTTCTCTGGTTCCTGGATATAAATCGGTGATGAAATGTCCTCCGTGTCTTGAGGTTCCTGGATGACTTCAGGCAGGTTCTTTACAATGGTTTCTGGCATCTTTTTGTTCTTGCGCCGACGCTTCTTTGATGTAACGTTCTCTTTTGGTGGCTCAGGGATCCCTTGTGGTTCTGTTTTGTTGACTCCATCCACTTCTGGATTCGATACTTCCACTTGTGAAGCCAGCTCTTCTACAGTTATGTTCTTTGGTGGAAGACGTATCTGATCTAAATGGAGTTCTGGGAGGATGTACAGCTCTGTTTTTTCTTCTGGCTTGATGATGAGGGATAGAAATACAGCCTTCATAAGTTCTGCCACCTTCTTTTCCTGTGTCTTTGTTTCCTCCTCCTGTGCCTTTAGTTTGGAGGCAAGATCAATATTGGAGGCAGTCTTTTCTTTGAGTTGTTCTTTCAAGCTCTCTACCTCTTTTACAACTGACTGATATTCAGTTTCAGATACTGGTGGTTTCAGTGTTTCAATCAATTCTGCAATTACGTCATTGCATTCCTTGAGCTCCTGCTCACACTTTTCACGGAGATGACGCTCACACTTCAAACAGTTTTCCAGGTCCTTGAGTTTTTCCTCAGAAATGGAGCAGCTATTCTCTGCTGCGACTCTTCTGTCTTTTTCTCGTGTTAGAAAGAAATTCTTTTTCAGCAGCTTAGTCCTGACAATATCCATCCGATGGTATAAATAGTTGATCTTGTCCTTATTATGTTGGTAAGATTCCTGTAATTTTTCTGATCCATAATCATCGTCGGCAGCAGAGGCATTAGAGGGAATCTCCTCGGTTTGTGAAATTGGAAACTTCCACGTGACGCGACGAACTTTGGAGGCCTGGGGATGATCCTGCACAAGCTGGACGTCCTCGGAATGAGGAGTCACAGCCGCAGCAGAGACCTGGGATTGTTCCTTTTCCAACACGTCCAACATTTCTGATCTGTTGGTGGGTTCCTCCAAACTTTCATCACTGCCAAAAGTAATGTTATATTTGTAGGACGCCTGAGATTGTTCTTTTTCAAACAGGTCATTTTCTAGGTTTGATTTTAAAATTTCTCGCCTGTTGGTGGGTTCCTTATAACTTTCCTTACTGACAAAAGTAATGTTATAATTGTAGGACGCCTGAGATTGTTCTTTTTCAAACAGGTCATTTTCTAGGCTTGATGTTAAAATTTCTTGCCTGTTGGTGGGTTTCTTATAACTTTCATTACTGCCAAAAGTAATGTTATATTTGTTGGAGGCCTGGGCTTGTTTGTCGGTTTGTGAATTTGGAAACTTCCACGTGACGCAACGTACTTTGGAGGCCTGGGGATGATCCTGCACCAGCTGGACGTCCTCGGAATGAGGAGTCACAGCCGCAGCAGAGACCTGGGATGGTTCTTTTTCCTCTTCGTCATTTACTGTTTGAGGAGACGGGGAATCCTCAGAGGCCTGGCATTGTTCTTTTTCACACAGTTCATTTTCTGACCTGTTGGTGGGTTCCTCATAACCTTCATTATCGCCAAAAGTAATGGTATATGTGTAGATATCCTCAGGTAAATCGTCCTCTACCATGTCACACCACTGAAGTGGAGCAGATGATATCTTGGTTTGACTCATTTTGCTTGTTGTTTTTAAGAGCTTGTCAAAATTACTATTTAAGATAGTAATTAAGTGTTGTTTTTAATAGTTTGTCAAAATTACTATTTAAGATAGTAATTAAGTGTTGTTTTTTTAGACGATGTGAAAACCGTTTGCTGTGACTTTCAAATTCGCTTCGAAAACTGGACGTGTTTCTTCAGATAAACTCCTGACGAACTGTGAAATAGGAGGGAAAATGTCTGGCCTATATAACATTTGTGATGTCAAACAACATCAGTGGTGACATCAATTGTGATGTCAAACAACATCAGTGGTGACATCAATTGTGATGTCATCATCAGTGATGACCAGAAGAGAGATTGTGATGTCATCAGTGATGTCATCAGTGATGACATCACAATTTAGTGATAAGACTAAAAAAGAGCAATGGCATTCCGTTCTCAGTCACCATCTTGTGTGTTGTTTTGCTCTCTTGTTCAGTTTTATGATTATACATTTTTAAACTTTTTTCTGTGAAATCTCAAAATATTATTGTCCAGGTCAGTTTTAATGCATTCATTGTATGTTATGGTACTCACGACTGCTTTCTTCATGCCTCCACTGGAAAATTGGACCTCATTCTGTGATGATCTGCAGGTTTGAAGGCCTCTGTTCTGTCTCTCTTCTGGTCTGTGATTCCAACCACAGATTCTGAATGGAATTGAAGTCCGGATTCCAGAATGTTGATTTTTGTTCTCTGTTAATCACTTGACGACTTCAGCTGAATACTTCATGTCACTGTCACGTTGGAAGGTCCACTTCTGCCAGTTTTCAGCAACCAGTGTAATGTTTCCCACTAGCAGTGTTTTCCAAGACAGAATAATGTCAGTTTTTAAAATGTTTCCAAAATAAACCTTTTTCCACATTCAAACTGAAGCAGACACCCTTTCCACTTTTAAGATTAGGCTTAAAACTTTCCTTTTTGATAAAGCTTATAGTTAGGGATGGCTCAGGTGATCCTGAAACATCCCATAGTTAAGCTGCTATAGGATTAGACTGCTGGGGTTCATCTGTCCCACCTTTCCTCACTTTGTTCTCTTTTTCCCCATTTAAAAAAGCCTCAAAATAAAAGTGAGTTTTAGGTGGCTACAATAGAATAGAATAGAATAGAATAGAATAGAATAGAATAGATAAATATTTTATTCATCCCCCAGTGAGGGAAATTCAAATTAGTCAAGTAGCTCATTAAAATATAAATATTTCCAATGATTGTATATTAGACAACAACAACAATCATAATAATAATCAATGACTAATTAAATAAATTTGAGAAGAACATGTCAGCAGTCGCTGTTAAAAAGCCTTATGGCTGTGGGGACAAAGGACCTCCTGAACCTCTCAGTCCTGCAGTTCAGTGAGATGAGCCTCTCACTGCAGCTGCTCCTCTCTCCTGCCAGGATGCTGTGGAGAGGATGTTTATTGTTCTCCAAAACAGAATATGATTTCCTCCTCATCCGTTGCTCCACCACAGCACCGAGAGGGTCGAGCCTTCTGCCTACCACAGAACAAGTCTTTTTCACCAGTTTGTCCAGGCACCTTGTTAGAATTAAAATTAACTAACAGACAACGGCATGAAACCAAGAAATCCCTCAGAGGCCTCAGTATTTTACTTGCAAGGGGAGAACAACACCCGAACCTACTCTCTGCAGATTCACAAGAGTTCTCCAACGAGTGGTTGCTTCCCTTGCTCTTTTATTAGGTGACACACACACACACACACATACATACAATCCCCTATGTGCCCAGGTCTGGCATATCTCCTTAGTTTGGAGGCATCTCCTTATTTGGGGAGCTATAAAGATAACGATCAGTGGGGAGACAACATTCCTTCTTCTTCTCCTTGTGAAGTTTTGATATGAACTGGCCTCTCTGGCTGTGACTTTTATTTAATGATAAAAAGCAAACTTTTCTGACACACCTACAGTTTTTGTCTTAAGTGCAACTCCCCCAGCAGACAACAGCATTGAACAGTGCATAGGAGTGATCAAACATGCATTTCATATCTCTACAGACATGAGCCGTCTAGGGAAGAAGAGACGGCTCAGGCCAATCTGAACACTGAACGCTAAGGACAAACTTTTTCCTTTGCGCCTTTGATTATGAGCGAATATATCCAACTAATGTGTGAGTCATTTTGTCATCATCACCCGTCTTGCATAGGTACTGTACTTTTCAGCAGCATTAGATTTCTAAGATAATGCGTCATTTGGAAGGTCAGACATGATAGTTTGTAGTATATTGGGTCCAAACTGTCTATCAAGGCAGACAGCATGAAGGTATGTTTACAGACTGTGTTTGGATCTAAATGTGTCTTTATTCTGTATGAACCTGCCATTGTCTCACTGCTCTTTGTATCAATAATGCAGATCAGGACCACTGAGCTCCTGCACGGAATCCCTGATTGTTCAGCAAATATTTAAAGTCAGAGTGAACATTCCCGGTTTCCCCAATTGTCACTGTCAAGTACAGTCAAATGTGCTAAAGTTGATGTTTTCTTGGCACATTTACTTTTCACCAGGGGAGAAGTGCTGCTGAGCAGAATTTTTACTTCCATAAAGATTCAAGTTGCATACACATAATTAACCTCTTGGTGACTGAATGATTAATAGAGGTCCATAATTCATGCATTACTTTAGAAAATTCCTAAGATTGCTGCAGAGCAGCATGATTCTCCAGAGAAACCTAATCTGAGCTGCACTGTCACCACTCCTGCAGCACTCTCTCCAGAAGATGGAGACCTTGTGCCAGTGTAGAGATTCCTGCCCGAGCACCAAAGATATCACAGTTAAAAGTCTCAGATGATAAGGAGTTGTTGGTGAAAATATAATGAAGCATCTCAAAAATGTTTTAACCACATTTTCACATTTTTCTGTGTAAGGGTTTGTTATAAAAGAAGAGTCCACAAAGCCTGAGTAGCAGACCTGTGCTTCTTCTTGACTTGAGGGATTTCAGGAGAAACTGTCTTGCAATTACAACCTCAGGGATCTTCCCGCAGAATAAATCTGGTTTTAATTATTGTCAAAACAGTTCAACTTTCTTTCACTTTAAGAGACCACTGTAATATACACAGTTTCATGGAATACTAATGACCATTTGAATGATAAAGAATCAATGTAAGTAACTAAGATGACTTTATTAAGATTACTTTATTGTCATGTAGTCACACGAAATTACTCTCCGCATCTGACTCATCCGGGTTGGCACCTGTTGAACACACACATGCACGGGGTGACACACTCAGCGCCCAGGGAGCATGGGGGGTACGGAGCGGCGAGATTAGGAATGGAAGGTTATTGGAGGACCCACTCTAACCACAGAGCCTGATAGGTTGTGGGTACAGTGGCACACGTTACACCGGCGGCTCCTGGGTACGGGGACCATTATGAAGAATTGAATCTCTGCACCATGCAAATCAAAGATGTCAGATGACACCAAACGAAAAAACAAAAAATAAGGAAGAGGTAAATCTGAAATGGTTGTTAAAAAACCATCTGAGGTTGCCGTGACAAAGTGACAGGATAACAAGGCAGTCTTGATGGCCTCCACTGTCCGTGGGATACAGCCCCAGGACAGTTGCATGAGATGGTCAACAAAAGAGAAGCTCCATGTTACTGTGCCTCGACCAGCTGTTGTAGCTGAATACAACAAAAACATGGGCGGCTTCGGTTTGTGCGACCGCATGATCAGCTTCTATCCAATGTCAAGCCGCACAAGAAAATGGACCTGCATTTTGTTGACCTGGCAGCTGGATCGAGTACAGGTCAGACCACCAAGTCTCTGGAAAACCAGAGAAAGAGAGGCTGCAGTATTTCGACTTCAAACTGCTGCTGGCTGAGGAGATGATTGCTCAGGCACAGGGAGATCACAAGGCTGACAATGTGGCCAGTGATGATGAAGAGATGAGTACTGATGAAGAGTACATTCCAACAAAGAAGAGGAGGCCTGTTGAACCTCAGCCCAATGCCAATGTCCAAAAATACAGGGCAGTCCATTTGCCAAAGATGGAGGAGGCTGCTCATTCATCACGGTGCAGAAGAGAGGGATGCAAAGGGGACACATATGTCAAGTGCATCAAGCATAACATGTTTCTGTGTGTTTCAAAGGCCAAAAACTGTTTCCTGTTGTACCATTCATGATACACTGTGATTTGGAGCTGTATGTGATGCCGTAAATTTGAGTATTCAAACATTGTTGGGTGTTCTGCTAAGTTTAAATTCTTGTTCAAATGTTTATTGTGGGGAGTACCAGTAAGGATATTCCAGTAAATATGTGTTTATTTTGGTGCCATGTTTAACTAACCCTGTTTGGTAGTTTGAAGAGTTGACAGTGAGAAATTGCGATAGTATAGGTCAGACAGAAATGTGCTGATTTCCTCCCTCATGTAAAATAGCCAGATCATTCAGATGTCTTCATCTATTTTAATGTTTATGAAATAAGAAGATTTTTTAAAAGAAATCCACATGAAAATGAATTCGGTATTATAACATTACATCATTACATTTTATATCAAACAAGACCCGATGTCCACCACAAGGGACAGTCCAGAAAAAATAAATAAACAATGTTTTTGAAAAAAAATTGTTGCAGTATGTTTCTTTCAACCACAATACTTAAATTATCATAAAAATATCAAAAAAGCAAAACTTGTTTCCTCTGGGTCTCTCATGGCATACTAATAACCATTTGAATGGTAAAGAATCAATGTAAGTAACTAAGATGACTTTATTAAGATTACTTTATTCTCATGTAGTCACACGAAATGACTCTCCGCATCTGACTCATCCAGGTTGGCACCTGTTGAACACACACATGCACGGGGTGACACACTCAGCGCCCAGGGAGCATGGGGGGTACGGAGCGGCGAGATTAGGAATGGAAGGTTATTGGAGGACCCACTCTAACCACAGAGCCTGATAGGTTGTGGGTACAGTGGCACACGTTACACCGGCGGCTCCTGGGTACGGGGACCATTATGAAGAATTGAATCTTTGCACCATGCAAATCAAAGATGTCAGATGACACCAAACGAAAAAACAAAAAATAAGGAAGAGGTAAATTGCACCTTTTCTTACCCATTTTTCAGTAATTATGGGTGGAAATTCACACCTTCTTGCAGCTGAACACCTCCTCTCCCACTTATGATCATGTGTGGTTTGATATTCGAAAATTTTCTTTCATGTTTTCTAGCAATTATTGATGGACATTCAGACCTTCTTTCAGCTGAACACCTCCGCTTCCGCTTTTGATTGTGTATAGTCGGGCTTTCGAGCCTTTTCTTCCCCGGTTTTTACAAATTATGGTTGGACATTCAGACCTTCTTGCAGCCGAAAACCTCCGCTCCCTCTTTTAATCATACATTGTCGGGCATTCGCAGCTTTTCTTACCTGCTTTTTACAAACCAGGGTCGGACTTTCACATCTTTTAGTAGCCTAACACCTCCGCTCCCGTTATTGATTGTGTACAGTTGGGTATTTTAACCTTTTCTTACCAGCTTTTTACCAACTATGGTCTGACATTCACACCTTCTTGCAGCCGAACACTTCCGCTTCACCTTTTAGTGTTCTATGGGGTATTCACACCTTTTTTTTCACCGCATTTTATAGATTATGGTTGGAAATTCTCACCCACTCTCATCCGAAGACCTCTCCTCCCACTTTTGTTAATATATAGTCGGGCATTCGAACCTTTTCTTACCCGCTTTTTACAAATTATGGTCGAACATTCCCACCTACTTGCAGCCGAATACTTCCGCTCCACCTTTTAGTGATGTATGGTTGGCATTTGCACCTTTTCTTACCCTCTTTTTATACTGATTGCTGAAGATTAAGTTGTTCTTTCTCAAACTACAACATTTTTTTAATTGTTGAAACTTGATTTGAAGTGGATAAATAAGGAGGACAAACAGTTTTAAGTCAGGCTGATAGAAGGAATTAATTTTATAGCAAAATCTGTATTTCGTCATATGTCAAGAGATGCTTATTGCTGAAGAAGTTCTTTCTCATTCTACAAAGTACAACGTTGTTTATCGTTGAAACTTGATTAGACATGAATAAATATGAAGGACAAAGCAGTCTTAACTTGGTTTGAGTTAAGGAATTCGTTTTATAGTAGAATCCGAATTCGTGCATAACTCGTAAAATAGAGCTTATTTTCGGATTCCTGAAGAATGAGTCTGGTTCTTTCTCATAATACAAAGTTTGTTGTTTATTGTTGAAACTTCATCAGAAGTGAAGAAATAAGGACAAACCGTTTGATAGAAGGATTTCATTTTATAGCAAAATCTGTATTCTTTCATATCTCCTGGAGAGAAGCTTATTGCTGAAAATTAGGTCTGGTTCTTTTTCATACTACAAAATACAGTGTTGTTTATTGTTGAAACTAGATTAGAAGTAGATAAATATGAAGGACAAAGCAGTTTGAACTTGGTTTGAGAGAAGGAATTAATTTTATTGCAAAATCCGAATTCATGCATAACTCGTCAAATAGATAGTGATGTGTCGTTCGTGAGCGATTTGTTCGATATGAACTAATTTTTTATATGACTCGGGAGTAACGAGTTGTCTCAGTGAGTGATTTGTTCAATTTCATGCAGTAGCCTTCCTCACCACATGGCAGGCGGCAGCTTCATAAGTTCAGTCAGCAGGACAGGAAACAGTATTGATTCGTTCACGACTCAACTCCTCGGCTGACGGGTCCTCGCACAGGAAACAGTATTGATTCGTTTATGACTCAACTCCTTGGGTCTTTGTTCATTTGTCACGTTTCAAATTCTACGTTTCATTTGACAGGCTGAAGAGCAGTAGGCACAACAGTTCGTTCACAAACCGGATCATTAATCTCATAGACTATTCTACCTTCAACAAGTTGGAAACCACAATCGACTCTCTAGATGCAGAAAAAGCATTTGATCGAGTGAACTGGAAATTTTTATTCGCAACATTAAACAAATTCGGGTTTGGGTCACACTTCATCAAATGGATAAGGATATTATGTAGCTCCCCAAATGCAAGTGTCAGGACAAATGATCAAACTTCTCCAAGCTTCAGTCTGCAGAGAGGTACAAGACAGGGTTGCCCATTTTCTTCCTCATTTTTTGCTTTTTTCATCAAACCTTTAGCAGCTTCTATCAGACAAGATAGAAATATTAAAGGCATCCAATCCCAAAATATTGAGCATAAAATAAGTCTTTATGCTGATGATGTATTACTTTTCCTTCAGAACTCACAGACGTCTCTCACACACACGATCACACTCATAAATAAATTCTCAGCACTTTCTGACTACTCTATCAACTGGTCTAAGACCACAGTTCTGCCCATTAACTGTAGGGTCCAGAATATACCTGCAATCACTTTACAGTCAGGAAATATTAGATATTTAGGCATAAACATTTCCTCCAGGGTCTCAGAGCTAACAAACCTAAATTATGTTTTAAATTTTTCACAAGAACATCTTGTTTGGTCAGTTAAGTACTGAAAAGTCATTGATTTGGGCATACTTTAACATGTTAAAGGGGCTTTTGAAACTGTTATTTTTCACACAAAGGATTTTTCTGATGTGAAAGTGTATAGTAGAGGTCGGTTAAAAAACCTTTTTAAAAGAATTTGAGCTCATTCAAGGATAGTATGATGAGGGGCTGATATACTAACCTTTCCATATATATATATATATAATTGTTTCACTGATGTTAATTTGTTTAAAATCTGGTCATTTCTAACATATGTATCGGCCCACAATTTCACAATCGGTGCCTCCAAAGTAAGTTCTTTCCTATACTCACATGAGTGAAGTGCACGGTGAATTAGAAGTTACTGAAGGCCTGTCAGAGGGAGCATTGGGCCCAGTATTCATTGTAAATGCCTTGTGATACGTCTTCGTAACACGTTTTATATAGTACAACCTGTCACTAAAGGAGCTCCACAGTTTGTCTGTCGTACTGCTTTGGTGGAGGTTGTGGGCCTTATAAATAAATTATATTCATATATTTATAGATTCTAAAGATATAGTGATTAAAAGAGGTTGACAACGCCACCTAGGTTTGAGAGCCCAAGACTCTAAAGACACGTACAGGTTCTTAATCAAAACAAGGTTTGAGCAGACTTAAAAAAACAGGAGTCTAACTGGTATTTTACAAGATTTATTGTCATAAAATAGGTAACCCAGCCCAAAATCTCCGCCAAGGATCCCACAGCCTCTGGATCATCTCACTCTCCAACTCTCTGGGGCAAGTGACAGACATCCAACTCTGGTGGTGGAACAAACCCTCAGTCACTCCAAAACACAAGAGTGAGGAAATATCAGTACTCACTGGTAGTCCACCTCCACCTCCACGGCCCTTGAAGAAGGCTCCGTACCCCCCATGCTCCCCGGGCGCTGTAATTGGCTGCCCCACTGCTCCAGTGTATGGCATCTGTCTCCATGAGTGTGTCACCCTGTGCATGTGTGTGTTCAACAGGTCCCAACCTGGATAGGTCAAATGCGGAGGAGTAATATTAAATTAAATAATTTTAGTTATTTACACTGATCCTCTATCATTCAAATGGTTATTAGTATGCCATGAGACTAAAGTGAAAGAAAGTTTACCAGTTTTGACAATAATTAAAACCAGATTCATTCTGCGGGAGGCTCCCTGGGGTTATAATTGCAAGACAGTTTCTCCTGAAATGCCTCAAGTCAAGATGAAGCACAGGTCTGCTACTCAGGCTTTGTGGACTCTTCTTTTATAACGAACCTTTACACAGAAAACTGTGAAAATGTCGTTCCTCCTCTCCAGTACCCCCGAATAGACCTTACCAGGGAGGCTGAGGAGTGTGATCCCGTTATTCCTGTCTGACACACATATTCTTACAATTTGAATTTATTGAAGTCTGTTAAAAATGAAAAATGTGTTTTTATGTCCAACAACGTTCTTTTAAATATTTGATGCTAATGATAAAAGCTCCAATGATGTCAGATTTTATGTTCAAAGCAGAACATGTGAAACAGCATAAAAAGTGAACGTTGACTTAACAGCATACATGTGTAACTGTGCTGTCGACACAGTGATGTAAACACCAGATAAAGAGAGAGAATGAGCTTTTACTGTCGGACTGTGTTGATTAAAGTGAGGACAGAAAACAACAGACTGAGCGAACAAAGAGAAAATCAGGAGCCTGCAGGGAAATCTTGCCCCACAGCTGAAAGTTTCTCCTTTAAACAGAGAAGTTTCAGTATTTTTCTGTTTTCACCACACTGCTGAATGAGTTCAGGTGTTGATGCTGTTCAGTGTTTCCTGAATCTTTCTGTTCTGTTGAAGAGTACTTTTTGTTGTAAATGATGTTGTCAGATTGGTGAATAAAATCTACTCTTTGTTCCACTGTCTTTATATAGAAAGTCCAAGATCTTTAATCCTTCCGCAGGCAAGAGGAAACATGGCTCTGATGAGGCTAAAGAACACGAGCAACAATTTACTAAAAGTTTATTGAACTTTTTGCATTGTTTCATTCCAACAAATACTCCTGCAGTTAAAGTGTTCCACACATACGTTATCTAACTTTTTAAACAAAATCACATGTATACATATATTTAATTTCTATTGAGAAATGCAGCAGAGCACCAGAGTTTCCTCATGTGTAAGAGGATGGAGGTGTGTTTGATGGGTCAAACACACAAAAAACACCTGGGCAGTCAGATCAAGCAGCTTTAAGCAGCTTGGTGGTTTTACTCTCTTTGGCTCCACTTTCTCAAGACGTCCTCTGCTGCGTCCAGAGTGGAGTCCTCCTGTTAGACACTAATTCATATGCTGATGTACATTCCAGCTGCCGTGACACTAAACAGGGAAACTCATCTTTTAACACCAGTAAAATCTATTCATTATTCAAATATTTTGACCTGTTTTGACTCCCCCTGTAAGCATGTAGTGTTCTAACACTTCACACTGTGCGGTCAATGCTTGTTCCTTTAAAAAAGGAGTGTATCAACTCTATGTAAGCACAGTGCATAAATGTGTACAATAAAAGGGGATATCAAACCCTCAACAATATCAAAAATACCTTATTTGTCTTTGGAAGAATAACTTTTGAAGAAAATGACCTTTTAATTGTTTCTTATTTTGATAAAAGAATCCAAACAAGTGCGTAATTTTTTTTTTCATGTTTTATTTTATTTAAACACATAAATCAATGTAATAATAATTTGTGTAGGATCTTATTCATATTCTTATGTTCTTTGGTGGAAGACGTATCTGATCTAAATGGAGTTCTGGGAGGATGTACAGCTCTGTTTTTTCTTCTGGCTTGATGATGAGGGATAGAAATACAGCCTTCATAAGTTCTGCCACCTTCTTTTCCTGTGTCTTTGTTTCCTCCTCCTGTGCCTTTAGTTTGGAGGCAAGATCAATATTGGAGGCAGTCTTTTCTTTGAGTTGTTCTTTCAAGCTCTCTACCTCTTTTACAACTGACTGATATTCAGTTTCAGATACTGGTGGTTTCAGTGTTTCAATCAATTCTGCAATTACGTCATTGCATTCCTTGAGCTCCTGCTCACACTTTTCACGGAGATGACGCTCACACTTCAAACAGTTTTCCAGGTCCTTGAGTTTTTCCTCAGAAATGGAGCAGCTATTCTCTGCTGCGACTCTTCTGTCTTTTTCTCGTGTTAGAAAGAAATTCTTTTTCAGCAGCTTAGTCCTGACAATATCCATCCGATGGTATAAATAGTTGATCTTGTCCTTATTATGTTGGTAAGATTCCTGTAATTTTTCTGATCCATAATCATCGTCGGCAGCAGAGGCATTAGAGGGAATCTCCTCGGTTTGTGAAATTGGAAACTTCCACGTGACGCGACGAACTTTGGAGGCCTGGGGATGATCCTGCACAAGCTGGACGTCCTCGGAATGAGGAGTCACAGCCGCAGCAGAGACCTGGGATTGTTCCTTTTCCAACACGTCCAACATTTCTGATCTGTTGGTGGGTTCCTCCAAACTTTCATCACTGCCAAAAGTAATGTTATATTTGTAGGACGCCTGAGATTGTTCTTTTTCAAACAGGTCATTTTCTAGGTTTGATTTTAAAATTTCTCGCCTGTTGGTGGGTTCCTTATAACTTTCCTTACTGACAAAAGTAATGTTATATTTGTAGGACGCCTGAGATTGTTCTTTTTCAAACAGGTCATTTTCTAGGCTTGATGTTAAAATTTCTTGCCTGTTGGTGGGTTTCTTATAACTTTCATTACTGCCAAAAGTAATGTTATATTTGTTGGAGGCCTGGGCTTGTTTGTCGGTTTGTGAATTTGGAAACTTCCACGTGACGCAACGTACTTTGGAGGCCTGGGGATGATCCTGCACCAGCTGGACGTCCTCGGAATGAGGAGTCACAGCCGCAGCAGAGACCTGGGATGGTTCTTTTTCCTCTTCGTCATTTACTGTTTGAGGAGACGGGGAATCCTCAGAGGCCTGGCATTGTTCTTTTTCACACAGCTCATTTTCTGACCTGTTGGTGGGTTCCTCATAACCTTCATTATCGCCAAAAGTAATGGTATATGTGTAGATATCCTCAGGTAAATCGTCCTCTACCATGTCACACGTTTTAAGTAAGTTTGATAGAAGGATTTCATTTTATAGCAAAATCTGTATTCTTTCATATCTCCTGGAGAGAAGCTCATTGCTGAAAATTAGGTCTGGTTCTTTTTCATACTACAAAATACAGTGTTGTTTATTGTTGAAACTAGATTAGAAGTAGATAAATATGAAGGACAAAGCAGTTTGAACTTGGTTTGAGAGAAGGAATTAATTTTATTGCAAAATCCGAATTCATGCATAACTCGTCAAATAGATAGTGATGTGTCGTTCGTGAGCGATTTGTTCGATATGAACTAATTTTTTATATGACTCGGGAGTAACGAGTTGTCTCAGTGAGTGATTTGTTCAATTTCATGCAGTAGCCTTCCTCACCACATGGCAGGCGGCAGCTTCATAAGTTCAGTCAGCAGGACAGGAAACAGTATTGATTCGTTCACGACTCAACTCCTCGGCTGACGGGTCCTCGCACAGGAAACAGTATTGATTCGTTTATGACTCAACTCCTTGGGTCTTTGTTCATTTGTCACGTTTCAAATTCTACGTTTCATTTGACAGGCTGAAGAGCAGTAGGCACAACAGTTCGTTCACAAACCGGATCATTAATCTCATAGACTATTCTACCTTCAACAAGTTGGAAACCACAATCGACTCTCTAGATGCAGAAAAAGCATTTGATCGAGTGAACTGGAAATTTTTATTCGCAACATTAAACAAATTCGGGTTTGGGTCACACTTCATCAAATGGATAAGGATATTATATAGCTCCCCAAATGCAAGTGTCAGGACAAATGATCAAACTTCTCCAAGCTTCAGTCTGCAGAGAGGTACAAGACAGGGTTGCCCATTTTCTTCCTCATTTTTTGCTTTTTTCATCAAACCTTTAGCAGCTTCTATCAGACAAGATAGAAATATTAAAGGCATCCAATCCCAAAATATTGAGCATAAAATAAGTCTTTATGCTGATGATGTATTACTTTTCCTTCAGAACTCACAGACGTCTCTCACACACACGATCACACTCATAAATAAATTCTCAGCACTTTCTGACTACTCTATCAACTGGTCTAAGACCACAGTTCTGCCCATTAACTGTAGGGTCCAGAATATACCTGCAAATATTAGATATTTAGGCATAAACATTTCCTCCAGGGTCTCAGAGCTAACAAACCTAAATTATGTTTTAAATTTTTCACAAGAACATCTTGTTTGGTCAGTTAAGTACTGAAAAGTCATTGATTTGGGCATACTTTAACATGTTAAAGGGGCTTTTGAAACTGTTATTTTTCACACAAAAGGATTTTTCTGATGTGAAAGTGTATAGTAGAGGTCGGTTAAAAAACCTTTTTAAAAGAATTTGAGCTCATTCAAGGATAGCATGATGAGGGGCTGATATACTAACCTTTCCATATATATATATATATAATTGTTTCACTGATGTTAATTTGTTTAAAATCTGGTCATTTCTAACATATGTATCGGCCCACAATTTCACAATCGGTGCCTCCAAAGTAAGTTCTTTCCTATACTCACATGAGTGAAGTGCACAGTGAATTAGAAGTTACTGAAGTTTATGTGGCCTGTCAGAGGGAGCATTGGGCCCAGTATTCATTGTAAATGCCTTGTGATACGTCTTCGTAACACGTTTTATATAGTACAACCTGTCACTAAAGGAGCTCCACAGTTTGTCTGTCATACTGCTTTGTTGGAGGTTGTGGGCCTTATAAATAAATTATATTCATATATTTATAGATTCTAAAGATATAGTGATTAAAAGAGGTTGACAACGCCACCTAGGTTTGAGAGCCCAAGACTCTAAAGACACGTACAGGTTCTTAATCAAAACAAGGTTTGAGCAGACTTAAAAAAACAGGAGTCTAACTGGTATTTTACAAGATTTATTGTCATAAAATAGGTAACCCAGCCCAAAATCTCCGCCAAGGATCCCACAGCCTCTGGATCATCTCACTCTCCAACTCTCTGGGGCAAGTGACAGACATCCAACTCTGGTGGTGGAACAAACCCTCAGTCACTCCAAAACACAAGAGTGAGGAAATATCAGTACTCACTGGTAGTCCACCTCCACCTCCACGGCCCTTGAAGAAGGCTCCGTACCCCCCATGCTCCCCGGGCGCTGTAATTGGCTGCCCCACTGCTCCAGTGTATGGCATCTGTCTCCATGAGTGTGTCACCCTGTGCATGTGTGTGTTCAACAGGTCCCAACCTGGATAGGTCAAATGCGGAGGAGTAATATTAAATTAAATAATTTTAGTTATTTACACTGATCCTCTATCATTCAAATGGTTATTAGTATGCCATGAGACTAAAGTGAAAGAAAGTTTACCAGTTTTGACAATAATTAAAACCAGATTCATTCTGCGGGAGGCTCCCTGGGGTTATAATTGCAAGACAGTTTCTCCTGAAATGCCTCAAGTCAAGATGAAGCACAGGTCTGCTACTCAGGCTTTGTGGACTCTTCTTTTATAACGAACCTTTACACAGAAAACTGTGAAAATGTCGTTCCTCCTCTCCAGTACCCCCGAATAGACCTTACCAGGGAGGCTGAGGAGTGTGATCCCGTTATTCCTGTCTGACACACATATTCTTACAATTTGAATTTATTGAAGTCTGTTAAAAATGAAAAATGTGTTTTTATGTCCAACAACGTTCTTTTAAATATTTGATGCTAATGATAAAAGCTCCAATGATGTCAGATTTTATGTTCAAAGCAGAACATGTGAAACAGCATAAAAAGTGAACGTTGACTTAACAGCATACATGTGTAACTGTGCTGTCGACACAGTGATGTAAACACCAGATAAAGAGAGAGAATGAGCTTTTACTGTCGGACTGTGTTGATTAAAGTGAGGACAGAAAACAACAGACTGAGCGAACAAAGAGAAAATCAGGAGCCTGCAGGGAAATCTTGCCCCACAGCTGAAAGTTTCTCCTTTAAACAGAGAAGTTTCAGTATTTTTCTGTTTTCACCACACTGCTGAATGAGTTCAGGTGTTGATGCTGTTCAGTGTTTCCTGAATCTTTCTGTTCTGTTGAAGAGTACTTTTTGTTGTAAATGATGTTGTCAGATTGGTGAATAAAATCTACTCTTTGTTCCACTGTCTTTATATAGAAAGTCCAAGATCTTTAATCCTTCCGCAGGCAAGAGGAAACATGGCTCTGATGAGGCTAAAGAACACGAGCAACAATTTACTAAAAGTTTATTGAACTTTTTGCATTGTTTCATTCCAACAAATACTCCTGCAGTTAAAGTGTTCCACACATACGTTATCTAACTTTTTAAACAAAATCACATGTATACATATATTTAATTTCTATTGAGAAATGCAGCAGAGCACCAGAGTTTCCTCATGTGTAAGAGGATGGAGGTGTGTTTGATGGGTCAAACACACAAAAAACACCTGGGCAGTCAGATCAAGCAGCTTTAAGCAGCTTGGTGGTTTTACTCTCTTTGGCTCCACTTTCTCAAGACGTCCTCTGCTGCGTCCAGAGTGGAGTCCTCCTGTTAGACACTAATTCATATGCTGATGTACATTCCAGCTGCCGTGACACTAAACAGGGAAACTCATCTTTTAACACCAGTAAAATCTATTCATTATTCAAATATTTTGACCTGTTTTGACTCCCCCTGTAAGCATGTAGTGTTCTAACACTTCACACTGTGCGGTCAATGCTTGTTCCTTTAAAAAAGGAGTGTATCAACTCTATGTAAGCACAGTGCATAAATGTGTACAATAAAAGGGGATATCAAACCCTCAACAATATCAAAAATACCTTATTTGTCTTTGGAAGAATAACTTTTGAAGAAAATGACCTTTTAATTGTTTCTTATTTTGATAAAAGAATCCAAACAAGTGCGTAATTTTTTTTTTCATGTTTTATTTTATTTAAACACATAAATCAATGTAATAATAATTTGTGTAGGATCTTATTCATATTCTTATTTGAATGACACAATAATGCTCTGAACAGTTGTGAGAACACCAGATTCTCACATGTGGGGATGCTTCCAGCATAAATCCCCACATCCTGAATCAGTTGTTCAGGATGAAAAGATAGAGTCGTGCAAAAGATAGATACATTTGAAGTATTTTTATTGATGTTACTGTAACAGGAGGTATAGAGATTTCATTGGATGACTAGTCTTGTGCGCGAATACTAAACGCTGCTGCTACTTTCTCTCTTGATGTTGTTGTATTTGTATTGTCTACGATGTTTTGGCGTCATATATTTTTTGAAGAGCCTCCACATTGAAGGCAGCTCTGGTCTTTCTTCTGAGGGGTTAAACTTGTCCACTGCTTGTTCTGGTACTGCAAGTTGAAGAGACAAGTCTTCTGTGGTATGTAAGGGGTTTGATGTTGGAGAGTCCTCTGACTGTTTAGAGGCTGGTTCCATTTCGATGACAATGAAAGTTCTTTCTTGATTTTGCTTTGGAAGTGGTTCTTGGACAACGATCAGTGATGAAATGTCCTCCGTGTCTTGAGTTTCCTGCATGACTTCAGACTGGTCGTTCTTTATAATGGTCTCTACCGTCTTTTTGCTTTCGCGCCGACGCTTTTTAGAGGAAACTTTCTCCTTTGGTGGCTCTGAGACATCTTTTGGTTGTGGGACTAATTCCATTTCGATGTCACTCACCAGCTCTGGGACCACGTCTGGTTGTGGCACTCCAGCCTGATGAGCCAAATCTGATGGAATCACTTCCTGTGAGTCTTCAGAAGCCCTTTCTATTTCCTTTTCTTCCACGGGTTCAGAAATCTTCTCTGGTTCCTGGATATAAATCGGTGATGAAATGTCCTCCGTGTCTTGAGGTTCCTGGATGACTTCAGGCAGGTTCTTTACAATGGTTTCTGGCATCTTTTTGTTCTTGCGCCGACGCTTCTTTGATGTAACGTTCTCTTTTGGTGGCTCAGGGATCCCTTGTGGTTCTGTTTTGTTGACTCCATCCACTTCTGGATTCGATACTTCCACTTGTGAAGCCAGCTCTTCTACAGTTATGTTCTTTGGTGGAAGACGTATCTGATCTAAATGGAGTTCTGGGAGGATGTACAGCTCTGTTTTTTCTTCTGGCTTGATGATGAGGGATAGAAATACAGCCTTCATAAGTTCTGCCACCTTCTTTTCCTGTGTCTTTGTTTCCTCCTCCTGTGCCTTTAGTTTGGAGGCAAGATCAATATTGGAGGCAGTCTTTTCTTTGAGTTGTTCTTTCAAGCTCTCTACCTCTTTTACAACTGACTGATATTCAGTTTCAGATACTGGTGGTTTCAGTGTTTCAATCAATTCTGCAATTACGTCATTGCATTCCTTGAGCTCCTGCTCACACTTTTCACGGAGATGACGCTCACACTTCAAACAGTTTTCCAGGTCCTTGAGTTTTTTCTCAGAAATGGAGCAGCTATTCTCTGCTGCGACTCTTCTGTCTTTTTCTCGTGTTAGAAAGAAATTCTTTTTCAGCAGCTTAGTCCTGACAATATCCATCCGATGGTATAAATAGTTGATCTTGTCCTTATTATGTTGGTAAGATTCCTGTAATTTTTCTGATCCATAATCATCGTCGGCAGCAGAGGCATTAGAGGGAATCTCCTCGGTTTGTGAAATTGGAAACTTCCACGTGACGCGACGAACTTTGGAGGCCTGGGGATGATCCTGCACAAGCTGGACGTCCTCGGAATGAGGAGTCACAGCCGCAGCAGAGACCTGGGATTGTTCCTTTTCCAACACGTCCAACATTTCTGATCTGTTGGTGGGTTCCTCCAAACTTTCATCACTGCCAAAAGTAATGTTATATTTGTAGGACGCCTGAGATTGTTCTTTTTCAAACAGGTCATTTTCTAGGTTTGATTTTAAAATTTCTCGCCTGTTGGTGGGTTCCTTATAACTTTCCTTACTGACAAAAGTAATGTTATATTTGTAGGACGCCTGAGATTGTTCTTTTTCAAACAGGTCATTTTCTAGGCTTGATGTTAAAATTTCTTGCCTGTTGGTGGGTTTCTTATAACTTTCATTACTGCCAAAAGTAATGTTATATTTGTTGGAGATCTGGGCTTGTTTGTCGGTTTGTGAATTTGGAAACTTCCACGTGACGCAACGTACTTTGGAGGCCTGGGGATGATCCTGCACCAGCTGGACGTCCTCGGAATGAGGAGTCACAGCCGCAGCAGAGACCTGGGATGGTTCTTTTTCCTCTTCGTCATTTACTGTTTGAGGAGACGGGGAATCCTCAGAGGCCTGGCATTGTTCTTTTTCACACAGCTCATTTTCTGACCTGTTGGTGGGTTCCTCATAACCTTCATTATCGCCAAAAGTAATGGTATATGTGTAGATATCCTCAGGTAAATCGTCCTCTACCATGTCACACCACTGAAGTGGAGCAGATGATATCTTGGTTTGACTCATTTTGCTTGTTGTTTTTAAGAGCTTGTCAAAATTACTATTTAAGATAGTAATTAAGTGTTGTTTTTAATAGTTTGTCAAAATTACTATTTAAGATAGTAATTAAGTGTTGTTTTTTTAGACGATGTGAAAACCGTTTGCTGTGACTTTCAAATTCGCTTCGAAAACTGGACGTGTTTCTTCAGATAAACTCCTGACGAACTGTGAAATAGGAGGGAAAATGTCTGGCCTATATAACATTTGTGATGTCAAACAACATCAGTGGTGACATCAATTGTGATGTCAAACAACATCAGTGGTGACATCAATTGTGATGTCATCATCAGTGATGACCAGAAGACCAGAAGAGAGATTGTGATGTCATCAGTGATGTCATCAGTGATGACATCACAATTTAGTGATAAGACTAAAAAAGAGCAATGGCATTCCGTTCTCAGTCACCATCTTGTGTGTTGTTTTGCTCTCTTGTTCAGTTTTATGATTATACATTTTTAAACGTTTTTCTGTGAAATCTCAAAATATTATTGTCCAGGTCAAATTTAATGCATTCATTGTATGTTATGGTACTCACGACTGCTTTCTTAATTTCTCCACTGGAAAATTGGACCTCATTCTGTAATGATCTGTCTCTCTTCTGGTCTGTGATTCCAACCACAGATTCTGAATGGAATTGAAGTCCGGATTGCAGAATGTTGATTTTTGTTCTCTGTTAATCACTTGACGACTTCAGCTGAATACTTCATGTCACAGAAGGTCCACTTCTGCCAGTTTTTCAGCAACCAGTGTAATGTTTCCCACTAGCAGTGTTTTCCAAGACAGAATAATGTCAGTTTTTAAAATGTTTCCAAAATAAACCTTTTTCCACATTCAAACTGAAGCAGACACCCTTTCCACTTTTAAGATTAGGCTTAAAACTTTCCTTTTTGATAAAGCTTATAGTTAGGGATGGCTCAGGTAATCAATGACAAATTAAATCAATTTGAGAAGAACATGTCAGCAGTCGCTGTTAAAAAGCCTTATGGCTGTGGGGAAAAAGGACCTCCTGAACCTCTCAGTCCTGCAGCTCAGTGAGATGAGCCTCTCACTGCAGCTGCTCCTCTGTCCTGCCAGGATGCTGTGGAGAGGATGTTTATTGTTCTCAAAAAAAGAATACGATTTCCTCCTCATCCTTTGCCCCAACACAGCACCGAGAGGATCTAGCCTTCTGCCTACCACAGAACAAGCCTTTTTCACCAGTTTGTCCAGGCACCTACAGTTTTGTCTTAAGTGCAACTCCCCCAGCAGACAACAGCATTGAACAGTGCATTGGAGTGATCAAACATGCATATCATATCTCTACAGACATGAGCCGTCTCAGAAAGAAGAGACGGCTCAGGCCCATCTGAACACTGAACGCTAAGGACAAACTTTTTCCTTTGCGCCTTTGATTATGAGCGAATATATCCTACTAATGTGTGAGTCATTTTGTCATTATCACCCGTCTTGCATAGGTACTGTACTTTTCAGCAGCATTAGATTTCTAAGATAATGTGTCATTTGGCAGGTCAGACATGATAGTTTGTAGTATTTTGGGTCCAAACTCTCTATCAAGGCAGACAGCATGAAGGGATGTTTACAGACTGTGTTTGGATCTAAATGTGTCTTTATTCTGTATGAATCTGCCATTGTCTCACTGCTCTTTGTATCAATAATGCAGATCAGGACCACTGAGCTCCTGCACGGAATCCCTCATTGTTCAGCAAACATTTAAAGTCAGAGTGAACATTCCCGGTTTCCCCAATTGTCACTGTCAAGTACAGTCAAATGTGCTAAAGTTTATGTTTTCTTGGCACGTTTACTTTTCACCAGAGGAGAGGTGCTGCTGAGCAGAATTTTTACTTCCATAAAGATTCAAGTTACATACACATAATTAACCTCTTGGTGACTGAATGATTAATAGAGGTCCATAATTCATGCATTACTTCAGAAAATTCCTAAGATTGCTGCAGAGCAGCATGATTCTCCAGAGAAACCTCATCTGAGCTCTACTGTCACCACTCCTGCAGCACTCTCTCCAGAAGATGGAGACCTTGTGCCAGTGTAGAGATTCCTGCCCGAGCACCAGAGACATCACAGTTAAAAGTCTCAGATGATAAGGAGTTGTTGGTGAAAATATAATGAAGCATCTCAAAAATGTTTTAACCACATTTTCACATTTTTCTGTGTAAGGGTTCGTTATAAAAGAAGAGTCCACAAAGCCTGAGTAGCAGACCTGTGCTTCATCTTGACTTGAGGCATTTCAGGAGAAACTGTCTTGCAATTACAACCCCAGGGAGCTTCCCGCAGAATAAATCTGGTTTTAATTACTGTCAAAACAGGTCAACTTTCTTTCACTTTAAAAGACCACTGTAATATACACAGTCTCATGGAATACTAATGACCATTTGAATGATAAAGAATCAATGTAAGTAACTAAGATGACTTTATTAAGATTACTTTATTGTCATGTAGTCACACGAAATGACTCTCCGCATCTGACTCATCCAGGTTGACACCTGTTGAACACACACATGCACGGGGTGACACACTCATGGAGACAGATGCCATACACTGGAGAGATGGGGCAGCCACTTCCAGCGCCCGGGGATTATGGGTGGTACGGAGTGGCGAGAGTAGGAATGGAAGTTATTGGAGGACCCACTCTAACCACAGAGCCTGATAGGTTGTGGGTACAGTGGGACACGTTACCCCGGCGGCTTTCGATTTGCTACCAAACATAGAACTGGTTGCAGAATAGTCGATAGAGAAAGTTTCCAACTTGGTTGTAAAGGACGGGGCCAAAGCCCGAAGAAAGAGATATATATGCACACCATGTTCTGAAGACATGGCAGCAGTATGTCTGAGTTACCAACGATCTGTTGGTAAACACACTCTTCCCTGGGTGGGCTCGAACCACCAAACTTTCGGTCAACAGCTGAATGCGCTGGCCGATTGCGCCACAGAGACTCTATGGACAGTGTAATAATTGTGTCTAAAAATCATAAACCTTCCAAGACCCGGCAGTTAATTTTTGTCCTCTGTGCAGAACATGAGTCAGGCATAACTTATAAAATCTATCTGAGTCCTACTGTCCCTCTCAGAGGACATCCTGGGCTCTGTTTTGATGCCCCAGTTGTTGGGATCTTTTGAAAATGGCGGGAATTTCAACGTCCGTGTTTTACAGCAACAAGAGAGGTTAGTCGACAATGTTTTGCAGATATCATGTTTCTATTGTTAAAAATCTATTTTTTCTTTAATATCAAAGTCTTTACTTCAATTTAGTAACATTTTTATGAAGACACAGTATTTTTAACCCTTTAAAAACACAACCTCTATGTAATGTCCTTTGTAGTGGACATCAGGACTCCCATTTTTAATACATCAGGGAGCAGAGGGCTAAGTGAGGCAGAGAGGATTTTGCTATGAGTTGTGGATGGAGATTCAGATTTGATGAGATGGATGAGGCCCAGAGAGAGGAGGAAGATGACAGTTCAGAGGAGGATACTGCAGCTGTTGAGGAGCCTGAGCCTGAGCCGAGAAACACCCATCGTGTGTTATGGATCAGTAGCAATGTGTAAGCTCTGGTTTTGATGTTTATTACAGTGTATAGCAATGGAAATGAGAGCAGTTTTAGTTCACACTCTTGTTCTAACACACACATTGAACTTATACCTCTCCTTTCTTTATCACTTAAGTTTCAACCCTATTGTGGAAGACAGCAATTCTAATGACAACACTGGACACATCCATCAGAACTGGAAGCCCTCTGACTACTTCCAACAGCACATCGATGACCAAGTTTTTAAAGAAATGTCAGAACGAACAAAAAATCCGGAGGTGTTGATCACTGGAGGAAGTCTAAAAACCACACCAGAGGAGCTGAAAACCTTCTTTGGCATGTCTATGTACATGGCATGACTCGGATACCCTAGGATCCGGATGTACTGAGCGGCGAAGACAAGGGTCCCAGTTATAGCTGATGCAATGAGTCGAGACAGATTCTTCAAGATCAGGCAGTCCATCAAAGTCACAAATGATCTTGACATCTCTGATGAGGAGAAGAAGCGTGATTCCCTCTGGAAGGTGAGACCTCTCTTAAACAGAGTTTCTGTTTAATCTGCCTAGGCCAGGGAAGGTATTTGTAGATGAGCAGATAATTCCATTCACAGGCCGGTGTCCTGTACGACAGTTTGTGCCCGGAAAACCAAACCCCACAGGACTGAAAGTATTTCTCCTTGCCAGTGCGAGAGAGACGCCGAGAGCGTGACCGGAGCTGCATCGCTTCCGCCTGTACCCCGTTGTTTGGTTCTGCCTCTGGCCAACAGGTGGAGGTGTCCACTCCAGCAGGTGCTCACACTCCTGTTGTCCTGCCCCCTCCTGAACCCATGCAGCTTGGACGAGCCAGATAGACTCCGACTGAGCGTCAACGAAGACTTCAGGCGAGGCTGTGTTTTTATTGCGGCCAACCCGGCCACGTTCGAGAGAACTGCCCCAATCTGCCAAAAGCCTGGGCTCACCTGAGGAGGGGGGGATCCAGGTGAGCCAAGATTCAGGTTTTTTCCCTTCCACACGTACTCAGTTGTCTGCCGTTTTGTTTTGTGACTCTAAGGAGGTGGCTATAAACCCGTTTGTGGATTCTGGGGCAGATGAGAATTTTATTGCCGCAGATTTTGTTAAACTACATAATATTCCTGTTGTGTCACTTACAGCACCTCGTAAGGTAAATGCTCTAGACGGTATGTTGTTGTCTGTAATTTCTCACCAGACTGTACCTTTATCTCTACTTATCTCTGGTAACCACCATGAGCTTATCAGTTTTTTTATTATGCCTGCTCCTCATACTCCTGTGGTTTTAGGTCTCCCCTGGCTTAGACTGCACAATCCCAACATTGACTGGACACAGAGCACAATATTTAGCTGGAGTGTAGCATGCCACAATAATTGTCTTAGATCTGCTGTTCCAGCCTTGAGTCCTCCTGCCATAGTTCCTCCCGTCTCTCCTGATCTTTCTGGGGTTCCTCCTTGTTATCATAACTTGGCTGAGGTATTTAGCAAACATCAAGCTCTCTCTCTCCCACCACACCGTCCCTATGACTGCCACATAGACTTACTGCCTGGGTCCCCTCTCCCCTCCAGCCGCCTTTACAACCTCTCCCGTCCCGAGAGAGAGACTATGGAGAGGTACATAAAGGAGTCATTGGCAGCAGGTATCATTCACCCCTCTTCCTCCCCTGTAGGTGCTGGGGGTTTTTTTGTGTCTAAGAAAGACAAGACCTTGCGCCCCTGCATTGACTATCGTGGTCTGAACGCTATCACTGTCAAGAATAAATATCCCCTGCCACTATTGGATTCAGCTTTTCACTCCCTTCATCAAGCCACTGTCTTCTTCAAACTAGATCTTCGGAATGCATACCATCTTGTCCGTATTCGTGAGGGGGATGAGTGGAAAACGGCGTTCAACACACCTCTTGATCCATTTTGAGTACTTGGCCATGCCTTTTGGGTTAACTAATGCACCGGCAGTTTTTCAATCCTTAGTTAATGATGTACTCCGTGACATGCTCAACCGTTTTGTTTTTGTTTATCTGGACAACATTTTAGTTTTTTCTAGCACACTGGAGGAACATAGCAAGCATGTCAGATTAGTTCTCCAAAGATTGCTTGAGAAAAGATTATTTGTCAAGGCTGAGAAATGCGAGTTTCATGTCCAGTCAGTCTCTTTTTTGGGCTTTGTCATTGAAAGAGGTCAGATTCGCTGTGATCCAGCCAAGGTAAGGGCGGTGGTTGAGTGGCCAGTACCTGAGAACCGCAAGCAACTTCAGCGTTTCCTTGATTTTGCTAATTTTTACCGGCGCTTTATTAGGAATTTTAGTAAGGTGGCTGCTCCACTCACCCAACTTACCTCCACCTCCAGCCCTTTTACCTGGACCTCTGAAGCTGCCCAGGCATTCTCAAGACTTAAAGAGCTGTTTTCCTCTGCGCCTGTTCTCATCCACCCTGATACCTCTAAGCAGTTCGTAGTGGAGGTGGATGCCTCTGACAGTGGTGTGGGAGCAGTGCTTTCGCAGATCTCACAACAGAAGTTGCATCCGTGTGCTTATTTTTCTCGCCGGCTGTCTCCAGCTGAGCGCAACTATGATGTGGGTAACCGGGAGCTTTTAGCAGTCGTTCTGGCATTAGAGGAGTGGAGACACTGGCTGGAGGGAGCAGAAATTCCATTTGTGGTTTGGACGGACCATAAGAACTTGGCCTACCTTCAGCAAGCCAAACGTCTCAATTCTCGACAGGCCAGATGGGCACTTTTTTAGGCAGATTTAATTTTACTCTCTCTTATAGACCTGGTTCCCATAATTTAAAGCATGATGCCCTTTCCCGTCAGACAGAGAGACAGCCATTGACTGATCCCTCTGAGCCTGTGCTCCCTCCAAGCTGTTTTGTGGGAGCGGTCCATTGGGAGGTTGAGCAGCAGGTTAAGAGGGCCCTATCCCGTTGTCCCCGTCCAGAGATCGGACCACCTAACTCTTTGTTCGTTCCCGAGAACGTTAGGTCTCAGGTGCTGCAGTGGGGGCACTCCTCCAGATTGGCCTGCCATCCTGGGGCGGCACGCACACTTGAGCTTATTCGACAGCGGTCCTGGTGGCCCACGCTGGTCTGTGACACCAATCAGTTTGTGGCAGCGTGCTCTGTCTGTGCCCGAGGGAAGGCCTCGCACCAACGGCCCGCTTGCTTGCTGAACCCTCTCCCCATTCCCTCACATCGCGTAGGATTTTGTCTCTGGTCTACCTCCTTCTGCAGGTAACTCTGTCATCCTTACTATTGTCGATCGTTTTTCTAAGGCTGTGCATTTTGTACCACTGTCGAAGCTCCCTTCTGCTCTGGAGACTGCTGAACTCTTGGTTCATCATGTTTTTCGTCACCATGGTATCCCCATGGACATCGTTTCTGATCGGGGACCCCAGTTTTTTTCCCAGGTTTGGCGAGCGTTCTGTGGCGCATTGGGGGCGAGGGTTAGTCTATCGTCTGGGTACCATCCTCAGTCGAACGGCCAGACAGAACGGGCCAACCAAGACCTGGAGGCCGCTTTAAGATGTGTGTGTGCACGTAACCCATCCTCCTGGAGTGTTCAGCTACCGTGGGTGGAGTATGCTCATAACAGTCTCTCCACATCTGCTACTGGTATGTCGCCATTCATGGTAATGTATGGTTTTCAACCCCCTTTGTTCCCTTCCCAGGAGGATGATGTGTCCGTCCCTTCTGTTCAGGAACACTTGCGACGAGTTCGCAGAGTGTAGGCGTTCGCCCGCTCCTAATTATCAGCCTGGGCAGATGGTGTGGTTATCCACCAGGGACCTGCCTTTGCAGGTAGAATCCTAAGCTGTCCCCTCGTTTCATTGGTCCTTTTCCAGCGGTCAGAATCATTAATCCCTCGGCTGTGCGCCTTAAGCTCCCAGACTCCCTTAAGGTACACCCCACGTTTCATGTGTCCCTCTTAAAGCCAGTCACCTCTTGTGCACTTGGTCCTCCAGCTGAACCTCCTCCTCCCCCCCCTGGTCGTGGATGGCCATCCTGCTTACTCAATTAATCGGATTCTGAATGTCAGACGTCGAGGCAGGGGTTTCCAGTATTTGGTTGACTGGGAGGGTTATGGGCCGGAGGAATGTTCTTGGGTTCTTGGGCGCTGGCTATGTGGGAGGGCAACCCCCAGCTCTGCTCCTCCTACCGGCGGTTCGTGGTGGAGATGAGAGGGGTCTTCGACCATCCTGTTCGTGGTAAAGAGGCGGGCAACCGACTGCTCTCACTACGCCAAGGCTCCAGGTCAGTAGCCGACCCGCTTACCCGCCAGACCATACATGATCAAAACAGGGAGCGGAGGTTGTTCAGCTGCAGGGTGTGAATTTCTGACTAAAGTTTGTAAATAGCGGGTAAGACAAAGTGCGAATGCCCGACAATGTATGATCAAAAGAGGGAGCGGAGGTTTTCGGCTGCAAGAAGGTGTGAACGTCTGACCAAAGTTTTTAAAAAGCAGTTAAGAAAAGGTTCGAATATCCAACCAAACATAATCAAAAGCGGGAGCAGAGCTGTTCGACTGCAAGTAGGTGTGAATGTAAGATCATAATTTGCAAAAAGCTGATGAGAAAGGGTGAGAATGCCCGACTATACACCATCAAATGCGGGAGCGGAGTTGTTCGGCTGTGAGTAGGTGTGAATGTCCGACCATAATTGCTGAAAAATGTGTTAGAAAAGACTAGAATGCCGGACAATACATCATCAAAAGCTGGGAGAGGTGGTGTTCGGCTGCAAGTAGGTGTGAATGCCCAGCCATAATTACTCACAAACGGGTAAGAAAAGGTAGTTTTGCCAGACCATACACGATCAAAACAGGGAGCGGAGGTGGTTCAGCCGCAAGGTCTGAATGTCTGACTAAAGTTTATAAAAAGCGGGTAAGACAAGGTGCGAATGCGCGACAATGTATGATCAAAAGAGGGAGCGGAGGGGTTCCGCTGTAAGACGGTGTGAATGTCCGACCATAGTTGGTAAAAAGCAGGTAAGAAAAGGTTGACATACCCGACTGTACACAATCAATTGCGGGAGCGGAAGTGTTCGGCTGTGAGTAGGTGTGAATGTCCGACCATAATTGCTGAAAAATGTGTTAGAAAAGACTAGAATGCCGGACAATACATCATCAAAAGCTCAGAGAGGTGGTGTTCGGCTGCAAGTAGGTGTGAATGTCCAGCCATAATTACTCACAAATGGGTAAGAAAAGGTAGTATTGCCAGACCATACATGATCAAAACAGGGAGTGGAGGTGGTTCAGCTGCAGGGTGTGAATTTCTGACTAAAGTTTGTAAAAAGCGGGTAAGACAGGTGTTCAGCTGCAAGGTGTGAATGTCCACCCATAATTCCTGAAAAATGGGCAAAAAAAAGGTGTGAATGCCCAACCATACATCATCAAAAGCAGGAGTGGAAGTGTTCGGCTACAAGAAGGTGTGAACGTCCAACCAAAATATGTAAAAAGAAGTTAAGAAAAGGTTCGAATATCCAACCAAACATAATCAAAAGCGGGAGCAGAGCTGTTCGACTGCAAGTAGGTGTGAATGTCAGATAATAATTTGCAAAAAGCTGATGAGAAAGGGTGAGAATGCCCGACTATACATCATCAAATGCGGGAGCGGAGTTGTTCGGCTGTGAGTAGGTGTGAATCTCCGACCATAATTGCTGAAAAATGTGTTAGAAAAGGTAAAAATGCCGGTCCATACATCATCAAAAGCGAGAGAGGTTGTGTTCGACTGCAAGTAGGTGTGAATGTCCAGCCATAATTACTCACAAACGGGTAAGAAAAGGTAGTAGCCAGACCATATATGATCAAAACAGGGAGCGGAGGTGGTTCAGCTGCAAGAAGGTTTGAATGTCAAACTAAAGTTCAAATATATTAACAAAAGCGGGAGGAGAGGTCTTCGGATGAGAGTGGTTGAAAATTTCCAACCATAATGTATAAAATGCGGTGAAAAAAAAGGTGTGATAGAACACTAAAAGGTGGAGCGGAAGTGTTCGGCTGCAAGAAGGTGTGAATGTCCGACTATATTTGGTGAAAAGCAGGTGAAGCAAGGTCTGAATGCCCAACCTTACATCATCAAAAGCAAGATCAGAGTTGTTTGGCTGCAAGAAGGCCATAGTTTGCCAAAAGCGGGTAAGGTGCGAATGTCCGACTAAATATCAACAAAATTTGGGGCGGAGGTCTTCGGATGCAAGTGGGTGTGAATATCCCACCATACAAGTATGGTGGGTGGAGAGGAAGCTGTGAATAGCCGACCATAGTTTGGAAAAAGCGGGTAAGAAAAGGTTTGAATGCCCGAACATACACCATCAAAAGAGGGAGCGGAGGTGTTCCGCTGTACGAAGGTGTGAATGTCCAACCATACTTGGTAAAAAGCGGGTAAGAAAAGGTTAATATACCCGACTGTACACAATCAATAGCGGGAGCGGATGTGTTCGGCTACAAGAAGGTGTGACAGTCCGACCATGGTTTGTAAAAAGCCGGTAAGAAAAGGTGCGAATGTCCGACAATGTATGATCAAAAGAGAGAGCGGAGGTTTTCGGATACACGAAAGTTTGAATGTCCTACCATAGTTTGTAAATAGCGGGTAAGAAAAGGTTCAAATGCCCGACTATACACCATAAAAAGCGGGAGCGGAGGTGTTCCGCTGTAAGACGGTGTGAATGTCCGACCATAGTTGGTAAAAAGCGGGTAAGAAAAGGTTAAAATACCCGACTGTACAAAATCAATAGCGGGAGCGGAGTTGTTCGGCTACAAGAAGGTGTGAAAGTCCGACCATGGTTTGTAAAAAGCAGTTAAGAAAAGGTTCGAATATCCAACCAAACATAATCAAAAGCGGGAGCAGAGCTGTTTGACTGCAAGTAGGTGTGAATGTCCAGCCATAATTACTCACAAACGGGGGAAGAAAAGGTAGTATTGCCAGACCATACATGATCAAAACAGGGAGCGGAGGTTCAGCTGCAAGGTGTGAATGTCTGACTATAGTTTGTAAAAAGCGGGTAAGACAAGGTGCGAATGCCCGACAATGTATGATCAAAAGAGAGAGCGGAGGTGTTTGGCTGCAAGGTCTGAATGTCCAACCATAATTTGTAAAAACCGGGTAAGAAAACGCTCGAAAGCCCGACTATACATCATCAAAAGCGGGAGCGGAGGTGTTCAGCTGCAAGAAGGTGTGAATGTTCGACTAAAGTTTGTAAAAAGCTGGTAAGACAAGGAGCGATGTCCCGACATTGTATGATCAAAAGCAGGAGCGGAGGTGTCCAGCTGTGAGTAGGTGTGAATGTCCGACCATAATTGCTGAAAAATGTGTTAGAAAAGGTAAGAATACTGGGCCATACATCATCAAAAGCGGGAGAGGTGGTGTTCGGCTGCAAGAAGGTGTGAAAGTCCAACAATGGTTTGTAAAAAGCGGGTAAGAAAAGGTTAAAATACCCGACTGTACACAATCAATAGCGGGAGCGGATGTGTTCGGCTACAAGAAGATGTGAAAGTCCGACCATGGTTTGTAAAAAGCGGGTAAGAAAAGGTGCGAATGTCCGACAATGTATGATCAAAAGAGAGAGCGGAGGTTTTCGGATACAAGAAGGTTTGAATGTCCCACCATAGTTTGTAAATAGCGGGTAAGAAAAGGTTCGAATGCCCGACTATACACCATCAAAAGCGGGAGCAGAGGTGTTCCGCTGTAAGACGGTGTGAATGTCCGACCATAGTTGGTAAAAAGCGGGTAAGAAAAGGTTAAAATACCCGACTGTACACAATCAATAGCGGGAGCGGAGTTGTTCGGCTACAAGAAGGTGTGAAAGTCCGACCATGGTTTGTAAAAACCGGGAAGAAAAGGCTCGAAAGCCCGACTATACACCATCAAAAAGAAGGTTTGAATGTCCATCAATAATTGCTTTAAAACAAGAAAGTAAATTTTCGAATATCAAACCGCACATGATCATAAGCGGTAGAGGAGGTGTTCGGCTGCAAGAAGGTGTGAATGTCCACCCATAATTCATGAAAAATGGGTAAAAAAAAAGGTGCGAATGCCTAACAATACATTATCAAAAGCAGGTGTGAATGTCAGATCATAATTTGTAAAAAGCTGATGAGAAAGGGTGAGAATGCCCGACTATACACCATCAAATGCGGGAGCGGAGGTGTTCGGCTCTGAGTAGGTGTGAATTTCCGACCATAATTGCTGAAGAATGTGTTAGAAAAGGTAAGAATGCTGGACCATACATCATCAAAAGCGGGAGAGGTGGTGTTCGGCTGCAAAAAGGTGTGACTGTTCGACTAAAGTTTGTAAAAAGTGGGTAAGACAAGGTGCGAATGCCTGACAATGTATGATCAAAAGCGGGAGCGGAGGTGTTCTGCTGCAAGAAGGTCTACATGTCCATCAATAATTGCTAGAAAACATGAAAGAAACTTTTCGAAAATCAAACCGCACATGATCATAAGTGGGATAGGAGGTGTTCAGCTGCAAGGTGTGAATGTCCACACATAATTCCTGAAAAATGGGCAAAAAAAAGGTGTGAATGCCCAACCATACATCATCAAAAGCAGGAGTGGAAGTGTTCGGCTACAAGAAGGTGTGAACGTCCAACCAAAATATGTAAAAAGAAGTTAAGAAAAGGTTCGAATATCCAACCAAACATAATCAAAAGCGGGAGCAGAGCTGTTCGACTGCAAGTAGGTGTGAATGTCAGATCATAATTTGCAAAAAGCTGATGAGAAAGGGTGAGAATGCCCGACTATACATCATCAAAAGCGGGAGCGGAGTTGTTCGGCTGTGAGTAGGTGTGAATCTCCGACCATAATTGCTGAAAAATGTGTTAGAAAAGGTAAAAATGCCGGTCCATACATCATCAAAAGCGAGAGAGGTTGTGTTCGACTGCAAGTAGGTGTGAATGTCCAGCCATAATTACTCACAAACGGGTAAGAAAAGGTAGTAGCCAGACCATATATGATCAAAACAGGGAGCGGAGGTGGTTCAGCTGCAAGAAGGTTTGAATGTCAAACTAAAGTTCAAATATATTAACAAAAGCGGGAGGAGAGGTCTTCGGATGAGAGTGGTTGAAAATTTCCAACCATAATGTATAAAATGCGGTGAAAAAAAAGCTGTGATAGAACACTAAAAGGTGGAGCGGAAGTGTTCGGCTGCAAGAAGGTGTGAATGTCCGACTATATTTGGTGAAAAGCAGGTGAAGCAAGGTCTGAATGCCCAACCTTACATCATCAAAAGCAAGATCAGAGTTGTTTGGCTGCAAGAAGGCCATAGTTTGCCAAAAGCGGGTAAGGTGCGAATGTCCGACTAAATATCAACAAAATTTGGGGCGGAGGTCTTCGGATGCAAGTGGGTGTGAATATCCCACCATACAAGTATGGTGGGTGGAGAGGAAGCTGTGAATAGCCGACCATAGTTTGGAAAAAGCGGGTAAGAAAAGGTTTGAATGCCCGAACATACACCATCAAAAGAGGGAGCGGAGGTGTTCCGCTGTACGAAGGTGTGAATGTCCAACCATACTTGGTAAAAAGCGGGTAAGAAAAGGTTAAAATACCCGACTGTACACAATCAATAGCGGGAGCGGATGTGTTCGGCTACAAGAAGGTGTGACAGTCCGACCATGGTTTGTAAAAAGCCGGTAAGAAAAGGTGCGAATGTCCGACAATGTATGATCAAAAGAGAGAGCGGAGGTTTTCAGATACACGAAGGTTTGAATGTCCCATCATAGTTTGTAAATAGCGGGTAAGAAAAGGTTCGAATGCCCGACTATACACCATCAAAAGCGGGAGCAGAGGTGTTCCGCTGTAAGACGGTGTGAATGTCCGACCATAGTTGGTAAAAAGCGGGTAAGAAAAGGTTAAAATACCCGACTGTACACAATCAATAGCGGGAGCGGAGTTGTTCGGCTACAAGAAGGTGTGAAAGTCCGACCATGGTTTGTAAAAACCGGGAAGAAAAGGCTCGAAAGCCCGACTATACACCATCAAAAAGAAGGTTTGAATGTCCATCAATAATTGCTTTAAAACAAGAAAGTAAATTTTCGAATATCAAACCGCACATGATCATAAGCGGTAGAGGAGGTGTTCGGCTGCAAGAAGGTGTGAATGTCCACCCATAATTCATGAAAAATGGGTAAAAAAAAAGGTGCGAATGCCTAACAATACATTATCAAAAGCAGGTGTGAATGTCAGATCATAATTTCGGCTACAAGAAGGTGTGACAGTCCGACCATGGTTTGTAAAAAGCCGGTAAGAAAAGGTGCGAATGTCCAACAATGTATGATCAAAAGAGAGAGCGGAGGTTTTCGGATACACGAAAGTTTGAATGTCCTACCATAGTTTGTAAATAGCGGGTAAGAAAAGGTTCAAATGCCCGACTATACACCATAAAAAGCGGGAGCGGAGGTGTTCCGCTGTAAGACGGTGTGAATGTCCGACCATAGTTGGTAAAAAGCGGGTAAGAAAAGGTTAAGATACCCGACTGTACAAAATCAATAGCGAGAGCGGAGTTGTTCGGCTACAAGACGGTGTGAAAGTACGACCATGGTTTGTAAAAAGCAGTTAAGAAAAGGTTCGAATATCCAACCAAACATAATCAAAAGCGGGAGCAGATCTGTTCGACTGCAAGTAGGTTTGAATGTCCAGCCATAATTAATCACAAACGGGGGAAGAAAAGGTAGTATTGCCAGACCATACATGATCAAAACAGGGAGCGGAGGTTCAGCTGCAAGGTGTGAATGTCTGACTATAGTTTGTAAAAAGCGGGTAAGACAAGGTGCGAATGCCCGACAATGTATGATCAAAAGAGAGAGCGGAGGTGTTCGGCTGCAAGGTCTGAATGTCCAACCATAATTTGTAAAAACCGGGTAAGAAAAGGCTCGAAAGCCCGACTATACATCATCAAAAGCGGGAGCGGAGGTGTTCAGCTGCAAGAAGGTGTGAATGTTCGACTAAAGTTTGTAAAAAGCTGGTAAGACAAGGAGCGATGTCCCGACATTGTATGATCAAAAGCGGGAACGGAGGTGTCCAGCTGTGAGTAGGTGTGAATGTCCGACCATAATTGCTGAAAAATGTGTTAGAAAAGGTAAGAATACTGGACCATACATCATCAAAAGCGGGAGAGGTGGTGTTCGGCTGCAAGAAGGTGTGAAAGTCCAACAATGGTTTGTAAAAAGCGGGTAATAAAAGGTTCGAATGCCCGAATATACATCATCAAAAGCGGAAGCGGAGGTGTTCGGATGCAAGAAGGTGTGAACGTCCGACCAAAGTTTGTAAAAAGCAGTGAAAAGCGAGAAAAAGCTTTTCGTGAGTTTTGCATGATTTGGGATTTTGCTTATAAAATGCATTACTTCACTCAAACTATGTTAAACCTGATTTGTCCTTCATATTTACCATGTCTAGAAAGATTTAAACAAAAAAACAACGTTGTACTTTGCAGTAAAAGAAAGAGCAAATCTAAAGTTTCAGGAATCCGAGTATAAGCCTGCTTTCATGAGTTCTGCACGATTTCGGATTTTGCTATAAAATGAATTGCTTTGCTCAAACCAAGTTAAAACTGCTTTGTCCTTCCATATTCATCAATGTCTAGATCGACTTCAACAAAGAAAAACATTGGACTTTGCAGTAGAAGAAGTTGAAATCCATCTACACATTGATAAATACGAAGGACAAAGCAGTTCCCACTTGCCCATAAGAAAATAAGCTTATTCTCGGATTCCTGATCCTTCAGTTTTGCTCTTTCTTCTACTGCAAAATACAATGTTGTTCTTTGTTGAAGTCGATCTAGACATTGATAAATATGAATGAAAAAGCAGTTTTAACTTGGTTTGAGTGAATGAATTCATTTTATACATAAAATCCGAAATCGTGCAGAACTCATGAAAATAAGCTTATTCTCGGATTCCTAAAACTTTTGATTGGCTCTTTCTTTTACTGCAAAGTACAACGTTGTTTTTTTGTTTAAATCTATCGAGACATTGATAAATATGAAGGTAAAAGCCGTTTTAACATAGTTTGAGTGAAGGAATTGATTTTATAGATAAAATCCCAAATCATGCAGAACTCCTCAAAAGGGGCGTATGGCTTAATCACAAGTGTGGCTCTTTCTCATTCAGGGTAGTATGAGGAAGTTTATGCTTGAAATATATGTAGAAATGGGTACATATGAAGGACAAAGCAGTGTTAACTTAGTTTGAGTGAAGGAATTAATTGTATACATAAAATCCCAAATCATGCAGAACGTATGAAAAGAAGCTTATTCTCGGATTCCTGATCCTTCAGTTTTGCTCTTTCTTCTACTGCAAAATACAATGTTGTTCTTTGTTGAAGTCGATCTAGACATTAATAAATATGAAGGAAAAAGCAGTTTTAACTTGGTTTGAGTGAATTAATTCATTTTATACATAAAATCCGAAATCGTGCAGAACTCATGAAAATAAGCTTATTCTCGGATTCCTAAAACTTTTGATTGGCTCTTTCTTTTACTGCAAAGTACAACGTTGTTTTTTTGTTTAAATCTATCGAGACATTGATAAATATGAAGGTAAAAGCCGTTTTAACATAGTTTGAGTGAAGGAATTAATTTTATAGATAAAATCCCAAACCATGCAGAACTCCTCAAAAGGGGCGTATGGCTTAATCACAAGTGTTGCTCTTTCTCATTCAGGGTAGTATGAGGAAGTTTATGCTTGAAATATATGTAGAAATGGGTACATATGAATGACAAAGCAGTGTTAACTTAGTTTGCGTGAATGAATTCATTTTATACATAAAATCCGAAATCGTGTAGAACTCATGAAAATAAGCTTATTCTCGGATTCCTAAAACTTTTGATTTGCACTTTCTTTTACTGCAAAGTACAACGTTGTTTTTTGTTGAAATCTATCTAGACATTGATAAATACCAGTCGAAACTCTGCTGCCGCTTTTGATAATTTATGGTTGGGCATTCTTACCTTTTCTTACCCGCTTTTTACAAATTATGATCTTACATTCACACCTACTTGCAGTCGAACACCTTCTCATCCACTTATGATCATGTGCGGTTGGGCTTTCGCACCTTTTCTTACCCATTTTTCAGTAATTATGGGTGGACATTCAGACCTTCTTGCAGCCGAAAACCTCCACTCCTCTTTTGATCATACATTGTCGGGAATTCACACCTTGTCTTACCCGCTTTTTACAAACTTTAGTCGGACATTCAAACCTTCTTGCAGCTGAACCACCTCCGCTCCCTGTTTTGATCATATATGGTCTGGCAATAGTACCCTTTCTTACCCGTTTGTGAGTAATTATGGCTGGACATTCACACCTACTTGCAGCCGAACACAACCTCTCCCGCTTTTGGTGATATATGGTCCGGCATTCTTACCTTTTCTAACACATTTTTCAGCAATTATGGTTGTAGAATCACACCTACTCACAGCCGAACAACTCCGCTCCCACATTTGATAGTGTATAGTCGGGCATTCTCACCCTTTCTCAACAACTTTTTGCAAATTATGATCTGATATTCACACCTACTTGCAGTCGAACAGCTCTGCTCCCGCTTTTGATTATGTTTGGTTGGATATTCGAACATTTTCTCAACTGCTTTTTACAAACTTTGGTCGGACGTTCACACCGTCTTGCAGCCGAACACCTCCGCTTCCGCTTTTGATGGTATATAGTCGGGCATTCGAGCCTTTTCTTACCCGCCTATTACTTACTATGGTTGGACATTCAAACCTTCTTGTAGCCGAACACATCCGCTCCTGCTTTTGATGATGTATTATTTGGCATTTGCACCTTTTCTTACCCATTTTTCATTAATTTTTGGTCGGACATTCAGTCCTTCTTGCACCTGAACACCTCTGCTCCCGCTTTTGATGGTGTATAGTCGGGCTTTCGAGCCTTTTCTTCCCCGATTTTTACAAATTGTGGTTGGACATTCAGACCTTGCAGCCGAAAACCTCCGCTCCCTCTTTTGATCATACATTGTCGGGCATTCGCCCCTTGTCTTACACGGTTTTTACAAACTTTAGTCAGACATTCACACCTTGCAGCTGAACCACCTCCATTCCCTGTTTTGATCATGTGTGGTCTGGAAATACTACCTTTTCTTCCCCCGTTTGTGAGTGATTATGGCTGGACATTCACACCTACTTGCAGCCGAAAAACCACCTCTCCCGCTTTTGATGATGTATTGTCCGGCATTCTAGTCTTTTCTATCACATTTTTCAGCAATTATGATCTGACATTCACACCTACTTGCAGTCGAACAGCTCTGCTCCCGCTTTTGATTATGTTCGGTTGGATATTCAAACCTTTTCTTAACTGCTTTTTACAAACTTTGGTCGGACGTTAACACCTTCTTGCAGCCGAACACCTCCGCTTCCGCTTTTGATGGTATATATTCGGGTATTCGAACCTTTTCTTACCCGCTTTTTACAAACCATGGTTTGTAAAACCTTCTTCTAGCTGAACAACTCCACTCCTGCTTTTGATGATTTATGGTTGGACATTCGCATCTTTTCCTACCCATTTTTCAGTAATTATGGGTGGATATTCACATCTTCTTGCAGCTGAACACCTCCTCTCCCGCTAATGATCATGTAAGGTTTGATATTCGAAAATTTTCTTTCATGTTTTAAAGCAATTATTAATGGACATTCACACCTACTTGCAGCCGAACACAACCTCTCTCGCTTTTGATGATGTATGGACCGGCATTCTTACCTTTTCTAACACATTTTTCAGCAATTATGGTCGGAGATTCACACCTACTCACAGCCGAACAACTCCGCTCCCGCATTTGATGGTGTATAGTCGGGCATTCTCACCCTTTCTCATCAGCTTTTTGCAAATTATGATCTGATATTCACACCTACTTGCAGTCGAACAGCTCTGCTCCCGCTTTTGATTATGTTTGGTTAGATATTCGAACCTTTTCTTAACTGCTTTTTACAAACTTTGGTCGGACGTTCACAATATCTTGCAGCCGAACACCTCCGCTTCCGCTTTTGATGGTGTATAGTCGGGCATTCGAGCCTTTTCTTACCCACCTATTACTTACTATGGTTGGACATTCAAACCTTCTTGTAGCCGAACACATCCGCTCCTGCTTTTGATGATGTATGATTTGGCATTCGCACCTTTTCTTACCCATTTTTCAGTAATTATTGGTCGGACATTCAGACCTGCTTGCACCTGAACACCTCTGCTCCCGCTTTTGATGGTGTATAGTCGGGCTTTCGAGCCTTTTCTTCCCCGATTTTTACAAATTATGGTTGGACATTCAGACCTTGCCGCCGAAAACCTCCGCTCCCTCTTTTGATCATACATTGTCGGGCATTCGCCCCTTGTCTTACACGGTTTTTACAAACTTTAGTCAGACATTCACACCTTGCAGCTGAACCACCTCCATTCCCTGTTTTGATCATGTGTGGTCTGGAAATACTACCTTTTCTTCCCCCGTTTGTGAGTAATTATGGCTGGACATTCACACCTACTTGCAGCCGAAAAACCACCTCTCCCGCTTTTGATGATGTATTGTCCGGCATTCTAGTCTTTTCTATCACATTTTTCAGCAATTATGATCTGACATTCACACCTACTTGCAGTCGAACAGCTCTGCTCCCGCTTTTGATTATGTTCGGTTGGATATTCAAACCTTTTCTTAACTGCTTTTTACAATATTTGGTCGGACGTTCACACCTTCTTGCAGCCGAACACCCCCACTTCCGCTTTTGATGGTATATATTAGTGCTGTCAAGAGATTAAAAAAAATTTGAGATGAATTAATTATGATCTGTAATTAATTGATCTAATTAATCTATTTTAATCTCACCTAATAGAAATGCTGAAAAAAGCCTTCAACTTGAGGTATTTCCATTTAAAATCATTACATTATTGCAGCAAATCAAAAGAGTGATAAATAACAAAAAAGCAGCTTTATGAAGTAATTTATGGTTTTTAACAGATTTGAACAGATGCTGTACGAGCCATTTACATTCCACTGTATTTGAGACTAGTCCCAAGCACTGCCTGCAACCTTTAGTTTCAAGCTTTTTTCAATCTCCAAATAATTAGAAAATAAAAATAAAATAAAACATCAAATCCATATAAAGTGCTGTAAGTTAACACATCAAAAAAACAGTAACAACACTTTTTAGATCAATAGAAGTACTGGACACTGAACTTGTTGCTTTTCCTCTGCTTCAGATAATATAAAATAAATAAAACAGAACCAGCAATCACAGTGCTGTTAGCACATCAAAAATAACATTGTTCATCATCACAAAATAAAGTGCTGAAATAACATCAAGCAATCACTTCTAATTGGGGTACAGATGACATGGCAGCTATGCTGACCTCATGCTTCTTATTTCTTCTTCTTCAGCCAGTCGCTGAGACAGACCAGCTTGGTCACATTTTCTGGAAGCAAGGCTGCCCTTTTCTTTTGTACTATGTGGCCTGCGAGACTAAACAGTCTCTCACAAGGTACGGAGGTTGCCGGGGAGGCCAGGTACTTGCGTGCCACGACTGACAGCTTTTCATAGGCTCCTGAGTGAGCATACCACCACTGCAGGGGACAGTCATCAATACTGATGCTGGGCTCTGCTCTGTAGCGCTGCAGCTCTCCGGACTCCATTCCATCTTCTTCTGAGTCAGACCCAAGCAGAAGAGCGCTTCTCCTCTTCTTCTGAGCTGGTTGATCATCCTCTGTGGAGGGCTGGAGAGTAGCTGCTCTTCTAGGCTCTGCTGCTTGGAGCATGTTTTCCAGACTGGTCCACACCTGAATGAATGAATGAATACATAGATGGACAGGTAGATTTATTTTATTTTGTGCAGCACTTTGTGTTGCATTTCCTATATGTAAAAAGTGCTATATAAATAAAGCTTGATTTGATAAAATTGGACTCAATAGTCCAGCTTATCCTTATAGTCTTTACTTGTTCCCTCTTTTCTCTTGGAAGACATTTCAAATCCTTGAAACGTGGATCCAGTGCTGTGGCCACCTTGAACCACGTCTCATTGACTACAGCTTGCCGTGCTTCCAGGTCCCTCTGGAAGGCATTCTTGAACTTCACCACATAGGCTGGATCATCATCAGTGATGTCCATGACACGGTCCAGATGGCGAAAAGCAGGCAGCACTACAGAGCAAGAGACGTAGGCCTCACCACCCAGCAGCTCAGTCACATACCTGTAGAGGTGGATAAGTTTGAAAAATAAACATCGCTGGACATTTAAATTTCCAATTTAATTGCCCCGAGAAGTACTACCTAATTTTCATTCATTTTTGGATGACACATGTGTAGTTTATTTCATTAAAATGGACAGGTGTTTATTTGGGCTTACCTGCATGGTTCAAGCAGGACCTCCAGCCTCTGCAGTTTCCCCCACTCAGCTTCGGTTAGCATGACCCATCTGTGGTTGTTCTGTTGGTCCAACGTAGCCTGGACAGCCTCTCGGTTGCATAGGAGGCGTGAGACCATTGCGAGTGTCGAATTCCACCTGGTTGGTACATCTTGTATAAGTTGCTCGCTTTTTTTTTCCATGTGCAACTTGTTGCTGGTTAAGTTCTGTGGTACTTGCAGGGCTTTGTTTGAAATGGCCAACAATCTTGCGGCACTTTGCTAGTACACCAGCAAACCCACTGCCATCGAGGCAGACTGTGATGGTCCTCTGGAGAATGTGAGCATTGCAGGCGATGTGCTCATATGGAAGGGCTCTCATAGCAGCCAGCATGTTTGCTGCGCTATCTGTATCGATGGTGGATATCTTATTTTCAATTCCCCAGTCATTTGCCACATTGAGGAACTGTTCGGCGCATTTATCAGCAAAGTGCCTGGTTTCTGTTTTCATGACGGTCAGCGCAAACGAGTTGAGGTTCCACTCACCATCAATAAAGTGTCCGGTCACCCCCAAATAGCTGTGGTTGCCAGCTGAGGTCCAGTGATCTCCGGTTATAGCAACAAAGTTGGGCGAATCCTCCACCAAAATCTCAAGTTTGTTTTTCTTTTCGCCGTCGTACATCTTGCTGATTTTGGTCGTCACTGTAGTCCTGCACGGTGGCTTGTATGATGGGTCATTGGACGCAGTTTGCAACACCTCTGTTAACCCCTCGTCTTCCACTATGTTTATCGGCCTGCAGTTCATCGCTATCCACTTGGCAAGAACATTCGTCAGCCTGTCGGTCGCAGACTTGCTCATACGCGGGATGTTCTCCTCGAGTTTAGTTTGGCGAAGAGCTTTGCTATAGATCGCTAAATTGCTAACGTTAGCTGTGGCTGCACTCGCGACTGGGTGCTTTGCGTTGATGTGGTAGGCTAAACTTGAGCTACTTCGGTGGTAAGCAAACTCCTTCTTACAAAGAATGCAGATCACTCTACCTTTATCAATGGTGCCGTCGAGGCGTTTGTGAAATGTAAATTTTCCATTCATTGGACCGACAACTCTTACATGCTCCTCCATTTTCAAGTCTCCTCACCTTGCCCAACTACAGTGGGAGCCTATCAGCTTATCCCAAACCATCCAAACACAATGACAGCCAATCAATGTCCACTTCAGGGTGTGACAGACCATTGATTTCCAACCCAAGTACAAGAAGCCCAACGTATAAAAACGGATTTTAAAAAAAGGCAACTGGCATTCAGAAACAGCAAAATTAGAGATTAAAAATTAGATTAACGTGATTAAAAAATATAACGCACTAAAAATCCCTGTAATTAATTAATCTCCATTAACGCGATAATTTGACAACCCTGGTATATATTCGGGTATTCGAACCTTCTCTTACCCGCTTTTTACAAACCATGGTTGGACTTTCATACCTTCTTGTAGCTGAACAACTCCACTCCTGCTTTTGATGATTTATGGTTGGACATTCGCATCTTTCCCTACCCATTTTTCAGTAATTATGGGTGGATATTCACATCTTCTTGCAGCTGAACACCTCCTCTCCCGCTAATGATCATGTAAGGTTTGATATTCGAAAATTTTCTTTCATGTTTTAAAGCAATTATTAATGGACATTCACACCTACTTGCAGCCGAACACCACCTCTCCCGCTTTTGATGATGTATGGACCGGCATTCTTACCTTTTCTAACACATTTTTCAGCAATTATGGTTGGAGAATCACACCTACTCACAGCCGAAAAACTCCGCTACCGCATTTGATGGTGTATAGTCGGGATTTCTCACCCTTTCTCATCAGCTTTTTGCAAATTATTCTCTGACATTCACACCTACTTGCAGTCGAACAGCTCTGCTCCCGCTTTTGATTATGTTTGGTTAGATATTCGAACCTTTTCTTAACTGCTTTTTTACAAACTTTGGTCGGACGTTCACACCTTCTTGCAGCCGAACACCTCCGCTCCCTCTTTTGTTGGTGTATGTTCGGGCATTCGAACCTTTTCTTACCCGCTTTTTACAAACCAGGGTCGGACTTTCACACCTTTTAGTAGCCGAACAACTCCGCTCCCGCTATTGATTGTGTACAGTCGGGTATTTTAACCTTTTCTTACCCGCTTTTTACCAACTATGGTCGGACATTCACACCTTCGTACAGCGGAACACCTCCGCTCCCTCTTTTGATGGTGTATGTTCGGGTATTCAAACCTTTTCTTACCCGCTTTTTCCAAACTATGGTCGGCTATTCACAGCTTCCTCTCCACCATACTTGTATGGTTGGATATTCACACCCACTTGCATCCGAAGACCTCTGCCCCAAATTTTGTTGATATTTAGTCGGACATTCGCACCTTACCCGCTTTTGGCAAACTATGGCCTTCTTGCAGCCAAACACCTCTGATCTCGCTTTTGATGATGTAAGGTTGGGCATTCAGACCTTGCTTCACCTGCTTTTCACCAAATATAGTCGGATATTCACACCTTCTTGCAGCCGAACACTTCCGCTCCACCTTTTAGTGTTCTATCACACCTTTTTTTCACCGCATTTTATACATTATGGTTGGAAATTTTCAACCACTCTCATCCGAAGACCTCTCCTCCCGCTTTCTTTAATATATTTGAACTTTAGTCGGACATTCAAACCTTCTTGCAGTTGAACCACCTCCGCTCCCTGTTTTGATCATATATGGTCTGGCAATACTACCTTTTCTTACCCGTTTGTGAGTAATTATGGCTGGACATTCACACCTACTTGCAGCCGAACACAACCTCTCTCGTTTTTGATGATGTATGGACCGGCATTTTTACCTATTCTAACACATTTTTCAGCAATTATGGTCGGAGATTCACACCTACTCACAGCCGAACAACTCCGCTCCCGCATTTGATGATGTATAGTCGGGCATTCTCACCCTTTCTCATCAGCTTTTTGAAAATTATGATCTGACATTCACACCTACTTCCAGTCGAACAGCTCTGCTCCCGCTTTTGATTATGTTTGGTTAGATATTCGAACCTTTTCTTAACTGCTTTTTACAAACTTTGGTCGGACGTTCACAATATCTTGCAGCCGAACACCTCCGCTTCCGCTTTTGATGGTGTATATTCGGGCATACGAACCTTTTCTTACCCGCTTTTTACAAACCAAGGTCGGACTTTCACACCTTCTCTTAGCTGAACAACTCCGCTCCCTCTTTTGATTGTGTACAGTCGGGTAATTTAACCTTTTCTTACCCGCTTTTTACCATCTATGGTCGGACATTCACACCGTCTTACAGCGGAACACCTCCGCTCCCTCTTTTGATGATGTATGGTTAGGCATTCGCACCTTCTCTCACCCGCCTTTTACTATGGTCGGCCATTCACAGCTTCCTCTCCACCATACTTGTATGTTGGGATATTCACACCCACTTGCATCTGAAGACCTCCGCTTCCGCTTTTGATTGGAACTGACAACATAAGAAGTCCGGACATACTTTGATAGTATATGAATAAGTGGGTAGCTACTGACAAGCATTAAGCATGTCACACAGCCCAAACATATAACATTTCAGGACACACCACACAGTTAACAACCACAGTGAAGCGTGTCAAAGCCCAAACATGTAACATTCAACAGGACACTTACACAACACATTCAAATCAAACAGTCAGACAACATACAAGAACATATACCCCAGCCGGCATTGCTCCCTGCCTATTTTCGTACAGCACACTATGTGTGCGCACACCTTTATTCACAAACTCTTCAACTTATACTCTTTTACCGAAGTTGCTACAGCTCGATTGGCCGAATACCCTTTGATCCTATTTCGGTGAATTTGACATCTGCCTTACATATAACAGATTAGCGGTTTAGCAGTTTTAATTTAGTTTGAGTGAAGGAATTCATTTTATAGCAAAATCCGAAATCGTGAAGAACTCATGAAAGTAAGCTTATTCTCGGATTCCTGAAACTTTAGATTTGCTCTTTCTTTTACTGCAAAGTACACGTTGTTTTTTTTGTTTAAATCTTTCTAGACATGGTAAATATTAAGGACAAAGCAGTTTTCACATAGTTTGAGTGAAGGAATTCATTTTATAGATAAAATCCCAAGAGTCTGATGGGAAAAGAGAGTGAATGCGAAGTAGACTTTAACACGGCTATGGGAGCGAGCCGAGTGTGGGCTAACCAGGAGAATTGCTTGAAAGAAATGCGACCCCGAATGAGCGGTCAGAACAAAGCCTCAATACGGGATTCTCGTGGTGTTTTTGTTGCTGCCTTGTCTTTTGCACAAAGTAAAAGACATGGCAGCCATCGAATAGGGCCCGATTGTTCCTACTTGGTCAGCCGAGGAGCAAGGGGGGGGGGGGGGCAAGTGTCTCAACCAAGCAAAGCTCACCATGGGGAAGGTGGCTATGCCAACAAGCCTGATGCCCTGCTCCCGCAGTGACGGATAATCGTACTCTGGTTTCTCTTCATAACGTACAAGTCTTTCGCCTTTTACTAAAGATTTCTGTGGAGAGCAGCACTAATGAGTTGTTTCTATTTTTGGCAGGCTTTACCTTTGCGGGTGAAGCCCTTTCTGTCTGTGCAAAAGAAATCTTGTTACTGTGCAGAGTGACTTCTCTGAGTAGAGTCGCCTTACTTGTTGCGACTGTGCCGATGTTCGAAGCTGGAGTGCAAAGTTGTTGCTTGAATGGTGCTTGCTGGAGCGTGCGGGAGTGCAAAGTTATACCATTTAAAAGGGCTGAAGAGTGCTCAGTGCAGCGGGTGGGCGACACTCTGGCCACCTTGAAAACCGAGGTTACATCCACTACCAGGGGCAGCCCAAGTTCTGCCGCAAGTGTGGTGAGCATGGGCACCTGGTTGAGGCTTGTACCAAGGTGTTATGTGGGAAGAGCAGAGAAATTGGGCAAACTTTTGGAGAGTGTCCAAATGGCAGGAAATGTAATCTCTGTGGAGAATTAAATCACCTCTTCAGAGATTGCCCTAAATCTTTTGCCAACAAATTAAAGACGGTAAAGCCACAGTCAAGCCAACAAAGAGAAGGACCAAAGGTGGCAGTTGGTGAACAAAGTGAAGAGGTTGACCCAATAAATTCAAACTTCCCGCCAAAAGCTTGGATTGGAAGTGAGGAGCAAAAAGGGGAGGGGCCTGTACAGGCCTCACCACTCAGTGTTGAAGTCTGTGAGAATTCACAGGCAGAGGGTGGAGCTACGCTAAATGAGGATGAAGAGCAGACAGGTGAGTCTAGTGAAGATACTCACCTCCCCGAAGGTCAACAGAAGGTCAATTTGTTGATAGGCATTCATTTATTTCTTCACTTCTGATGAAGTTTCAACAATAAACAACAAACTTTGTATTATTAGAAAGAACCAGAATCATTCTTCAGGAATCCGAAAATAAGCTCTATTTTATGAGTTATGCACGAATTCGGATTCTCCTATAAAACGAATTCATTAACTCAAACCAAGTTAAGACTGCTTTGTCCTTCATATTTATTCATGTCTAATCAAGTTTCAACGATAAACAACGTTGTACTTTGTAGAATGAGAAAGAACTTCTTCAGCAATAAGCATCTCTCGACATATGACGAAGTACAGATTTTGCTATAAAATTAATTCCTTCTATCAGCCTGACTTAAAACTGTTTGTCCTCCTTATTTATCCACTTCAAATCAAGTTTCAACAAATAAAAAAAAGTTGTAGTTTGAGAAAGTACAACTTAATCTTCAGCAATCAGTATAAAAAGAGGTGCAAATGCCAACCATACATACCTACAAGGTGGAGCGGAAGTATTCAGCTGCAAGTAGGTGTGAATGTTCGACTATAATTTGTAAAAAGCGGGTAAGAAAAGGTTCGAATGCCCGACTATATATTAACAAAAGCGGGAGGAGAGGTCTTCGGATGAGAGTGGGTGAGAATTTCCAACCATAATCTATAAAATACGGTGAAAAAAAATATGTGAATGCCTCATAGAACACTAAAAGCGGAAGTGTTCGGCTGCAAGAAGGTGTGAATGTCCGACTATATTTGGTGAAAAGCAGGTGAAGCAAGGTCTGAATGCCCAACCTTATATCATCAAAAGCGAGATCAGAGGTGTTTGGCTGCAAGAAGGCCATAGTTTTCCAAAAGCGGGTAAGGTGCGAATGTCCGACTAAATATCAACAAAATTTGGGGCGGAGGTCTTCGGATGCAAGTGGGTGTGAATATCCCACCATACAAGTATGGTGGAGAGGAAGCTGTAAATAGCCGACCATAGTTTGGAAAAAGCGGGTAAGAAAAGGTTTGAATGCCCGAACATACACCATCAAAAGAGGGAAGCGGAGGTGTTCCGCTGTACGAAGGTGTGAATGTCCGACCATACTTGGTAAAAAGCGGGTAAGAAAAGGTTAAAATACCCGACTGTACACAATCAATAGCGGGAGCGGATGTGTTCGGCTACAAGAAGATGTGAAAGTCCGACCATGGTTTGTAAAAAGCGGGTAAGAAAAGGTGCGAATGTCCGACAATGTATGATCAAAAGAGAGAGCGGAGGTTTTCGGATACAAGAAGGTTTGAATGTCCCACCATAGTTTGTAAAAAGCGGGTAAGAAAAGGTTCGAATGCCCGACTATACACCATCAAAAGCGGGAATAGAGGTGTTCCGCTGTAAGACGGTGTGAATGTCCGACCATAGTTGGTAAAAAGCGGGTAAGAAAAGGTTAAAATACCCGACTGTACACAATCAATAGCGGGAGCGGAGTTGTTCGGCTACAAGAAGGTGTGAAAGTCCGACCATGGTTTGTAAAAACCGGGAAGAAAAGGCTCGAAAGCCCGACTATACACCATCAAAAAGAAGGTTTGAATGTCCATCAATAATTGCTTTAAAACAAGAAAGTAAATTTTCGAATATCAAACCGCACATGATCATAAGCGGGAGAGGAGGTGTTCGGCTGCAAGAAGGTGTGAAAGTCCGACCATGGTTTGTAAAAACCGGGAAGAAAAGGCTCGAAAGCCCGACTATACACCATCAAAAAGAAGGTTTGAATGTCCATCAATAATTGCTTTAAAACAAGAAAGTAAATTTTCGAATATCAAACCGCACATGATCATAAGCGGGAGAGGAGGTGTTCGGCTGCAAGAAGGTGTGAATGTCCACCCATAATTCATGAAAAATGGGTAAAAAAAAAGGTGCGAATGCCTAACAATACATTATCAAAAGCAGGTGTGAATGTCAGATCATAATTTGTAAAAAGCTGATGAGAAAGGGTGAGAATGCCCGACTATACACCATCAAATGCGGGAGCGGAGGTGTTCGGCTCTGAGTAGGTGTGAATGTCCGACCATAATTGCTGAAGAATGTATTAGAAAAGGTAAGAATGCTGGACCATACATCATCAAAAGCGGGAGAGGTGGTGTTCGGCTGCAAAAAGGTGTGACTGTTCGACTAAAGTTTGTAAAAAGTGGGTAAGACAAGGTGCGAATGCCTGACAATGTATGATCAAAAGCGGGAGCGGAGGTGTTCAGCTGCAAGAAGGTCTACATGTCCATCAATAATTGCTAGAAAACATGAAAGAAACTTTTCGAAAATCAAACCGCACATGATCATAAGTGGGATAGGAGGTGTTCAGCTGCAAGGTGTGAATGTCCACCCATAATTCCTGAAAAATGGGCAAAAAAAAGGTGTGAATGCCCAACCATACATCATCAAAAGCAGGAGTGGAAGTGTTCGGCTACAAGAAGGTGTGAACGTCCAACCAAAATATGTAAAAAGAAGTTAAGAAAAGGTTCGAATATCCAACCAAACATAATCAAAAGCGGGAGCAGAGCTGTTCGACTGCAAGTAGGTGTGAATGTCAGATCATAATTTGCAAAAAGCTGATGAGAAAGGGTGAGAATGCCCGACTATACATCATCAAAAGCGGGAGCGGAGTTGTTCGGCTGTGAGTAGGTGTGAATCTCCGACCATAATTGCTGAAAAATGTGTTAGAAAAGGTAAAAATGCCAGTCCATACATCATCAAAAGCGAGAGAGGTTGTGTTCGACTGCAAGTAGGTGTGAATGTCCAGCCATAATTACTCACAAACGGGTAAGAAAAGGTAGTAGCCAGACCATATATGATCAAAACAGGGAGCGGAGGTGGTTCAGCTGCAAGAAGGTTTGAATGTCAAACTAAAGTTCAAATATATTAACAAAAGCGGGAGGAGAGGTCTTCGGATGAGAGTGGTTGAAAATTTCCAACCATAATGTATAAAATGCGGTGAAAAAAAAGGTGTGATAGAACACTAAAAGGTGGAGCGGAAGTGTTCGGCTGCAAGAAGGTGTGAATGTCCGACTATATTTGGTGAAAAGCAGGTGAAGCAAGGTCTGAATGCCCAACCTTACATCATCAAAAGCAAGATCAGAGTTGTTTGGCTGCAAGAAGGCCATAGTTTGCCAAAAGCGGGTAAGGTGCGAATGTCCGACTAAATATCAACAAAATTTGGGGCGGAGGTCTTCGGATGCAAGTGGGTGTTAATATCCCACCATACAAGTATGGTGGGTGGAGAGGAAGCTGTGAATAGCCGACCATAGTTTGGAAAAAGCGGGTAAGAAAAGGTTTGAATGCCCGAACATACACCATCAAAAGAGGGAGCGGAGGTGTTCCGCTGTACGAAGGTGTGAATGTCCAACCATACTTGGTAAAAAGCGGGTAAGAAAAGGTTAATATACCCGACTGTACACAATCAATAGCGGGAGCGGATGTGTTCGGCTACAAGAAGGTGTGACAGTCCGACCATGGTTTGTAAAAAGCCGGTAAGAAAAGGTGCGAATGTCCGACAATGTATGATCAAAAGAGAGAGCGGAGGTTTTCGGATACACGAAAGTTTGAATGTCCTACCATAGTTTGTAAATAGCGGGTAAGAAAAGGTTCAAATGCCCGACTATACACCATAAAAAGCGGGAGCTGAGGTGTTCCGCTGTAAGACGGTGTGAATGTCCGACCATAGTTGGTAAAAAGCGGGTAAGAAAAGGTTAAAATACCCGACTGTACAAAATCAATAGCGAGAGCGGAGTTGTTCGGCTACAAGACGGTGTGAAAGTACGACCATGGTTTGTAAAAAGCAGTTAAGAAAAGGTTCGAATATCCAACCAAACATAATCAAAAGCGGGAGCAGAGCTGTTCGACTGCAAGTAGGTGTGAATGTCCAGCCATAATTACTCACAAACGGGGGAAGAAAAGGTAGTATTGCCAGACCATACATGATCAAAACAGGGAGCGGAGGTTCAGCTGCAAGGTGTGAATGTCTGACTATAGTTTGTAAAAAGCGGGTAAGACAAGGTGCGAATGCCCGACAATGTATGATCAAAAGAGAGAGCGGAGGTGTTCGGCTGCAAGGTCTGAATGTCCAACCATAATTTGTAAAAACCGGGTAAGAAAAGGCTCGAAAGCCCGACTATACATCATCAAAAGCGGGAGCGGAGGTGTTCAGCTGCAAGAAGGTGTGAATGTTCGACTAAAGTTTGTAAAAAGCTGGTAAGACAAGGAGCGATGTCAAGACATTGTATGATCAAAAGCGGGAGCGGAGGTGTCCAGCTGTGAGTAGGTGTGAATGTCCGACCATAATTGCTGAAAAATGTGTTAGAAAAGGTAAGAATACTGGACCATACATCATCAAAAGCGGGAGAGGTGGTGTTCGGCTGCAAGAAGGTGTGAAAGTCCAACAATGGTTTGTAAAAAGCGGGTAAGAAAAGGTTAAAATACCCGACTGTACACAATCAATAGCGGGAGCGGATGTGTTCGGCTACAAGAAGATGTGAAAGTCCGACCATGGTTTGTAAAAAGCGGGTAAGAAAAGGTGCGAATGTCCGACAATGTATGATCAAAAGAGAGAGCGGAGGTTTTCGGATACAAGAAGGTTTGAATGTCCCACCATAGTTTGTAAAAAGCGGGTAAGAAAAGGTTCGAATGCCCGACTATACACCATCAAAAGCGGGAGCAGAGGTTTTCCGCTGTAAGACGGTGTGAATGTCCGACCATAGTTGGTAAAAAGCGGGTAAGAAAAGGTTAAAATACCCGACTGTAAACAATCAATAGCGGGAGCGGAGTTGTACGGCTACAAGAAGGTGTGAAAGTCCGACCATGGTTTGTAAAAACCGGGAAGAAAAGGCTCGAAAGCCCGACTATACACCATCAAAAAGAAGGTTTGAATGTCCATCAATAATTGCTTTAAAACAAGAAAGTAAATTTTCGAATATCAAACCGCACATGATCATAAGCGGTAGAGGAGGTGTTCGGCTGCAAGAAGGTGTGAATGTCCACCCATAATTCATGAAAAATGGGTAAAAAAAAAGGTGCGAATGCCTAACAATACATTATCAAAAGCAGGTGTGAATGTCAGATCATAATTTGTAAAAAGCTGATGAGAAAGGGTGAGAATGCCCGACTATACACCATCAAATGCGGGAGCGGAGGTGTTCGGCTCTGAGTAGGTGTGAATGTCCGACCATAATTGCTGAAGAATGTGTTAGAAAAGGTAAGAATGCTGGACCATACATCATCAAAAGCGGGAGAGGTGGTGTTCGTCTGCAAAAAGGTGTGACTGTTCGACTAAAGTTTGTAAAAAGTGGGTAAGACAAGGTGCGAATGCCTGACAATGTATGATCAAAAGCGGGAGCGGAGGTGTTCTGCTGCAAGAAGGTCTACATGTCCATCAATAATTGCTAGAAAACATGAAAGAAACTTTTCGAAAATCAAACCGCACATGATCATAAGTGGGATAGGAGGTGTTCAGCTGCAAGGTGTGAATGTCCAACCATAATTCCTGAAAAATGGGCAAAAAAAAGGTGTGAATGCCCAACCATACATCATCAAAAGCAGGAGTGGAAGTGTTCGGCTACAAGAAGGTGTGAACGTCCAACCAAAATATGTAAAAAGAAGTTAAGAAAAGGTTCGAATATCCAACCAAACATAATCAAAAGCGGGAGCAGAGCTGTTCGACTGCAAGTAGGTGTGAATATCAGATCATAATTTGCAAAAAGCTGATGAGAAAGGGTGAGAATGCCCGACTATACATCATCAAATGCGGGAGCGGAGTTGTTCGGCTGTGAGTAGGTGTGAATCTCCGACCATAATTGCTGAAAAATGTGTTAGAAAAGGTAAAAATGCCGGTCCATACATCATCAAAAGCGAGAGAGGTTGTGTTTGACTGCAAGTAGGTGTGAATGTCCAGCCATAATTACTCACAAACGGGTAAGAAAAGGTAGTAGCCAGACCATATATGATCAAAACAGGGAGCGGAGGTGGTTCAGCTGCAAGAAGGTTTGAATGTCAAACTAAAGTTCAAATATATTAACAAAAGCGGGAGGAGAGGTCTTCGGATGAGAGTGGTTGAAAATTTCCAACCATAATGTATAAAATGCGGTGAAAAAAAAGGTGTGATAGAACACTAAAAGGTGGAGCGGAAGTGTTCGGCTGCAAGAAGGTGTGAATGTCCGACTATATTTGGTGAAAAGCAGGTGAAGCAAGGTCTGAATGCCCAACCTTACATCATCAAAAGCAAGATCAGAGTTGTTTGGCTGCAAGAAGGCCATAGTTTGCCAAAAGCGGGTAAGGTGCGAATGTCCGACTAAATATCAACAAAATTTGGGGCGGAGGTATTCGGATGCAAGTGGGTGTGAATATCCCTATATACAAGTATGGTGGGTGGAGAGGAAGCTGTGAATAGCCGACCATAGTTTGGAAAAAGCGGGTAAGAAAAGGTTTGAATGCCCGAACATACACCATCAAAAGAGGGAGCGGAGGTGTTCCGCTGTACGAAGGTGTGAATGTCCAACCATACTTGGTAAAAAGCGGGTAAGAAAAGGTTAATATACCCGACTGTACACAATCAATAGCGGGAGCGGATGTGTTCGGCTACAAGAAGGTGTGACAGTCCGACCATGGTTTGTAAAAAGCCGGTAAGAAAAGGTGCGAATGTCCGACAATGTATGATCAAAAGAGAGAGTGGAGGTTTTCGGATACACGAAAGTTTGAATGTCCTACCATAGTTTGTAAATAGCGGGTAAGAAAAGGTTCAAATGCCCGACTATACACCATAAAAAGCGGGAGCGGAGGTGTTCCGCTGTAAGACGGTGTGAATGTCCGACCATAGTTGGTAAAAAGCGGGTAAGAAAAGGTTAAAATACCCGACTGTACAAAATCAATAGCGAGAGCGGAGTTGTTCGGCTACAAGACGGTGTGAAAGTACGACCATGGTTTGTAAAAAGCAGTTAAGAAAAGGTTCGAATATCCAACCAAACATAATCAAAAGCGGGAGCAGATCTGTTCGACTGCAAGTAGGTTTGAATGTCCAGCCATAATTAATCACAAACGGAGGAAGAAAAGGTAGTATTGCCAGACCATACATGATCAAAACAGGGAGCGGAGGTTCAGCTGCAAGGTGTGAATGTCTGACTATTGTTTGTAAAAAGCGGGTAAGACAAGGTGCGAATGCCCGACAATGTATGATCAAAAGAGAGAGCGGAGGTGTTCGGCTGCAAGGTCTGAATGTCCAACCATAATTTGTAAAAACCGGGTAAGAAAAGGCTCGAAAGCCCGACTATACATCATCAAAAGCGGGAGCGGAGGTGTTCAGCTGCAAGAAGGTGTGAATGTTCGACTAAAGTTTGTAAAAAGCTGGTAAGACAAGGAGCGATGTCCCGACATTGTATGATCAAAAGTGGGAGCGGAGGTGTCCAGCTGTGAGTAGGTGTGAATGTCCGACCATAATTGCTGAAAAATGTGTTAGAAAAGGTAAGAATACTGGACCATACATCATCAAAAGCGGGAGAGGTGGTGTTCGGATGCAAGAAGGTGTGAAAGTCCAACAATGGTTTGTAAAAAGCGGGTAATAAAAGGTTCGAATGCCCGAATATACATCATCAAAAGCGGAAGCGGAGGTGTTCGGATGCAAGAAGGTGTGAACGTCCGACCAAAGTTTGTAAAAAGCAGTGAAAAGCGAGAAAAAGCTTTTCGTGAGTTTTGCATGATTTGGGATTTTGCTTATAAAATGCATTACTTCACTCAAACTATGTTAAAACTGATTTGTCCTTCATATTTACCATGTCTAGAAAGATTTAAACAAAAAAACAACGTTGTACTTTGCAGTAAAAGAAAGAGCAAATCTAAAGTTTCAGGAATCCGAGTATAAGCCTGCTTTCATGAGTTCTGCACGATTTCGGATTTTGCTATAAAATGAATTGCTTTGCTCAAACCAAGTTAAAACTGCTTTGTCCTTCCATATTCATCAATGTCTAGATCGACTTCAACAAAGAAAAACATTGGACTTTGCAGTAGAAGAAGTTGAAATCCATCTACACATTGATAAATACGAAGGACAAAGCAGTTCCCACTTGCCCATAAGAAAATAAGCTTATTCTCGGATTCCTGATCCTTCAGTTTTGCTCTTTCTTCTACTGCAAAATACAATGTTGTTCTTTGTTGAAGTCGATCTAGACATTGATAAATATGAATGAAAAAGTAGTTTTAACTTGGTTTGAGTGAATGAATTCATTTTATACATAAAATCCGAAATCGTGCAGAACTCATGAAAATAAGCTTATTCTCGGATTCCTAAAACTTTTGATTGGCTCTTTCTTTTACTGCAAAGTACAACGTTGTTTTTTTGTTTAAATCTATCGAGACATTGATAAATATGAAGGTAAAAGCCGTTTTAACATAGTTTGAGTGAAGGAATTGATTTTATAGATAAAATCCCAAATCATGCAGAACTCCTCAAAAGGGGTGTATGGCTTAATCACAAGTGTGGCTCTTTCTCATCCAGGGTAGTATGAGGAAGTTTATGCTTGAAATATATGTAGAAATGGGTACATATGAAGGACAAAGCAGTGTTAACTTAGTTTGAGTGAAGGAATTAATTTTATACATAAAATCCCAAATCATGCAGAACGTATGAAAAGAAGCTTATTCTCGGATTCCTGATCCTTCAGTTTTGCTCTTTCTTCTACTGCAAAATACAATGTTGTTCTTTGTTGAAGTCGATCTAGACATTAATAAATATGAAGGAAAAAGAAGTTTTAACTTGGTTTGAGTGAATGAATTCATTTTATACATAAAATCCGAAATCGTGCAGAACTCATGAAAATAAGCTTATTCTCGGATTCCTAAAACTTTTGATTTGCTCTTTCTTTTATTGCAAAGTACAACGTTGTTTTTTTGTTTAAATCTATCGAGACATTGATAAATATGAAGGTAAAAGCCGTTTTAACATAGTTTGAGTGAAGGAATTAATTTTATAGATAAAATCCCAAACCATGCAGAACTCCTCAAAAGGGGCGTATGGCTTAATCACAAGTGTTGCTCTTTCTCATTCAGGGTAGTATGAGGAAGTTTATGCTTGAAATATATGTAGAAATGGGTACATATGAATGACAAAGCAGTGTTAACTTAGTTTGCGTGAAGGAATTCATTTTATACATAAAATCCGAAATCGTGCAGAACTCATGAAAATAAGCTTATTCTCGGATTCCTAAAACTTTTGATTTGCACTTTCTTTTACTGCAAAGTACAACGTTGTTTTTTGTTGAAATCTATCTAGACATTGATAAATACCAGTCGAAACTCTGCTGCCGCTTTTGATAATTTATGGTTGGGCATTCTTACCTTTTCTTACCCGCTTTTTACAAATTATGATCTTACATTCACACCTACTTGCAGTCGAACACCTTCTCATCCACTTATGAACATGTGCGGTTGGGCTTTCGCACCTTTTCTTACCCATTTTTCAGTAATTATGGGTGGACATTCAGACCTTCTTGCAGCCGAAAACCTCCACTCCTCTTTTGATCATACATTGTGGGGAATTCACACCTTGTCTTACCCGCTTTTTACAAACTTTAGTCGGACATTCAAACCTTCTTGCAGCTGAACCACCTCCGCTCCCTGTTTTGATCATATATGGTCTGGCAATAGTACCCTTTCTTACCCGTTTGTGAGTAATTATGGCTGGACATTCACACCTACTTGCAGCCGAACACAACCTCTCCCGCTTTTGGTGATATATGGTCCGGCATTCTTACCTTTTCTAACACATTTTTAAGCAATTATGGTTGTAGAATCACACCTACTCACAGCCGAACAACTCCGCTCCCACATTTGATAGTGTATAGTCGGGCATTCTCACCCTTTCTCAACAGCTTTTTGCAAATTATGATCTGATATTCACACCTACTTGCAGTCGAACAGCTCTGCTCCCGCTTTTGATTATGTTTGGTTGGATATTCGAACATTTTCTTAACTGCTTTTTACAAACTTTGGTCGGACGTTCACACCGTCTTGCAGCCGAACACCTCCGCTTCCGCTTTTGATGGTATATAGTCGGGTATTCGAGCCTTTTCTTACCCGCTTTTTACAAACCATGGTTGGACTTTCATACCTTCTTGTAGCTGAACAACTCCAATCCTGCTTTTGATGATTTATGGTTGGACATTAGCATCTTTTCCTACCCATTTTTCAGTAATTATGGGTGGATATTCACATCTTCTTGCAGCTGAACACCTCCTCTCCCGCTAATGATCATGTAAGGTTTGATATTCGAATATTTTCTTTAATGTTTTAAAGCAATTATTAATGGACATTCACACCTACTTGCAGCCGAACACAACCTCTCTCGCTTTTGATGATGTATGGACCGGCATTCTTACCTTTTCTAACACATATTTCAGCAATTATGGTCGGAGATTCACACCTACTCACAGCCGAACAACTCCGCTCCCGCATTTGATGGTGTATAGTCGGGCATTCTCACCCTTTCTCATCAGCTTTTTGCAAATTATGATCTGATATTCACACCTACTTGCAGTCGAACAGCTCTGCTCCCGCTTTTGATTATGTTTGGTTAGATATTCGAACCTTTTCTTAACTGCTTTTTACAAACTTTGGTCGGATGTTCACAATATCTTGCAGCCGAACACCTCCGCTTCCGCTTTTGGTGGTGTATAGTCGGGCATTCGAGCCTTTTCTTACCCACCTATTACTTACTATGGTTGGACATTCAAACCTTCTTGTAGCCGAACACATCCGCTCCTGCTTTTGATGATGTATGATTTGGCATTCGCACCTTTTCTTACCCATTTTTCAGTAATTATTGGTCGGACATTCAGACCTGCTTGCACCTGAACACCTCTGCTCCCGCTTTTGATGGTGTATAGTCGGGCTTTCGAGCCTTTTCTTCCCCGATTTTTACAAATTATGGTTGGACATTCAGACCTTGCAGCCGAAAACCTCCGCTCCCTCTTTTGATCATACATTGTCGGGCATTCGCCCCTTGTCTTACACGGTTTTTACAAACTTTAGTCAGACATTCACACCTTGCAGCTGAACCACCTCCATTCCCTGTTTTGATCATGTGTGGTCTGGAAATACTACCTTTTCTTCCCCCGTTTGTGAGTAATTATGGCTGGACATTCACACCTACTTGCAGCCGAAAAACCACCTCTCCCGCTTTTGATGATGTATTGTCCGGCATTCTAGTCTTTTCTATCACATTTTTCAGCAATTATGATCTGACATTCACACCTACTTGCAGTCGAACAGCTCTGCTCCCGCTTTTGATTATGTTCGGTTGGATATTCAAACCTTTTCTTAACTGCTTTTTACAATATTTGGTCGGACGTTCACACCTTCTTGCAGCCGAACACCCCCACTTCTGCTTTTGATGGTATATATTCGGGTATTCGAACCTTCTCTTACCCGCTTTTTACAAACCATGGTTGGACTTTCATACCTTCTTGTAGCTGAACAACTCCACTCCTGCTTTTGATGATTTATGGTTGGACATTCGCATCTTTTCCTACCCATTTTTCAGTAATTATGGGTGGATATTCACATCTTCTTGCAGCTGAACACCTCCTCTCCCGCTAATGATCATGTAAGGTTTGATATTCGAAAATTTTCTTTCATGTTTTAAAGCAATTATTAATGGACATTCACACCTACTTGCAGCCGAACACCACCTCTCCCGCTTTTGATGATGTATGGACCGGCATTCTTACCTTTTCTAACACATTTTTCAGCAATTATGGTTGGAGAATCACACCTACTCACAGCCGAACAACTCCGCTACCGCATTTGATGGTGTATAGTCGGGATTTCTCACCCTTTCTCATCAGCTTTTTGCAAATTATTCTCTGACATTCACACCTACTTGCAGTCGAACAGCTCTGCTCCCGCTTTTGATTATGTTTGGTTAGATATTCGAACCTTTTCTTAACTGCTTTTTTACAAACTTTGGTCGGACGTTCACACCTTCTTGCAGCCGAACACCTCCTCTCCCTCTTTTGTTGGTGTATGTTCGGGCATTCGAACCTTTTCTTACCCGCTTTTTACAAACCAGGGTCGGACTTTCACACTTTTAGTAGCCGAACAACTCCGCTCCCGCTATTGATTGTGTACAGTCGGGTATTTTAACCTTTTCTTACCCGCTTTTTACCAACTATGGTCGGACATTCACACCTTCGTACAGCGGAACACCTCCACTCCCTCTTTTGATGGTGTATGTTCGGGTATTCAAACCTTTTCTTACCCGCTTTTTCAAAACTATGGTCGGCTATTCACAGCTTCCTCTCCACCATACTTGTATGGTTGGATATTCACACCCACTTGCATCCGAAGACCTCTGCCCCAAATTTTGTTGATATTTAGTCGAACATTCGCACCTTACCCGCTTTTGGCAAACTATGGCCTTCTTGCAGCCAAACACCTCTGATCTCGCTTTTGATGATGTAAGGTTGGGCATTCAGACCTTGCTTCACCTGCTTTTCACCAAATATAGTCGGATATTCACACCTTCTTGCAGCCGAACACTTCCGCTCCACCTTTTAGTGTTCTATCACACCTTTTTTTCACCGCATTTTATACATTATGGTTGGAAATTTTCAACCACTCTCATCCGAAGACCTCTCCTCCCGCTTTCTTTAATATATTTGAACTTTAGTCGGACATTCAAACCTTCTTGCAGCTGAACCACCTCCGCTCCCTGTTTTGATCATATATGGTCTGGCAATACTACCTTTTCTTACCCGTTTGTGAGTAATTATGGCTGGACATTCACACCTACTTGCAGCCGAACACAACCTCTCTCGCTTTTGATGATGTATGGACCGGCATTTTTACCTATTCTAACACATTTTTCAGCAATTATGGTCGGAGATTCACACCTACTCACAGCCGAACAACTCCGCTCCCGCATTTGATGATGTATAGTCGGGCATTCTCACCCTTTCTCATCAGCTTTTTGAAAATTATGATCTGACATTCACACCTACTTCCAGTCGAACAGCTCTGCTCCCGCTTTTGATTATGTTTGGTTAGATATTCGAACCTTTTCTTAACTGCTTTTTACAAACTTTGGTCGGACGTTCACAATATCTTGCAGCCGAACACCTCCGCTTCCGCTTTTGATGGTGTATATTCGGGCATACGAACCTTTTCTTACCCGCTTTTTACAAACCAAGGTCGGACTTTCACACCTTCTCTTAGCTGAACAACTCCGCTCCCTCTTTTGATTGTGTACAGTCGGGTAATTTAACCTTTTCTTACCCGCTTTTTACCATCTATGGTCGGACATTCACACCGTCTTACAGCGGAACACCTCCGCTCCCTCTTTTGATGATGTATGGTTAGGCATTCGCACCTTCTCTCACCCGCCTTTTACTATAGTCGGCCATTCACAGCTTCCTCTCCACCATACTTGTATGGTGGGATATTCACACCCACTTGCATCCGAAGACCTCCGCTTCCGTTTTTGATGGGAACTGACAACATAAGAAGTCCGGACATACTTTGATAGTATATGAATAAGTGGGTAGCTACTGACAAGCATTAAGCATGTCACACAGCCCAAACATAAAACATTTCAGGACACACCACACAGTTAAGCGTGTCAAAGCCCAAACATGTAACATTCAACAGGACACTTACACAACACATTCAAATCAAACAGTCAGACAACATACAAGAACATATACCCCAGCCGGCATTGCTCCCTGCCTATTTTCATACAGCACACTATGTGTGCGCACACCTTTATTCACAAACTCTTCAACTTATACTCTTTTACCGAAGTTGCTACAGCTCGATTGGCCGAATACCCTTCGATCCTATTTCGGTGAATTTGACATCTGCCTTACATATAACAGATTAGCGGTTTAGCAGTTTTAATTTAGTTTGAGTGAAGGAATTCATTTTATAGCAAAATCCGAAATCGTGAAGAACTCATGAAAGTAAGCTTATTCTCGGATTCCTGAAACTTTAGATTTGCTCTTTCTTTTACTGCAAAGTACACGTTGTTTTTTTTGTTTAAATCTTTCTAGACATGGTAAATATTAAGGACAAAGCAGTTTTCACATAGTTAGAGTGAAGGAATTCATTTTATAGATAAAATCCCAAGAGTCTGATGGGAAAAGAGAGTGAATGCGAAGTAGACTTTAACACGGCTATGGGAGCGAGCCGAGTGTGGGCTAACCAGGAGAATTGCTTGAAAGAAATGCGACCCCGAATGAGCGGTCAGAACAAAGCCTCAATACGGGATTCTCGTGGTGTTTTTGTTGCTGCCTTGTCTTTTGCACAGAGTAAAAGACAAGGCAGCCATCGAATAGGGCCCGATTGTTCCTACTTGGTCAGCCGAGGAGCAAGGGGGGGGGGAGCAAGTGTCTCAACCAAGCAAAGCTCACCATGGGGAAGGTGGCTATGCCAACAAACCTGATGCCCTGCTCCCGCTGTGACGGATAATCGTACTCTGGTTTCTCTTCATAACGTACAAGTCTTTCGCCTTTTACTAAAGATTTCTGTGGAGAGCAGCACTAATGAGTTGTTTCTATTTTTGGCAGGCTTTACCTTTGCGGGTGAAGCCCTTTCTGTCTGTGCAAAAGAAATCTTGTTACTGTGCAGAGTGACTTCTCTGAGTAGAGTCGCCTTACTTGTTGCGACTGTGCCGATGTTCGAAGCTGGAGTGCAAAGTTGTTGCTTGAATGGTGCTTGCTGGAGCGTGCGGGAGTGCAAAGTTATACCATTTAAAAGGGCTGAAGAGTGCTCAGTGCAGCGGGTGGGCGACACTCTGGCCACCTTGAAAACCGAGGTTACATCCACTACCAGGGGCAGCCCAAGTTCTGCCGCAAGTGTGGTGAGCATGGGCACCTGGTTGAGGCTTGTACCAAGGTGTTATGTGGGAAGAGCAGAGAAATTGGGCAAACTTTTGGAGAGTGTCCAAATGGCAGGAAATGTAATCTCTGTGGAGAATTAAATCACCTCTTCAGAGATTGCCCTAAATCTTTTGCCAACAAATTAAAGACGGTAAAGCCACAGTCAAGCCAACAAAGAGAAGGACCAAAGGTGGCAGTTGGTGAACAAAGTGAAGAGGTTGACCCAATAAATTCAAACTTCCCGCCAAAAGCTTGGATTGGAAGTGAGGAGCAAAAAGGGGAGGGGCCTGTAGAGGCCTCACCACTCAGTGTTGAAGTCTGTGAGAATTCACAGGCAGAGGGTGGAGCTACGCTAAATGAGGAGGAAGAGCAGACAGGTGAGTCTAGTGAAGATACTCACCTCCCCGAAGGTCAACAGAAGGTCAATTTGTTGATAGGCATTCATTTATTTCTTCACTTCTGATGAAGTTTCAACAATAAACAACAAACTTTGTATTATTAGAAAGAACCAGAATCATTCTTCAGGAATCCGAAAATAAGCTCTATTTTATGAGTTATGCACGAATTCGGATTCTCCTATAAAACGAATTCATTAACTCAAACCAAGTTAAGACTGCTTTGTCCTTCATATTTATTCATGTCTAATCAAGTTTCAACGATAAACAACGTTGTACTTTGTAGAATGAGAAAGAACTTCTTCAGCAATAAGCATCTCTCGACATATGACGAAGTACAGATTTTGCTATAAAATTAATTCCTTCTATCAGCCTGACTTAAAACTGTTTGTCCTCCTTATTTATCCACTTCAAATCAAGTTTCAACAAATAAAAAAAAGTTGTAGTTTGAGAAAGTACAACTTAATCTTCAGCAATCAGTATAAAAAGAGGTGCAAATGCCAACCATACATACCTACAAGGTGGAGCGGAAGTATTCAGCTGCAAGTAGGTGTGAATGTTCGACTATAATTTGTAAAAAGCGGGTAAGAAAAGGTTCGAATGCCCGACTATATATTAACAAAAGCGGGAGGAGAGGTCTTCGGATGAGAGTGGGTGAGAATTTCCAACCATAATCTATAAAATACGGTGAAAAAAAATATGTGAATGCCTCATAGAACACTAAAAGCGGAAGTGTTCGGCTGCAAGAAGGTGTGAATGTCCGACTATATTTGGTGAAAAGCAGGTGAAGCAAGGTCTGAATGCCCAACCTTATATCATCAAAAGCGAGATCAGAGGTGTTTGGCTGCAAGAAGGCCATAGTTTTCCAAAAGCGGGTAAGGTGCGAATGTCCGACTAAATATCAACAAAATTTGGGGCGGAGGTCTTCGGATGCAAGTGGGTGTGAATATCCCACCATACAAGTATGGTGGAGAGGAAGCTGTAAATAGCCGACCATAGTTTGGAAAAAGCGGGTAAGAAAAGGTTTGAATGCCCGAACATACACCATCAAAAGAGGGAGCGGAGGTGTTCCGCTGTACGAAGGTGTGAATGTCCGACCATACTTGGTAAAAAGCGGGTAAGAAAAGGTTAAAATACCCGACTGTACACAATCAATAGCGGGAGCGGATGTGTTCGGCTACAAGAAGATGTGAAAGTCCGACCATGGTTTGTAAAAAGCGGGTAAGAAAAGGTGCGAATGTCCGACAATGTATGATCAAAAGAGAGAGCGGAGGTTTTCGGATACAAGAAGGTTTGAATGTCCCACCATAGTTTGTAAAAAGCGGGTAAGAAAAGGTTCGAATGCCCGACTATACACCATCAAAAGCGGGAGCAGAGGTGTTCCGCTGTAAGACGGTGTGAATGTCCGACCATAGTTGGTAAAAAGCGGGTAAGAAAAGGTTAAAATACCCGACTGTACACAATCAATAGCAGGAGCGGAGTTGTTCGGCTACAAGAAGGTGTGAAAGTCCGACCATGGTTTGTAAAAACCGGGAAGAAAAGGCTCGAAAGCCCGACTATACACCATCAAAAAGAAGGTTTGAATGTCCATCAATAATTGCTTTAAAACAAGAAAGTAAATTTTCGAATATCAAACCGCACATGATCATAAGCGGGAGAGGAGGTGTTCGGCTGCCAGAAGGTGTGAATGTCCACCCATAATTCATGAAAAATGGGTAAAAAAAAAGGTGCGAATGCCTAACAATACATTATCAAAAGCAGGTGTGAATGTCAGATCATAATTTGTAAAAAGCTGATGAGAAAGGGTGAGAATGCCCGACTATACACCATCAAATGCGGGAGCGGAGGTGTTCGGCTCTGAGTAGGTGTGAATGTCCGACCATAATTGCTGAAGAATGTGTTAGAAAAGGTAAGAATGCTGGACCATACATCATCAAAAGCGGGAGAGGTGGTGTTCGGCTGCAAAAAGGTGTGACTGTTCGACTAAAGTTTGTAAAAAGTGGGTAAGACAAGGTGCGAATGCCTGACAATGTATGATCATAAGTGGGATAGGAGGTGTTCAGCTGCAAGGTGTGAATGTCCACCCATAATTCCTGAAAAATGGGCAAAAAAAAGGTGTGAATGCCCAACCATACATCATCAAAAGCAGGAGTGGAAGTGTTCGGCTACAAGAAGGTGTGAACGTCCAACCAAAATATGTAAAAAGAAGTTAAGAAAAGGTTCGAATATCCAACCAAACATAATCAAAAGCGGGAGCAGAGCTGTTCGACTGCAAGTAGGTGTGAATGTCAGATCATAATTTGCAAAAAGCTGATGAGAAAGGGTGAGAATGCCCGACTATACATCATCAAATGCGGGAGCGGAGTTGTTCGGCTGTGAGTAGGTGTGAATCTCCGACCATAATTGCTGAAAAATGTGTTAGAAAAGGTAAAAATGCCGGTCCATACATCATCAAAAGCGAGAGAGGTTGTGTTCGACTGCAAGTAGGTGTGAATGTCCAGCCATAATTACTCACAAACGGGTAAGAAAAGGTAGTAGCCAGACCATATATGATCAAAACAGGGAGCGGAGGTGGTTCAGCTGCAAGAAGGTTTGAATGTCAAACTAAAGTTCAAATATATTAACAAAAGCGGGAGGAGAGGTCTTCGGATGAGAGTGGTTGAAAATTTCCAACCATAATGTATAAAATGCGGTGGAAAAAAAGGTGTGATAGAACACTAAAAGGTGGAGCGGAAGTGTTCGGCTGCAAGAAGGTGTGAATGTCCGACTATATTTGGTGAAAAGCAGGTGAAGCAAGGTCTGAATGCCCAACCTTACATCATCAAAAGCAAGATCAGAGTTGTTTGGCTGCAAGAAGGCCATAGTTTGCCAAAAGCGGGTAAGGTGCGAATGTCCGACTAAATATCAACAAAATTTGGGGCGGAGGTCTTCGGATGCAAGTGGGTGTGAATATCCCACCATACAAGTATGGTGGGTGGAGAGGAAGCTGTGAATAGCCGACCATAGTTTGGAAAAAGCGGGTAAGAAAAGGTTTGAATGCCCGAACATACACCATCAAAAGAGGGAGCGGAGGTGTTCCGCTGTACGAAGGTGTGAATGTCCAACCATACTTGGTAAAAAGCGGGTAAGAAAAGGTTAATATACCCGACTGTACACAATCAATAGCGGGAGCGGATGTGTTCGGCTACAAGAAGGTGTGAAAGTCCGACCATGGTTTGTAAAAAGCTGGTAAGAAAAGGTGCGAATGTCCGACAATGTATGATCAAAAGAGAGAGCGGAGGTTTTCGGATACACGAAAGTTTGAATGTCCTACCATAGTTTGTAAATAGCGGGTAAGAAAAGGTTCAAATGCCCGACTATACACCATAAAAAGCGGGAGCGGAGGTGTTCCGCTGTAAGACGGTGTGAATGTCCGACCATAGTTGGTAAAAAGCGGGTAAGAAAAGGTTAAAATACCCGACTGTACAAAATCAATAGCGGGAGCGGAGTTGTTCGGCTACAAGACGGTGTGAAAGTACGACCATGGTTTGTAAAAAGCAGTTAAGAAAAGGTTCGAATATCCAACCAAACATAATCAAAAGCGGGAGCAGAGCTGTTCGACTGCAAGTAGGTGTGAATGTCCAGCCATAATTACTCACAAACGGGGGAAGAAAAGGTAGTATTGCCACACCATACATGATCAAAACAGGGAGCGGAGGTTCAGCTGCAAGGTGTGAATGTCTGACTATAGTTTGTAAAAAGCGGGTAAGACAAGGTGCGAATGCCCGACAATGTATGATCAAAAGAGAGAGCGGAGGTGTTCGGCTGCAAGGTCTGAATGTCCAACCATAATTTGTAAAAACCGGGTAAGAAAAGGCTCGAAAGCCCGACTATACATCATCAAAAGCGGGAGCGGAGGTGTTCAGCTGCAAGAAGGTGTGAATGTTCGACTAAAGTTTGTAAAAAGCTGGTAAGACAAGGAGCGATGTCCCGACATTGTATGATCAAAAGCGGGAGCGGAGGTGTCCAGCTGTGAGTAGGTGTGAATGTCCGACCATAATTGCTGAAAAATGTGTTAGAAAAGGTAAGAATACTGGACCATATATCATCAAAAGCGGGAGAGGTGGTGTTCGGCTGCAAGAAGGTGTGAAAGTCCAACAATGGTTTGTAAAAAGCGGGTAAGAAAAGGTTAAAATACCCGACTGTACACAATCAATAGCGGGAGCGGATGTGTTCGGATACAAGAAGATGTGAAAGTCCGACCATGGTTTGTAAAAAGCGGGTAAGAAAAGGTGCGAATGTCCGACAATGTATGATCAAAAGAGAGAGCGGAGGTTTTCGGATACAAGAAGGTTTGAATGTCCCACCATAGTTTGTAAAAAGCGGGTAAGAAAAGGTTCGAATGCCCGACTATACACCATCAAAAGCGGGAGCAGAGGTGTTCCGCTGTAAGACGGTGTGAATGTCCGACCATAGTTGGTAAAAAGCGGGTAAGAAAAGGTTAAAATACCCGACTGTACACAATCAATAGCGGGAGCGGAGTTGTACGGCTACAAGAAGGTGTGAAAGTCCGACCATGGTTTGTAAAAACCGGGAAGAAAAGGCTCGAAAGCCCGACTATACACCATCAAAAAGAAGGTTTGAATGTCCATCAATAATTGCTTTAAAACAAGAAAGTAAATTTTCGAATATCAAACCGCACATGATCATAAGCGGGAGAGGAGGTGTTCGGCTGCAAGAAGGTGTGAATGTCCACCCATAATTCATGAAAAATGGGTAAAAAAAAAGGTGCGAATGCCTAACAATACATTATCAAAAGCAGGTGTGAATGTCAGATCATAATTTGTAAAAAGCTGATGAGAAAGGGTGAGAATGCCCGACTATACACCATCAAATGCGGGAGCGGAGGTGTTCGGCTCTGAGTAGGTGTGAATGTCCGACCATAATTGCTGAAAAATGGGCAAAAAAAAGGTGTGAATGCCCAACCATACATCATCAAAAGCAGGAGTGGAAGTGTTCGGCTACAAGAAGGTGTGAACGTCTAACCAAAATATGTAAAAAGAAGTTAAGAAAAGGTTCGAATATCCAACCAAACATAATCAAAAGCGGGAGAAGAGCTGTTCGACTGCAAGTAGGTGTGAATGTCAGATCATAATTTGCAAAAAGCTGATGAGAAAGGGTGAGAATGCCCGACTATACATCATCAAATGCGGGAGCGGAGTTGTTCGGCTGTGAGTAGGTGTGAATCTCCAACCATAATTACTCACAAACGGGTAAGAAAAGGTAGTAGCCAGACCATATATGATCAAAACAGGGAGCGGAGGTGGTTCAGCTGCAAGAAGGTTTGAATGTCAAACTAAAGTTCAAATATATTAACAAAAGCGGGAGGAGAGGTCTTCGGATGAGAGTGGTTGAAAATTTCCAACCATAATGTATAAAATGCGGTGAAAAAAAAGGTGTGATAGAACACTAAAAGGTGGAGCGGAAGTGTTCGGCTGCAAGAAGGTGTGAATGTCCGACTATATTTGGTGAAAAGCAGGTGAAGCAAGGTCTGAATGCCCAACCTTACATCATCAAAAGCAAGATCAGAGTTGTTTGGCTGCAAGAAGGCCATAGTTTGCCAAAAGCGGGTAAGGTGCGAATGTCCGACTAAATATCAACAAAATTTGGGGCGGAGGTCCTCGGATGCAAGTGGGTGTGAATATCCCACCATACAAGTATGGTGGGTGGAGAGGAAGCTGTGAATAGCCGACCATAGTTTGGAAAAAGCGGGTAAGAAAAGGTTTGAATGCCCGAACATACACCATCAAAAGAGGGAGCGGAGGTGTTCCGCTGTACGAAGGTGTGAATGTCCAACCATACTTGGTAAAAAGCGGGTAAGAAAAGGTTAATATACCCGACTGTACACAATCAATAGCGGGAGCGGATGTGTTCGGCTACAAGAAGGTGTGAAAGTCCGACCATGGTTTGTAAAAAGCTGGTAAGAAAAGGTGCGAATGTCCGACAATGTATGATCAAAAGAGAGAGCGGAGGTTTTCGGATACACGAAAGTTTGAATGTCCTACCATAGTTTGTAAATAGCGGGTAAGAAAAGGTTCAAATGCCCGACTATACACCATAAAAAGCGGGAGCGGAGGTGTTCCGCTGTAAGACGGTGTGAATGTCCGACCATAGTTGGTAAAAAGCGGGTAAGAAAAGGTTAAAATACCCGACTGTACAAAATCAATAGCGGGAGCGGAGTTGTTCGGCTACAAGACGGTGTGAAAGTACGACCATGGTTTGTAAAAAGCAGTTAAGAAAAGGTTCGAATATCCAACCAAACATAATCAAAAGCGGGAGCAGAGCTGTTCGACTGCAAGTAGGTGTGAATGTCCAGCCATAATTACTCACAAACGGGGGAAGAAAAGGTAGTATTGCCACACCATACATGATCAAAACAGGGAGCGGAGGTTCAGCTGCAAGGTGTGAATGTCTGACTATAGTTTGTAAAAAGCGGGTAAGACAAGGTGCGAATGCCCGACAATGTATGATCAAAAGAGAGAGCGGAGGTGTTCGGCTGCAAGGTCTGAATGTCCAACCATAATTTGTAAAAACCGGGTAAGAAAAGGCTCGAAAGCCCGACTATACATCATCAAAAGCGGGAGCGGAGGTGTTCAGCTGCAAGAAGGTGTGAATGTTCGACTAAAGTTTGTAAAAAGCTGGTAAGACAAGGAGCGATGTCCCGACATTGTATGATCAAAAGCGGGAGCGGAGGTGTCCAGCTGTGAGTAGGTGTGAATGTCCGACCATAATTGCTGAAAAATGTGTTAGAAAAGGTAAGAATACTGGACCATATATCATCAAAAGCGGGAGAGGTGGTGTTCGGCTGCAAGAAGGTGTGAAAGTCCAACAATGGTTTGTAAAAAGCGGGTAAGAAAAGGTTAAAATACCCGACTGTACACAATCAATAGCGGGAGCGGATGTGTTCGGATACAAGAAGATGTGAAAGTCCGACCATGGTTTGTAAAAAGCGGGTAAGAAAAGGTGCGAATGTCCGACAATGTATGATCAAAAGAGAGAGCGGAGGTTTTCGGATACAAGAAGGTTTGAATGTCCCACCATAGTTTGTAAAAAGCGGGTAAGAAAAGGTTCGAATGCCCGACTATACACCATCAAAAGCGGGAGCAGAGGTGTTCCGCTGTAAGACGGTGTGAATGTCCGACCATAGTTGGTAAAAAGCGGGTAAGAAAAGGTTAAAATACCCGACTGTACACAATCAATAGCGGGAGCGGAGTTGTACGGCTACAAGAAGGTGTGAAAGTCCGACCATGGTTTGTAAAAACCGGGAAGAAAAGGCTCGAAAGCCCGACTATACACCATCAAAAAGAAGGTTTGAATGTCCATCAATAATTGCTTTAAAACAAGAAAGTAAATTTTCGAATATCAAACCGCACATGATCATAAGCGGGAGAGGAGGTGTTCGGCTGCAAGAAGGTGTGAATGTCCACCCATAATTCATGAAAAATGGGTAAAAAAAAAGGTGCGAATGCCTAACAATACATTATCAAAAGCAGGTGTGAATGTCAGATCATAATTTGTAAAAAGCTGATGAGAAAGGGTGAGAATGCCCGACTATACACCATCAAATGCGGGAGCGGAGGTGTTCGGCTCTGAGTAGGTGTGAATGTCCGACCATAATTGCTGAAAAATGGGCAAAAAAAAGGTGTGAATGCCCAACCATACATCATCAAAAGCAGGAGTGGAAGTGTTCGGCTACAAGAAGGTGTGAACGTCTAACCAAAATATGTAAAAAGAAGTTAAGAAAAGGTTCGAATATCCAACCAAACATAATCAAAAGCGGGAGAAGAGCTGTTCGACTGCAAGTAGGTGTGAATGTCAGATCATAATTTGCAAAAAGCTGATGAGAAAGGGTGAGAATGCCCGACTATACATCATCAAATGCGGGAGCGGAGTTGTTCGGCTGTGAGTAGGTGTGAATCTCCAACCATAATTACTCACAAACGGGTAAGAAAAGGTAGTAGCCAGACCATATATGATCAAAACAGGGAGCGGAGGTGGTTCAGCTGCAAGAAGGTTTGAATGTCAAACTAAAGTTCAAATATATTAACAAAAGCGGGAGGAGAGGTCTTCGGATGAGAGTGGTTGAAAATTTCCAACCATAATGTATAAAATGCGGTGAAAAAAAAGGTGTGATAGAACACTAAAAGGTGGAGCGGAAGTGTTCGGCTGCAAGAAGGTGTGAATGTCCGACTATATTTGGTGAAAAGCAGGTGAAGCAAGGTCTGAATGCCCAACCTTACATCATCAAAAGCAAGATCAGAGTTGTTTGGCTGCAAGAAGGCCATAGTTTGCCAAAAGCGGGTAAGGTGCGAATGTCCGACTAAATATCAACAAAATTTGGGGCGGAGGTCCTCGGATGCAAGTGGGTGTGAATATCCCACCATACAAGTATGGTGGGTGGAGAGGAAGCTGTGAATAGCCGACCATAGTTTGGAAAAAGCGGGTAAGAAAAGGTTTGAATGCCCGAACATACACCATCAAAAGAGGGAGCGGAGGTGTTCCGCTGTACGAAGGTGTGAATGTCCAACCATACTTGGTAAAAAGCGGGTAAGAAAAGGTTAATATACCCGACTGTACACAATCAATAGCGGGAGCGGATGTGTTCGGCTACAAGAAGGTGTGAAAGTCCGACCATGGTTTGTAAAAAGCCGGTAAGAAAAGGTGCGAATGTCCGACAATGTATGATCAAAAGAGAGAGCGGAGGTTTTCGGATACACGAAAGTTTGAATGTCCTACCATAGTTTGTAAATAGCGGGTAAGAAAAGGTTCAAATGCCCGACTATACACCATAAAAAGCGGGAGCGGAGGTGTTCCGCTGTAAGACGGTGTGAATGTCCGACCATAGTTGGTAAAAAGCGGGTAAGAAAAGGTTAAAATACCCGACTGTACAAAATCAATAGCGAGAGCGGAGTTGTTCGGCTACAAGACGGTGTGAAAGTACGACCATGGTTTGTAAAAAGCAGTTAAGAAAAGGTTCGAATATCCAACCAAACATAATCAAAAGCGGGAGCAGATCTGTTCGACTGCAAGTAGGTTTGAATGTCCAGCCATAATTAATCACAAACGGGGGAAGAAAAGGTAGTATTGCCAGACCATACATGATCAAAACAGGGAGCGGAGGTTCAGCTGCAAGGTGTGAATGTCTGACTATAGTTTGTAAAAAGCGGGTAAGACAAGGTGCGAATGCCCGACAATGTATGATCAAAAGAGAGAGCGGAGGTGTTCGGCTGCAAGGTCTGAATGTCCAACCATAATTTGTAAAAACCGGGTAAGAAAAGGCTCGAAAGCCAGACTATACATCATCAAAAGCGGGAGCGGAGGTGTTCAGCTGCAAGAAGGTGTGAATGTTCGACTAAAGTTTGTAAAAAGCTGGTAAGACAAGGAGCGATGTCCCGACATTGTATGATCAAAAGCGGGAGCGGAGGTGTCCAGCTGTGAGTAGGTGTGAATGTCCGACCATAATTGCTGAAAAATGTGTTAGAAAAGGTAAGAATACTGGACCATACATCATCAAAAGCGGGAGAGGTGGTGTTCGGCTGCAAGAAGGTGTGAAAGTCCAACAATGGTTTGTAAAAAGCGGGTAAGAAAAGGTTAAAATACCCGACTGTACACAATCAATAGCGGGAGCGGATGTATTCGGATACAAGAAGATGTGAAAGTCCGACCATGGTTTGTAAAAAGCGGGTAAGAAAAGGTGCGAATGTCCGACAATGTATGATCAAAAGAGAGAGCGGAGGTTTTCGGATACACGAAAGTTTGAATGTCCTACCATAGTTTGTAAATAGCGGGTAAGAAAAGGTTCAAATGCCCGATTATACACCATAAAAAGCGGGAGCGGAGGTGTTCCGCTGTAAGACGGTGTGAATGTCCGACCATAGTTGGTAAAAAGCGGGTAAGAAAAGGTTAAAATACCCGACTGTACAAAATCAATAGCGGGAGCGGAGTTGTTCGGCTACAAGAAGGTGTGAAAGTACGACCATGGTTTGTAAAAAGCAGTTAAGAAAAGGTTCGAATATCCAACCAAACATAATCAAAAGCGGGAGCAGAGCTGTTCGACTGCAAGTAGGTGTGAATGTCCAGCCATAATTACTCACAAACGGGGGAAGAAAAGGTAGTATTGCCAGACCATACATGATCAAAACAGGGAGCGGAGGTTCAGCTGCAAGGTGTGAATGTCTGACTATAGTTTGTAAAAAGCGGGTAAGACAAGGTGCGAATGCCCGACAATGTATGATCAAAAGAGAGAGCGGAGGTGTTCGGCTGCAAGGTCTGAATGTCCAACCATAATTTGTAAAAACCGGGTAAGAAAAGGCTCGAAAGCCCGACTATACATCATCAAAAGCGGGAGCGGAGGTGTTCAGCTGCAAGAAGGTGTGAATGTTCGACTAAAGTTTGTAAAAAGCTGGTAAGACAAGGAGCGATGTCCCGACATTGTATGATCAAAAGCGGGAGCGGAGGTGTCCAGCTGTGAGTAGGTGTGAATGTCCGACCATAATTGCTGAAAAATGTGTTAGAAAAGGTAAGAATACTGGGCCATACATCATCAAAAGCGGGAGAGGTGGTGTTCGGCTGCAAGAAGGTGTGAAAGTCCAACAATGGTTTGTAAAAAGCGGGTAAGAAAAGGTTAAAATACCCGACTGTACACAATCAATAGCGGGAGCGGATGTGTTCGGCTACAAGAAGATGTGAAAGTCCGACCATGGTTTGTAAAAAGCGGGTAAGAAAAGGTGCGAATGTCCGACAATGTATGATCAAAAGAGAGAGCGGAGGTTTTCGGATACAAGAAGGTTTGAATGTCCCACCATAGTTTGTAAAAAGCGGGTAAGAAAAGGTTCGAATGCCCGACTATACACCATCAAAAGCGGGAGCAGAGGTGTTCCGCTGTAAGACGGTGTGAATGTCCGACCATAGTTGGTAAAAAGCGGGTAAGAAAAGGTTAAAATACCCGACTGTACACAATCAATAGCGGGAGCGGAGTTGTTCGGCTACAAGAAGGTGTGAAAGTCCGACCATGGTTTGTAAAAACCGGGAAGAAAAGGCTCGAAAGCCCGACTATACACCATCAAAAAGAAGGTTTGAATGTCCATCAATAATTGCTTTAAAACAAGAAAGTAAATTTTCGAATATCAAACCGCACATGATCATAAGCGGGAGAGGAGGTGTTCGGCTGCAAGAAGGTGTGAATGTCCACCCATAATTCATGAAAAATGGGTAAAAAAAAAGGTGCGAATGCCTAACAATACATTATCAAAAGCAGGTGTGAATGTCAGATCATAATTTGTAAAAAGCTGATGAGAAAGGGTGAGAATGCCCGACTATACACCATCAAATGCGGGAGCGGAGGTGTTCGGCTCTGAGTAGGTGTGAATGTCCGACCATAATTGCTGAAGAATGTGTTAGAAAAGGTAAGAATGCTGGACCATACATCATCAAAAGCGGGAGAGGTGGTGTTCGGCTGCAAAAAGGTGTGACTGTTCGACTAAAGTTTGTAAAAAGTGGGTAAGACAAGGTGCGAATGCCTGACAATGTATGATCAAAAGCGGGAGCGGAGGTGTTCTGCTGCAAGAAGGTCTACATGTCCATCAATAATTGCTAGAAAACATGAAAGAAACTTTTCGAAAATCAAACCGCACATGATCATAAGTGGGATAGGAGGTGTTCAGCTGCAAGGTGTGAATGTCCAACCATAATTCCTGAAAAATGGGCAAAAAAAAGGTGTGAATGCCCAACCATACATCATCAAAAGCAGGAGTGGAAGTGTTCGGCTACAAGAAGGTGTGAACGTCCAGCCAAAATATGTAAAAAGAAGTTAAGAAAAGGTTCGAATATCCAACCAAACATAATCAAAAGCGGGAGCAGAGCTGTTCGACTGCAAGTAGGTGTGAATGTCAGATCATAATTTGCAAAAAGCTGATGAGAAAGGGTGAGAATGCCCGACTATACATCATCAAATGCGGGAGCGGAGTTGTTCGGCTGTGAGTAGGTGTGAATCTCCAACCATAATTGCTGAAAAATGTGTTAGAAAAGGTAAAAATGCCGGTCCATACATCATCAAAAGCGAGAGAGGTTGTGTTCGACTGCAAGTAGGTGTGAATGTCCAGCCATAATTACTCACAAACGGGTAAGAAAAGGTAGTAGCCAGACCATATATGATCAAAACAGGGAGCGGAGGTGGTTCAGCTGCAAGAAGGTTTGAATGTCAAACTAAAGTTCAAATATATTAACAAAAGCGGGAGGAGAGGTCTTCGGATGAGAGTGGTTGAAAATTTCCAACCATAATGTATAAAATGCGGTGAAAAAAAAGGTGTGATAGAACACTAAAAGGTGGAGCGGAAGTGTTCGGCTGCAAGAAGGTGTGAATGTCCGACTATATTTGGTGAAAAGCAGGTGAAGCAAGGTCTGAATGCCCAACCTTACATCATCAAAAGCAAGATCAGAGTTGTTTGGCTGCAAGAAGGCCATAGTTTGCCAAAAGCGGGTAAGGTGCGAATGTCCGACTAAATATCAACAAAATTTGGGGCGGAGGTCTTCGGATGCAAGTGGGTGTGAATATCCCACCATACAAGTATGGTGGGTGGAGAGGAAGCTGTGAATAGCCGACCATAGTTTGGAAAAAGCGGGTAAGAAAAGGTTTGAATGCCCGAACATACACCATCAAAAGAGGGAGCGGAGGTGTTCCGCTGTACGAAGGTGTGAATGTCCAACCATACTTGGTAAAAAGCGGGTAAGAAAAGGTTAATATACCCGACTGTACACAATCAATAGCGGGAGCGGATGTGTTCGGCTACAAGAAGGTGTGACAGTCCAACCATGGTTTGTAAAAAGCCGGTAAGAAAAGGTGCGAATGTCCGACAATGTATGATCAAAAGAGAGAGCGGAGGTTTTCGGATACACGAAAGTTTGAATGTCCTACCATAGTTTGTAAATAGCGGGTAAGAAAAGGTTCAAATGCCCGACTATACACCATAAAAAGCGGGAGCGGAGGTGTTCCGCTGTAAGACGGTGTGAATGTCCGACCATAGTTGGTAAAAAGCGGGTAAGAAAAGGTTAAAATACCCGACTGTACAAAATCAATAGCGAGAGCGGAGTTGTTCGGCTACAAGACGGTGTGAAAGTACGACCATGGTTTGTAAAAAGCAGTTAAGAAAAGGTTCGAATATCCAACCAAACATAATCAAAAGCGGGAGCAGAGCTGTTCGACTGCAAGTAGGTGTGAATGTCCAGCCATAATTACTCACAAACGGGGGAAGAAAAGGTAGTATTGCCAGACCATACATGATCAAAACAGGGAGCGGAGGTTCAGCTGCAAGGTGTGAATGTCTGACTATAGTTTGTAAAAAGCGGGTAAGACAAGGTGCGAATGCCCGACAATGTATGATCAAAAGAGAGAGCGGAGGTGTTCGGCTGCAAGGTCTGAATGTCCAACCATAATTTGTAAAAACCGGGTAAGAAAAGGCTCGAAAGCCCGACTATACATCATCAAAAGCGGGAGCGGAGGTGTTCAGCTGCAAGAAGGTGTGAATGTTCGACTAAAGTTTGTAAAAAGCTGGTAAGACAAGGAGCGATGTCCCGACATTGTATGATCAAAAGCGGGAGCGGAGGTGTCCAGCTGTGAGTAGGTGTGAATGTCCGACCATAATTGCTGAAAAATGTGTTAGAAAAGGTAAGAATACTGGGCCATACATCATCAAAAGCGGGAGAGGTGGTGTTCGGCTGCAAGAAGGTGTGAAAGTCCAACAATGGTTTGTAAAAAGCGGGTAAGAAAAGGTTAAAATACCCGACTGTACACAATCAATAGCGGGAGCGGATGTGTTCGGCTACAAGAAGATGTGAAAGTCCGACCATGGTTTGTAAAAGTGGGTAAGAAAAGGTGCGAATGTCCGACAATGTATGATCAAAAGAGAGAGCGGAGGTTTTCGGATACAAGAAGGTTTGAATGTCCCACCATAGTTTGTAAAAAGCGGGTAAGAAAAGGTTCGAATGCCCGACTATACACCATCAAAAGCGGGAGCAGAGGTGTTCCGCTGTAAGACGGTGTGAATGTCCGACCATAGTTGGTAAAAAGCGGGTAAGAAAAGGTTAAAATACCCGACTGTACACAATCAATAGCGGGAGCGGAGTTGTTCGGCTACAAGAAGGTGTGAAAGTCCGACCATGGTTTGTAAAAACCGGGAAGAAAAGGCTCGAAAGCCCGACTATACACCATCAAAAAGAAGGTTTGAATGTCCATCAATAATTGCTTTAAAACAAGAAAGTAAATTTTCGAATATCAAACCGCACATGATCATAAGCGGGAGAGGAGGTGTTCGGCTGCAAGAAGGTGTGAATGTCCACCCATAATTCATGAAAAATGGGTAAAAAAAAAGGTGCGAATGCCTAACAATACATTATCAAAAGCAGGTGTGAATGTCAGATCATAATTTGTAAAAAGCTGATGAGAAAGGGTGAGAATGCCCGACTATACACCATCAAATGCGGGAGCGGAGGTGTTCGGCTCTGAGTAGGTGTGAATGTCCGACCATAATTGCTGAAGAATGTGTTAGAAAAGGTAAGAATGCTGGACCATACATCATCAAAAGCGGGAGAGGTGGTGTTCGGCTGCAAAAAGGTGTGACTGTTCGACTAAAGTTTGTAAAAAGCGGGTAAGACAAGGTGCGAATGCCTGACAATGTATGATCAAAAGCGGGAGCGGAGGTGTTCTGCTGCAAGAAGGTCTACATGTCCATCAATAATTGCTAGAAAACATGAAAGAAACTTTTCGAAAATCAAACCGCACATGATCATAAGTGGGATAGGAGGTGTTCAGCTGCAAGGTGTGAATGTCCAACCATAATTCCTGAAAAATGGGCAAAAAAAAGGTGTGAATGCCCAACCATACATCATCAAAAGCAGGAGTGGAAGTGTTCGGCTACAAGAAGGTGTGAACGTCCAACCAAAATATGTAAAAAGAAGTTAAGAAAAGGTTCGAATATCCAACCAAACATAATCAAAAGCGGGAGCAGAGCTGTTCGACTGCAAGTAGGTGTGAATGTCAGATCATAATTTGCAAAAAGCTGATGAGAAAGGGTGAGAATGCCCGACTATACATCATCAAATGCGGGAGCGGAGTTGTTCGGCTGTGAGTAGGTGTGAATCTCCGACCATAATTGCTGAAAAATGTGTTAGAAAAGGTAAAAATGCCGGTCCATACATCATCAAAAGCGAGAGAGGTTGTGTTCGACTGCAAGTAGGTGTGAATGTCCAGCCATAATTACTCACAAACGGGTAAGAAAAGGTAGTAGCCAGACCATATATGATCAAAACAGGGAGCGGAGGTGGTGTTCAGCTGCAAGAAGGTTTGAATGTCAAACTAAAGTTCAAATATATTAACAAAAGCGGGAGGAGAGGTCTTCGGATGAGAGTGGTTGAAAATATCCAACCATAATGTATAAAATGCGGTGAAAAAAAAGGTGTGATAGAACACTAAAAGGTGGAGCGGAAGTGTTCGGCTGCAAGAAGGTGTGAATGTCCGACTATATTTGGTGAAAAGCAGGTGAAGCAAGGTCTGAATGCCCAACCTTACATCATCAAAAGCAAGATCAGAGTTGTTTGGCTGCAAGAAGGCCATAGTTTGCCAAAAGCGGGTAAGGTGCGAATGTCCGACTAAATATCAACAAAATTTGGGGCGGAGGTCTTCGGATGCAAGTGGGTGTGAATATCCCACCATACAAGTATGGTGGGTGGAGAGGAAGCTGTGAATAGCCGACCATAGTTTGGAAAAAGCGGGTAAGAAAAGGTTTGAATGCCCGAACATACACCATCAAAAGAGGGAGCGGAGGTGTTCCGCTGTACGAAGGTGTGAATGTCCAACCATACTTGGTAAAAAGCGGGTAAGAAAAGGTTAATATACCCGACTGTACACAATCAATAGCGGGAGCGGATGTGTTCGGCTACAAGAAGGTGTGACAGTCCGACCATGGTTTGTAAAAAGCTGGTAAGAAAAGGTGCGAATGTCCGACAATGTATGATCAAAAGAGAGAGCGGAGGTTTTCGGATACACGAAAGTTTGAATGTCCTACCATAGTTTGTAAATAGCGGGTAAGAAAAGGTTCAAATGCCCGACTATACACCATAAAAAGCGGGAGCGGAGGTGTTCCGCTGTAAGACGGTGTGAATGTCCGACCATAGTTGGTAAAAAGCGGGTAAGAAAAGGTTAAAATACCCGACTGTACAAAATCAATAGCGGGAGCGGAGTTGTTCGGCTACAAGAAGGTGTGAAAGTACGACCATGGTTTGTAAAAAGCAGTTAAGAAAAGGTTCGAATATCCAACCAAACATAATCAAAAGCGGGAGCAGAGCTGTTCGACTGCAAGTAGGTGTGAATGTCCAGCCATAATTACTCACAAACGGGGGAAGAAAAGGTAGTATTGCCAGACCATACATGATCAAAACAGGGAGCGGAGGTTCAGCTGCAAGGTGTGAATGTCTGACTATAGTTTGTAAAAAGCGGGTAAGACAAGGTGCGAATGCCCGACAATGTATGATCAAAAGAGAGAGCGGAGGTGTTTGGCTGCAAGGTCTGAATGTCCAACCATAATTTGTAAAAACCGGGTAAGAAAAGGCTCGAAAGCCCGACTATACATCATCAAAAGCGGGAGCGGAGGTGTTCAGCTGCAAGAAGGTGTGAATGTTCGACTAAAGTTTGTAAAAAGCTGGTAAGACAAGGAGCGATGTCCCGACATTGTATGATCAAAAGCGGGAGCGGAGGTGTCCAGCTGTGAGTAGGTGTGATTGTCCGACCATAATTGCTGAAAAATGTGTTAGAAAAGGTAAGAATACTGGGCCATACATCATCAAAAGCGGGAGAGGTGGTGTTCGGCTGCAAGAAGGTGTGAAAGTCCAACAATGGTTTGTAAAAAGCGGGTAAGAAAAGGTTAAAATACCCGACTGTACACAATCAATAGCGGGAGCGGATGTGTTCGGCTACAAGAAGATGTGAAAGTCCGACCATGGTTTGTAAAAAGCGGGTAAGAAAAGGTGCGAATGTCCGACAATGTATGATCAAAAGAGAGAGCGGAGGTTTTCGGATACAAGAAGGTTTGAATGTCCCACCATAGTTTGTAAAAAGCGGGTAAGAAAAGGTTCGAATGCCCGACTATACACCATCAAAAGCGGGAGCAGAGGTGTTCCGCTGTAAGACGGTGTGAATGTCCGACCATAGTTGGTAAAAAGCGGGTAAGAAAAGGTTAAAATACCCGACTGTACACAATCAATAGCGGGAGCGGAGTTGTTCGGCTACAAGAAGATGTGAAAGTCCGACCATGGTTTGTAAAAACCGGGAAGAAAAGGCTCGAAAGCCCGACTATACACCATCAAAAAGAAGGTTTGAATGTCCATCAATAATTGCTTTAAAACAAGAAAGTAAATTTTCGAATATCAAACCGCACATGATCATAAGCGGTAGAGGAGGTGTTCGGCTGCAAGAAGGTGTGAATGTCCACCCATAATTCATGAAAAATGGGTTAAAAAAAAGGTGCGAATGCCTAACAATACATTATCAAAAGCAGGTGTGAATGTCAGATCATAATTTGTAAAAAGCTGATGAGAAAGGGTGAGAATGCCCGACTATACACCATCAAATGCGGGAGCGGAGGTGTTCGGCTCTGAGTAGGTGTGAATGTCCGACCATAATTGCTGAAGAATGTGTTAGAAAAGGTAAGAATGCTGGACCATACATCATCAAAAGCGGGAGAGGTGGTGTTCGGCTGCAAAAAGGTGTGACTGTTCGACTAAAGTTTGTAAAAAGTGGGTAAGACAAGGTGCGAATGCCTGACAATGTATGATCAAAAGCGGGAGCGGAGGTGTTCTGCTGCAAGAAGGTCTACATGTCCATCAATAATTGCTAGAAAACATGAAAGAAACTTTTCGAAAATCAAACCGCACATGATCATAAGTGAGATAGGAGGTGTTCAGCTGCAAGGTGTGAATGTCCACCCATAATTCCTGAAAAATGGGCAAAAAAAAGGTGTGAATGCCCAACCATACATCATCAAAAGCAGGAGTGGAAGTGTTCGGCTACAAGAAGGTGTGAACGTCCAACCAAAATATGTAAAAAGAAGTTAAGAAAAGGTTCGAATATCCAACCAAACATAATCAAAAGCGGGAGCAGAGCTGTTCGACTGCAAGTAGGTGTGAATGTCAGATCATAATTTGCAAAAAGCTGATGAGAAAGGGTGAGAATGCCCGACTATATATCATCAAAAGCGGGAGCGGAGTTGTTCGGCTGTGAGTAGGTGTGAATCTCCGACCATAATTGCTGAAAAATGTGTTAGAAAAGGTAAAAATGCCGGTCCATACATCATCAAAAGCGAGAGAGGTTGTGTTCGACTGCAAGTAGGTGTGAATGTCCAGCCATAATTACTCACAAACGGGTAAGAAAAGGTAGTAGCCAGACCATATATGATCAAAACAGGGAGCGGAGGTGGTGTTCGGCTGCAAGAAGGTGTGAAAGTCCAACAATGGTTTGTAAAAAGCGGGTAATAAAAGGTTCGAATGCCCGAATATACATCATCAAAAGCGGAAGCGGAGGTGTTCGGATGCAAGAAGGTGTGAACGTCCGACCAAAGTTTGTAAAAAGCAGTGAAAAGTGAGAAAAAGCTTTTCGTGAGTTTTGCATGATTTGGGATTTTGCTTATAAAATGCATTACTTCACTCAAACTATGTTAAAACTGATTTGTCCTTCATATTTACCATGTCTAGAAAGATTTAAACAAAAAAACAACGTTGTACTTTGCAGTAAAAGAAAGAGCAAATCTAAAGTTTCAGGAATCCGAGTATAAGCCTGCTTTCATGAGTTCTGCACGATTTCGGATTTTGCTATAAAATGAATTGCTTTGCTCAAACCAAGTTAAAACTGCTTTGCCCTTCCATATTCATCAATGTCTAGATCGACTTCAACAAAGAAAAACATTGGACTTTGCAGTAGAAGAAGTTGAAATCCATCTACACATTGATAAATACGAAGGACAAAGCAGTTCCCACTTGCCCATAAGAAAATAAGCTTATTCTCGGATTCCTGATCCTTCAGTTTTGCTCTTTCTTCTACTGCAAAATACAATGTTGTTCTTTGTTGAAGTCGATCTAGACATTGATAAATATGAATGAAAAAGCAGTTTTAACTTGGTTTGAGTGAATGAATTCATTTTATACATAAAATCCGAAATCGTGCAGAACTCATGAAAATAAGCTTATTCTCGGATTCCTAAAACTTTTGATTGGCTCTTTCTTTTACTGCAAAGTACAACGTTTTTTTTTTGTTTAAATCTATCGAGACATTGATAAATATGAAGGTAAAAGCCGTTTTAACATAGTTTGAGTGAAGGAATTGATTTTATAGATAAAATCCCAAATCATGCAGAACTCCTCAAAAGGGGCGTATGGCTTAATCACAAGTGTGGCTCTTTCTCATTCAGGGTAGTATGAGGAAGTTTATGCTTGAAATATATGTAGAAATGGGTATATATGAAGGACAAAGCAGTGTTAACTTAGTTTGAGTGAAGGAATTAATTTTATACATAAAATCCCAAATCATGCAGAACGTATGAAAAGAAGCTTATTCTCGGATTCCTGATCCTTCAGTTTTGCTCTTTCTTCTACTGCAAAATACAATGTTGTTCTTTGTTGAAGTCGATCTAGACATTAATAAATATGAAGGAAAAAGCAGTTTTAACTTGGTTTGAGTGAATGAATTCATTTTATACATAAAATCCGAAATCGTGCAGAACTCATGAAAATAAGCTTATTCTCGGATTCCTAAAACTTTTGATTTGCTCTTTCTTTTATTGCAAAGTACAACGTTGTTTTTTTGTTTAAATCTATCGAGACATTGATAAATATGAAGGTAAAAGCCGTTTTAACATAGTTTGAGTGAAGGAATTGATTTTATAGATAAAATCCCAAATCATGCAGAACTCCTCAAAAGGGGCGTATGGCTTAATCACAAGTGTGGCTCTTTCTCATTCAGGGTAGTATGAGGAAGTTTATGCTTGAAATATATGTAGAAATGGGTATATATGAAGGACAAAGCAGTGTTAACTTAGTTTGAGTGAAGGAATTAATTTTATACATAAAATCCCAAATCATGCAGAACGTATGAAAAGAAGCTTATTCTCGGATTCCTGATCCTTCAGTTTTGCTCTTTCTTCTACTGCAAAATACAATGTTGTTCTTTGTTGAAGTCGATCTAGACATTAATAAATATGAAGGAAAAAGCAGTTTTAACTTGGTTTGAGTGAATGAATTCATTTTATACATAAAATCCGAAATCGTGCAGAACTCATGAAAATAAGCTTATTCTCGGATTCCTAAAACTTTTGATTTGCTCTTTCTTTTATTGCAAAGTACAACGTTGTTTTTTTGTTTAAATCTATCGAGACATTGATAAATATGAAGGTAAAAGCCGTTTTAACATAGTTTGAGTGAAGGAATTAATTTTATAGATAAAATCCCAAACCATGCAGAACTCCTCAAAAGGGGCGTATGGCTTAATCACAAGTGTTGCTCTTTCTCATTCAGGGTAGTATGAGGAAGTTTATGCTTGAAATATATGTAGAAATGGGTACATATGAATGACAAAGCAGTGTTAACTTAGTTTGCGTGAAGGAATTCATTTTATACATAAAATCCGAAATCGTGCAGAACTCATGAAAATAAGCTTATTCTCGGATTCCTAAAACTTTTGATTTGCACTTTCTTTTACTGCAAAGTACAACGTTGTTTTTTGTTGAAATCTATCTAGACATTGATAAATACCAGTCGAAACTCTGCTGCCGCTTTTGATAATTTATGGTTGGGCATTCTTACCTTTTCTTACCCGCTTTTTACAAATTATGATCTTACATTCACACCTACTTGCAGTCGAACACCTTCTCATCCACTTATGATCATGTGCGGTTGGGCTTTCGCACCTTTGATCATACATTGTCGGGAATTCACACCTTGTCTTACCCGCTTTTTACAAACTTTAGTCGGACATTCAAACCTTCTTGCAGCTGAACTACCTCCGCTCCCTGTTTTGATCATATATGGTCTGGCAATAGTACCCTTTCTTACCCGTTTGTGAGTAATTATGGCTGGACATTCACACCTACTTGCAGCCGAACACAACCTCTCCCGCTTTTGGTGATATATGGTCCGGCATTCTTACCTTTTCTAACACATTTTTCAGCAATTATGGTTGTAGAATCACACCTACTCACAGCCGAACAACTCCGCTCCCACATTTGATAGTGTATAGTCGGGCATTCTCACCCTTTCTCAACAGCTTTTTGCAAATTATGATCTGATATTCACACCTACTTGCAGTCGAACAGCTCTGCTCCCGCTTTTGATTATGTTTGGTTGGATATTCGAACATTTTCTTAACTGCTTTTTACAAACTTTGGTTGGACATTCAAACCTTCTTGTAGCCGAACACATCCGCTCCTGCTTTTGATGATGTATTATTTGGCATTTGCACCTTTTCTTACCCATTTTTCATTAATTTTTGGTCGGATATTCAGACCTTCTTGCAACTGAACACCTCTGCTCCCGCTTTTGATGGTGTATATCGGGCTTTCGAGCCTTTTCTTCCCCGATTTTTACAAATTGTGGTTGGACATTCAGACCTTGCAGCCGAAAACCTCCGCTCCCTCTTTTGATCATACATTGTCGGGCATTCGCCCCTTGTCTTACACGGTTTTTACAAACTTTAGTCAGACATTCACACCTTGCAGCTGAACCACCTCCATTCCCTGTTTTGATCATGTGTGGTCTGGAAATACTACCTTTTCTTCCCCCGTTTGTGAGTGATTATGGCTGGACATTCACACCTACTTGCACCTCTCCCGCTTTTGATGATGTATTGTCCGGCATTCTAGTCTTTTCTATCACATTTTTCAGCAATTATGATCTGACATTCACACCTACTTGCAGTCGAACAGCTCTGCTCCTGCTTTTCATTATGTATGGTTGGATATTCGAACCTTTTCTTAACTGCTTTTTACAAACTTTGGTCGGACGTTCACAATATCTTGCAGCCGAACACCTCCGCTTCCGCTTTTGATGGTGTATATTCGGGCATACGAACCTTTTCTTACCCGCTTTTTACAAACCAAGGTCGGACTTTCACACCTTCTCTTAGCTGAACAACTCCGCTCCCTCTTTTGATTGTGTACAGTCGGGTAATTTAACCTTTTCTTACCCGCTTTTTACCATCTATGGTCGGACATTCACACCGTCTTACAGCGGAACACCTCCGCTCCCTCTTTTGATGATGTATGGTTAGGCATTCGCACCTTTTCTTACCCATTTTTCAGTAATTATGGGTAGACATTCACACCTTCTTGCAGCTGAACACCTCCTCTCCCGCTTATGATCATGTGCAGTTTGATATTCGAAAATTTTCTTTCATGTTTTCTAGCAATTATTGATGGACATTCAGACCGTCTTGCAGCTGAACACCTCCGCTCCCACTTTTGATGGTGTATAGTCGGGCTTTCGAGCCTTTTCTTCCCCGGTTTTTACAAATTATGGTTGGACATTCAGACCTTCCTGCAGCCGAAAACCTCCACTCCCTCTTTTGATCATACATTGTCGGGCATTCGCACCTTTTCTTACCCGCTTTTTACAAACCATGGTCGGACTTTCACACCTTTTAGTAGCCGAACAACTCCGCTCCCGCTATTGATTGTGTACAGTCGGGTATTTTAACCTTTTCTTACCCGCTTTTTACCAACTATGGTTGGACATTCACACCTTCTTACAGCAGAACACCTCCGCTCCCTGTTTTGATTATGTATGGTTTGACATTCGCACCTTCTCTCACCCGCCTTTTACTATGGTCGGCCATTCACAGCTTCCTCTCCACCATACTTGTATGGTGGGATATTCACACCCACTTGCATCCGAAGACCTCCGCCCCCACTTTTGTTGATATTTAGTCGGTCATTCGCACCTTACCCGCTTTTGGCAAACTATGGCCTTCTTGCAGCCAAACACCTCTGATCTCGCTTTTGATGATGTAAGGTTGGGCTTTCAGACCTTGCTTCACCTGCTTTTCACCAAATATAGTCGGACATTCACACCCACTTGCATCCGAAGACCTCCGCCCCAAATTTTGTTGATATTTAGTCGGACATTCGCACCTTACCCGCTTTTGGCAAACTATGGCCTTCTTGCAGCCAAACACCTCTGATCTCGCTTTTGATGATGTAAGGTTGTGCATTCAGACCTTGCTTCACCTGCTTTTCACCAAATATAGTCGGACATTCACACCTTCTTGCAGCCGAACACTTCCGCTCCACCTTTTAGTGTTCTATCACACCTTTTTTTCACCGCATTTTATACATTATGGTTGGAAATTTTCAACCACTCTCATCCGAAGACCTCTCCTCCCGCTTTTGTTAATATATTTGAACTTTAGTCGGACATTCAAACCTTCTTGCAACTGAACCACCTCCGCTCCCTGTTTTGATCATATATGGTCTGGCAATACTACCTTTTCTTACCCGTTTGTGAGTAATTATGGCTGGACATTCACACCTACTTGCAGCCGAACACAACCTCTCTCGCTTTTGATGATGTATGGACCGGCATTCTTACCTTTTCTAACACATTTTTCAGCAATTATGGTTGGAGATTCACACCTACTCACAGCCGAACAACTCCGCTCCCGCATTTGATGGTGTATAGTCGGGCATTCTCACCCTTTCTCATCAGCTTTTTGCAAATTATGATCTGATATTCACACCTACTTGCAGTCGAACAGCTCTGCTCCCGCTTTTGATTATGTTTGGTTAGATATTCGAACCTTTTCTTAACTGCTTTTTACAAACTTTGGTCGGACGTTCACAATATCTTGCAGCCGAACACCTCCGCTTTCGCTTTTGATGGTGTATAGTCGGGCATTCGAGCCTTTTCTTACCCACCTATTACTTACTATGGTTGGACATTCAAACCTTCTTGTAGCCGAACACATCCGCTCCTGCTTTTGATGATGTATGATTTGGCATTCGCACCTTTTCTTACCCATTTTTCAGTAATTATTGGTCGGACATTCAGACCTGCTTGCACCTGAACACCTCTGCTCCCGCTTTTGATGGTGTATAGTCGGGCTTTCGAGCCTTTTCTTCCCCGATTTTTACAAATTATGGTTGGACATTCAGACCTTGCAGCCGAAAACCTCCGCTCCCTCTTTTGATCATACATTGTCGGGCATTCGCCCCTTGTCTTACACGGTTTTTACAAACTTTAGTCAGACATTCACACCTTGCAGCTGAACCACCTCCATTCCCTGTTTTGATCATGTGTGGTCTGGAAATACTACCTTTTCTTCCCCCGTTTGTGAGTAATTATGGCTGGACATTCACACCTACTTGCAGCCGAAAAACCACCTCTCCCGCTTTTGATGATGTATTGTCCGGCATTCTAGTCTTTTCTATCACATTTTTCAGCAATTATGATCTCACATTCACACCTACTTGCAGTCGAACAGCTCTGCTCAAACTCATTTGATTATGTTCGGTTGGATATTCAAACCTTTTCTTAACTGCTTTTTACAATATTTGGTCGGACGTTCACACCTTCTTGCAGCCGAACACCCCCACTTCCGCTTTTGATGGTATATATTCGGGTATTCGAACCTTCTCTTACCCGCTTTTTACAAACCATGGTTGGACTTTCATACCTTCTTGTAGCTGAACAACTCCACTCCTGCTTTTGATGATTTATGGTTGGACATTCGCATCTTTTCCTACCCATTTTTCAGTAATTATGGGTGGATATTCACATCTTCTTGCAGCTGAACACCTCCTCTCCCGCTAATGATCATGTAAGGTTTGATATTCGAAAATTTTCTTTCATGTTTTAAAGCAATTATTAATGGACATTCACACCTACTTGCAGCCGAACACCACCTCTCCCGCTTTTGATGATGTATGGACCGGCATTCTTAACTTTTCTAACACATTTTCAGCAATTATGGTTGGAGAATCACACCTACTCACAGCCGAACAACTCCGCTCCCGCATTTGATGGTGTATAGTCGGGATTTCTCACCCTTTCTCATCAGCTTTTTGCAAATTATTCTCTGACATTCACACCTACTTGCAGTCGAACAGCTCTGCTCCCGCTTTTGATTATGTTTGGTTAGATATTCGAACCTTTTCTTAACTGCTTTTTTACAAACTTTGGTCGGACGTTCACACCTTCTTGCAGCCGAACACCTCCGCTCCCTCTTTTGTTGGTGTATGTTCGGGCATTCGAACCTTTTCTTACCCGCTTTTTACAAACCAGGGTCGGACTTTCACACCTTTTAGTAGCCGAACAACTCCGCTCCCGCTATTGATTGTGTACAGTCGGGTATTTTAACCTTTTCTTACCCGCTTTTTACCAACTATGGTCGGACATTCACACCTTCGTACAGCGGAACACCTCCGCTCCCTCTTTTGATGGTGTATGTTCGGGTATTCAAATCTTTTCTTACCCGCTTTTTCCAAACTATGGTCGGCTATTCACAGCTTCCTCTCCACCATACTTGTATGGTTGGATATTCACACCCACTTGCATCCGAAGACCTCTGCCCCAAATTTTGTTGATATTTAGTCGGACATTCGCACCTTACCCGCTTTTGGCAAACTATGGCCTTCTTGCAGCCAAACACCTCTGATCTCGCTTTTGATGATGTAAGGTTGGGCATTCAGACCTCGCTTCACCTGCTTTTCACCAAATATAGTCGGATATTCACACCTTCTTGCAGCCGAACACTTCCGCTCCACCTTTTAGTGTTCTATCACACCTTTTTTTCACCGCATTTTATACATTATGGTTGGAAATTTTCAACCACTCTCATCCGAAGACCTCTCCTCCCGCTTTCTTTAATATATTTGAACTTTAGTCGGACATTCAAACCTTCTTGCAGCTGAACCACCTCCGCTCCCTGTTTTGATCATATATGGTCTGGCAATACTACCTTTTCTTACCCGTTTGTGAGTAATTATGGCTGGACATTCACACCTACTTGCAGCCGAACACAACCTCTCTCGCTTTTGATGATGTATGGACCGGCATTTTTACCTATTCTAACACATTTTTCAGCAATTATGGTCGGAGATTCCCACCTACTCACAGCCGAACAACTCCGCGCCCGCATTTGATTATGTATAGTCGGGCATTCTCACCCTTTCTCATCAGCTTTTTGAAAATTATGATCTGACATTCACACCTACTTCCAGTCGAACAGCTCTGCTCCCGCTTTTGATTATGTTTGGTTAGATATTCAAACCTTTTCTTAACTGCTTTTTACAAACTTTGGTCGGACGTTCACAATATCTTGCAGCCGAACACCTCCGCTTCCGCTTTTGATGGTGTATATTCGGGCATACGAACCTTTTCTTACCCGCTTTTTACAAACCAAGGTCGGACTTTCACACCTTCTCTTAGCTGAACAACTCCGCTCCCTCTTTTGATTGTGTACAGTTGGGTAATTTAACCTTTTCTTACCCGCTTTTTACCATCTATGGTCGGACATTCACACCGTCTTACAGCGGAACACCTCCGCTCCCTCTTTTGATGATGTATGGTTAGGCATTCGCACCTTCTCTCACCCGCCTTTTACTATGGTCGGCCATTCACAGCTTCCTCTCCACCATACTTGTATGGTGGGATATTCACACCCACTTGCATCCGAAGACCTCCGCTTCCGCTTTTGATGGGAACTGACAACATAAGAAGTCCGGACATACTTTGATAGTATATGAATAAGTGGGTAGCTACTGACAAGCATTAAGCATGTCACACAGCCCAAACATATAACATTTCAGGACACACCACACAGTTAACAACCACAGTGAAGCGTGTCAAAGCCCAAACATGTAACATTCAACAGGACACTTACACAACACATTCAAATCAAACAGTCAGACAACATACAAGAACATATACCCCAGCCGGCATTGATCCCTGCCTATTTTCGTACAGCACACTATGTGTGCGCACACCTTTATTCACAAACTCTTCAACTTATACTCTTTTACCGAAGTTGCTACAGCTCGATTGGCCGAATACCCTTTGATCCTATTTCGGTGAATTTGACATCTGCCTTACATATAACAGATTAGCGGTTTAGCAGTTTTAATTTAGTTTGAGTGAAGGAATTCATTTTATAGCAAAATCCGAAATCGTGAAGAACTCATGAAAGTAAGCTTATTCTCGGATTCCTGAAACTTTAGATTTGCTCTTTCTTTTACTGCAAAGTACAACGTTGTTTTTTTTGTTTAAATCTTTCTAGACATGGTAAATATTAAGGACAAAGCAGTTTTCACATAGTTTGAGTGAAGGAATTCATTTTATAGATAAAATCCCAAGAGTCTGCTGGGAAAAGAGAGTGAATGCGAAGTAGACTTTAACACGGCTATGGGAGCGAGCCGAGTGTGGGCTAACCAGGAGAATTGCTTGAAAGAAATGCGACCCCGAATGAGCGGTCAGAACAAAGCCTCAATACGGGATTCTCGTGGTGTTTTTGTTGCTGCCTTGTCTTTTGCACAGAGTAAAAGACAAGGCAGCCATCGAATAGGGCCCGATTGTTCCTACTTGGTCAGCCGAGGAGCAAGGGGGGGGGGGGAGCAAGCGTCTCAACCAAGCAAAGCTCACCATGGGGAAGGTGGCTATGCCAACAAGCCTGATGCCCTGCTCCCGCAGTGACGGATAATCGTACTCTGGTTTCTCTTCATAACGTACAAGTCTTTCGCCTTTTACTAAAGATTTCTGTGGAGAGCAGCACTAATGAGTTGTTTCTATTTTTGGCAGGCTTTACCTTTGCGGGTGAAGCCCTTTCTGTCTGTGCAAAAGAAATCTTGTTACTGTGCAGAGTGACTTCTCTGAGTAGAGTCGCCTTACTTGTTGCGACTGTGCCGATGTTCGAAGCTGGAGTGCAAAGTTGTTGCTTGAATGGTGCTTGCTGGAGCGTGCGGGAGTGCAAAGTTATACCATTTAAAAGGGCTGAAGAGTGCTCAGTGCAGCGGGTGGGCGACACTCTGGCCACCTTGAAAACCGAGGTTACATCCACTACCAGGGGCAGCCCAAGTTCTGCCGCAAGTGTGGTGAGCATGGGCACCTGGTTGAGGCTTGTACCAAGGTGTTATGTGGGAAGAGCAGAGAAATTGGGCAAACTTTTGGAGAGTGTCCAAATGGCAGGAAATGTAATCTCTGTGGAGAATTAAATCACCTCTTCAGAGATTGCCCTAAATCTTTTGCCAACAAATTAAAGACGGTAAAGCCACAGTCAAGCCAACAAAGAGAAGGACCAAAGGTGGCAGTTGGTGAACAAAGTGAAGAGGTTGACCCAATAAATTCAAACTTCCCGCCAAAAGCTTGGATTGGAAGTGAGGAGCAAAAAGGGGAGGGGCCTGTAGAGGCCTCACCACTCAGTGTTGAAGTCTGTGAGAATTCACAGGCAGAGGATGGAGCTACGCTAAATGAGGAGGAAGAGCAGACAGGTGAGTCTAGTGAAGATACTCACCTCCCCGAAGGTCAACAGAAGGTCAATTTGTTGATAGGCATTCATTTATTTCTTCACTTCTGATGAAGTTTCAACAATAAACAACAAACTTTGTATTATTAGAAAGAACCAGAATCATTCTTCAGGAATCCGAAAATAAGCTCTATTTTATGAGTTATGCACGAATTCGGATTCTCCTATAAAACGAATTCATTAACTCAAACAAAGTTAAGACTGCTTTGTCCTTCATATTTATTCATGTCTAATCAAGTTTCAACGATAAACAACGTTGTACTTTGTAGAATGAGAAAGAACTTCTTCAGCAATAAGCATCTCTCGACATATGACGAAATACAGATTTTGCTATAAAATTAATTCCTTCTATCAGCCTGACTTAAAACTGTTTGTCCTCCTTATTTATCCACTTCAAATCAAGTTTCAACAAATAAAAAAAAGTTGTAGTTTGAGAAAGTACAACTTAATCTTCAGCAATCAGTATAAAAAGAGGTGCAAATGCCAACCATACATACCTACAAGGTGGAGCGGAAGTATTCAGCTGCAAGTAGGTGTGAATGTTCGACTATAATTTGTAAAAAGCGGGTAAGAAAAGGTTCGAATGCCCGACTATATATTAACAAAAGCGGGAGGAGAGGTCTTCGGATGAGAGTGGGTGAGAATTTCCAACCATAATCTATAAAATACGGTGAAAAAAAATATGTGAATGCCTCATAGAACACTAAAAGCGGAAGTGTTCGGCTGCAAGAAGGTGTGAATGTCCGACTATATTTGGTGAAAAGCAGGTGAAGCAAGGTCTGAATGCCCAACCTTATATCATCAAAAGCGAGATCAGAGGTGTTTGGCTGCAAGAAGGCCATAGTTTTCCAAAAGCGGGTAAGGTGCGAATGTCCGACTAAATATCAACAAAATTTGGGGCGGAGGTCTTCGGATGCAAGTGGGTGTGAATATCCCACCATACAAGTATGGTGGAGAGGAAGCTGTAAATAGCCGACCATAGTTTGGAAAAAGCGGGTAAGAAAAGGTTTGAATGCCCGAACATACACCATCAAAAGAGGGAGCGGAGGTGTTCCGCTGTACGAAGGTGTGAATGTCCGACCATACTTGGTAAAAAGCGGGTAAGAAAAGGTTAATATACCCGACTGTACACAATCAATAGCGGGAGCGGATGTGTTCGGCTACAAGAAGGTGTGACAGTCCGACCATGGTTTGTAAAAAGCTGGTAAGAAAAGGTGCGAATGTCCGACAATGTATGATCAAAAGAGAGAGCGGAGGTTTTCGGATACACGAAAGTTTGAATGTCCTACCATAGTTTGTAAATAGCGGGTAAGAAAAGGTTCAAATGCCCGACTATACACCATAAAAAGCGGGAGCGGAGGTGTTCCGCTGTAAGACGGTGTGAATGTCCGACCATAGTTGGTAAAAAGCGGGTAAGAAAAGGTTAAAATACCCGACTGTACAAAATCAATAGCGGGAGCGGAGTTGTTCGGCTACAAGACGGTGTGAAAGTACGACCATGGTTTGTAAAAAGCAGTTAAGAAAAGGTTCGAATATCCAACCAAACATAATCAAAAGCGGGAGCAGAGCTGTTCGACTGCAAGTAGGTGTGAATGTCCAGCCATAATTACTCACAAACGGGGAAAGAAAAGGTAGTATTGCCAGACCATACATGATCAAAACAGGGAGCGGAGGTTCAGCTGCAAGGTGTGAATGTCTGACTATAGTTTGTAAAAAGCGGGTAAGACAAGGTGCGAATGCCCGACAATGTATGATCAAAAGAGAGAGCGGAGGTGTTCGGCTGCAAGGTCTGAATGTCCAACCATAATTTGTAAAAACCGGGTAAGAAAAGGCTCGAAAGCCCGACTATACATCATCAAAAGCGGGAGCGGAGGTGTTCAGCTGCAAGAAGGTGTGAATGTTCGACTAAAGTTTGTAAAAAGCTGGTAAGACAAGGAGCGATGTCCCGACATTGTATGATCAAAAGCGGGAGCGGAGGTGTCCAGCTGTGAGTAGGTGTGAATGTCCGACCATAATTGCTGAAAAATGTGTTAGAAAAGGTAAGAATACTGGACCATACATCATCAAAAGCGGGAGAGGTGGTGTTCGGCTGCAAGAAGGTGTGAAAGTCCAACAATGGTTTGTAAAAAGCGGGTAATAAAAGGTTCGAATGCCCGAATATACATCATCAAAAGCGGAAGCGGAGGTGTTCGGATGCAAGAAGGTGTGAACGTCCGACCAAAGTTTGTAAAAAGCAGTGAAAAGCGAGAAAAAGCTTTTCGTGAGTTTTGCATGATTTGGGATTTTGCTTATAAAATGCATTACTTCACTCAAACTATGTTAAAACTGATTTGTCCTTCATATTTACCATGTCTAGAAAGATTTAAACAAAAAAACAACGTTGTACTTTGCAGTAAAAGAAAGAGCAAATCTAAAGTTTCAGGAATCCGAGTATAAGCCTGCTTTCATGAGTTCTGCACGATTTCGGATTTTGCTATAAAATGAATTGCTTTGCTCAAACCAAGTTAAAACTGCTTTGTCCTTCCATATTCATCAATGTCTAGATCGACTTCAACAAAGAAAAACATTGGACTTTGCAGTAGAAGAAGTTGAAATCCATCTACACATTGATAAATACGAAGGACAAAGCAGTTCCCACTTGCCCATAAGAAAATAAGCTTATTCTCGGATTCCTGATCCTTCAGTTTTGCTCTTTCTTCTACTGCAAAATACAATCTTGTTCTTTGTTGAAGTCGATCTAGACATTGATAAATATGAATGAAAAACCTTTTCTTACCCATTTTTCAGTAATTATGGGTGGACATTCAGACCTTCTTGCAGCCGAAAACCTCCACTCCTCTTTTGATCATACATTGTCGGGAATTCACACCTTGTCTTACCCGCTTTTTACAAACTTTAGTCGGACATTCAAACCTTCTTGCAGCTGAACCACCTCCGCTCCCTGTTTTGATCATATATGGTCTGGCAATAGTACCCTTTCTTACCCGTTTGTGAGTAATTATGGCTGGACATTCACACCTACTTGCAGCCGAACACAACCTCTCCCGCTTTTGGTGATATATGGTCCGGCATTCTTACCTTTTCTAACACATTTTTCAGCAATTATGGTTGTAGAATCACACCTACTCACAGCCGAACAACTCCGCTCCCACATTTGATAGTGTATAGTCGGGCATTCTCACCCTTTCTCAACAGCTTTTTGCAAATTATGATCTGATATTCACACCTACTTGCAGTCGAACAGCTCTGCTCCCGCTTTTGATTATGTTTGGTTGGATATTCGAACATTTTCTTAACTGCTTTTTACAAACTTTGGTCGGACGTTCACACCGTCTTGCAGCCGAACACCTCCGCTTCCGCTTTTGATGGTATATAGTCGGGCATTCGAGCCTTTTCTTACCCGCCTATTACTTACTATGGTTGGACATTCAAACCTTCTTGTAGCCGAACACATCCGCTCCTGCTTTTGATGATGTATTATTTGGCATTTGCACCTTTTCTTACCCATTTTTCATTAATTTTTGGTCGGATATTCAGACCTTCTTGCACCTGAACACCTCTGCTCCCGCTTTTGATGGTGTATAGTCGGGCTTTCGAGCCTTTTCTTCCCCGATTTTTACAAATTGTGGTTGGACATTCAGACCTTGCAGCCGAAAACCTCCGCTCCCTCTTTTGATCATACATTGTCGGGCATTCGCCCCTTGTCTTACACGGTTTTTACAAACTTTAGTCAGACATTCACACCTTGCAGCTGAACCACCTCCATTCCCTGTTTTGATCATGTGTGGTCTGGAAATACTACCTTTTCTTCCCCCGTTTGTGAGTGATTATGGCTGGACATTCACACCTACTTGCAGCCGAAAAACCACCTCTCCCGCTTTTGATGATGTATTGTCCGGCATTCTAGTCTTTTCTATCACATTTTTCAGCAATTATGATCTGACATTCACACCTACTTGCAGTCGAACAGCTCTGCTCCCGCTTTTGATTATGTTCGGTTGGATATTCAAACCTTTTCTTAACTGCTTTTTACAAACTTTGGTCGGACGTTCACACCTTCTTGCAGCCGAACACCTCCGCTTCCGCTTTTGATGGTATATATTCGGGTATTCGAACCTTTTCTTACCCGCTTTTTACAAACCATGGTTGGACTTTCATACCTTCTTGTAGCTGAACAACTCCACTCCTGCTTTTGATGATTTATGGTTGGACATTCGCATCTTTTCCTACCCATTTTTCAGTAATTATGGGTGGATATTCACATCTTCTTGCAGCTGAACACCTCCTCTCCCGCTAATGATCATGTAAGGTTTGATATTCGAAAATTTTCTTTCATGTTTTAAAGCAATTATTAATGGACATTCACACCTACTTGCAGCCGAACACCACCTCTCCCGCTTTTGATGATGTATGGACCGGCATTCTTACCTTTTCTAACACATTTTTCAGCAATTATGGTCGGAGATTCACACCTACTCACAGCCGAACAACTCCGCTCCCGCATTTGATGGTGTATAGTCGGGCATTCTCACCCTTTCTCATCAGCTTTTTGCAAATTATGATCTGATATTCACACCTACTTGCAGTCGAACAGCTCTGCTCCCGCTTTTGATTATGTTTGGTTAGATATTCGAACCTTTTCTTAACTGCTTTTTACAAACTTTGGTCGGACGTTCACAATATCTTGCAGCCGAACACCTCCGCTTCCGCTTTTGATGGTGTATAGTCGGGCATTCGAGCCTTTTCTTACCCACCTATTACTTACTATGGTTGGACATTCAAACCTTCTTGTAGCCGAACACATCCGCTCCTGCTTTTGATGATGTATGATTTGGCATTCGCACCTTTTCTTACCCATTTTTCAGTAATTATTGGTCGGACATTCAGACCTGCTTGCACCTGAACACCTCTGCTCCCGCTTTTGATGGTGTATAGTCGGGCTTTCGAGCCTTTTCTTCCCCGATTTTTACAAATTATGGTTGGACATTCAGACCTTGCAGCCGAAAACCTCCGCTCCCTCTTTTGATCATACATTGTCGGGCATTCGCCCCTTGTCTTACACGGTTTTTACAAACTTTAGTCAGACATTCACACCTTGCAGCTGAACAACCTCCATTCCCTGTTTTGATCATGTGTGGTCTGAAAATACTACCTTTTCTTCCCCCGTTTGTGAGTAATTATGGCTGGACATTCACACCTACTTGCAGCCGAAAAACCACCTCTCCCGCTTTTGATGATGTATTGTCCGGCATTCTAGTCTTTTCTATCACATTTTTCAGCAATTATGATCTGACATTCACACCTACTTGCAGTCGAACAGCTCTGCTCCCGCTTTTGATTATGTTCGGTTGGATATTCAAACCTTTTCTTAACTGCTTTTTACAATATTTGGTCGGACGTTCACACCTTCTTGCAGCCGAACACCCCCACTTCCGCTTTTGATGGTATATATTCGGGTATTCGAACCTTCTCTTACCCGCTTTTTACAAACCATGGTTGGACTTTCATACCTTCTTGTAGCTGAACAACTCCACTCCTGCTTTTGATGATTTATGGTTGGACATTCGCATCTTTTCCTACCCATTTTTCAGTAATTATGAGTGGATATTCACATCTTCTTGCAGCTGAACACCTCCTCTCCCGCTAATGATCATGTAAGGTTTGATATTCGAAAATTTTCTTTCATGTTTTAAAGCAATTATTAATGGACATTCACACCTACTTGCAGCCGAACACCACCTCTCCCGCTTTTGATGATGTATGGACCGGCATTCTTACCTTTTCTAACACATTTTTCAGCAATTATGGTTGGAGAATCACACCTACTCACAGCCGAACAACTCCGCTACCGCATTTGATGGTGTATAGTCGGGATTTCTCACCCTTTCTCATCAGCTTTTTGCAAATTATTCTCTGACATTCACACCTACTTGCAGTCGAACAGCTCTGCTCCCGCTTTTGATTATGTTTGGTTAGATATTCGAACCTTTTCTTAACTGCTTTTTTACAAACTTTGGTCGGACGTTCACACCTTCTTGCAGCCGAACACCTCCGCTCCCTCTTTTGTTGGTGTATGTTCGGGCATTCGAACCTTTTCTTACCCGCTTTTTACAAACCAGGGTCGGACTTTCACACCTTTTAGTAGCCGAACAACTCCGCTCCCGCTATTGATTGTGTACAGTCGGGTATTTTAACCTTTTCTTACCTGCTTTTTACCAACTATGGTTGGACATTCACACCTTCGTACAGCGGAACACCTCCGCTCCCTCTTTTGATGGTGTATGTTCGGGTATTCAAACCTTTTCTTACCCGCTTTTTCCAAACTATGGTCGGCTATTCACAGCTTCCTCTCCACCATACTTGTATGGTTGGATATTCACACCCACTTGCATCCGAAGACCTCTGCCCCAAATTTTGTTGATATTTAGTCGGACATTCGCACCTTACCCGCTTTTGGCAAACTATGGCCTTCTTGCAGCCAAACACCTCTGATCTCGCTTTTGATGATGTAAGGTTGGGCATTCAGACCTTGCTTCACCTGCTTTTCACCAAATATAGTCGGATATTCACACCTTCTTGCAGCCGAACACTTCCGCTCCACCTTTTAGTGTTCTATCACACCTTTTTTTCACCGCATTTTATACATTATGGTTGGAAATTTTCAACCACTCTCATCCGAAGACCTCTCCTCCCGCTTTCTTTAATATATTTGAACTTTAGTCGGACATTCAAACCTTCTTGCAGCTGAACCACCTCCGCTCCCTGTTTTGATCATATATGGTCTGGCAATACTACCTTTTCTTACCCGTTTGTGAGTAATTATGGCTGGACATTCACACCTACTTGCAGCCGAACACAACCTCTCTCGCTTTTGATGATGTATGGACCGGCATTTTTACCTATTCTAACACATTTTTCAGCAATTATGGTCGGAGATTCACACCTACTCACAGCCGAACAACTCCGCTCCCGCATTTGATGATGTATAGTCGGGCATTCTCACCCTTTCTCATCAGCTTTTTGAAAATTATAATCTGACATTCACACCTACTTCCAGTCGAACAGCTCTGCTCCCGCTTTTGATTATGTTTGGTTAGATATTCGAACCTTTTCTTAACTGCTTTTTACAAACTTTGGTCGGACGTTCACAATATCTTGCAGCCGAACACCTCCGCTTCCGCTTTTGATGGTGTATATTCGGGCATACGAACCTTTTCTTACCCGCTTTTTACAAACCAAGGTCGGACTTTCACACCTTCTCTTAGCTGAACAACTCCGCTCCCTCTTTTGATTGTGTACAGTCGGGTAATTTAACCTTTTCTTACCCGCTTTTTACCATCTATGGTCGGACATTCACACCGTCTTACAGCGGAACACCTCCGCTCCCTCTTTTGATGATGTATGGTTAGGCATTCGCACCTTCTCTCACCCGCCTTTTACTATGGTCGGCCATTCACAGCTTCCTCTCCACCATACTTGTATGGTGGGATATTCACACCCACTTGCATCCGAAGACCTCCGCTTCCGCTTTTGATGGGAACTGACAACATAAGAAGTCCGGACATACTTTGATAGTATATGAATAAGTGGGTAGCTACTGACAAGCATTAAGCATGTCACACACCACACAGTTAACAACCACAGTGAAGCGTGTCAAAGCCCAAACATGTAACATTCAACAGGACACTTACACAACACATTCAAATCAAACAGTCAGACAACATACAAGAACATATACCCCAGCCGGCATTGCTCCCTGCCTATTTTCGTACAGCACACTATGTGTGCGCACACCTTTATTCACAAACTCTTCAACTTATACTCTTTTACCGAAGTTGCTACAGCTCGATTGGCCGAATACCCTTTGATCCTATTTCGGTGAATTTGACATCTGCCTTACATATAACAGATTAGCGGTTTAGCAGTTTTAATTTAGTTTGAGTGAAGGAATTCATTTTATAGCAAAATCCGAAATCGTGAAGAACTCATGAAAGTAAGCTTATTCTCGGATTCCTGAAACTTTAGATTTGCTCTTTCTTTTACTGCAAAGTACAACGTTGTTTTTTTTGTTTAAATCTTTCTAGACATGGTAAATATTAAGGACAAAGCAGTTTTCACATAGTTTGAGTGAAGGAATTCATTTTATAGATAAAATCCCAAGAGTCTGATGGGAAAAGAGAGTGAATGCGAAGTAGACTTTAACACGGCTATGGGAGCGAGCCGAGTGTGGGCTAACCAGGAGAATTGCTTGAAAGAAATGCGACCCCGAATGAGCGGTCAGAACAAAGCCTCAATACGGGATTCTCGTGGTGTTTTTGTTGCTGCCTTGTCTTTTGCACAGAGTAAAAGACAAGGCAGCCATCGAATAGGGCCCGATTGTTCCTACTTGGTCAGCCGAGGAGCAAGGGGGGGGGGGGGAGCAAGCGTCTCAACCAAGCAAAGCTCACCATGGGGAAGGTGGCTATGCCAACAAGCCTGATGCCCTGCTCCCGCAGTGACGGATAATCGTACTCTGGTTTCTCTTCATAACGTACAAGTCTTTCGCCTTTTACTAAAGATTTCTGTGGAGAGCAGCACTAATGAGTTGTTTCTATTTTTGGCAGGCTTTACCTTTGCGGGTGAAGCCCTTTCTGTCTGTGCAAAAGAAATCTTGTTACTGTGCAGAGTGACTTCTCTGAGTAGAGTCGCCTTACTTGTTGCGACTGTGCCGATGTTCGAAGCTGGAGTGCAAAGTTGTTGCTTGAATGGTGCTTACTGGAGCGTGCGGGAGTGCAAAGTTATACCATTTAAAAGGGCTGAAGAGTGCTCAGTGCAGCGGGTGGGCGACACTCTGGCCACCTTGAAAACCGAGGTTACATCCACTACCAGGGGCAGCCCAAGTTCTGCCGCAAGTGTGGTGAGCATGGGCACCTGGTTGAGGCTTGTACCAAGGTGTTATGTGGGAAGAGCAGAGAAATTGGGCAAACTTTTGGAGAGTGTCCAAATGGCAGGAAATGTAATCTCTGTGGAGAATTAAATCACCTCTTCAGAGATTGCCCTAAATCTTTTGCCAACAAATTAAAGACGGTAAAGCCACAGTCAAGCCAACAAAGAGAAGGACCAAAGGTGGCAGTTGGTGAACAAAGTGAAGAGGTTGACCCAATAAATTCAAACTTCCCGCCAAAAGCTTGGATTGGAAGTGAGGAGCAAAAAGGGGAGGGGCCTGTAGAGGCCTCACCACTCAGTGTTGAAGTCTGTGAGAATTCACAGGCAGAGGGTGGAGCTACGCTAAATGAGGAGGAAGAGCAGACAGGTGAGTCTAGTGAAGATACTCACCTCCCCGAAGGTCAACAGAAGGTCAATTTGTTGATAGGCATTCATTTATTTCTTCACTTCTGATGAAGTTTCAACAATAAACAACAAACTTTGTATTATTAGAAAGAACCAGAATCATTCTTCAGGAATCCGAAAATAAGCTCTATTTTATGAGTTATGCACGAATTCGGATTCTCCTATAAAACGAATTCATTAACTCAAACCAAGTTAAGACTGCTTTGTCCTTCATATTTATTCATGTCTAATCAAGTTTCAACGATAAACAACGTTGTACTTTGTAGAATGAGAAAGAACTTCTTCAGCAATAAGCATCTCTCGACATATGACGAAGTACAGATTTTGCTATAAAATTAATTCCTTCTATCAGCCTGACTTAAAACTGTTTGTCCTCCTTATTTATCCACTTCAAATCAAGTTTCAACAAATAAAAAAAAGTTGTAGTTTGAGAAAGTACAACTTAATCTTCAGCAATCAGTATAAAAAGAGGTGCAAATGCCAACCATACATACCTACAAGGTGGAGCGGAAGTATTCAGCTGCAAGTAGGTGTGAATGTTCGACTATAATTTGTAAAAAGCGGGTAAGAAAAGGTTCGAATGCCCGACTATATATTAACAAAAGCGGGAGGAGAGGTCTTCGGATGAGAGTGGGTGAGAATTTCCAACCATAATCTATAAAATACGGTGAAAAAAAATATGTGAATGCCTCATAGAACACTAAAAGCGGAAGTGTTCGGCTGCAAGAAGGTGTGAATGTCCAACTATATTTGGTGAAAAGCAGGTGAAGCAAGGTCTGAATGCCCAACCTTACATCATCAAAAGCAAGATCAGAGTTGTTTGGCTGCAAGAAGGCCATAGTTTGCCAAAAGCGGGTAAGGTGCGAATGTCCGACTAAATATCAACAAAATTTGGGGCGGAGGTCTTCGGATGCAAGTGGGTGTGAATATCCCACCATACAAGTATGGTGGGTGGAGAGGAAGCTGTGAATAGCCGACCATAGTTTGGAAAAAGCGGGTAAGAAAAGGTTTGAATGCCCGAACATACACCATCAAAAGAGGGAGCGGAGGTGTTCCGCTGTACGAAGGTGTGAATGTCCGACCATACTTGGTAAAAAGCGGGTAAGAAAAGGTTAAAATACCCGACTGTACACAATCAATAGCGGGAGCGGATGTGTTCGGCTACAAGAAGATGTGAAAGTCTCCCCATGGTTTGTAAAAAGCGGGTAAGAAAAGGTGCGAATGTCCGACAATGTATGATCAAAAGAGAGAGCGGAGGTTTTCGGATACAAGAAGGTTTGAATGTCCCACCATAGTTTGTAAAAAGCGGGTAAGAAAAGGTTCGAATGCCCGACTATACACCATCAAAAGCGGGAATAGAGGTGTTCCGCTGTAAGACGGTGTGAATGTCCGACCATAGTTGGTAAAAAGCGGGTAAGAAAAGGTTAAAATACCCGACTGTACACAATCAATAGCGGGAGCGGAGTTGTTCGGCTACAAGAAGATGTGAAAGTCCGACCATGGTTTGTAAAAACCGGGAAGAAAAGGCTCGAAAGCCCGACTATACACCATCAAAAAGAAGGTTTGAATGTCCATCAATAATTGCTTTAAAACAAGAAAGTAAATTTTCGAATATCAAACCGCACATGATCATAAGCGGGAGAGGAGGTGTTCGGCTGCAAGAAGGTGTGAATGTCCACCCATAATTCATGAAAAATGGGTAAAAAAAAAGGTGCGAATGCCTAACAATACATTATCAAAAGCAGGTGTGAATGTCAGATCATAATTTGTAAAAAGCTGATGAGAAAGGGTGAGAATGCCCGACTATACACCATCAAATGCGGGAGCGGAGGTGTTCGGCTCTGAGTAGGTGTGAATGTCCGACCATAATTGCTGAAGAATGTGTTAGAAAAGGTAAGAATGCTGGACCATACATCATCAAAAGCGGGAGAGGTGGTGTTCGGCTGCAAAAAGGTGTGACTGTTCGACTAAAGTTTGTAAAAAGTGGGTAAGACAAGGTGCGAATGCCTGACAATGTATGATCAAAAGCGGGAGCGGAGGTGTTCAGCTGCAAGAAGGTCTACATGTACATCAATAATTGTTAGAAAACATGAAAGAAACTTTTCGAAAATCAAACCGCACATGATCATAAGTGGGATAGGAGGTGTTCAGCTGCAAGGTGTGAATGTCCACCCATAATTCCTGAAAAATGGGCAAAAAAAAGGTGTGAATGCCCAACCATACATCATCAAAAGCAGGAGTGGAAGTGTTCGGCTACAAGAAGGTGTGAACGTCCAACCAAAATATGTAAAAAGAAGTTAAGAAAAGGTTCGAATATCCAACCAAACATAATCAAAAGCGGGAGCAGAGCTGTTCGACTGCAAGTAGGTGTGAATGTCAGATCATAATTTGCAAAAAGCTGATGAGAAAGGGTGAGAATGCCCGACTATACATCATCAAAAGCTGGAGCGGAGTTGTTCGGCTGTGAGTAGGTGTGAATCTCCGACCATAATTGCTGAAGAATGTGTTAGAAAAGGTAAAAATGCCGGTCCATACATCATCAAAAGCGAGAGAGGTTGTGTTCGACTGCAAGTAGGTGTGAATGTCCAGCCATAATTACTCACAAACGGGTAAGAAAAGGTAGTAGCCAGACCATATATGATCAAAACAGGGAGCGGAGGTGGTTCAGCTGCAAGAAGGTTTGAATGTCAAACTAAAGTTCAAATATATTAACAAAAGCGGGAGGAGAGGTCTTCGGATGAGAGTGGTTGAAAATTTCCAACCATAATGTATAAAATGCGGTGAAAAAAAAGGTGTGATAGAACACTAAAAGGTGGAGCGGAAGTGTTCGGCTGCAAGAAGGTGTGAATGTCCGACTATATTTGGTGAAAAGCAGGTGAAGCAAGGTCTGAATGCCCAACCTTACATCATCAAAAGCAAGATCAGAGTTGTTTGGCTGCAAGAAGGCCATAGTTTGCCAAAAGCGGGTAAGGTGCGAATGTCCGACTAAATATCAACAAAATTTGGGGCGGAGGTCTTCGGATGCAAGTGGGTGTGAATATCCCACCATACAAGTATGGTGGGTGGAGAGGAAGCTGTGAATAGCCGACCATAGTTTGGAAAAAGCGGGTAAGAAAAGGTTTGAATGCCCGAACATACACCATCAAAAGAGGGAGCGGAGGTGTTCCGCTGTACGAAGGTGTGAATGTCCAACCATACTTGGTAAAAAGCGGGTAAGAAAAGGTTAATATACCCGACTGTACACAATCAATAGCGGGAGCGGATGTGTTCGGCTACAAGAAGGTGTGACAGTCTGACCATGGTTTGTAAAAAGCTGGTAAGAAAAGGTGCGAATGTCCGACAATGTATGATCAAAAGAGAGAGCGGAGGTTTTCGGATACACGAAAGTTTGAATGTCCTACCATAGTTTGTAAATAGCGGGTAAGAAAAGGTTCAAATGCCCGACTATACACCATAAAAAGCGGGAGCGGAGGTGTTCCGCTGTAAGACGGTGTGAATGTTCGACCATAGTTGGTAAAAAGCGGGTAAGAAAAGGTTAAAATACCCGACTGTACAAAATCAATAGCGGGAGCGGAGTTGTTCGGCTACAAGAAGGTGTGAAAGTACGACCATGGTTTGTAAAAAGCAGTTAAGAAAAGGTTCGAACATCCAACCAAACATAATCAAAAGCGGGAGCAGAGCTGTTCGACTGCAAGTAGGTGTGAATGTCCAGCCATAATTACTCACAAACGGGGGAAGAAAAGGTAGTATTGCCAGACCATACATGATCAAAACAGGGAGCGGAGGTTCAGCTGCAAGGTGTGAATGTCTGACTATAGTTTGTAAAAAGCGGGTAAGACAAGGTGCGAATGCCCGACAATGTATGATCAAAAGAGAGAGCGGAGGTGTTTGGCTGCAAGGTCTGAATGTCCAACCATAATTTGTAAAAACCGGGTAAGAAAAGGCTCGAAAGCCCGACTATACATCATCAAAAGCGGGAGCGGAGGTGTTCAGCTGCAAGAAGGTGTGAATGTTCGACTAAAGTTTGTAAAAAGCTGGTAAGACAAGGAGCGATGTCCCGACATTGTATGATCAAAAGCGGGAGCGGAGGTGTCCAGCTGTGAGTAGGTGTGAATGTCCGACCATAATTGCTGAAAAATGTGTTAGAAAAGGTAAGAATACTGGGCCATACATCATCAAAAGCGGGAGAGGTGGTGTTCGGCTGCAAGAAGGTGTGAAAGTCCAACAATGGTTTGTAAAAAGCGGGTAAGAAAAGGTTAAAATACCCGACTGTACACAATCAATAGCGGGAGCGGATGTGTTCGGCTACAAGAAGATGTGAAAGTCCGACCATGGTTTGTAAAAAGCGGGTAAGAAAAGGTGGGAATGTCCGACAATGTATGATCAAAAGAGAGAGCGGAGGTTTTCGGATACAAGAAGGTTTGAATGTCCCACCATAGTTTGTAAAAAGCGGGTAAGAAAAGGTTCGAATGCCCGACTATACACCATCAAAAGCGGGAGCAGAGGTGTTCCGCTGTAAGACGGTGTGAATGTCCGACCATAGTTGGTAAAAAGCGGGTAAGAAAAGGTTAAAATACCCGACTGTACACAATCAATAGCGGGAGCGGAGTTGTTCGGCTACAAGAAGGTGTGAAAGTCCGACCATGGTTTGTAAAAACCGGGAAGAAAAGGCTCGAAAGCCCGACTATACACCATCAAAAAGAAGGTTTGAATGTCCATCAATAATTGCTTTAAAACAAGAAAGTAAATTTTCGAATATCAAACCGCACATGATCATAAGCGGTAGAGGAGGTGTTCGGCTGCAAGAAGGTGTGAATGTCCACCCATAATTCATGAAAAATGGGTAAAAAAAAAAGGTACGAATGCCTAACAATACATTATCAAAAGCAGGTGTGAATGTCAGATCATAATTTGTAAAAAGCTGATGAGAAAGGGTGAGAATGCCCGACTATACACCATCAAATGCGGGAGCGGAGGTGTTCGGCTCTGAGTAGGTGTGAATGTCCGACCATAATTGCTGAAGAATGTGTTAGAAAAGGTAAGAATGCTGGACCATACATCATCAAAAGCGGGAGAGGTGGTGTTCGGCTGCAAAAAGGTGTGACTGTTCGACTAAAGTTTGTAAAAAGTGGGTAAGACAAGGTGCGAATGCCTGACAATGTATGATCAAAAGCGGGAGCGGAGGTGTTCAGCTGCAAGAAGGTCTACATGTCCATCAATAATTGCTAGAAAACATGAAAGAAACTTTTCGAAAATCAAACCGCACATGATCATAAGTGGGATAGGAGGTGTTCAGCTGCAAGGTGTGAATGTCCACCCATAATTTCTGAAAAATGGGGAAAAAAAATGTGTGAATGCCCAACCATACATCATCAAAAGCAGGAGTGGAAGTGTTCGGCTACAAGAAGGTGTGAACGTCCAACCAAAATATGTAAAAAGAAGTTAAGAAAAGGTTCGAATATCCAACCAAACATAATCAAAAGCGGGAGCAGAGCTGTTCGACTGCAAGTAGGTGTGAATGTCAGATCATAATTTGCAAAAAGCTGATGAGAAAGGGTGAGAATGCCCGACTATACATCATCAAAAGCAGGAGTGGAAGTGTTCGGCTACAAGAAGGTGTGAACGTCCAACCAAAATATGTAAAAAGAAGTTAAGAAAAGGTTCGAATATCCAACCAAACATAATCAAAATCGGGAGCAGAGCTGTTCGACTGCAAGTAGGTGTGAATGTCAGATCATAATTTGCAAACAGCTGATGAGAAAGGGTGAGAATGCCCGACTATACATCATCAAAAGCGGGAGCGGAGTTGTTCGGCTGTGAGTAGGTGTGAATCTCCGACCATAATTGCTGAAAAATGTGTTAGAAAAGGTAAAAATGCCGGTCCATACATCATCAAAAGCGAGAGAGGTTGTGTTCGACTGCAAGTAGGTGTGAATGTCCAGCCATAATTACTCACAAACGGGTAAGAAAAGGTAGTAGCCAGACCATATATGATCAAAACAGGGAGCGGAGGTGGTTCAGCTGCAAGAAGGTTTGAATGTCAAACTAAAGTTCAAATATATTAACAATCAAGCGGGAGGAGAGGTCTTCGGATGAGAGTGGTTGAAAATTTCCAACCATAATGTATAAAATGCGGTGAAAAAAAAGGTGTGATAGAACACTAAAAGGTGGAGCGGAAGTGTTCGGCTGCAAGAAGGTGTGAATGTCCGACTATATTTGGTGAAAAGCAGGTGAAGCAAGGTCTGAATGCCCAACCTTACATCATCAAAAGCAAGATCAGAGTTGTTTGGCTGCAAGAAGGCCATAGTTTGCCAAAAGCGGGTAAGGTGCGAATGTCCGACTAAATATCAACAAAATTTGGGGCGGAGGTCTTCGGATGCAAGTGGGTGTGAATATCCCACCATACAAGTATGGTGGGTGGAGAGGAAGCTGTGAATAGCCGACCATAGTTTGGAAAAAGCGGGTAAGAAAAGGTTTGAATGCCCGAACATACACCATCAAAAGAGGGAGCGGAGGTGTTCCGCTGTACGAAGGTGTGAATGTCCAACCATACTTGGTAAAAAGCGGGTAAGAAAAGGTTAATATACCCGACTGTACACAATCAATAGCGGGAGCGGATGTGTTCGGCTACAAGAAGGTGTGACAGTCCGACCATGGTTTGTAAAAAGCCGGTAAGAAAAGGTGCGAATGTCCGACAATGTATGATCAAAAGAGAGAGCGGAGGTTTTCGGATACACGAAAGTTTGAATGTCCTACCATAGTTTGTAAATAGCGGGTAAGAAAAGGTTCAAATGCCCGACTATACACCATAAAAAGCGGGAGCGGAGGTGTTCCGCTGTAAGACGGTGTGAATGTCCGACCATAGTTGGTAAAAAGCGGGTAAGAAAAGGTTAAGATACCCGACTGTACAAAATCAATAGCGAGAGCGGAGTTGTTCGGCTACAAGACGGTGTGAAAGTACGACCATGGTTTGTAAAAAGCAGTTAAGAAAAGGTTCGAATATCCAACCAAACATAATCAAAAGCGGGAGCAGATCTGTTCGACTGCAAGTAGGTTTGAATGTCCAGCCATAATTAATCACAAACGGGGGAAGAAAAGGTAGTATTGCCAGACCATACATGATCAAAACAGGGAGCGGAGGTTCAGCTGCAAGGTGTGAATGTCTGACTATAGTTTGTAAAAAGCGGGTAAGACAAGGTGCGAATGCCCGACAATGTATGATCAAAAGAGAGAGCGGAGGTGTTCGGCTGCAAGGTCTGAATGTCCAACCATAATTTGTAAAAACCGGGTAAGAAAAGGCTCGAAAGCCCGACTATACATCATCAAAAGCGGGAGCGGAGGTGTTCAGCTGCAAGAAGGTGTGAATGTTCGACTAAAGTTTGTAAAAAGCTGGTAAGACAAGGAGCGATGTCCCGACATTGTATGATCAAAAGCGGGAGCGGAGGTGTCCAGCTGTGAGTAGGTGTGAATGTCCGACCATAATTGCTGAAAAATGTGTTAGAAAAGGTAAGAATACTGGACCATACATCATCAAAAGCGGGAGAGGTGGTGTTCGGCTGCAAGAAGGTGTGAAAGTCCAACAATGGTTTGTAAAAAGCGGGTAATAAAAGGTTCGAATGCCCGAATATACATCATCAAAAGCGGAAGCGGAGGTGTTCGGATGCAAGAAGGTGTGAACGTCCGACCAAAGTTTGTAAAAAGCAGTGAAAAGCGAGAAAAAGCTTTTCGTGAGTTTTGCATGATTTGGGATTTTGCTTATAAAATGCATTACTTCACTCAAACTATGTTAAAACTGATTTGTCCTTCATATTTACCATGTCTAGAAAGATTTAAACAAAAAAACAACGTTGTACTTTGCAGTAAAAGAAAGAGCAAATCTAAAGTTTCAGGAATCCGAGTATAAGCCTGCTTTCATGAGTTCTGCACGATTTCGGATTTTGCTATAAAATGAATTGCTTTGCTCAAACCAAGTTAAAACTGCTTTGTTCCTTCATATTTATTAATGTCTAGATCGACTTCAACAAAGAAAAACATTGGACTTTGCAGTAGAAGAAGTTGAAATCCATCTACACATTGATAAATACGAAGGACAAAGCAGTTCCCACTTGCCCATAAGAAAATAAGCTTATTCTCGGATTCCTGATCCTTCAGTTTTGCTCTTTCTTCTACTGCAAAATACAATGTTGTTCTTTGTTGAAGTCGATCTAGACATTAATAAATATGAAGGAAAAGGCAGTTTTAACTTGGTTTGAGTGAATGAATTCATTTTATACATAAAATCCGAAATCGTGCAGAACTCATGAAAATAAGCTTATTCTCGGATTCCTAAAACCTTTGATTTGCTCTTTCTTTTATTGCAAAGTACAACGTTGTTTTTTTGTTTAAATCTATCGAGACATTGATAAATATGAAGGTAAAAGCCGTTTTAACATAGTTTGAGTAAAGGAATTGATTTTATAGAAAAAATCCCAAATCATGCAGAACTCCTCAAAAGGGAGGTATGGCTTAATCACAAGTGTGGCTCTTTCTCATTCAGGGTAATATGAGGAAGTTTATGCTTGAAATATATGTAGAAATGGGTACATATGAAGGACAAAGCAGTGTTAACTTAGTTTGCGTGAAGAAATTCATTTTATACATAAAATCCGAAATCGTGCAGAACTCATGAAAATAAGCTTATTCTCGGATTCCTAAAACTTTTGATTGGCTCTTTCTTTTACTGCAAAGTACAACGTTGTTTTTTGTTGAAATCTATCTAGACATTGATAAATACCAGTCGAAACTCTGCTGCCGCTTTTGATAATTTCTGGTTGGGCATTCTTACCTTTTCTTACCCGCTTTTTACAAATTATGATCTTACATTCACACCTACTTGCAGTCGAACACCTTCTGATCCACTTATGATCATGTGCGGTTGGGCTTTCGCACCTTTTCTTACCCATTTTTCAGTAATTATGGGTGGACATTCAGACCTTCTTGCAGCCGAAAACCTCCACTCCTCTTTTGATCATACATTGTCGGGAATTCACACCTTGTCTTACCCGCTTTTTACAAACTTTAGTCGGACATTCAAACCTTCTTGCAGCTGAACCACCTCCGCTCCCTGTTTTGATCATATATGGTCTGGCAATAGTACCCTTTCTTACCCGTTTGTGAGTAATTATGGCTGGACATTCACACCTACTTGCAGCCGAACACAACCTCTCCCGCTTTTGGTGATATATGGTCCGGCATTCTTACCTTTTCTAACACATTTTTCAGCAATTATGGTTGTAGAATCACACCTACTCACAGCCGAACAACTCCGCTCCCACATTTGATAGTGTATAGTCGGGCATTCTCACCCTTTCTCAACAGCTTTTTGCAAATTATGATCTGATATTCACACCTACTTGCAGTCGAACAGCTCTGCTCCCGCTTTTGATTATGTTTGGTTAGATATTCGAACCTTTTCTTAACTGCTTTTTACAAACTTTGGTCGGACGTTCACAATATCTTGCAGCCGAACACCTCCGCTTCCGCTTTTGATGGTGTATAGTCGGGCATTCGAGCCTTTTCTTACCCACCTATTACTTACTATGGTTGGACATTCAAACCTTCTTGTAGCCGAACACATCCGCTCCTGCTTTTGATGATGTATGATTTGGCATTCGCACCTTTTCTTACCCATTTTTCAGTAATTATTGGTCGGACATTCAGACCTGCTTGCACCTGAACACCTCTGCTCCCGCTTTTGATGGTGTATAGTCGGGCTTTCGAGCCTTTTCTTCCCCGATTTTTACAAATTATGGTTGGACATTCAGACCTTGCAGCCGAAAACCTCCGCTCCCTCTTTTGATCATACATTGTCGGGCATTCGCCCCTTGTCTTACACGGTTTTTACAAACTTTAGTCAGACATTCACACCTTGCAGCTGAACCACCTCCATTCCCTGTTTTGATCATGTGTGGTCTGGAAATACTACCTTTTCTTCCCCCGTTTGTGAGTAATTATGTCTGGACATTCACACCTACTTGCAGCCGAAAAACCACCTCTCCCGCTTTTGATGATGTATTGTCCGGCATTCTAGTCTTTTCTATCACATTTTTCAGCAATTATGATCTGACATTCACACCTACTTGCAGTCGAACAGCTCTGCTCCCGCTTTTGATTATGTTCGGTTGGATATTCAAACCTTTTCTTAACTACTTTTTACAATATTTGGTCGGACGTTCACACCTTCTTGCAGCCGAAAACCCCCACTTCCGCTTTTGATGGTATATATTCGGGTATTCGAACCTTCTCTTACCCGCTTTTTACAAACCATGGTTGGACTTTCATACCTTCTTGTAGCTGAACAACTCCACTCCTGCTTTTGATGATTTATGGTTGGACATTCGCATCTTTTCCTACCCATTTTTCAGTAATTATGGGTGGATATTCACATCTTCTTGCAGCTGAACACCTCCTCTCCCGCTAATGATCATGTAAGGTTTGATATTCGAAAATTTTCTTTCATGTTTTAAAGCAATTATTAATGGACATTCACACCTACTTGCAGCCGAACACCACCTCTCCCGCTTTTGATGATGTATGGACCGGCATTCTTACCTTTTCTAACACATTTTTCAGCAATTATGGTTGGAGAATCACACCTACTCACAGCCGAACAACTCTGCTACCGCATTTGATGGTGTATAGTCGGGATTTCTCACCCTTTCTCATCAGCTTTTTGCAAATTATTCTCTGACATTCACACCTACTTGCAGTCGAACAGCTCTGCTCCCGCTTTTGATTATGTTTGGTTAGATATTCGAACCTTTTCTTAACTGCTTTTTTACAAACTTTGGTCGGACGTTCACACCTTCTTGCAGCCGAACACCTCCGCTCCCTCTTTTGTTGGTGTATGTTCGGGCATTCGAACCTTTTCTTACCCGCTTTTTACAAACCAGGGTCGGACTTTCACACCTTTTAGTAGCCGAACAACTCCGCTCCCGCTATTGATTGTGTACAGTCGGGTAATTTTAACCTTTTCTTACCCGCTTTTTACCAACTATGGTCGGACATTCACACCTTCGTACAGCGGAACACCTCCGCTCCCTCTTTTGATGGTGTATGTTCGGGTATTCAAACCTTTTCTTACCCGCTTTTTCCAAACTATGGCCGGCTATTCACAGCTTCCTCTCCAACATACTTGTATGGTTGGATATTCACACCCACTTGCATCCGAAGACCTCTGCCCCAAATTTTGTTGATATTTAGTCGGACATTTGCACCTTACCCGCTTTTGGCAAACTATGGCCTTCTTGCAGCCAAACACCTCTGATCTCGCTTTTGATGATGTAAGGTTGGGCATTCAGACCTTGCTTCACCTGCTTTTCACCAAATATAGTCGGATATTCACACCTTCTTGCAGCCGAACACTTCCGCTCCACCTTTTAGTGTTCTATCATACCTTTTTTTCACCGCATTTTATACATTATGGTTGGAAATTTTCAACCACTCTCATCCGAAGACCTCTCCTCCCGCTTTCTTTAATATATTTGAACTTTAGTCGGACATTCAAACCTTCTTGCAGCTGAACCACCTCCGCTCCCTGTTTTGATCATATATGGTCTGGCAATACTACCTTTTCTTACCCGTTTGTGAGTAATTATGGCTGGACATTCACACCTACTTGCAGCCGAACACAACCTCTCTCGCTTTTGATGATGTATGGACCGGCATTTTTACCTATTCTAACACATTTTTCAGCAATTATGGTCGGAGATTCACACCTACTCACAGCCGAACAACTCCGCTCCCGCATTTGATGATGTATAGTCGGGCATTCTCACCCTTTCTCATCAGCTTTTTGCAAATTATGATCTGACATTCACACCTACTTCCAGTCGAACAGCTCTGCTCCCGCTTTTGATTATGTTTGGTTAGATATTCGAACCTTTTCTTAACTGCTTTTTACAAACTTTGGTCGGACGTTCACAATATCTTGCAGCCGAACACCTCCGCTTCCGCTTTTGATGGTGTATATTCGGGCATACGAACCTTTTCTTACCCGCTTTTTACAAACCAAGGTCGGACTTTCACACCTTCTCTTAGCTGAACAACTCCGCTCCCTCTTTTGATTGTGTACAGTCGGGTAATTTAACCTTTTCTTACCCGCTTTTTACCATCTATGGTCGGACATTCACACCGTCTTACAGCGGAACACCTCCGCTCCCTCTTTTGATGATGTATGGTTAGGCATTCGCACCTTCTCTCACCCGCCTTTTACTATGGTCGGCCATTCACAGCTTCCTCTCCACCATACTTGTATGGTGGGATATTCACACCCACTTGCATCCGAAGACCTCCGCTTCCGCTTTTGATGGGAACTGACAACATAAGAAGTCCGGACATACTTTGATAGTATATGAATAAGTGGGTAGCTACTGACAAGCATTAAGCATGTCACACAGCCCAAACATATAACATTTCAGGACACACCACACAGTTAACAACCACAGTGAAGCGTGTCAAAGCCCAAACATGTAACATTCAACAGGACACTTACACAACACATTCAAATCAAACAGTCAGACAACATACAAGAACATATACCCCAGCCGGCATTGCTCCCTGCCTATTTTCGTACAGCACACTATGTGTGCGCACACCTTTATTCACAAACTCTTCAACTTATACTCTTTTACCGAAGTTGCTACAGCTCGATTGGCCGAATACCCTTTGATCCTATTTCGGTGAATTTGACATCTGCCTTACATATAACAGATTAGCGGTTTAGCAGTTTTAATTTAGTTTGAGTGAAGGAATTCATTTTATAGCAAAATCCGAAATCGTGAAGAACTCATGAAAGTAAGCTTATTCTCGGATTCCTGAAACTTTAGATTTGCTCTTTCTTTTACTGCAAAGTACACGTTGTTTTTTTTGTTTAAATCTTTCTAGACATGGTAAATATTAAGGACAAAGCAGTTTTCACATAGTTTGAGTGAAGGAATTCATTTTATAGATAAAATCCCAAGAGTCTGGTGGGAAAAGAGAGTGAATGCGAAGTAGACTTTAACACGGCTATGGGAGCGAGCCGAGTGTGGGCTAACCAGGAGAATTGCTTGAAAGAAATGCGACCCCGAATGAGCGGTCAGAACAAAGCCTCAATACGGGATTCTCGTGGTGTTTTTGTTGCTGCCTTGTCTTTTACACAGAGTAAAAGACAAGGCAGCCATCGAACAGGGCCCGATTGTTCCTACTTGGTCAGCCGAGGAGCAAGGGTGGGGGGAGCAAGCGTCTCAACCAAGCAAAGCTCACCATGGGGAAGGTGGCTATGCCAACAAGCCTGATGCCCTGCTCCCGCAGTGACGGATAATCGTACTCTGGTTTCTCTTCATAACGTACAAGTCTTTCGCCTTTTACTAAAGATTTCTGTGGAGAGCAGCACTAATGAGTTGTTTCTATTTTTGGCAGGCTTTACCTTTGCGGGTGAAGCCCTTTCTGTCTGTGCAAAAGAAATCTTGTTACTGTGCAGAGTGACTTCTCTGAGTAGAGTCGCCTTACTTGTTGCGACTGTGCCGATGTTCGAAGCTGGAGTGCAAAGTTGTTGCTTGAATGGTGCTTGCTGGAGCGTGCGGGAGTGCAAAGTTATACCATTTAAAAGGGCTGAAGAGTGCTCAGTGCAGCGGGTGGGCGACACTCTGGCCACCTTGAAAACCGAGGTTACATCCACTACCAGGGGCAGCCCAAGTTCTGCCGCAAGTGTGGTGAGCATGGGCACCTGGTTGAGGCTTGTACCAAGGTGTTATGTGGGAAGAGCAGAGAAATTGGGCAAACTTTTGGAGAGTGTCCAAATGGCAGGAAATGTAATCTCTGTGGAGAATTAAATCACCTCTTCAGAGATTGCCCTAAATCTTTTGCCAACAAATTAAAGACGGTAAAGCCACAGTCAAGCCAACAAAGAGAAGGACCAAAGGTGGCAGTTGGTGAACAAAGTGAAGAGGTTGACCCAATAAATTCAAACTTCCCGCCAAAAGCTTGGATTGGAAGTGAGGAGCAAAAAGGGGAGGGGCCTGTAGAGGCCTCACCACTCAGTGTTGAAGTCTGTGAGAATTCACAGGCAGAGGGTGGAGCTACGCTAAATGAGGAGGAAGAGCAGACAGGTGAGTCTAGTGAAGATACTCACCTCCCCGAAGGTCAACAGAAGGTCAATTTGTTGATAGGCATTCATTTATTTCTTCACTTCTGATGAAGTTTCAACAATAAACAACAAACTTTGTATTATTAGAAAGAACCAGAATCATTCTTCAGGAATCCGAAAATAAGCTCTATTTTATGAGTTATGCACGAATTCGGATTCTCCTATAAAACGAATTCATTAACTCAAACCAAGTTAAGACTGCTTTGTCCTTCATATTTATTCATGTCTAATCAAGTTTCAACGATAAACAACGTTGTACTTTGTAGAATGAGAAAGAACTTCTTCAGCAATAAGCATCTCTCGACATATGACGAAGTACAGATTTTGCTATAAAATTAATTCCTTCTATCAGCCTGACTTAAAACTGTTTGTCCTCCTTATTTATCCACTTCAAATCAAGTTTCAACAAATAAAAAAAAGTTGTAGTTTGAGAAAGTACAACTTAATCTTCAGCAATCAGTATAAAAAGAGGTGCAAATGCCAACCATACATACCTACAAGGTGGAGCGGAAGTATTCAGCTGCAAGTAGGTGTGAATGTTCGACTATAATTTGTAAAAAGCGGGTAAGAAAAGGTTCGAATGCCCGACTATATATTAACAAAAGCGGGAGGAGAGGTCTTCGGATGAGAGTGGGTGAGAATTTCCAACCATAATCTATAAAATATGGTGAAAAAAAATATGTGAATGCCTCATAGAACACTAAAAGCGGAAGTGTTCTGCTGCAAGAAGGTGTGAATGTCCGACTATATTTGGTGAAAAGCAGGTGAAGCAAGGTCTGAATGCCCAACCTTATATCATCAAAAGCGAGATCAGAGGTGTTTGGCTGCAAGAAGGCCATAGTTTTCCAAAAGCGGGTAAGGTGCGAATGTCCGACTAAATATCAACAAAATTTGGGGCGGAGGTCTTCGGATGCAAGTGGGTGTGAATATCCCACCATACAAGTATGGTGGAGAGGAAGCTGTAAATAGCCGACCATAGTTTGGAAAAAGCGGGTAAGAAAAGGTTTGAATGCCCGAACATACACCATCAAAAGAGGGAGCGGAGGTGTTCCGCTGTACGAAGGTGTGAATGTCCGACCATACTTGGTAAAAAGCAGGTAAGAAAAGGTTAAAATACCCGACTGTACACAATCAATAGCGGGAGCGGATGTGTTCGGCTACAAGAAGATGTGAAAGTCCGACCATGGTTTGTAAAAAGCGGGTAAGAAAAGGTGCGAATGTCCGACAATGTATGATCAAAAGAGAGAGCGGAGGTTTTCGGATACAAGAAGGTTTGAATGTCCCACCATAGTTTGTAAAAAGCGGGTAAGAAAAGGTTCGAATGCCCGACTATACACCATCAAAAGCGGGAATAGAGGTGTTCCGCTGTAAGACGGTGTGAATGTCCGACCATAGTTGGTAAAAAGCGGGTAAGAAAAGGTTAAAATACCCGACTGTACACAATCAATAGCGGGAGCGGAGTTGTTCGGCTACAAGAAGGTGTGAAAGTCCGACCATGGTTTGTAAAAACCGGGAAGAAAAGGCTCGAAAGCCCGACTATACACCATCAAAAAGAAGGTTTGAATGTCCATCAATAATTGCTTTAAAACAAGAAAGTAAATTTTCGAATATCAAACCGCACATGATCATAAGCGGGAGAGAAGGTGTTCGGCTGCAAGAAGGTGTGAATGTCCACCCATAATTCATGAAAAATGGGTAAAAAAAAAGGTGCGAATGCCTAACAATACATTATCAAAAGCAGGTGTGAATGTCAGATCATAATTTGTAAAAAGCTGATGAGAAAGGGTGAGAATGCCCGACTATACACCATCAAATGCGGGAGCGGAGGTGTTCGGCTCTGAGTAGGTGTGAATGTCCGACCATAATTGCTGAAGAATGTGTTAGAAAAGGTAAGAATGCTGGACCATACATCATCAAAAGCGGGAGAGGTGGTGTTCGGCTGCAAAAAGGTGTGACTGTTCGACTAAAGTTTGTAAAAAGTGGGTAAGACAAGGTGCGAATGCCTGACAATGTATGATCAAAAGCGGGAGCGGAGGTGTTCAGCTGCAAGAAGGTCTACATGTCCATCAATAATTGCTAGAAAACATGAAAGAAACTTTTCGAAAATCAAACCGCACATGATCATAAGTGGGATAGGAGGTGTTCAGCTGCAAGGTGTGAATGTCCACCCATAATTCCTGAAAAATGGGCAAAAAAAAGGTGTGAATGCCCAACCATACATCATCAAAAGCAGGAGTGGAAGTGTTCGGCTACAAGAAGGTGTGAACGTCCAACCAAAATATGTAAAAAGAAGTTAAGAAAAGGTTCGAATATCCAACCAAACATAATCAAAAGCGGGAGCAGAGCTTTTCGACTGCAAGTAGGTGTGAATGTCAGATCATAATTTGCAAAAAGCTGATGAGAAAGGGTGAGAATGCCCGACTATACATCATCAAAAGCGGGAGCGGAGTTGTTCGGCTGTGAGTAGGTGTGAATCTCCGACCATAATTGCTGAAAAATGTGTTAGAAAAGGTAAAAATGCCGGTCCATACATCATCAAAAGCGAGAGAGGTTGTGTTCGACTGCAAGTAGGTGTGAATGTCCAGCCATAATTACTCACAAACGGGTAAGAAAAGGTAGTAGCCAGACCATATATGATCAAAACAGGGAGCGGAGGTGGTTCAGCTGCAAGAAGGTTTGAATGTCAAACTAAAGTTCAAATATATTAACAAAAGCGGGAGGAGAGGTCTTCGGATGAGAGTGGTTGAAAATTTCCAACCATAATGTATAAAATGCGGTGAAAAAAAAGGTGTGATAGAACACTAAAAGGTGGAGCGGAAGTGTTCGGCTGCAAGAAGGTGTGAATGTCCGACTATATTTGGTGAAAAGCAGGTGAAGCAAGGTCTGAATGCCCAACCTTACATCATCAAAAGCAAGATCAGAGTTGTTTGGCTGCAAGAAGGCCATAGTTTGCCAAAAGCGGGTAAGGTGCGAATGTCCGACTAAATATCAACAAAATTTGGGGCGGAGGTCTTCGGATGCAAGTGGGTGTGAATATCCCACCATACAAGTATGGTGGGTGGAGAGGAAGCTGTGAATAGCCGACCATAGTTTGGAAAAAGCGGGTAAGAAAAGGTTTGAATGCCCGAACATACACCATCAAAAGAGGGAGCGGAGGTGTTCCGCTGTACGAAGGTGTGAATGTCCAACCATACTTGGTAAAAAGCGGGTAAGAAAAGGTTAATATACCCGACTGTACACAATCAATAGCGGGAGCGGATGTGTTCGGCTACAAGAAGGTGTGACAGTCCGACCATGGTTTGTAAAAAGCCGGTAAGAAAAGGTGCGAATGTCCGACAATGTATGATCAAAAGAGAGAGCGGAGGTTTTCGGATACACGAAAGTTTGAATGTCCTACCATAGTTTGTAAATAGCGGGTAAGAAAAGGTTCAAATGCCCGACTATACACCATAAAAAGCGGGAGCGGAGGTGTTCCGCTGTAAGACGGTGTGAATGTCCGACCATAGTTGGTAAAAAGCGGGTAAGAAAAGGTTAAAATACCCGACTGTACAAAATCAATAGCGAGAGCGGAGTTGTTCGGCTTCAAGACGGTGTGAAAGTACGACCATGGTTTGTAAAAAGCAGTTAAGAAAAGGTTCGAATATCCAACCAAACATAATCAAAAGCGGGAGCAGAGCTGTTCGACTGCAAGTAGGTGTGAATGTCCAGCCATAATTACTCACAAACGGGGGAAGAAAAGGTAGTATTGCCAGACCATACATGATCAAAACAGGGAGCGGAGGTTCAGCTGCAAGGTGTGAATGTCTGACTATAGTTTGTAAAAAGCGGGTAAGACAAGGTGCGAATGCCCGACAATGTATGATCAAAAGAGAGAGCGGAGGTGTTCGGCTGCAAGGTCTGAATGTCCAACCATAATTTGTAAAAACCGGGTAAGAAAAGGCTCGAAAGCCCGACTATACATCATCAAAAGCGGGAGCGGAGGTGTTCAGCTGCAAGAAGGTGTGAATGTTCGACTAAAGTTTGTAAAAAGCTGGTAAGACAAGGAGCGATGTCCCGACATTGTATGATCAAAAGCGGGAGCGGAGGTGTCCAGCTGTGAGTAGGTGTGAATGTCCGACCATAATTGCTGAAAAATGTGTTAGAAAAGGTAAAAATACTGGACCATACATCATCAAAAGCGGGAGAGGTGGTGTTCGGCTGCAAGAAGGTGTGAAAGTCCAACAATGGTTTGTAAAAAGCGGGTAAGAAAAGGTTAAAATACCCGACTGTACACAATCAATAGCGGGAGCGGATGTGTTCGGCTACAAGAAGATGTGAAAGTCCGACCATGGTTTGTAAAAAGCGGGTAAGAAAAGGTGCGAATGTCCGACAATGTATGATCAAAAGAGAGAGCGGAGGTTTTCGGATACAAGAAGGTTTGAATGTCCCACCATAGTTTGTAAAAAGCGGGTAAGAAAAGGTTCGAATGCCCGACTATACACCATCAAAAGCGGGAGCAGAGGTGTTCCGCTGTAAGACGGTGTGAATGTCCGACCATAGTTGGTAAAAAGCGGGTAAGAAAAGGTTAAAATACCCGACTGTACACAATCAATAGCGGGAGCGGAGTTGTACGGCTACAAGAAGGTGTGAAAGTCCGACCATGGTTTGTAAAAACCGGGAAGAAAAGGCTCGAAAGCCCAACTATACACCATCAAAAAGAAGGTTTGAATGTCCATCAATAATTGCTTTAAAACAAGAAAGTAAATTTTCGAATATCAAACCGCACATGATCATAAGCGGTAGAGGAGGTGTTCGGCTGCAAGAAGGTGTGAATGTCCACCCATAATTCATGAAAAATGGGTAAAAAAAAAGGTGCGAATGCCTAACAATACATTATCAAAAGCAGGTGTGAATGTCAGATCATAATTTGTAAAAAGCTGATGAGAAAGGGTGAGAATGCCCGACTATACACCATCAAATGCGGGAGCGGAGGTGTTCGGCTCTGAGTAGGTGTGAATGTCCGACCATAATTGCTGAAGAATGTGTTAGAAAAGGTAAGAATGCTGGACCATACATCATCAAAAGCGGGAGAGGTGGTGTTCGGCTGCAAAAAGGTGTGACTGTTCGACTAAAGTTTGTAAAAAGTGGGTAAGACAAGGTGCGAATGCCTGACAATGTATGATCAAAAGCGGGAGCGGAGGTGTTCAGCTGCAAGAAGTTCTACATGTCCATCAATAATTGCTAGAAAACATGAAAGAAACTTTTCGAAAATCAAACCGCACATGATCATAAGTGGGATAGGAGGTGTTCAGCTGCAAGGTGTGAATGTCCACCCATAATTCCTGAAAAATGGGCAAAAAAAAGGTGTGAATGCCCAACCATACATCATCAAAAGCAGGAGTGGAAGTGTTCGGCTACAAGAAGGTGTGAACGTCCAACCAAAATATGTAAAAAGAAGTTAAGAAAAGGTTCGAATATCCAACCAAACATAATCAAAAGCGGGAGCAGAGCTGTTCGACTGCAAGTAGGTGTGAATGTCAGATCATAATTTGCAAAAAGCTGATGAGAAAGGGTGAGAATGCCCGACTATACACCATCAAATGCGGGAGCGGAGTTGTTCGGCTGTGAGTAGGTGTGAATCTCCGACCATAATTGCTGAAAAATGTGTTAGAAAAGGTAAAAATGCCGGTCCATACATCATCAAAAGCGAGAGAGGTTGTGTTGGACTGCAAGTAGGTGTGAATGTCCAGCCATAATTACTCACAAACGGGTAAAAAAAGGTAGTAGCCAGACCATATATGATCAAAACAGGGAGCGGAGGTGGTTCAGCTGCAAGAAGGTTTGAATGTCAAACTAAAGTTCAAATATATTAACAAAAGCGGGAGGAGAGGTCTTCGGATGAGAGTGGTTGAAAATTTCCAACCATAATGTATAAAATGCGGTGAAAAAAAAGGTGTGATAGAACACTAAAAGGTGTTCGGCTGCAAGAAGGTGTGAATGTCCGACTATATTTGGTGAAATGCAGGTGAAGCAAGGTCTGAATGCCCAACCTTACATCATCAAAAGCAAGATCAGAGTTGTTTGGCTGCAAGAAGGCCATAGTTTGCCAAAAGCGGGTAAGGTGCGAATGACCGACTAAATATCAACAAAAGTGGGGGCGGAGGTCTTCGGATGCAAGTGGGTGTGAATATCCCACCATACAAGTATGGTGGAGAGGAAGCTGTGAATGGCCGACCATAGTAAAAGGCGGGTGAGAGAAGGTGCGAATGTCAAACCATACATAATCAAAACAGGGAGCGGAGGTGTTCTGCTGTAAGAAGGTGTGAATGTCCAACCATAGTTGGTAAAAAGCGGGTAAGAAAAGGTTAAATTACCCGACTGTACACAATCAATAGCAGGAGCGGAGTTGTTCGGCTCCTAAAAGGTGTGAAAGTCCGACCATGGTTTGTAAAAAGCGGGTAAGAAAAGGTGCGAATGCCCGACAATGTATGATCAAAAGAGGGAGTGGAGGTTTTCGGCTGCAAGAAGGTCTGAATGTCCAACCATAATTTGTAAAAAACGTGGAAGAAAAGGCTCGAAAGCCCGACTATACACCATCAAAAGTGGGAGCGGAGGTGTTCAGCTGCAAGACGGTCTGAATGTCCATCAATAATTGCTAGAAAACATGAAAGAAAATTTTCGAATATCAAACTGCACATGATCATAAGCGGGAGAGGAGGTGTTCAGCTGCAAGAAGGTGTGAATGTCTACCCATAATTACTGAAAAATGGGTAAGAAAAGGTGCGAATGCCTAACCATACATCATCAAAAGGTGGAGCGGAAGTGTTCGGCTGCAAGAAGGTGTGAATGACCGACTATATTTGGTGAAAAGCAGGTGAAGCAAGGTCTGAATGCCCAACCTTACATCATCAAAAGCGAGATCAGAGGTGTTTGGCTGCAAGAAGGCCATAGTTTGCCAAAAGCGGGTAAGGTGCGAATGTCCGACTAAATATCAACAAAATTTGGGGCGGAGGTCTTCGGATGCAAGTGGGTGTGAATGTCCGACTATATTTGGTGAAAAGCAGGTGAAGCAAGGTCTGAATGCCCAACCTTACATCATCAAAAGCGAGATCAGAGGTGTTTGGCTGCAAGAAGGCCATAGTTTGCCAAAAGCGGGTAAGGTGCGAATGACCGACTAAATATCAACAAAAGTGGGGGCGGAGGTCTTCGGATGCAAGTGGGTGTGAATATCCCACCATACAAGTATGGTGGAGAGGAAGCTGTGAATGGCCGACCATAGTAAAAGGCGGGTGAGAGAAGGTGCGAATGTCAAACCATACATAATCAAAACAGGGAGCGGAGGTGTTCTGCTGTAAGAAGGTGTGAATGTCCAACCATAGTTGGTAAAAAGCGGGTAAGAAAAGGTTAAAATACCCGACTGTACACAATCAATAGCAGGAGCGGAGTTGTTCGGCTCCTAAAAGGTGTGAAAGTCCGACCATGGTTTGTAAAAAGCGGGTAAGAAAAGGTGCGAATGCCCGACAATGTATGATCAAAAGAGGGAGTGGAGGTTTTCGGCTGCAAGAAGGTCTGAATGTCCAACCATAATTTGTAAAAAACGTGGAAGAAAAGGCTCGAAAGCCCGACTATACACCATCAAAAGTGGGAGCGGAGGTGTTCAGCTGCAAGACGGTCTGAATGTCCATCAATAATTGCTAGAAAACATGAAAGAAAATTTTCGAATATCAAACTGCACATGATCATAAGCGGGAGAGGAGGTGTTCAGCTGCAAGAAGGTGTGAATGTCTACCCATAATTAGTGAAAAATGGGTAAGAAAAGGTGCGAATGCCTAACCATACATCATCAAAAGAGGGAGCGGAGGTGTTCCGCTGTAAGACGGTGTGAATGTCCGACCATAGATGGTAAAAAGCGGGTAAGAAAAGGTTAAATTACCCGACTGTACACAATCAAAAGAGGGAGCGGAGTTGTTCAGCTAAGAGAAGGTGTGAAAGTCCGACCTTGGTTTGTAAAAAGCGGGTAAGAAAAGGTTCGTATGCCCGAATACACACCATCAAAAGCGGAAGCGGAGGTGTTCGGCTGCAAGATATTGTGAACGTCCGACCAAAGTTTGTAAAAAGCAGTTAAGAAAAGGTTTGAATATCTAACCAAACATAATCAAAAGCGGGAGCAGAGCTGTTCGACTGGAAGTAGGTGTGAATGTCAGATCATAATTTGCAAAAAGCTGATGAGAAAGGGTGAGAATGCCCGACTATACACCATCAAATGCGGTAGCGGAGTTGTTCGGCTGTGAGTAGGTGTGAATCTCCAACCATAATTGCTGAAAAATGTGTTAGAAAAGGTAAAAATGCCGGTCCATACATAATCAAAATCGGGAGAGGTGGTGTTCAGCTGCAAGAAGGTCTAAATGTCCATCAATAATTGCTAGAAAACATGAAAGAACATTTTCGAAAATCAAACCACACATGATCATAAGTGGGAGAGGAGGTGTTCAGCTGCAAGAAGGTGTGAATGTCCACCCATACTACCTGAAAAATGGGTAAAAAAAAAGGTGCGAATGCCCAACCATACATCATCAAAAGCAGGAGTGCATGTGTTCGGCTACAAGAAGGTGTGAACGTCCGACCAAAGTTTGTAAAAAGCAGTTAAGAAAAGGTTCGAATATCCAACCATACATAATCAAAAGCGGGAGCAGATCTGTTCGACTGCAAGTAGGTGTGAATGTCAGATCATAATTTGCAAAAAGCTGATGAGAAAGGGTGAGAATGCCCGACTATACACCATCAAATGCGGGAGCGGAGTTGTTCGGCTGTGAGTAGGTGTGAATCTCCGACCATAATTGCTGAAAAATGTGTTAGAAAAGGTAAGAATGCCGGTCCATACATCATCAAAAGCGAGAGAGGTTGTGTTCGGCTGCAAGTAGGTGTGAATGTCCAGCCATAATTACTCACAAACGGGTAAGAAAAGGTAGTATTGCCAGACCATATATGATCAAAACAGGGAGCGGAGGTGGTTCAGCTGCAGGAAGGTTTGAATGTCCAACTAAAGTTCAAATATATTAACAAAAGCGGGAGGAGAGGTCTTCGGATGAGAGTTTTTGAAGATTTCCAACCATAATGTATAAAATGCGGTGAAAAAAAGGTGTGATAGAACACTAAAAGGTGGAGCGGAAGTGTTCGGCTGCAAGAAGGTGTTAATGTCCGACTATATTTGGTGAAAAGCAGGTGAAGCAAGGTCTGAATGCCCAACCTTACATCATCAAAAGCGAGATCAGAGGTGTTTGGCTGCAAGAAGGCCATAGTTTGCCAAAAGCGGGTAAGGTGCGAATGACCGACTAAATATCAACAAAAGTGGGGGCGGAGGTCTTCGGATGCAGGTGGGTGTGAATATCCCACCATACAAGTATGGTGGAGAGGAAGCTGTGAATGGCCGACCATAGTAAAAGGCGAGTGAGAGAAGGTGCGAATGTCAAACCATACATAATCAAAACAGGGAGCGGAGGTGTTCTGCTGTAAGAAGGTGTGAATGTCCAACCATAGTTGGTAAAAAGCGGGTAAGAAAAGGTTAAAATACCCGACTGTACACAATCAATAGCGGGAGCGGAGTTGTTCGGCTCCTAAAAGGTGTGAAAGTCCGACCATGGTTTGTAAAAAGTGGGTAAGAAAAGGTGCGAATGCCCGACAATGTATGATCAAAAGAGGGAGTGGAGGTTCTCGGCTGCAAGAAGGTCTGAATGTCCAACCATAATTTGTAAAAACCGGGGAAGAAAAGGCTCGAAAGCCCGACTATACACCATCAAAAGTGGGAGCGGAGGTGTTCAGCTGCAAGACGGTCTGAATGTCCATCAATAATTGCTAGAAAACATGAAAGAAAATTTTCGAATATCAAACTGCACATGATCATAAGCGGGAGAGGAGGTGTTCAGCTGCAAGAAGGTGTGAATGTCTACCCATAATTACTGAAAAATGGGTAAGAAAAGGTGCGAATGCCTAACCATACATCATCAAAAGAGGGAGCGGAGGTGTTCCGCTGTAAGACGGTGTGAATGTCCGACCATAGATGGTAAAAAGCAGGTAAGAAAAGGTTAAATTACCCGACTATACACAATCAAAAGAGGGAGCGGAGTTGTTCAGCTAAGAGAAGGTGTGAAAGTCCGACCTTGGTTTGTAAAAAGCGGGTAAGAAAAGGTTCGTATGCCCGAATATACACCATCAAAAGCGGAAGCGGAGGTGTTCGGCTGCAAGATATTGTGAACGTCCGACCAAAGTTTGTAAAAAGCAGTTAAGAAAAGGTTCAAATATCTAACCAAACATAATCAAAAGCGGGAGCAGAGCTGTTCGACTGGAAGTAGGTGTGAATGTCAGATCATAATTTGCAAAAAGCTGATGAGAAAGGGTGAGAATGCCCGACTATACACCATCAAATGCGGTAGCGGAGTTATTTGGCTGTGAGTAGGTGTGAATCTCCAACCATAATTGCTGAAAAATGTGTTAGAAAAGGTAAAAATGCCGGTCCATACATCATCAAAATCGGGAGAGGTGGTGTTCAGCTGCAAGAAGGTCTAAATGTCCATCAATAATTGCTAGAAAACATGAAAGAAAATTTTAGAAAATCAAACCACACATGATCATAAGTGGGAGAGGAGGTGTTCAGCTGCAAGAAGGTGTGAATGTCCACCCATAATACCTGAAAAATGGGTAAAAAAAAGGTGCGAATGCCCAACCATACATCATCAAAAGCAGGAGTGCATGTGTTCGGCTACAAGAAGGTGTGAACGTCCAACCAAAGTTTGTAAAAAGCAGTTAAGAAAAGGTTCGAATATCCAACCAAACATAATCAAAAGCGGGAGCAGAGCTGTTCGACTGCAAGTAGGTGTGAATGTCAGATCATAATTTGCAAAAAGCTGATGAGAAAGGGTGAGAATGCCCGACTATACACCATCAAATGCGGGAGCGGAGGTTCGGCTGTGAGTAGGTGTGAATCTCCGACCATAATTGCTGAAAAATGTGTTAGAAAAGGTAAGAATGCCGGTCCATACATCATCAAAAGCGAGAGAGGTTGTGTTCGGCTGCAAGTAGGTGTGACTGTTCGACTAAAGTTTGTAAAAAGTGGGTAAGACAAGGTGCGAATGCCTGACAATGTATGATCAAAAGCGGGAGCGGAGGTGTTCAGCTGCAAGAAGGTCTACATGTCCATCAATAATTGCTAGAAAACATGAAAGAAACTTTTCGAAAATCAAACCGCACATGATCATAAGTGGGATAGGAGGTGTTCAGCTGCAAGGTGTGAATGTCCACCCATAATTCCTGAAAAATGGGCAAAAAAAAGGTGTGAATGCCCAACCATACATCATCAAAAGCAGGAGTGGAAGTGTTCGGCTACAAGAAGGTGTGAACGTCCAACCAAAATATGTAAAAAGCAGTTAAGAAAAGGTTCGAATATCCAACCATACATCATCAAATGCGGGAGCGGAGTTGTTCGGCTGTGAGTAGGTGTGAATGTCCGACCATAATTGCTGAAAAATGTGTTAGAAAAGGTAAAAATGCCGGTCCATACATCATCAAAAGCGAGAGAGGTTGTGTTCGGCTGCAAGTAGGTGTGAATGTCCAGCCATAATTACTCACAAACGGATAAGAAAAGGTAGTATTGCCAGACCATATATGATCAAAACATGGAGCGGAGGTGGTTCAGCTGCAAGAAGGTTTGAATGTCCGACTAAAGTTCAAATATATTAAAGAAAGCGGGAGGAGAGGTCTTCGGATGAGAGTGGTTGAAAATTTCCGACCATAATGTATAAAATGCGGTGAAAAAAAGGTGTGATAGAACACTAAAAGGTGGAGCGGAAGTGTTCGGCTGCAAGAAGGTGTGAATGTCCGACTATATTTGGTGAAAAGCAGGTGAAGCAAGGTCTGAATGCCCAACCTTACATCATCAAAAGCGAGATCAGAGGTGTTTGGCTGCAAGAAGGCCATAGTTTGCCAAAAGCGGGTAAGGTGCGAATGTCCGACTAAATATCAACAAAATTTGGGGCAGAGGTCTTCGGATGCAAGTGGGTGTGAATATCCAACCATACAAGTATGGTGGAGAGGAAGCTGTGAATAGCCGACCATAGTTTGGAAAAAGCGGGTAAGAAAAGGTTTGAATACCCGAACATACACCATCAAAAGAGGGAGCGGAGGTGTTCCGCTGTACGAAGGTGTGAATGTCCGACTATAGTTGGTAAAAAGCGGGTAAGAAAAGGTTAAAATACCCGACTGTACACAATCAATAGCGGGAGCGGATGTGTTCGGCTACAAGAAGGTGTGAAAGTCCGACCATGGTTTGTAAAAAGCGGATAAGAAAAGGTGCGAATGTCCGACAATGTATGATCAAAAGAGAGAGCGGAGGTTTTCGGATACAAGAAGGTTTGAATGTCCCACCATAGTTTGTAAAAAGCGGGTAAGAAAAGGTTCGAATGCCCGAACATACACCATCAAAAGAGGGAGCGGAGGTGTTCCGCTGTAAGAAGGTGTGAATGTCAGACCATAGTTGCTAAAAAACGGGTAAGAAAAGGTTAAAATACCCGACTGTACACAATCAATAGCGGGAGCGGAGTTGTTCGGCTACTAAAAGGTGTGAAAGTCCCACCCTGGTTTGTAAAAAGCGGGTAAGAAAAGGTTCGAATGCCCGAACATACACCATCAAAAGAGGGAGCGGAGGTGTTCCGCTGTAAGACGGTGTGAATGTCCGATCATAGTTGGTAAAAAGCGGGTAAGAAAAGGTTAAAATACCCGACTGTACACAATCAAAAGAGGGAGCGGAGTTGTTCAGCTAAGAGAAGGTGTGAAAGTCCGACCATGGTTTGTAAAAAGCGGGTAAGAAAAGGTTCGTATGCCCGAATATACACTAACAAAACCGGAAGCGTAGGTGTTCCGCTGCAAGAAGGTGTGAACGTCCCACCAAAGTTTGTAAAAAAGCAGTTAAGAAAAGGTTCAAATATCTAACCAAACATAATCAAAAGCGGGAGCAGAGCTGTTCGACTGCAAGTAGGTGTGAATGTCAGAGAATAATTTGCAAAAAGCTGATGAGAAAGGGTGAGAAATCCCGACTATACACCATCAAATGCGATTCTCCAACCATAATTGCTGAAAAATGTGTTAGAAAAGGTAAAAATGCCGGTCCATACATCATCAAAAGCGGGAGAGGTGGTGTTCGGCTGCAAGTAGGTGTGAATGTCCATTAATAATTGTTTTAAAACATGAAAGAAAATGTTCGAATATCAAACCTTACATGATCATTAGCGGGAGAGGAGGTCTTCAGCTGCAAGAAGGTGTGAATGTCCAGCCATAATTACTCACAAACGGGTAAGAAAAGGTACTATTGCCAGACCATATATGATCAAAACAGGGAGCGGAGGTGGTTCAGCTGCAAGAAGGTTTGAATGTCCGACTAAAGTTTGTAAAAAGCGGGTAAGACAAGGTGTGAATGCCCGACAATGTATGATCAAAAGAGGAGCGGAGGTTTTCGGGTGCAAGAAGGTCTGAATGTCCACCCATAATTACTGAAAAATGGGTAAGAAAAGGTGCGAAAGCCCAACCGCACATGATCATAAGTGGATGAGAAGGTGTTCAACTGCAAGTAGGTGTGAATGTAAGATCATAATTTGTAAAAAGCGGGTAAGAAAAGGTAAGAATGCCCAACCATAAATTATCAAAAGCGGCAGCAGAGTTTCGGCTGGTATTTATCAATGTCTAGATAGATTTCAACAAAAAACAACGTTGTACTTTGCAGTAAAAGAAAGTGCAAATCAAAAGTTTTAGGAATCCGAGAATAAGCTTATTTTCATGAGTTCTGCACGATTTCGGATTTTATGTATAAAATGAATTTCTTCACGCAAACTAAGTTAACACTGCTTTGTCCTTCATATGTACCCATTTCTACATATATTTCAAGCATAAACTTCCTCATATTACCCTGAATGAGAAAGAGCCACACTTGTGATTAAGCCATACCTCCCTTTTGAGGAGTTCTGCATGATTTGGGATTTTTTCTATAAAATCAATTCCTTTACTCAAACTATGTTAAAACGGCTTTTACCTTCATATTTATCAATGTCTCGATAGATTTAAACAAAAAAACAACGTTGTACTTTGCAATAAAAGAAAGAGCAAATCAAAGGTTTTAGGAATCCGAGAATAAGCTTATTTTCATGAGTTCTGCACGATTTCGGATTTTATGTATAAAATGAATTCATTCACTCAAACCAAGTTAAAACTGCTTTTTCCTTCATATTTATCAATGTCTAGATCGACTTCAACAAAGAACAACATTGTATTTTGCAGTAGAAGAAAGAGCAACACTGAAGGATCAGGAATCCGAGAATAAGCTTCTTTTCATACGTTCTGCATGATTTGGGATTTTATGTATAAAATGAATTCCTTCACTCAAACTAAGTTAACACTGCTTTGTCCTTCATATGTACCCATTTCTACATATATTTCAAGCATAAACTTCCTCATACTACCCTGAATGAGAAAGAACCAAACTTGTGATTAAGCCATACGCCCCTTTTGAGGAGTTCTGCATGATTTGGGATTTTATCTATAAAATCAATTCCTTCACTCAAACTATGTTAAAACGGCTTTTACCTTCATATTTATCAATGTCTCGATATATTTAAACAAAAAAACAACGTTGTACTTTGCAGTAAAAGAAAGAGCCAATCAAAAGTTTTAGGAATCCGAGAATAAGCTTATTTTCATGAGTTCTGCACGATTTCGGATTTTATGTATAAAATGAATTCATTCACTCAAACCAAGTTAAAACTGCTTTTTCCTTCATATTTATCAATGTCTAGATCGAATTCAACAAAGAACAACATTGTACTTTGCAGTAGAAGAAAGAGCAACACTGAAGGATCAGGAATCCGAGAATAAGCTTATTTTCTTATGGGCAAGTGGGAACTGCTTTGTCCTTCATATTTATCAATGTGTAGATGGATTTCAACTTCTTCTACTGCAAAGTCCAATGTTGTACTTGTTGAAGTCGATCATTGATGAATATGGAAGGACAAAGCAGTTTTAACTTGGTTTGAGCAAAGCAATTCATTTTATAGCAAAATCCGAAATCGTGCAGAACTCATGAAAGCAGGCTTATACTCGGATTCCTGAAACTTTAGATTTGCTCTTTCTTTTAGTGCAAAGTACACCGTTGTTTTTTTGTTTAAATATTTCTAGACATGGTAAATATGAAGGACAAATCAGTTTTAAAATAGTTTGAGTGAAGTAATGCATTTTATAAGCAAAATCCCAAATCATGCAGAACTCACGAAATGCTTTTTCTCGCTTTTCACTGCTTTTTACAAACTTTGGTCGGACGTTCACACCTTCTTGCATCCGAACACCTCCGCTTCCGCTTTTGATGATGTATATTCGGGCATTCGAACCTTTTTTTACCCGCTTTTTACAAACCATTGTCGGACTTTCACACCTTCTTGCAGCCGAACACCACCTCTCCCGCTTTTGATGGTCCAGTATTCTTACCTTTTCTAACACATTTTTCAGCAATTATGGTCGGACATTCACACCTACTCACAGCTGGACACCTCCGCTCCCGCTTTTGATCATACAATGTCGGGACATCGCTCCTTGTCTTACCTGCTTTTTACAAACTTTAGTCGAACATTCACACCTTCTTGCAGCTGAACACCTCCGCTCCCGCTTTTGATGATGTATAGTCGGGCTTTCGAGCCTTTTCTTACCCGGTTTTTACAAATTATGGTTGGACATTCAGACCTTGCAGCCGAACACCTCCGCTCTCTCTTTTGATCATACATTGTTGGGCATTCGCACCTTGTCTTACCCGCTTTTTACAAACTATAGTCAGACATTCACACCTTGCAGCTGAACCTCCGCTCCCTGTTTTGATCATGTATGGTCTGGCAATACTACCTTTTCTTCCCCCGTTTGTGAGTAATTATGGCTGGACATTCACACCTACTTGCAGTCAAACTGCTCTGCTCCCGCTTTTGATTATGTTTGGTTTGGATATTCGAACATTTTCTTAACTGCTTTTTACAAACCATGGTCGGACTTTCACACCTTCTTGTAGCCGAACAACTCCGCTCCCGCTATTGATTGTGTACAGTCGGGTATTTTAACCTTTTCTTACCCGCTTTTTACCAACTATGGTCGGACATTCACACCGTCTTACAGCGGAACACCTCCGCTCCCGCTTTTTATGGTGTATAGTCGGGCATTCGAACCTTTTCTTACCCGCTATTTACAAACTATGGTAGGACATTCAAACCTTGGTGTATCCGACAACCTCCGCTCTCTCTTTTGATCATACATTGTCGGACATTCGCACCTTTTCTTGCCCACTTTTTACAAACCATGGTCGGACTGTCACACCTTCTTGTAGCCGAACACATCCGCTCCCGCTATTGATTGTGTACAGTCGGGTATTTTAACCTTTTCTTACCCGCTTTTTACCAACTATAGTCGGACATTCACACCTTCGTACAGCGGAACACCTCCGCTCCCTCTTTTGATGGTGTATGTTCGGGTATTCAAACCTTTTCTTACCCGCTTTTTCCAAACTATGGTCGGCTATTCACAGCTTCCTCTCCACCATACTTGTATGGTGGGATATTCACACCCACTTGCATCCGAAAACCTCCGCCCCAAATTTTGTTGATATTTAGTCGGACATTCGCACCTTACCCGCTTTTGGCAAACTATGGCCTTCTTGCAGCCAAACACCTCTGATCTCGCTTTTGATGATGTAAGGTTGGGCATTCAGACCTTGCTTCACCTGCTTTTCACCAAATATAGTCGGACATTCACACCTTCTTGCAGCCGAACACTTCCGCTCCACCTTTTAGTGTTCTATCACACTTTTTTTTCACCGCATTTTATACATTATGGTTGGAAATTTTCAACCACTTTCATCCGAAGACCTCTCCTCCCACTTTTGTTAATATATTTGAACTTTAGTTTGACATTCAAACCTTCTTGCAGCTGAACCACCTCCGCTCCCTGTTTTGATCATATATGGTCTGGCAATACTACCTTTTCTTACCCGTTTGTGAGTAATTATGGCTGGACATTCACACCTACTTGCAGCCGAACACAACCTCTCTCGCTTTTGATGATGTATGGACCGGCATTTTTACCTTTTCTAACACATTTTTCAGCAATTATGGTCGGAGATTCACACCTACTCACAGCCGAACAACTCCGCTCCCGCATTTGATGATGTATAGTCGGGCATTCTCACCCTTTCTCATCAGCTTTTTGCAAATTATGATCTGACATTCACACCTACTTGCAGTCGAACAGCTCTGCTCCCGCTTTTGATTATGTATGGTTGGATATTCGAACCTTTTCTTAACTGCTTTTTACAAACTTTGGTTGGACGTTCACACCTTCTTGTAGCCGAACACATGCACTCCTGCTTTTGATGATGTATGGTTGGGCATTCGCACCTTTTTTTTTACCCATTTTTCAGGTATTATGGGTGGACATTCACACCTTCTTGCAGCTGAACACCTCCTCTCCCACTTATGATCATGTGTGGTTTGATTTTCGAAAATTTTCTTTCATGTTTTCTAGCAATTATTGATGGACATTTAGACCTTCTTGCAGCTGAACACCTCCTCTCCCGCTTATGATCATGTGCAGTTTGATATTCGAAAATTTTCTTTCATGTTTTCTAGCAATTATTGATGGACATTCAGACCTTCTTTCAGCTGAACACCTCCGCTTCCGCTTTTGATTGTGTATAGTCGGGCTTTCGAGCCTTTTCTTCCCCGGTTTTTACAAATTATGGTTGGACATTCAGACCTTCTTGCAGCCGAAAACCTCCGCTCCCTCTTTTAATCATACATTGTCGGGCATTCGCAGCTTTTCTTACCTGCTTTTTACAAACCAGGGTCGGACTTTCACATCTTTTAGTAGCCTAACACCTCCGCTCCCGTTATTGATTGTGTACAGTTGGGTATTTTAACCTTTTCTTACCCGCTTTTTACCAACTATGGTCTGACATTCACACCTTCTTGCAGCCGAACACTTCCGCTTCACCTTTTAGTGTTCTATGGGGTATTCACACCTTTTTTTTCACCGCATTTTATAGATTATGGTTGGAAATTCTCACCCACTCTCATCCGAAGACCTCTCCTCCCACTTTTGTTAATATATAGTCGGGCATTCGAACCTTTTCTTACCCGCTTTTTACAAATTATGGTCGAACATTCCCACCTACTTGCAGCCGAATACTTCCGCTCCACCTTTTAGTGATGTATGGTTGGCATTTGCACCTTTTCTTACCCTCTTTTTATACTGATTGCTGAAGATTAAGTTGTTCTTTCTCAAACTACAACATTTTTTTAATTGTTGAAACTTGATTTGAAGTGGATAAATAAGGAGGACAAACAGTTTTAAGTCAGGCTGATAGAAGGAATTAATTTTATAGCAAAATCTGTATTTCGTCATATGTCAAGAGATGCTTATTGCTGAAGAAGTTCTTTCTCATTCTACAAAGTACAACGTTGTTTATCGTTGAAACTTGATTAGACATGAATAAATATGAAGGACAAAGCAGTCTTAACTTGGTTTGAGTTAAGGAATTCGTTTTATAGTAGAATCCGAATTCGTGCATAACTCGTAAAATAGAGCTTATTTTCGGATTCCTGAAGAATGAGTCTGGTTCTTTCTCATAATACAAAGTTTGTTGTTTATTGTTGAAACTTCATCAGAAGTGAAGAAATAAGGACAAACCGTTTTAAGTAAGTTTGATAGAAGGATTTCATTTTATAGCAAAATCTGTATTCTTTCATATCTCCTGGAGAGAAGCTTATTGCTGAAAATTAGGTCTGGTTCTTTTTCATACTACAAAATACAGTGTTGTTTATTGTTGAAACTAGATTAGAAGTAGATAAATATGAAGGACAAAGCAGTTTGAACTTGGTTTGAGAGAAGGAATTAATTTTATTGCAAAATCCGAATTCATGCATAACTCGTCAAATAGATAGTGATGTGTCGTTCGTGAGCGATTTGTTCGATATGAACTAATTTTTTATATGACTCGGGAGTAACGAGTTGTCTCAGTGAGTGATTTGTTCAATTTCATGCAGTAGCCTTCCTCACCACATGGCAGGCGGCAGCTTCATAAGTTCAGTCAGCAGGACAGGAAACAGTATTGATTCGTTCACGACTCAACTCCTCGGCTGACGGGTCCTCGCACAGGAAACAGTATTGATTAGTTTATGACTCAACTCCTTGGGTCTTTGTTCATTTGTCACGTTTCAAATTCTACGTTTCATTTGACAGGCTGAAGAGCAGTAGGCACAACAGTTCGTTCACAAACCGGATCATTAATCTCATAGACTATTCTACCTTCAACAAGTTGGAAACCACAATCGACTCTCTAGATGCAGAAAAAGCATTTGATCGAGTGAACTGGAAATTTTTATTCGCAACATTAAACAAATTCGGGTTTGGGTCACACTTCATCAAATGGATAAGGATATTATATAGCTCCCCAAATGCAAGTGTCAGGACAAATGATCAAACTTCTCCAAGCTTCAGTCTGCAGAGAGGTACAAGACAGGGTTGCCCATTTTCTTCCTCATTTTTTGCTTTTTTCATCAAACCTTTAGCAGCTTCTATCAGACAAGATAGAAATATTAAAGGCATCCAATCCCAAAATATTGAGCATAAAATAAGTCTTTATGCTGAAGATGTATTACTTTTCCTTCAGAACTCACAGACGTCTCTCACACACACGATCACACTCATAAATAAATTCTCAGCACTTTCTGACTACTCTATCAACTGGTCTAAGACCACAGTTCTGCCCATTAACTGTAGGGTCCAGAATATACCTGCAAATATTAGATATTTAGGCATAAACATTTCCTCCAGGGTCTCAGAGCTAACAAACCTAAATTATGTTTTAAATTTTTCACAAGAACATCTTGTTTGGTCAGTTAAGTACTGAAAAGTCATTGATTTGGGCATACTTTAACATGTTAAAGGGGCTTTTGAAACTGTTATTTTTCACACAAAGGATTTTTCTGATGTGAAAGTGTATAGTAGAGGTCGGTTAAAAAACCTTTTTAAAAGAATTTGAGCTCATTCGAGGATAGTATGATGAGGGGCTGATATACTAACCTTTCCATATATATATATATATAATTGTTTCACTGATGTTAATTTGTTTAAAATCTGGTCATTTCTAACATATGTATCGGACCACAATTTCACAATCGGTGCCTCCAAAGTAAGTTCTTTCCTATACTCACATGAGTGAAGTGCACAGTGAATTAGAAGTTACTGAAGTTTATGTGGCCTGTCAGAGGGAGCATTGGGCCCAGTATTCATTGTAAATGCCTTGTGATACGTCTTCGTAACACGTTTTATATAGTACAACCTGTCACTAAAGGAGCTCCACAGTTTGTCTGTCGTACTGCTTTGGTGGAGGTTGTGGGCCTTATAAATAAATTATATTCATATATTTATAGATTCTAAAGATATAGTGATTAAAAGAGGTTGACAACGCCACCTAGGTTTGAGAGCCCAAGACTCTAAAGACACGTACAGGTTCTTAATCAAAACAAGGTTTGAGCAGACTTAAAAAAACAGGAGTCTAACTGGTATTTTACAAGATTTATTGTCATAAAATAGGTAACCCAGCCCAAAATCTCCGCCAAGGATCCCACAGCCTCTGGATCATCTCACTCTCCAACTCTCTGGGGCAAGTGACAGACATCCAACTCTGGTGGTGGAACAAACCCTCAGTCACTCCAAAACACAAGAGTGAGGAAATATCAGTACTCACTGGTAGTCCACCTCCACCTCCACGGCCCTTGAAGAAGGCTCCGTACCCCCCATGCTCCCCGGGCGCTGTAATTGGCTGCCCCACTGCTCCAGTGTATGGCATCTGTCTCCATGAGTGTGTCACCCTGTGCATGTGTGTGTTCAACAGGTCCCAACCTGGATAGGTCAAATGCGGAGGAGTAATATTAAATTAAATAATTTTAGTTATTTACACTGATCCTCTATCATTCAAATGGTTATTAGTATGCCATGAGACTAAAGTGAAAGAAAGTTTACCAGTTTTGACAATAATTAAAACCAGATTCATTCTGCGAGAGGCTCCCTGGGGTTATAATTGCAAGACAGTTTCTCCTGAAATGCCTCAAGTCAAGATGAAGCACAGGTCTGCTACTCAGGCTTTGTGGACTCTTCTTTTATAACGAACCTTTACACAGAAAACTGTGAAAATGTCGTTCCTCCTCTCCAGTACCCCCGAATAGACCTTACCAGGGAGGCTGAGGAGTGTGATCCCGTTATTCCTGTCTGACACACATATTCTTACAATTTGAATTTATTGAAGTCTGTTAAAAATGAAAAATGTGTTTTTATGTCCAACAACGTTCTTTTAAATATTTGATGCTAATGATAAAAGCTCCAATGATGTCAGATTTTATGTTCAAAGCAGAACATGTGAAACAGCATAAAAAGTGAACGTTGACTTAACAGCATACATGTGTAACTGTGCTGTCGACACAGTGATGTAAACACCAGATAAAGAGAGAGAATGAGCTTTTACTGTCGGACTGTGTTGATTAAAGTGAGGACAGAAAACAACAGACTGAGCGAACAAAGAGAAAATCAGGAGCCTGCAGGGAAATCTTGCCCCACAGCTGAAAGTTTCTCCTTTAAACAGAGAAGTTTCAGTATTTTTCTGTTTTCACCACACTGCTGAATGAGTTCAGGTGTTGATGCTGTTCAGTGTTTCCTGAATCTTTCTGTTCTGTTGAAGAGTACTTTATGTTGTAAATGATGTTGTCAGATTGGTGAATAAAATCTACTCTTTGTTCCACTGTCTTTATATAGAAAGTCCAAGATCTTTAATCCTTCCGCAGGCAAGAGGAAACATGGCTCTGATGAGGCTAAAGAACACGAGCAACAATTTACTAAAAGTTTATTGAACTTTTTGCATTGTTTCATTCCAACAAATACTCCTGCAGTTAAAGTGTTCCACACATACGTTATCTAACTTTTTAAACAAAATCACATGTATACATATATTTAATTTCTATTGAGAAATGCAGCAGAGCACCAGAGTTTCCTCATGTGTAAGAGGATGGAGGTGTGTTTGATGGGTCAAACACACAAAAAACACCTGGGCAGTCAGATCAAGCAGCTTTAAGCAGCTTGGTGGTTTTACTCTCTTTGGCTCCACTTTCTCAAGACGTCCTCTGCTGCGTCCAGAGTGGAGTCCTCCTGTTAGACACTAATTCATATGCTGATGTACATTCCAGCTGCCGTGACACTAAACAGGGAAACTCATCTTTTAACACCAGTAAAATCTATTCATTATTCAAATATTTTGACCTGTTTTGACTCCCCCTGTAAGCATGTAGTGTTCTAACACTTCACACTGTGCGGTCAATGCTTGTTCCTTTAAAAAAGGAGTGTATCAACTCTATGTAAGCACAGTGCATAAATGTGTACAATAAAAGGGGATATCAAACCCTCAACAATATCAAAAATACCTTATTTGTCTTTGGAAGAATAACTTTTGAAGAAAATGACCTTTTAATTGTTTCTTATTTTGATAAAAGAATCCAAACAAGTGCGTAATTTTTTTTTTCATGTTTTATTTTATTTAAACACATAAATCAATGTAATAATAATTTGTGTAGGATCTTATTCATATTCTTATTTGAATGACACAATAATGCTCTGAACAGTTGTGAGAACACCAGATTCTCACATGTGGGGATGCATCCAGCATAAATCCCCACATCCTGAATCAGTTGTTCAGGATGAAAAGATAGAGTCGTGCAAAAGATAGATACATTTGAAGTATTTTTATTGATGTTACTGTAACAGGAGGTATAGAGATTTCATTGGATGACTAGTCTTGTGCGCGAATACTAAACGCTGCTGCTACTTTCTCTCTTGATGTTGTTGTATTTGTATTGTCTACGATGTTTTGGCGTCATATATTTTTTGAAGAGCCTCCACATTGAAGGCAGCTCTGGTCTTTCTTCTGAGGGGTTAAACTTGTCCACTGCTTGTTCTGGTACTGCAAGTTGAAGAGACAAGTCTTCTGTGGTATGTAAGGGGTTTGATGTTGGAGAGTCCTCTGACTGTTTAGAGGCTGGTTCCATTTCGATGACAATGAAAGTTCTTTCTTGATTTTGCTTTGGAAGTGGTTCTTGGACAACGATCAGTGATGAAATGTCCTCCGTGTCTTGAGTTTCCTGCATGACTTCAGACTGGTCGTTCTTTATAATGGTCTCTACCGTCTTTTTGCTTTCGCGCCGACGCTTTTTAGAGGAAACTTTCTCCTTTGGTGGCTCTGAGACATCTTTTGGTTGTGGGACTAATTCCATTTCGATGTCACTCACCAGCTCTGGGACCACGTCTGGTTGTGGCACTCCAGCCTGATGAGCCAAATCTGATGGAATCACTTCCTGTGAGTCTTCAGAAGCCCTTTCTATTTCCTTTTCTTCCACGGGTTCAGAAATCTTCTCTGGTTCCTGGATATAAATCGGTGATGAAATGTCCTCCGTGTCTTGAGGTTCCTGGATGACTTCAGGCAGGTTCTTTACAATGGTTTCTGGCATCTTTTTGTTCTTGCGCCGACGCTTCTTTGATGTAACGTTCTCTTTTGGTGGCTCAGGGATCCCTTGTGGTTCTGTTTTGTTGACTCCATCCACTTCTGGATTCGATACTTCCACTTGTGAAGCCAGCTCTTCTACAGTTATGTTCTTTGGTGGAAGACGTATCTGATCTAAATGGAGTTCTGGGAGGATGTACAGCTCTGTTTTTTCTTCTGGCTTGATGATGAGGGATAGAAATACAGCCTTCATAAGTTCTGCCACCTTCTTTTCCTGTGTCTTTGTTTCCTCCTCCTGTGCCTTTAGTTTGGAGGCAAGATCAATATTGGAGGCAGTCTTTTCTTTGAGTTGTTCTTTCAAGCTCTCTACCTCTTTTACAACTGACTGATATTCAGTTTCAGATACTGGTGGTTTCAGTGTTTCAATCAATTCTGCAATTACGTCATTGCATTCCTTGAGCTCCTGCTCACACTTTTCACGGAGATGACGCTCACACTTCAAACAGTTTTCCAGGTCCTTGAGTTTTTCCTCAGAAATGGAGCAGCTATTCTCTGCTGCGACTCTTCTGTCTTTTTCTCGTGTTAGAAAGAAATTCTTTTTCAGCAGCTTAGTCCTGACAATATCCATCCGATGGTATAAATAGTTGATCTTGTCCTTATTATGTTGGTAAGATTCCTGTAATTTTTCTGATCCATAATCATCGTTGGCAGCAGAGGCATTAGAGGGAATCTCCCCGGTTTGTGAAATTGGAAACTTCCACGTGACGTGACGAACTTTGGAGGCCTGGGGATGATCCTGCACAAGCTGGACGTCCTCGGAATGAGGAGTCACAGCCGCAGCAGAGACCTGGGATTGTTCCTTTTCCAACACGTCCAACATTTCTGATCTGTTGGTGGGTTCCTCCAAACTTTCATCACTGCCAAAAGTAATGTTATATTTGTAGGACGCCTGAGATTGTTCTTTTTCAAACAGGTCATTTTCTAGGTTTGATTTTAAAATTTCTCGCCTGTTGGTGGGTTCCTTATAACTTTCCTTACTGACAAAAGTAATGTTATAATTGTAGGACGCCTGAGATTGTTCTTTTTCAAACAGGTCATTTTCTAGGCTTGATGTTAAAATTTCTTGCCTGTTGGTGGGTTTCTTATAACTTTCATTACTGCCAAAAGTAATGTTATATTTGTTGGAGGCCTGGGCTTGTTTGTCGGTTTGTGAATTTGGAAACTTCCACGTGACGCAACGTACTTTGGAGGCCTGGGGATGATCCTGCACCAGCTGGACGTCCTCGGAATGAGGAGTCACAGCCGCAGCAGAGACCTGGGATGGTTCTTTTTCCTCTTCGTCATTTACTGTTTGAGGAGACGGGGAATCCTCAGAGGCCTGGCATTGTTCTTTTTCACACAGCTCATTTTCTGACCTGTTGGTGGGTTCCTCATAACCTTCATTATCGCCAAAAGTAATGGTATATGTGTAGATATCCTCAGGTAAATCGTCCTCTACCATGTCACACCACTGAAGTGGAGCAGATGATATCTTGGTTTGACTCATTTTGCTTGTTGTTTTTAAGAGCTTGTCAAAATTACTATTTAAGATAGTAATTAAGTGTTGTTTTTAATAGTTTGTCAAAATTACTATTTAAGATAGTAATTAAGTGTTGTTTTTTTAGACGATGTGAAAACCGTTTGCTGTGACTTTCAAATTCGCTTCGAAAACTGGACGTGTTTCTTCAGATAAACTCCTGACGAACTGTGAAATAGGAGGGAAAATGTCTGGCCTATATAACATTTGTGATGTCAAACAAAATCAGTGGTGACATCAATTGTGATGTCAAACAACATCAGTGGTGACATCAATTGTGATGTCATCATCAGTGATGACCAGAAGACCAGAAGAGAGATTGTGATGTCATCAGTGATGTCATCAGTGATGACATCACAATTTAGTGATAAGACTAAAAAAGAGCAATGGCATTCCGTTCTCAGTCACCATCTTGTGTGTTGTTTTGCTCTCTTGTTCAGTTTTATGATTATACATTTTTAAACTTTTTTCTGTGAAATCTCAAAATATTATTGTCCAGGTCAGTTTTAATGCATTCATTGTATGTTATGGTACTCACGACTGCTTTCTTCATGCCTCCACTGGAAAATTGGACCTCATTCTGTGATGATCTGCAGGTTTGAAGGCCTCTGTTCTGTCTCTCTTCTGGTCTGTGATTCCAACCACAGATTCTGAATGGAATTGAAGTCCGGATTCCAGAATGTTGATTTTTGTTCTCTGTTAATCACTTGACGACTTCAGCTGAATACTTCATGTCACTGTCACGTTGGAAGGTCCACTTCTGCCAGTTTTCAGCAACCAGTGTAATGTTTCCCACTAGCAGTGTTTTCCAAGACAGAATAATGTCAGTTTTTAAAATGTTTCCAAAATAAACCTTTTTCCACATTCAAACTGAAGCAGACACCCTTTCCACTTTTAAGATTAGGCTTAAAACTTTCCTTTTTGATAAAGCTTATAGTTAGGGATGGCTCAGGTGATCCTGAAACATCCCATAGTTAAGCTGCTATAGGATTAGACTGCTGGGGTTCATCTGTCCCACCTTTCCTCACTTTGTTCTCTTTTTCCCCATTTAAAAAAGCCTCAAAATAAAAGTGAGTTTTAGGTGGCTACAATAGAATAGAATAGAATAGAATAGAATAGAATAGAATAGATAAATATTTTATTCATCCCCCAGTGAGGGAAATTCAAATTAGTCAAGTAGCTCATTAAAATATAAATATTTCCAATGATTGTATATTAGACAACAACAACAATCATAATAATAATCAATGACTAATTAAATAAATTTGAGAAGAACATGTCAGCAGTCGCTGTTAAAAAGCCTTATGGCTGTGGGGACAAAGGACCTCCTGAACCTCTCAGTCCTGCAGTTCAGTGAGATGAGCCTCTCACTGCAGCTGCTCCTCTCTCCTGCCAGGATGCTGTGGAGAGGATGTTTATTGTTCTCCAAAACAGAATATGATTTCCTCCTCATCCGTTGCTCCACCACAGCACCGAGAGGGTCGAGCCTTCTGCCTACCACAGAACAAGTCTTTTTCACCAGTTTGTCCAGGCACCTTGTTAGAATTAAAATTAACTAACAGACAACGGCATGAAACCAAGAAATCCCTCAGAGGCCTCAGTATTTTACTTGCAAGGGGAGAACAACACCTGAACCTACTCTCTGCAGATTCACAAGAGTTCTCCAACGAGTGGTTGCTTCCCTTGCTCTTTTATTAGGTGACACACACACACACACATACATACAATCCCCTATGTGCCCAGGTCTGGCATATCTCCTTAGTTTGGAGGCATCTCCTTATTTGGGGAGCTATAAAGATAACGATCAGTGGGGAGACAACATTCCTTCTTCTTCTCCTTGTGAAGTTTTGATATGAACTGGCCTCTCTGGCTGTGACTTTTATTTAATGATAAAAAGCAAACTTTTCTGACACACCTACAGTTTTTGTCTTAAGTGCAACTCCCCCAGCAGACAACAGCATTGAACAGTGCATAGGAGTGATCAAACATGCATTTCATATCTCTACAGACATGAGCCGTCTAGGGAAGAAGAGACGGCTCAGGCCAATCTGAACACTGAACGCTAAGGACAAACTTTTTCCTTTGCGCCTTTGATTATGAGCGAATATATCCAACTAATGTGTGAGTCATTTTGTCATCATCACCCGTCTTGCATAGGTACTGTACTTTTCAGCAGCATTAGATTTCTAAGATAATGCGTCATTTGGAAGGTCAGACATGATAGTTTGTAGTATATTGGGTCCAAACTGTCTATCAAGGCAGACAGCATGAAGGTATGTTTACAGACTGTGTTTGGATCTAAATGTGTCTTTATTCTGTATGAACCTGCCATTGTCTCACTGCTCTTTGTATCAATAATGCAGATCAGGACCACTGAGCTCCTGCACGGAATCCCTGATTGTTCAGCAAATATTTAAAGTCAGAGTGAACATTCCCGGTTTCCCCAATTGTCACTGTCAAGTACAGTCAAATGTGCTAAAGTTGATGTTTTCTTGGCACATTTACTTTTCACCAGGGGAGAAGTGCTGCTGAGCAGAATTTTTACTTCCATAAAGATTCAAGTTGCATACACATAATTAACCTCTTGGTGACTGAATGATTAATAGAGGTCCATAATTCATGCATTACTTTAGAAAATTCCTAAGATTGCTGCAGAGCAGCATGATTCTCCAGAGAAACCTAATCTGAGCTGCACTGTCACCACTCCTGCAGCACTCTCTCCAGAAGATGGAGACCTTGTGCCAGTGTAGAGATTCCTGCCCGAGCACCAAAGATATCACAGTTAAAAGTCTCAGATGATAAGGAGTTGCTGGTGAAAATATAATGAAGCATCTCAAAAATGTTTTAACCACATTTTCACATTTTTCTGTGTAAGGGTTTGTTATAAAAGAAGAGTCCACAAAGCCTGAGTAGCAGACCTGTGCTTCATCTTGACTTGAGGGATTTCAGGAGAAACTGTCTTGCAATTACAACCTCAGGGAGCTTCCCGCAGAATAAATCTGGTTTTAATTATTGTCAAAACAGTTAAACTTTCTTTCACTTTAAGAGACCACTGTAATATACACAGTTTCATGGAATACTAATGACCATTTGAATGATAAAGAATCAATGTAAGTAACTAAGATGACTTTATTAAGATTACTTTATTGTCATGTAGTCACACGAAATTACTCTCCGCATCTAACTCATCCGGGTTGGCACCTGTTGAACACACACATGCACGGGGTGACACACTCAGCGCCCAGGGAGCATGGGGGGTACGGAGCGGCGAGATTAGGAATGGAAGGTTATTGGAGGACCCACTCTAACCACAGAGCCTGATAGGTTGTGGGTACAGTGGCACACGTTACACCGGCGGCTCCTGGGTACGGGGACCATTATGAAGAATTGAATCTCTGCACCATGTAAATCAAAGATGTCAGATGACACCAAACGAAAAAACAAAAAATAAGGAAGAGGTAAATCTGAAATGGTTGTTAAAAAACCATCTGAGGTTGCCGTGACAAAGTGACAGGATAACAAGGCAGTCTTGATGGCCTCCACTGTCCGTGGGATACAGCCCCAGGACAGTTGCATGAGATGGTCAACAAAAGAGAAGCTCCATGTTACTGTGCCTCGACCAGCTGTTGTAGCTGAATACAACAAAAACATGGGCGGCTTCGGTTTGTGCGACCGCATGATCAGCTTCTATCCAATGTCAAGCCGCACAAGAAAATGGACCTGCATTTTGTTGACCTGGCAGCTGGATCGAGTACAGGTCAGACCACCAAGTCTCTGGAAAACCAGAGAAAGAGAGGCTGCAGTATTTCGACTTCAAACTGCTGCTGGCTGAGGAGATGATTGCTCAGGCACAGAGAGATCACAAGGCTGACAATGTGGCCAGTGATGATGAAGAGATGAGTACTGATGAAGAGTACATTCCAACAAAGAAGAGGAGGCCTGTTGAACCTCAGCCCAATGCCAATGTCCAAAAATACAGGGCAGTCCATTTGCCAAAGATGGAGGAGGCTGCTCATTCATCACGGTGCAGAAGAGAGGGATGCAAAGGGGACACATATGTCAAGTGCATCAAGCATAACATGTTTCTGTGTGTTTCAAAGGCCAAAAACTGTTTCCTGTTGTACCATTCATGATACACTGTGATTTGGAGCTGTATGTGATGCCGTAAATTTGAGTATTCAAACATTGTTGGGTGTTCTGCTAAGTTTAAATTCTTGTTCAAATGTTTATTGTGGGGAGTACCAGTAAGGATATTCCAGTAAATATGTGTTTATTTTGGTGCCATGTTTAACTAACCCTGTTTGGTAGTTTGAAGAGTTGACAGTGAGAAATTGCGATAGTATAGGTCAGACAGAAATGTGCTGATTTCCTCCCTCATGTAAAATAGCCAGATCATTCAGATGTCTTCATCTATTTTAATGTTTATGAAATAAGAAGATTTTTTAAAAGAAATCCACATGAAAATGAATTCGGTATTATAACATTACATCATTACATTTTATATCAAACAAGACCCGATGTCCACCACAAGGGACAGTCCAGAAAAAATAAATAAACAATGTTTTTGAAAAAAAATTGTTGCAGTATGTTTCTTTCAACCACAATACTTAAATTATCATAAAAATATCAAAAAAGCAAAACTTGTTTCCTCTGGGTCTCTCATGGCATACTAATAACCATTTGAATGGTAAAGAATCAATGTAAGTAACTAAGATGACTTTATTAAGATTACTTTATTGTCATGTAGTCACACGAAATGACTCTCCGCATCTGACTCATCCAGGTTGGCACCTGTTGAACACACACATGCACGGGGTGACACACTCAGCGCCCAGGGAGCATGGGGGGTACGGAGCGGCGAGATTAGGAATGGAAGGTTATTGGAGGACCCACTCTAACCACAGAGCCTGATAGGTTGTGGGTACAGTGGCACACGTTACACCGGCGGCTCCTGGGTACGGGGACCATTATGAAGAATTGAATCTTTGCACCATGCAAATCAAAGATGTCAGATGACACCAAACGAAAAAACAAAAAATAAGGAAGAGGTAAATTGCACCTTTTCTTACCCATTTTTCAGTAATTATGGGTGGAAATTCACACCTTCTTGCAGCTGAACACCTCCTCTCCCACTTATGATCATGTGTGGTTTGATATTCGAAAATTTTCTTTCATGTTTTCTAGCAATTATTGATGGACATTCAGACCTTCTTTCAGCTGAACACCTCCGCTTCCGCTTTTGATTGTGTATAGTCGGGCTTTCGAGCCTTTTCTTCCCCGGTTTTTACAAATTATGGTTGGACATTCAGACCTTCTTGCAGCCGAAAACCTCCGCTCCCTCTTTTAATCATACATTGTCGGGCATTCGCAGCTTTTCTTACCTGCTTTTTACAAACCAGGGTCGGACTTTCACATCTTTTAGTAGCCTAACACCTCCGCTCCCGTTATTGATTGTGTACAGTTGGGTATTTTAACCTTTTCTTACCCGCTTTTTACCAACTATGGTCTGACATTCACACCTTCTTGCAGCCGAACACTTCCGCTTCACCTTTTAGTGTTCTATGGGGTATTCACACCTTTTTTTTCACCGCATTTTATAGATTATGGTTGGAAATTCTCACCCACTCTCATCCGAAGACCTCTCCTCCCACTTTTGTTAATATATAGTCGGGCATTCGAACCTTTTCTTACCCGCTTTTTACAAATTATGGTCGAACATTCCCACCTACTTGCAGCCGAATACTTCCGCTCCACCTTTTAGTGATGTATGGTTGGCATTTGCACCTTTTCTTACCCTCTTTTTATACTGATTGCTGAAGATTAAGTTGTTCTTTCTCAAACTACAACATTTTTTTAATTGTTGAAACTTGATTTGAAGTGGATAAATAAGGAGGACAAACAGTTTTAAGTCAGGCTGATAGAAGGAATTAATTTTATAGCAAAATCTGTATTTCGTCATATCTCAAGAGATGCTTATTGCTGAAGAAGTTCTTTCTCATTCTACAAAGTACAACGTTGTTTATCGTTGAAACTTGATTAGACATGAATAAATATGAAGGACAAAGCAGTCTTAACTTGGTTTGAGTTAAGGAATTCGTTTTATAGTAGAATCCGAATTCGTGCATAACTCGTAAAATAGAGCTTATTTTCGGATTCCTGAAGAATGAGTCTGGTTCTTTCTCATAATACAAAGTTTGTTGTTTATTGTTGAAACTTCATCAGAAGTGAAGAAATAAGGACAAACCGTAAGTTTGATAGAAGGATTTCATTTTATAGCAAAATCTGTATTCTTTCATATCTCCTGGAGAGAAGCTTATTGCTGAAAATTAGGTCTGGTTCTTTTTCATACTACAAAATACAGTGTTGTTTATTGTTGAAACTAGATTAGAAGTAGATAAATATGAAGGACAAAGCAGTTTGAACTTGGTTTGAGAGAAGGAATTAATTTTATTGCAAAATCCGAATTCATGCATAACTCGTCAAATAGATAGTGATGTGTCGTTCGTGAGCGATTTGTTCGATATGAACTAATTTTTTATATGACTCGGGAGTAACGAGTTGTCTCAGTGAGTGATTCGTTCATTTTCATGCAGTACCCTTCCTCACCCCATGGCAGGCGGCAGCTTCATAAGCTCAGTCAGCAGGACACGAAACAGTATTGATTCGTTCACGACTCAACTCCTCGGGTGACGGGTCCTCGCACAGGAAACAGTATTGATTCGTTCACGACTCAACTCCTCGGCTGACGGGTCCTCGCACAGGAAACAGTATTGATTCGTTTATGACTCAACTCCTTGGGTCTTTGTTCATTTGTCACGTTTCAAATTCTACGTTTCATTTGACAGGCTGAAGAGCAGTAGGCACAACAGTTCGTTCACAAACCGGATCATTAATCTCATAGACTATTCTACCTTCAACAAGTTGGAAACCACAATCGACTCTCTAGATGCAGAAAAAGCATTTGATCGAGTGAACTGGAAATTTTTATTCGCAACATTAAACAAATTCGGGTTTGGGTCACACTTCATCAAATGGATAAGGATATTATATAGCTCCCCAAATGCAAGTGTCAGGACAAATGATCAAACTTCTCCAAGCTTCAGTCTGCAGAGAGGTACAAGACAGGGTTGCCCATTTTCTTCCTCATTTTTTGCTTTTTTCATCAAACCTTTAGCAGCTTCTATCAGACAAGATAGAAATATTAAAGGCATCCAATCCCAAAATATTGAGCATAAAATAAGTCTTTATGCTGATGATGTATTACTTTTCCTTCAGAACTCACAGACGTCTCTCACACACACGATCACACTCATAAATAAATTCTCAGCACTTTCTGACTACTCTATCAACTGGTCTAAGACCACAGTTCTGCCCATTAACTGTAGGGTCCAGAATATACCTGCAATCACTTTACAGTCAGGAAATATTAGATATTTAGGCATAAACATTTCCTCCAGGGTCTCAGAGCTAACAAACCTAAATTATGTTTTAAATTTTTCACAAGAACATCTTGTTTGGTCAGTTAAGTACTGAAAAGTCATTGATTTGGGCATACTTTAACATGTTAAAGGGGCTTTTGAAACTGTTATTTTTCACACAAAGGATTTTTCTGATGTGAAAGTGTATAGTAGAGGTCGGTTAAAAAACCTTTTTAAAAGAATTTGAGCTCATTCAAGGATAGTATGATGAGGGGCTGATATACTAACCTTTCCATATATATATATATATATATAATTGTTTCACTGATGTTAATTTGTTTAAAATCTGGTCATTTCTAACATATGTATCGGCCCACAATTTCACAATCGGTGCCTCCAAAGTAAGTTCTTTCCTATACTCACATGAGTGAAGTGCACAGTGAATTAGAAGTTACTGAAGTTTATGTGGCCTGTCAGAGGGAGCATTGGGCCCAGTATTCATTGTAAATGCCTTGTGATACGTCTTCGTAACACGTTTTATATAGTACAACCTGTCACTAAAGGAGCTCCACAGTTTGTCTGTCGTACTGCTTTGGTGGAGGTTGTGGGCCTTATAAATAAATTATATTCATATATTTATAGATTCTAAAGATATAGTGATTAAAAGAGGTTGACAATGCCACCTAGGTTTGAGAGCCCAAGACTCTAAAGACACGTACAGGTTCTTAATCAAAACAAGGTTTGAGCAGACTTAAAAAAACAGGAGTCTAACTGGTATTTTACAAGATTTATTGTCATAAAATAGGTAACCCAGCCCAAAATCTCTGCCAAGGATCCCACAGCCTCTGGATCATCTCACTCTCCAACTCTCTGGGGCAAGTGACAGACATCCAACTCTGGTGGTGGAACAAACCCTCAGTCACTCCAAAACACAAGAGTGAGGAAATATCAGTACTCACTGGTAGTCCACCTCCACCTCCACGGCCCTTGAAGAAGGCTCCGTACCCCCCATGCTCCCCGGGCGCTGTAATTGGCTGCCCCACTGCTCCAGTGTATGGCATCTGTCTCCATGAGTGTGTCACCCTGTGCATGTGTGTGTTCAACAGGTCCCAACCTGGATAGGTCAAATGCGGAGGAGTAATATTAAATTAAATCATTTTAGTTATTTACACTGATCCTCTATCATTCAAATGGTTATTAGTATGCCATGAGACTAAAGTGAAAGAAAGTTTACCAGTTTTGACAATAATTAAAACCAGATTCATTCTGCGGGAGGCTCCCTGGGGTTATAATTGCAAGACAGTTTCTCCTGAAATGCCTCAAGTCAAGATGAAGCACAGGTCTGCTACTCAGGCTTTGTGGACTCTTCTTTTATAACGAACCTTTACACAGAAAACTGTGAAAATGTCGTTCCTCCTCTCCAGTACCCCCGAATAGACCTTACCAGGGAGGCTGAGGAGTGTGATCCCGTTATTCCTGTCTGACACACATATTCTTACAATTTGAATTTATTGAAGTCTGTTAAAAATGAAAAATGTGTTTTTATGTCCAACAACGTTCTTTTAAATATTTGATGCTAATGATAAAAGCTCCAATGATGTCAGATTTTATGTTCAAAGCAGAACATGTGAAACAGCATAAAAAGTGAACGTTGACTTAACAGCATACATGTGTAACTGTGCTGTCGACACAGTGATGTAAACACCAGATAAAGAGAGAGAATGAGCTTTTACTGTCGGACTGTGTTGATTAAAGTGAGGACAGAAAACAACAGACTGAGCGAACAAAGAGAAAATCAGGAGCCTGCAGGGAAATCTTGCCCCACAGCTGAAAGTTTCTCCTTTAAACAGAGAAGTTTCAGTATTTTTCTGTTTTCACCACACTGCTGAATGAGTTCAGGTGTTGATGCTGTTCAGTGTTTCCTGAATCTTTCTGTTCTGTTGAAGAGTACTTTTTGTTGTAAATGATGTTGTCAGATTGGTGAATAAAATCTACTTTTTGTTCCACTGTCTTTATATAGAAAGTCCAAGATCTTTAATCCTTCCGCAGGCAAGAGGAAACATGGCTCTGATGAGGCTAAAGAACACGAGCAACAATTTACTAAAAGTTTATTGAACTTTTTGCATTGTTTCATTCCAACAAATACTCCTGCAGTTAAAGTGTTCCACACATACGTTATCTAACTTTTTAAACAAAATCACATGTATACATATATTTAATTTCTATTGAGAAATGCAGCAGAGCACCAGAGTTTCCTCATGTGTAAGAGGATGGAGGTGTGTTTGATGGGTCAAACACACAAAAAACACCTGGGCAGTCAGATCAAGCAGCTTTAAGCAGCTTGGTGGTTTTACTCTCTTTGGCTCCACTTTCTCAAGACGTCCTCTGCTGCGTCCAGAGTGGAGTCCTCCTGTTAGACACTAATTCATATGCTGATGTACACTAAACAGGGAAACTCATCTTTTAACACCAGTAAAATCTATTCATTATTCAAATATTTTGACCTGTTTTGACTCCCCCTGTAAGCATGTAGTGTTCTAACACTTCACACTGTGCGGTCAATGCTTGTTCCTTTAAAAAAGGAGTGTATCAACTCTATGTAAGCACAGTGCATAAATGTGTACAATAAAAGGGGATATCAAACCCTCAACAATATCAAAAATACCTTATTTGTCTTTGGAAGAATAACTTTTGAAGAAAATGACCTTTTAATTGTTTCTTATTTTGATAAAAGAATCCAAACAAGTGCGTAATTTTTTTTTTCATGTTTTATTTTATTTAAACACATAAATCAATGTAATAATAATTTGTGTAGGATCTTATTCATATTCTTATTTGAATGACACAATAATGCTCTGAACAGTTGTGAGAACACCAGATTCTCACATGTGGGGATGCTTCCAGCATAAATCCCCACATCCTGAATCAGTTGTTCAGGATGAAAAGATAGAGTCGTGCAAAAGATAGATACATTTGAAGTATTTTTATTGATGTTACTGTAACAGGAGGTATAGAGATTTCATTGGATGACTAGTCTTGTGCGCGAATACTAAACGCTGCTGCTACTTTCTCTCTTGATGTTGTTGTATTTGTATTGTCTACGATGTTTTGGCGTCATATATTTTTTGAAGAGCCTCCACATTGAAGGCAGCTCTGGTCTTTCTTCTGAGGGGTTAAACTTGTCCACTGCTTGTTCTGGTACTGCAAGTTGAAGAGACAAGTCTTCTGTGGTATGTAAGGGGTTTGATGTTGGAGAGTCCTCTGACTGTTTAGAGGCTGGTTCCATTTCGATGACAATGAAAGTTCTTTCTTGATTTTGCTTTGGAAGTGGTTCTTGGACAACGATCAGTGATGAAATGTCCTCCGTGTCTTGAGTTTCCTGCATGACTTCAGACTGGTCGTTCTTTATAATGGTCTCTACCGTCTTTTTGCTTTTGCGCCGACGCTTTTTAGAGGAAACTTTCTCCTTTGGTGGCTCTGAGACATCTTTTGGTTGTGGGACTAATTCCATTTCGATGTCACTCACCAGCTCTGGGACCACGTCTGGTTGTGGCACTCCAGCCTGATGAGCCAAATCTGATGGAATCACTTCCTGTGAGTCTTCAGAAGCCCTTTCTATTTCCTTTTCTTCCACGGGTTCAGAAATCTTCTCTGGTTCCTGGATATAAATCGGTGATGAAATGTCCTCCGTGTCTTGAGGTTCCTGGATGACTTCAGGCAGGTTCTTTACAATGGTTTCTGGCATCTTTTTGTTCTTGCGCCGACGCTTCTTTGATGTAACGTTCTCTTTTGGTGGCTCAGGGATCCCTTGTGGTTCTGTTTTGTTGACTCCATCCACTTCTGGATTCGATACTTCCACTTGTGAAGCCAGCTCTTCTACAGTTATGTTCTTTGGTGGAAGACGTATCTGATCTAAATGGAGTTCTGGGAGGATGTACAGCTCTGTTTTTTCTTCTGGCTTGATGATGAGGGATAGAAATACAGCCTTCATAAGTTCTGCCACCTTCTTTTCCCGTGTCTTTGTTTCCTCCTCCTGTGCCTTTAGTTTGGAGGCAAGATCAATATTGGAGGCAGTCTTTTCTTTGAGTTGTTCTTTCAAGCTCTCTACCTCTTTTACAACTGACTGATATTCAGTTTCAGATACTGGTGGTTTCAGTGTTTCAATCAATTCTGCAATTACGTCATTGCATTCCTTGAGCTCCTGCTCACACTTTTCACGGAGATGACGCTCACACTTCAAACAGTTTTCCAGGTCCTTGAGTTTTTCCTCAGAAATGGAGCAGCTATTCTCTGCTGCGACTCTTCTGTCTTTTTCTCGTGTTAGAAAGAAATTCTTTTTCAGCAGCTTAGTCCTGACAATATCCATCCGATGGTATAAATAGTTGATCTTGTCCTTATTATGTTGGTAAGATTCCTGTAATTTTTCTGATCCATAATCATCATCGGCAGCAGAGGCATTAGAGGGAATCTCCTCGGTTTGTGAAATTGGAAACTTCCACGTGACGCGACGAACTTTGGAGGCCTGGGGATGATCCTGCACAAGCTGGACGTCCTCGGAATGAGGAGTCACAGCCGCAGCAGAGACCTGGGATTGTTCCTTTTCCAACACGTCCAACATTTCTGATCTGTTGGTGGGTTCCTCCAAACTTTCATCACTGCCAAAAGTAATGTTATATTTGTAGGACGCCTGAGATTGTTCTTTTTCAAACAGGTCATTTTCTAGGTTTGATTTTAAAATTTCTCGCCTGTTGGTGGGTTCCTTATAACTTTCCTTACTGACAAAAGTAATGTTATATTTGTAGGACGCCTGAGATTGTTCTTTTTCAAACAGGTCATTTTCTAGGCTTGATGTTAAAATTTCTTGCCTGTTGGTGGGTTTCTTATAACTTTCATTACTGCCAAAAGTAATGTTATATTTGTTGGAGGCCTGGGCTTGTTTGTCGGTTTGTGAATTTGGAAACTTCCACGTGACGCAACGTACTTTGGAGGCCTGGGGATGATCCTGCACCAGCTGGACGTCCTCGGAATGAGGAGTCACAGCCGCAGCAGAGACCTGGGATGGTTCTTTTTCCTCTTCGTCATTTACTGTTTGAGGAGACGGGGAATCCTCAGAGGCCTGGCATTGTTCTTTTTCACACAGCTCATTTTCTGACCTGTTGGTGGGTTCCTCATAACCTTCATTATCGCCAAAAGTAATGGTATATGTGTAGATATCCTCAGGTAAATCGTCCTCTACCATGTCACACCACTGAAGTGGAGCAGATGATATCTTGGTTTGACTCATTTTGCTTGTTGTTTTTAAGAGCTTGTCAAAATTACTATTTAAGATAGTAATTAAGTGTTGTTTTTAATAGTTTGTCAAAATTACTATTTAAGATAGTAATTAAGTGTTGTTTTTTTAGACGATGTGAAAACTGTTTGCTGTGACTTTCAAATTCGCTTCGAAAACTGGACGTGTTTCTTCAGATAAACTCCTGACGAACTGTGAAATAGGAGGGAAAATGTCTGGCCTATATAACATTTGTGATGTCAAACAACATCAGTGGTGACATCAATTGTGATGTCATCATCAGTGATGACCAGAAGACCAGAAGAGAGATTGTGATGTCATCAGTGATGTCATCAGTGATGACATCACAATTTAGTGATAAGACTAAAAAAGAGCAATGGCATTCCGTTCTCAGTCACCATCTTGTGTGTTGTTTTGCTCTCTTGTTCAGTTTTATGATTATACATTTTTAAACTTTTTTCTGTGAAATCTCAAAATATTATTGTCCAGGTCAGTTTTAATGCATTCATTGTATGTTATGGTACTCACGACTGCTTTCTTCATGCCTCCACTGGAAAATTGGACCTCATTCTGTGATGATCTGCAGGTTTGAAGGCCTCTGTTCTGTCTCTCGTCTGGTCTGTGATTCCAACCACAGATTCTGAATGGAATTGAAGTCCGGATTCCAGAATGTTGATTTTTGTTCTCTGTTAATCACTTGACGACTTCAGCTGAATACTTCATGTCACTGTCACGTTGGAAGGTCCACTTCTGCCAGTTTTCAGCAACCAGTGTAATGTTTCCCACTAGCAGTGTTTTCCAAGACAGAATAATGTCAGTTTTTAAAATGTTTCCAAAATAAACCTTTTTCCACATTCAAACTGAAGCAGACACCCTTTCCACTTTTAAGATTAGGCTTAAAACTTTCCTTTTTGATAAAGCTTATAGTTAGGGATGGCTCAGGTGATCCTGAAACATCCCATAGTTAAGCTGCTATAGGATTAGACTGCTGGGGTTCATCTGTCCCACCTTTCCTCACTTTGTTCTCTTTTTCCCCATTTAAAAAAGCCTCAAAATAAAAGTGAGTTTTAGGTGGCTACAATAGAATAGAATAGAATAGAATAGAATAGAATAGAATAGATAAATATTTTATTCATCCCCCAGTGAGGGAAATTCAAATTAGTCAAGTAGCTCATTAAAATATAAATATTTCCAATGATTGTATATTAGACAACAACAACAATCATAATAATAAGCAATGACTAATTAAATAAATTTGAGAAGAACATGTCAGCAGTCGCTGTTAAAAAGCCTTATGGCTGTGGGGACAAAGGACCTCCTGAACCTCTCAGTCCTGCAGTTCAGTGAGATGAGCCTCTCACTGCAGCTGCTCCTCTCTCCTGCCAGGATGCTGTGGAGAGGATGTTTATTGTTCTCCAAAACAGAATATGATTTCCTCCTCATCCGTTGCTCCACCACAGCACCGAGAGGGTCGAGCCTTCTGCCTACCACAGAACAAGTCTTTTTCACCAGTTTGTCCAGGCACCTTGTTAGAATTAAAATTAACTAACAGACAACGGCATGAAACCAAGAAATCCCTCAGAGGCCTCAGTATTTTACTTGCAAGGGGAGAACAACACCCGAACCTACTCTCTGCAGATTCACAAGAGTTCTCCAACGAGTGGTTGCTTCCCTTGCTCTTTTATTAGGTGACACACACACACACACATACATACAATCCCCTATGTGCCCAGGTCTGGCATATCTCCTTAGTTTGGAGGCATCTCCTTATTTGGGGAGCTATAAAGATAACGATCAGTGGGGAGACAACATTCCTTCTTCTTCTCCTTGTGAAGTTTTGATATGAACTGGCCTCTCTGGCTGTGACTTTTATTTAATGATAAAAAGCAAACTTTTCTGACACACCTACAGTTTTTGTCTTAAGTGCAACTCCCCCAGCAGACAACAGCATTGAACAGTGCATAGGAGTGATCAAACATGCATTTCATATCTCTACAGACATGAGCCGTCTAGGGAAGAAGAGACGGCTCAGGCCAATCTGAACACTGAACGCTAAGGACAAACTTTTTCCTTTGCGCCTTTGATTATGAGCGAATATATCCAACTAATGTGTGAGTCATTTTGTCATCATCACCCGTCTTGCATAGGTACTGTACTTTTCAGCAGCATTAGATTTCTAAGATAATGCGTCATTTGGAAGGTCAGACATGATAGTTTGTAGTATATTGGGTCCAAACTGTCTATCAAGGCAGACAGCATGAAGGTATGTTTACAGACTGTGTTTGGATCTAAATGTGTCTTTATTCTGTATGAACCTGCCATTGTCTCACTGCTCTTTGTATCAATAATGCAGATCAGGACCACTGAGCTCCTGCACGGAATCCCTGATTGTTCAGCAAATATTTAAAGTCAGAGTGAACATTCCCGGTTTCCCCAATTGTCACTGTCAAGTACAGTCAAATGTGCTAAAGTTGATGTTTTCTTGGCACATTTACTTTTCACCAGGGGAGAAGTGCTGCTGAGCAGAATTTTTACTTCCATAAAGATTCAAGTTGCATACACATAATTAACCTCTTGGTGACTGAATGATTAATAGAGGTCCATAATTCATGCATTACTTTAGAAAATTCCTAAGATTGCTGCAGAGCAGCATGATTCTCCAGAGAAACCTAATCTGAGCTGCACTGTCACCACTCCTGCAGCACTCTCTCCAGAAGATGGAGACCTTGTGCCAGTGTAGAGATTCCTGCCCGAGCACCAAAGATATCACAGTTAAAAGTCTCAGATGATAAGGAGTTGTTGGTGAAAATATAATGAAGCATCTCAAAAATGTTTTAACCACATTTTCACATTTTTCTGTGTAAGGGTTTGTTATAAAAGAAGAGTCCACAAAGCCTGAGTAGCAGACCTGTGCTTCATCTTGACTTGAGGGATTTCAGGAGAAACTGTCTTGCAATTACAACCTCAGGGAGCTTCCCGCAGAATAAATCTGGTTTTAATTATTGTCAAAACAGTTCAACTTTCTTTCACTTTAAGAGACCACTGTAATATACACAGTTTCATGGAATACTAATGACCATTTGAATGATAAAGAATCAATGTAAGTAACTAAGATGACTTTATTAAGATTACTTTATTGTCATGTAGTCACACGAAATTACTCTCCGCATCTGACTCATCCGGGTTGGCACCTGTTGAACACACACATGCACGGGGTGACACACTCAGCGCCCAGGGAGCATGGGGGGTACGGAGCGGCGAGATTAGGAATGGAAGGTTATTGGAGGACCCACTCTAACCACAGAGCCTGATAGGTTGTGGGTACAGTGGCACACGTTACACCGGCGGCTCCTGGGTACGGGGACCATTATGAAGAATTGAATCTCTGCACCATGCAAATCAAAGATGTCAGATGACACCAAACGAAAAAACTAAAAATAAGGAAGAGGTAAATCTGAAATGGTTGTTAAAAAACCATCTGAGGTTGCCGTGACAAAGTGACAGGATAACAAGGCAGTCTTGATGGCCTCCACTGTCCGTGGGATACAGCCCCAGGACAGTTGCATGAGATGGTCAACAAAAGAGAAGCTCCATGTTACTGTGCCTCGACCAGCTGTTGTAGCTGAATACAACAAAAACATGGGCGGCTTCGGTTTGTGCGACCGCATGATCAGCTTCTATCCAATGTCAAGCCGCACAAGAAAATGGACCTGCATTTTGTTGACCTGGCAGCTGGATCGAGTACAGGTCAGACCACCAAGTCTCTGGAAAACCAGAGAAAGAGAGGCTGCAGTATTTCGACTTCAAACTGCTGCTGGCTGAGGAGATGATTGCTCAGGCACAGGGAGATCACAAGGCTGACAATGTGGCCAGTGATGATGAAGAGATGAGTACTGATGAAGAGTACATTCCAACAAAGAAGAGGAGGCCTGTTGAACCTCAGCCCAATGCCAATGTCCAAAAATACAGGGCAGTCCATTTGCCAAAGATGGAGGAGGCTGCTCATTCATCACGGTGCAGAAGAGAGGGATGCAAAGGGGACACATATGTCAAGTGCATCAAGCATAACATGTTTCTGTGTGTTTCAAAGGCCAAAAACTGTTTCCTGTTGTACCATTCATGATACACTGTGATTTGGAGCTGTATGTGATGCCGTAAATTTGAGTATTCAAACATTGTTGGGTGTTCTGCTAAGTTTAAATTCTTGTTCAAATGTTTATTGTGGGGAGTACCAGTAAGGATATTCCAGTAAATATGTGTTTATTTTGGTGCCATGTTTAACTAACCCTGTTTGGTAGTTTGAAGAGTTGACAGTGAGAAATTGCGATAGTATAGGTCAGACAGAAATGTGCTGATTTCCTCCCTCATGTAAAATAGCCAGATCATTCAGATGTCTTCATCTATTTTAATGTTTATGAAATAAGAAGATTTTTTAAAAGAAATCCACATGAAAATGAATTCGGTATTATAACATTACATCATTACATTTTATATCAAACAAGACCCGATGTCCACCACAAGGGACAGTCCAGAAAAAATAAATAAACAATGTTTTTGAAAAAAAATTGTTGCAGTATGTTTCTTTCAACCACAATACTTAAATTATCATAAAAATATCAAAAAAGCAAAACTTGTTTCCTCTGGGTCTCTCATGGCATACTAATAACCATTTGAATGGTAAAGAATCAATGTAAGTAACTAAGATGACTTTATTAAGATTACTTTATTGTCATGTAGTCACACGAAATGACTCTCCGCATCTGACTCATCCAGGTTGGCACCTGTTGAACACACACATGCACGGGGTGACACACTCAGCGCCCAGGGAGCATGGGGGGTACGGAGCGGCGAGATTAGGAATAGAAGGTTATTGGAGGACCCACTCTAACCACAGAGCCTGATAGGTTGTGGGTACAGTGGCACACGTTACACCGGCGGCTCCTGGGTACGGGGACCATTATGAAGAATTGAATCTTTGCACCATGCAAATCAAAGATGTCAGATGACACCAAACGAAAAAACAAAAAATAAGGAAGAGGTAAATTGCACCTTTTCTTACCCATTTTTCAGTAATTATGGGTGGAAATTCACACCTTCTTGCAGCTGAACACCTCCTCTCCCACTTATGATCATGTGTGGTTTGATATTCGAAAATTTTCTTTCATGTTTTCTAGCAATTATTGATGGACATTCAGACCTTCTTTCAGCTGAACACCTCCGCTTCCGCTTTTGATTGTGTATAGTCGGGCTTTCGAGCCTTTTCTTCCCCGGTTTTTACAAATTATGGTTGGACATTCAGACCTTCTTGCAGCCGAAAACCTCCGCTCCCTCTTTTAATCATACATTGTCGGGCATTCGCAGCTTTTCTTACCTGCTTTTTACAAACCAGGGTCGGACTTTCACATCTTTTAGTAGCCTAACACCTCCGCTCCCGTTATTGATTGTGTACAGTTGGGTATTTTAACCTTTTCTTACCCGCTTTTTACCAACTATGGTCTGACATTCACACCTTCTTGCAGCCGAACACTTCCGCTTCACCTTTTAGTGTTCTATGGGGTATTCACACCTTTTTTTTCACCGCATTTTATAGATTATGGTTGGAAATTCTCACCCACTCTCATCCGAAGACCTCTCCTCCCACTTTTGTTAATATATAGTCGGGCATTCGAACCTTTTCTTACCCGCTTTTTACAAATTATGGTCGAACATTCCCACCTACTTGCAGCCGAATACTTCCGCTCCACCTTTTAGTGATGTATGGTTGGCATTTGCACCTTTTCTTACCCTCTTTTTATACTGATTGCTGAAGATTAAGTTGTTCTTTCTCAAACTACAACATTTTTTTAATTGTTGAAACTTGATTTGAAGTGGATAAATAAGGAGGACAAACAGTTTTAAGTCAGGCTGATAGAAGGAATTAATTTTATAGCGAAATCTGTATTTCGTCATATGTCAAGAGATGCTTATTGCTGAAGAAGTTCTTTCTCATTCTACAAAGTACAACGTTGTTTATCGTTGAAACTTGATTAGACATGAATAAATATGAAGGACAAAGCAGTCTTAACTTGGTTTGAGTTAAGGAATTCGTTTTATAGTAGAATCCGAATTCGTGCATAACTCGTAAAATAGAGCTTATTTTCGGATTCCTGAAGAATGAGTCTGGTTCTTTCTCATAATACAAAGTTTGTTGTTTATTGTTGAAACTTCATCAGAAGTGAAGAAATAAGGACAAACCGTTTTAAGTAAGTTTGATAGAAGGATTTCATTTTATAGCAAAATCTGTATTCTTTCATATCTCCTGGAGAGAAGCTTATTGCTGAAAATTAGGTCTGGTTCTTTTTCATACTACAAAATACAGTGTTGTTTATTGTTGAAACTAGATTAGAAGTAGATAAATATGAAGGACAAAGCAGTTTGAACTTGGTTTGAGAGAAGGAATTAATTTTATTGCAAAATCCGAATTCATGCATAACTCGTCAAATAGATAGTGATGTGTCGTTCGTGAGCGATTTGTTCGATATGAACTAATTTTTTATATGACTCGGGAGTAACGAGTTGTCTCAGTGAGTGATTTGTTCAATTTCATGCAGTAGCCTTCCTCACCACATGGCAGGCGGCAGCTTCATAAGTTCAGTCAGCAGGACAGGAAACAGTATTGATTCGTTCACGACTCAACTCCTCGGCTGACGGGTCCTCGCACAGGAAACAGTATTGATTCGTTTATGACTCAACTCCTTGGGTCTTTGTTCATTTGTCACGTTTCAAATTCTACGTTTCATTTGACAGGCTGAAGAGCAGTAGGCACAACAGTTCGTTCACAAACCGGATCATTAATCTCATAGACTATTCTACCTTCAACAAGTTGGAAACCACAATCGACTCTCTAGATGCAGAAAAAGCATTTGATCGAGTGAACTGGAAATTTTTATTTGCAACATTATTATATTATATAGCTCCCCAAATGCAAGTGTCAGGACAAATGATCAAACTTCTCCAAGCTTCAGTCTGCAGAGAGGTACAAGACAGGGTTGCCCATTTTCTTCCTCATTTTTTGCTTTTTTCATCAAACCTTTAGCAGCTTCTATCAGACAAGATAGAAATATTAAAGGCATCCAATCCCAAAATATTGAGCATAAAATAAGTCTTTATGCTGATGATGTATTACTTTTCCTTCAGAACTCACAGACGTCTCTCACACACACGATCACACTCATAAATAAATTCTCAGCACTTTCTGACTACTCTATCAACTGGTCTAAGACCACAGTTCTGCCCATTAACTGTAGGGTCCAGAATATACCTGCAATCACTTTACAGTCAGGAAATATTAGATATTTAGGCATAAACATTTCCTCCAGGGTCTCAGAGCTAACAAACCTAAATTATGTTTTAAATTTTTCACAAGAACATCTTGTTTGGTCAGTTAAGTACTGAAAAGTCATTGATTTGGGCATACTTTAACATGTTAAAGGGGCTTTTGAAACTGTTATTTTTCACACAAAGGATTTTTCTGATGTGAAAGTGTATAGTAGAGGTCGGTTAAAAAACCTTTTTAAAAGAATTTGAGCTCATTCAAGGATAGTATGATGAGGGGCTGATATACTAACCTTTCCATATATATATATATATATAATTGTTTCACTGATGTTAATTTGTTTAAAATCTGGTCATTTCTAACATATGTATCGGCCCACAATTTCACAATCGGTGCCTCCAAAGTAAGTTCTTTCCTATACTCACATGAGTGAAGTGCACAGTGAATTAGAAGTTACTGAAGTTTATGTGGCCTGTCAGAGGGAGCATTGGGCCCAGTATTCATTGTAAATGCCTTGTGATACGTCTTCGTAACACGTTTTATATAGTACAACCTGTCACTAAAGGAGCTCCACAGTTTGTCTGTCGTACTGCTTTGGTGGAGGTTGTGGGCCTTATAAATAAATTATATTCATATATTTATAGATTCTAAAGATATAGTGATTAAAAGAGGTTGACAACGCCACCTAGGTTTGAGAGCCCAAGACTCTAAAGACACGTACAGGTTCTTAATCAAAACAAGGTTTGAGCAGACTTAAAAAAACAGGAGTCTAACTGGTATTTTACAAGATTTATTGTCATAAAATAGGTAACCCAGCCCAAAATCTCCGCCAAGGATCCCACAGCCTCTGGATCATCTCACTCTCCAACTCTCTGGGGCAAGTGACAGACATCCAACTCTGGTGGTGGAACAAACCCTCAGTCACTCCAAAACACAAGAGTGAGGAAATATCAGTACTCACTGGTAGTCCACCTCCACCTCCACGGCCCTTGAAGAAGGCTCCGTACCCCCCATGCTCCCCGGGCGCTGTAATTGGCTGCCCCACTGCTCCAGTGTATGGCATCTGTCTCCATGAGTGTGTCACCCTGTGCATGTGTGTGTTCAACAGGTCCCAACCTGGATAGGTCAAATGCGGAGGAGTAATATTAAATTAAATCATTTTAGTTATTTACACTGATCCTCTATCATTCAAATGGTTATTAGTATGCCATGAGACTAAAGTGAAAGAAAGTTTACCAGTTTTGACAATAATTAAAACCAGATTCATTCTGCGGGAGGCTCCCTGGGGTTATAATTGCAAGACAGTTTCTCCTGAAATGCCTCAAGTCAAGATGAAGCACAGGTCTGCTACTCAGGCTTTGTGGACTCTTCTTTTATAACGAACCTTTACACAGAAAACTGTGAAAATGTCGTTCCTCCTCTCCAGTACCCCCGAATAGACCTTACCAGGGAGGCTGAGGAGTGTGATCCCGTTATTCCTGTCTGACACACATATTCTTACAATTTGAATTTATTGAAGTCTGTTAAAAATGAAAAATGTGTTTTTATGTCCAACAACGTTCTTTTAAATATTTGATGCTAATGATAAAAGCTCCAATGATGTCAGATTTTATGTTCAAAGCAGAACATGTGAAACAGCATAAAAAGTGAACGTTGACTTAACAGCATACATGTGTAACTGTGCTGTCGACACAGTGATGTAAACACCAGATAAAGAGAGAGAATGAGCTTTTACTGTCGGACTGTGTTGATTAAAGTGAGGACAGAAAACAACAGACTGAGCGAACAAAGAGAAAATCAGGAGCCTGCAGGGAAATCTTGCCCCACAGCTGAAAGTTTCTCCTTTAAACAGAGAAGTTTCAGTATTTTTCTGTTTTCACCACACTGCTGAATGAGTTCAGGTGTTGATGCTGTTCAGTGTTTCCTGAATCTTTCTGTTCTGTTGAAGAGTACTTTTTGTTGTAAATGATGTTGTCAGATTGGTGAATAAAATCTACTCTTTGTTCCACTGTCTTTATATAGAAAGTCCAAGATCTTTAATCCTTCCGCAGGCAAGAGGAAACATGGCTCTGATGAGGCTAAAGAACACGAGCAACAATTTACTAAAAGTTTATTGAACTTTTTGCATTGTTTCATTCCAACAAATACTCCTGCAGTTAAAGTGTTCCACACATACGTTATCTAACTTTTTAAACAAAATCACATGTATACATATATTTAATTTCTATTGAGAAATGCAGCAGAGCACCAGAGTTTCCTCATGTGTAAGAGGATGGAGGTGTGTTTGATGGGTCAAACACACAAAAAACACCTGGGCAGTCAGATCAAGCAGCTTTAAGCAGCTTGGTGGTTTTACTCTCTTTGGCTCCACTTTCTCAAGACGTCCTCTGCTGCGTCCAGAGTGGAGTCCTCCTGTTAGACACTAATTCATATGCTGATGTACATTCCAGCTGCCGTGACACTAAACAGGGAAACTCATCTTTTAACACCAGTAAAATCTATTCATTATTCAAATATTTTGACCTGTTTTGACTCCCCCTGTAAGCATGTAGTGTTCTAACACTTCACACTGTGCGGTCAATGCTTGTTCCTTTAAAAAAGGAGTGTATCAACTCTATGTAAGCACAGTGCATAAATGTGTACAATAAAAGGGCATATCAAACCCTCAACAATATCAAAAATACCTTATTTGTCTTTGGAAGAATAACTTTTGAAGAAAATGACCTTTTAATTGTTTCTTATTTTGATAAAAGAATCCAAACAAGTGCGTAATTTTTTTTTTCATGTTTTATTTTATTTAAACACATAAATCAATGTAATAATAATTTGTGTAGGATCTTATTCATATTCTTATTTGAATGACACAATAATGCTCTGAACAGTTGTGAGAACACCAGATTCTCACATGTGGGGATGCTTCCAGCATAAATCCCCACATCCTGAATCAGTTGTTCAGGATGAAAAGATAGAGTCGTGCAAAAGATAGATACATTTGAAGTATTTTTATTGATGTTACTGTAACAGGAGTATAGAGATTTCATTGGATGACTAGTCTTGTGCGCGAATACTAAACGCTGCTGCTACTTTCTCTCTTGATGTTGTTGTATTTGTATTGTCTACGATGTTTTGGCGTCATATATTTTTTGAAGAGCCTCCACATTGAAGGCAGCTCTGGTCTTTCTTCTGAGGGGTTAAACTTGTCCACTGCTTGTTCTGGTACTGCAAGTTGAAGAGACAAGTCTTCTGTGGTATGTAAGGGGTTTGATGTTGGAGAGTCCTCTGACTGTTTAGAGGCTGGTTCCATTTCGATGACAATGAAAGTTCTTTCTTGATTTTGCTTTGGAAGTGGTTCTTGGACAACGATCAGTGATGAAATGTCCTCCGTGTCTTGAGTTTCCTGCATGACTTCAGACTGGTCGTTCTTTATAATGGTCTCTACCGTCTTTTTGCTTTCGCGCCGACGCTTTTTAGAGGAAACTTTCTCCTTTGGTGGCTCTGAGACATCTTTTGGTTGTGGGACTAATTCCATTTCGATGTCACTCACCAGCTCTGGGACCACGTCTGGTTGTGGCACTCCAGCCTGATGAGCCAAATCTGATGGAATCACTTCCTGTGAGTCTTCAGAAGCCCTTTCTATTTCCTTTTCTTCCACGGGTTCAGAAATCTTCTCTGGTTCCTGGATATAAATCGGTGATGAAATGTCCTCCGTGTCTTGAGGTTCCTGGATGACTTCAGGCAGGTTCTTTACAATGGTTTCTGGCATCTTTTTGTTCTTGCGCCGACGCTTCTTTGATGTAACGTTCTCTTTTGGTGGCTCAGGGATCCCTTGTGGTTCTGTTTTGTTGACTCCATCCACTTCTGGATTCGATACTTCCACTTGTGAAGCCAGCTCTTCTACAGTTATGTTCTTTGGTGGAAGACGTATCTGATCTAAATGGAGTTCTGGGAGGATGTACAGCTCTGTTTTTTCTTCTGGCTTGATGATGAGGGATAGAAATACAGCCTTCATAAGTTCTGCCACCTTCTTTTCCTGTGTCTTTGTTTCCTCCTCCTGTGCCTTTAGTTTGGAGGCAAGATCAATATTGGAGGCAGTCTTTTCTTTGAGTTGTTCTTTCAAGCTCTCTACCTCTTTTACAACTGACTGATATTCAGTTTCAGATACTGGTGGTTTCAGTGTTTCAATCAATTCTGCAATTACGTCATTGCATTCCTTGAGCTCCTGCTCACACTTTTCACGGAGATGACGCTCACACTTCAAACAGTTTTCCAGGTCCTTGAGTTTTTTCTCAGAAATGGAGCAGCTATTCTCTGCTGCGACTCTTCTGTCTTTTTCTCGTGTTAGAAAGAAATTCTTTTTCAGCAGCTTAGTCCTGACAATATCCATCCGATGGTATAAATAGTTGATCTTGTCCTTATTATGTTGGTAAGATTCCTGTAATTTTTCTGATCCATAATCATCGTCGGCAGCAGAGGCATTAGAGGGAATCTCCTCGGTTTGTGAAATTGGAAACTTCCACGTGACGCGACGAACTTTGGAGGCCTGGGGATGATCCTGCACAAGCTGGACGTCCTCGGAATGAGGAGTCACAGCCGCAGCAGAGACCTGGGATTGTTCCTTTTCCAACACGTCCAACATTTCTGATCTGTTGGTGGGTTCCTCCAAACTTTCATCACTGCCAAAAGTAATGTTATATTTGTAGGACGCCTGAGATTGTTCTTTTTCAAACAGGTCATTTTCTAGGTTTGATTTTAAAATTTCTCGCCTGTTGGTGGGTTCCTTATAACTTTCCTTACTGACAAAAGTAATGTTATATTTGTAGGACGCCTGAGATTGTTCTTTTTCAAACAGGTCATTTTCTAGGCTTGATGTTAAAATTTCTTGCCTGTTGGTGGGTTTCTTATAACTTTCATTACTGCCAAAAGTAATGTTATATTTGTTGGAGATCTGGGCTTGTTTGTCGGTTTGTGAATTTGGAAACTTCCACGTGACGCAACGTACTTTGGAGGCCTGGGGATGATCCTGCACCAGCTGGACGTCCTCGGAATGAGGAGTCACAGCCGCAGCAGAGACCTGGGATGGTTCTTTTTCCTCTTCGTCATTTACTGTTTGAGGAGACGGGGAATCCTCAGAGGCCTGGCATTGTTCTTTTTCACACAGCTCATTTTCTGACCTGTTGGTGGGTTCCTCATAACCTTCATTATCGCCAAAAGTAATGGTATATGTGTAGATATCCTCAGGTAAATCGTCCTCTACCATGTCACACCACTGAAGTGGAGCAGATGATATCTTTGTTTGACTCATTTTGCTTGTTGTTTTTAAGAGCTTGTCAAAATTACTATTTAAGATAGTAATTAAGTGTTGTTTTTAATAGTTTGTCAAAATTACTATTTAAGATAGTAATTAAGTGTGGTTTTTTTTGACGATGTGAAAACCGTTTGCTGTGACTTTCAAATTCGCTTCGAAAACTGGACGTGTTTCTTCAGATAAACTCCTGACGAACTGTGAAATAGGAGGGAAAATGTCTGGCCTATATAACATTTGTGATGTCAAACAACATCAGTGGTGACATCAATTGTGATGTCAAACAACATCAGTGGTGACATCAATTGTGATGTCATCATCAGTGATGACCAGAAGACCAGAAGAGAGATTGTGATGTCATCAGTGATGTCATCAGTGATGACATCACAATTTAGTGATAAGACTAAAAAAGAGCAATGGCATTCCGTTCTCAGTCACCATCTTGTGTGTTGTTTTGCTCTCTTGTTCAGTTTTATGATTATACATTTTTAAACTTTTTTCTGTGAAATCTCAAAATATTATTGTCCAGGTCAGTTTTAATGCATTCATTGTATGTTATGGTACTCACGACTGCTTTCTTCATGCCTCCACTGGAAAATTGGACCTCATTCTGTGATGATCTGCAGGTTTGAAGGCCTCTGTTCTGTCTCTCTTCTGGTCTGTGATTCCAACCACAGATTCTGAATGGAATTGAAGTCCGGATTCCAGAATGTTGATTTTTGTTCTCTGTTAATCACTTGACGACTTCAGCTGAATACTTCATGTCACTGTCACGTTGGAAGGTCCACTTCTGCCAGTTTTCAGCAACCAGTGTAATGTTTCCCACTAGCAGTGTTTTCCAAGACAGAATAATGTCAGTTTTTAAAATGTTTCCAAAATAAACCTTTTTCCACATTCAAACTGAAGCAGACACCCTTTCCACTTTTAAGATTAGGCTTAAAACTTTCCTTTTTGATAAAGCTTATAGTTAGGGATGGCTCAGGTGATCCTGAAACATCCCATAGTTAAGCTGCTATAGGATTAGACTGCTGGGGTTCATCTGTCCCACCTTTCCTCACTTTGTTCTCTTTTTCCCCATTTAAAAAAGCCTCAAAATAAAAGTGAGTTTTAGGTGGCTACAATAGAATAGAATAGAATAGAATAGAATAGAATAGAATAGATAAATATTTTATTCATCCCCCAGTGAGGGAAATTCAAATTAGTCAAGTAGCTCATTAAAATATAAATATTTCCAATGATTGTATATTAGACAACAACAACAATCATAATAATAATCAATGACTAATTAAATAAATTTGAGAAGAACATGTCAGCAGTCGCTGTTAAAAAGCCTTATGGCTGTGGGGACAAAGGACCTCCTGAACCTCTCAGTCCTGCAGTTCAGTGAGATGAGCCTCTCACTGCAGCTGCTCCTCTCTCCTGCCAGGATGCTGTGGAGAGGATGTTTATTGTTCTCCAAAACAGAATATGATTTCCTCCTCATCCGTTGCTCCACCACAGCACCGAGAGGGTCGAGCCTTCTGCCTACCACAGAACAAGTCTTTTTCACCAGTTTGTCCAGGCACCTTGTTAGAATTAAAATTAACTAACAGACAACGGCATGAAACCAAGAAATCCCTCAGAGGCCTCAGTATTTTACTTGCAAGGGGAGAACAACACCCGAACCTACTCTCTGCAGATTCACAAGAGTTCTCCAACGAGTGGTTGCTTCCCTTGCTCTTTTATTAGGTGACACACACACACACACATACATACAATCCCCTATGTGCCCAGGTCTGGCATATCTCCTTAGTTTGGAGGCATCTCCTTATTTGGGGAGCTATAAAGATAACGATCAGTGGGGAGACAACATTCCTTCTTCTTCTCCTTGTGAAGTTTTGATATGAACTGGCCTCTCTGGCTGTGACTTTTATTTAATGATAAAAAGCAAACTTTTCTGACACACCTACAGTTTTTGTCTTAAGTGCAACTCCCCCAGCAGACAACAGCATTGAACAGTGCATAGGAGTGATCAAACATGCATTTCATATCTCTACAGACATGAGCCGTCTAGGGAAGAAGAGACGGCTCAGGCCAATCTGAACACTGAACGCTAAGGACAAACTTTTTCCTTTGCGCCTTTGATTATGAGCGAATATATCCAACTAATGTGTGAGTCATTTTGTCATCATCACCCGTCTTGCATAGGTACTGTACTTTTCAGCAGCATTAGATTTCTAAGATAATGCGTCATTTGGAAGGTCAGACATGATAGTTTGTAGTATATTGGGTCCAAACTGTCTATCAAGGCAGACAGCATGAAGGTATGTTTACAGACTGTGTTTGGATCTAAATGTGTCTTTATTCTGTATGAACCTGCCATTGTCTCACTGCTCTTTGTATCAATAATGCAGATCAGGACCACTGAGCTCCTGCACGGAATCCCTGATTGTTCAGCAAATATTTAAAGTCAGAGTTAAAAATCCCCGGTTTCCCCAATTGTCACTGTCAAGTACAGTCAAATGTGCTAAAGTTGATGTTTTCTTGGCACATTTACTTTTCACCAGGGGAGAAGTGCTGCTGAGCAGAATTTTTACTTCCATAAAGATTCAAGTTGCATACACATAATTAACCTCTTGGTGACTGAATGATTAATAGAGGTCCATAATTCATGCATTACTTTAGAAAATTCCTAAGATTGCTGCAGAGCAGCATGATTCTCCAGAGAAACCTAATCTGAGCTGCACTGTCACCACTCCTGCAGCACTCTCTCCAGAAGATGGAGACCTTGTGCCAGTGTAGAGATTCCTGCCCGAGCACCAAAGATATCACAGTTAAAAGTCTCAGATGATAAGGAGTTGTTGGTGAAAATATAATGAAGCATCTCAAAAATGTTTTAACCACATTTTCACATTTTTCTGTGTAAGGGTTTGTTATAAAAGAAGAGTCCACAAAGCCTGAGTAGCAGACCTGTGCTTCATCTTGACTTGAGGGATTTCAGGAGAAACTGTCTTGCAATTACAACCTCAGGGAGCTTCCCGCAGAATAAATCTGGTTTTAATTATTGTCAAAACAGTTCAACTTTCTTTCACTTTAAGAGACCACTGTAATATACACAGTTTCATGGAATACTAATGACCATTTGAATGATAAAGAATCAATGTAAGTAACTAAGATGACTTTATTAAGATTACTTTATTGTCATGTAGTCACACGAAATTACTCTCCGCATCTGACTCATCCGGGTTGGCACCTGTTGAACACACACATGCACGGGGTGACACACTCAGCGCCCAGGGAGCATGGGGGGTACGGAGCGGCGAGATTAGGAATGGAAGGTTATTGGAGGACCCACTCTAACCACAGAGCCTGATAGGTTGTGGGTACAGTGGCACACGTTACACCGGCGGCTCCTGGGTACGGGGACCATTATGAAGAATTGAATCTCTGCACCATGCAAATCAAAGATGTCAGATGACACCAAACGAAAAAACTAAAAATAAGGAAGAGGTAAATCTGAAATGGTTGTTAAAAAACCATCTGAGGTTGCCGTGACAAAGTGACAGGATAACAAGGCAGTCTTGATGGCCTCCACTGTCCGTGGGATACAGCCCCAGGACAGTTGCATGAGATGGTCAACAAAAGAGAAGCTCCATGTTACTGTGCCTCGACCAGCTGTTGTAGCTGAATACAACAAAAACATGGGCGGCTTCGGTTTGTGCGACCGCATGATCAGCTTCTATCCAATGTCAAGCCGCACAAGAAAATGGACCTGCATTTTGTTGACCTGGCAGCTGGATCGAGTACAGGTCAGACCACCAAGTCTCTGGAAAACCAGAGAAAGAGAGGCTGCAGTATTTCGACTTCAAACTGCTGCTGGCTGAGGAGATGATTGCTCAGGCACAGGGAGATCACAAGGCTGACAATGTGGCCAGTGATGATGAAGAGATGAGTACTGATGAAGAGTACATTCCAACAAAGAAGAGGAGGCCTGTTGAACCTCAGCCCAATGCCAATGTCCAAAAATACAGGGCAGTCCATTTGCCAAAGATGGAGGAGGCTGCTCATTCATCACGGTGCAGAAGAGAGGGATGCAAAGGGGACACATATGTCAAGTGCATCAAGCATAACATGTTTCTGTGTGTTTCAAAGGCCAAAAACTGTTTCCTGTTGTACCATTCATGATACACTGTGATTTGGAGCTGTATGTGATGCTGTAAATTTGAGTATTCAAACATTGTTGGGTGTTCTGCTAAGTTTAAATTCTTGTTCAAATGTTTATTGTGGGGAGTACCAGTAAGGATATTCCAGTAAATATGTGTTTATTTTGGTGCCATGTTTAACTAACCCTGTTTGGTAGTTTGAAGAGTTGACAGTGAGAAATTGCGATAGTATAGGTCAGACAGAAATGTGCTGATTTCCTCCCTCATGTAAAATAGCCAGATCATTCAGATGTCTTCATCTATTTTAATGTTTATGAAATAAGAAGATTTTTTAAAAGAAATCCACATGAAAATGAATTCGGTATTATAACATTACATCATTACATTTTATATCAAACAAGACCCGATGTCCACCACAAGGGACAGTCCAGAAAAAATAAATGAACAATGTTTTTGAAAAAAAATTGTTGCAGTATGTTTCTTTCAACCACAATACTTAAATTATCATAAAAATATCAAAAAAGCAAAACTTGTTTCCTCTGGGTCTCTCATGGCATACTAATAACCATTTGAATGGTAAAGAATCAATGTAAGTAACTAAGATGACTTTATTAAGATTACTTTATTGTCATGTAGTCACACGAAATGACTCTCCGCATCTGACTCATCCAGGTTGGCACCTGTTGAACACACACATGCACGGGGTGACACACTCAGCGCCCAGGGAGCATGGGGGGTACGGAGCGGCGAGATTAGGAATGGAAGGTTATTGGAGGACCCACTCTAACCACAGAGCCTGATAGGTTGTGGGTACAGTGGCACACGTTACACCGGCGGCTCCTGGGTACGGGGACCATTATGAAGAATTGAATCTTTGCACCATGCAAATCAAAGATGTCAGATGACACCAAACGAAAAAACAAAAAATAAGGAAGAGGTAAATTGCACCTTTTCTTACCCATTTTTCAGTAATTATGGGTGGAAATTCACACCTTCTTGCAGCTGAACACCTCCTCTCCCACTTATGATCATGTGTGGTTTGATATTCGAAAATTTTCTTTCATGTTTTCTAGCAATTATTGATGGACATTCAGACCTTCTTTCAGCTGAACACCTCCGCTTCTGCTTTTGATTGTGTATAGTCGGGCTTTCGAGCCTTTTCTTCCCCGGTTTTTACAAATTATGGTTGGACATTCAGACCTTCTTGCAGCCGAAAACCTCCGCTCCCTCTTTTAATCATACATTGTCGGGCATTCGCAGCTTTTCTTACCTGCTTTTTACAAACCAGGGTCGGACTTTCACATCTTTTAGTAGCCTAACACCTCCGCTCCCGTTATTGATTGTGTACAGTTGGGTATTTTAACCTTTTCTTACCCGCTTTTTACCAACTATGGTCTGACATTCACACCTTCTTGCAGCCGAACACTTCCGCTTCACCTTTTAGTGTTCTATGGGGTATTCACACCTTTTTTTTCACCGCATTTTATAGATTATGGTTGGAAATTCTCACCCACTCTCATCCGAAGACCTCTCCTCCCACTTTTGTTAATATATAGTCGGGCATTCGAACCTTTTCTTACCCGCTTTTTACAAATTATGGTCGAACATTCCCACCTACTTGCAGCCGAATACTTCCGCTCCACCTTTTAGTGATGTATGGTTGGCATTTGCACCTTTTCTTACCCTCTTTTTATACTGATTGCTGAAGATTAAGTTGTTCTTTCTCAAACTACAACATTTTTTTAATTGTTGAAACTTGATTTGAAGTGGATAAATAAGGAGGACAAACAGTTTTAAGTCAGGCTGATAGAAGGAATTAATTTTATAGCAAAATCTGTATTTCGTCATATCTCAAGAGATGCTTATTGCTGAAGAAGTTCTTTCTCATTCTACAAAGTACAACGTTGTTTATCGTTGAAACTTGATTAGACATGAATAAATATGAAGGACAAAGCAGTCTTAACTTGGTTTGAGTTAAGGAATTCGTTTTATAGTAAAATCCGAATTCGTGCATAACTCGTAAAATAGAGCTTATTTTCGGATTCCTGAAGAATGAGTCTGGTTCTTTCTCATAATACAAAGTTTGTTGTTTATTGTTGAAACTTCATCAGAAGTGAAGAAATAAGGACAAACCGTTTTAAGTAAGTTTGATAGAAGGATTTCATTTTATAGCAAAATCTGTATTCTTTCATATCTCCTGGAGAGAAGCTTATTGCTGAAAATTAGGTCTGGTTCTTTTTCATACTACAAAATACAGTGTTGTTTATTGTTGAAACTAGATTAGAAGTAGATAAATATGAAGGACAAAGCAGTTTGAACTTGGTTTGAGAGAAGGAATTAATTTTATTGCAAAATCCGAATTCATGCATAACTCGTCAAATAGATAGTGATGTGTCGTTCGTGAGCGATTTGTTCGATATGAACTAATTTTTTATATGACTCGGGAGTAACGAGTTGTCTCAGTGAGTGATTCGTTCATTTTCATGCAGTACCCTTCCTCACCCCATGGCAGGCGGCAGCTTCATAAGCTCAGTCAGCAGGACACGAAACAGTATTGATTCGTTCACGACTCAACTCCTCGGGTGACGGGTCCTCGCACAGGAAACAGTATTGATTCATTCATGACTCAACTCCTCGGCTGACGGGTCCTCGCACAGGAAACAGTATTGATTCGTTTACGACTAAACTCCTTGGGTCTTCGTTCATTTGTCACGTTTCAAATTCTACGTTTCATTTGACAGGCTGAAGAGCAGTAGGCACAACAGTTTGTCCACAAACCGGATCATTAATCTCATAGACTATTCTAGCATCAACAACTTGGAAACCACAATCGACTCTCTAGATGCAGAAAAAGCATTTGATGGAGTGAACTGGAAATTTTTATTCGCAGCATTAAACAAATTCGGGTTTGGGTCACACTTCATCAACTGGATAAGGATATTATATAGCTCCCCAAATGCAAGTGTCAGGACAAATGATCAAACTTCTCCAAGCTTCAGTCTGCATAGAGGTACAAGACAGGGTTGCCCACTTTCTCCCTCACTTTTTGCTATTTTCATCAAACCTTTAGCAGCTTCTATCAGACAAGATAGAAATATTAAAGGCATCCAATCCCAAAATATTGAGCATAAAATAAGTCTTTATGCTGATGATGTATTACTTTTCCTTCAGAACTCACAGACGTCTCTCACTCACACGATCACACTCATAAATAAATTCTCAGCACTTTCTGACTACTCTATCAACTAGTCTAAGACCACAGTTCTGCCCATTAACTGCAGGGTCCAGAATATACCTGCGATCACTTTACAGTCAGGAAATAATAGATATTTAGGCATAAACATTTCCTCCAGGCTCTCAGAGTTAACAAAGCTAAATTATGTGCAATTATTAAAGACTTATTAAAGAAAGCAGAGGACGATCTCTCTCGTTGGAAGTCCTTACCTATATCACTTATGGGGAGAGTTACAACCATTAAAATGATGATACTACCAAAAGTTAACTATTTGTTCTCAATGATCCCCATAAAACCATCTGCTACTTGGTTTAAGTCACTAGATTCATGCATCTCCAAATTTCTGTGGAAAAACAAACCACCACGTATTAGTTTAAAAACCCTACAGAAGACCAAGGACTGTGGTGGATTAGATTTACCTCATTTTCAGCACTATTCCTTAGCCAATAGGTTACAGTATATATCAAAATGGTTTAAACCTAGCCCAATAGATGAACCATGGATAAATATAGAACAAGCATTGTGTGATAATCTGGAAATCTCTGACCTGCCACTTATTAGTCAAAATATTTACATCAAAAGCGGAAGCGGAGGTGTTCGGCTGCAAGAAGGTGTGAACGTCCGACCAAAGTTTGTAAAAACCAGTTAAAAGGTTCCAATATCCAACCAAACATAATCAAAAGCGGGAGCAGAGCTGTTCGACTGCAAGTAGGTGTGAATGTCAGATCATAATTTGCAAAAAGCTGATGAGAAAGGGTGAGAATGCCCGACTGTACACCATCAAATGCGGGAGCGGAAGTGTTCGGCTGTGAATAGGTGTGAATGTCCGACCATAATTGCTGAAAAATGTTTAAGAAAAGGTGCGAATGCCCAACCATACATCATCAAAAGCAGGAGTTTATGTGTTCGGCTACAAGGTTTGAATGTCCTACCATAGTTTGTAAAAGGCGGGTAAGAAAAGGTTCGAATGCCCGAACATACACCATCAAAAGATGGAGCGGAGGTGTTCCGCTGTAAGAAGGTGTGAATGTCCGACCATAGTTGGTAAAAAGCGGGTAAGAAAAAGTTCGAATGCCCGAATAAACACCATCAAAAGCAGAAGCGGAGGTGTTCAGCTGTAAGAAGGTGTGAAAGTCCCACCAAAGTTTGTAAAAAGCAGTTAAGAAAAGGTTCGAATATCTAACCAAACATAATCAAAAGCGGGAGCAGAGCTGTTCGACTGCAAATAGGTGTGAATGTCAGATCATAATTTGCAAAAAGCTGATGAGAAAGGGTGAGAATGCCCGACTATACACCATAAAATGCGGGAGCGGAGTTGTTCGGCTGTGAGTAGGTGTGAATTTCCAACCATAATTGCTGAAAAATGTGTTAGAAAAGGCTAGAATGCCGGTCCATACATCATCAAAAGCGGGAGAGGTGGTGTTTGGCTGCAAGTAGGTGTGAATGTCCAGCCATAATTACTCACAAACGGGTAAGAAAAGGTAGTATTGCCAGACCATACATGATCAAAACAGGGGGCGGAGGTGGTTCAGCTGCAAGAAGGTGTGAATGTCCGACTAAAGTTTATAAAAAGCAGGTAAGACAAGGTGCGAATGCCCGACAATGTAAGATCAAAAGAGGGAGCGGAGGTGTTCGGCTGCAAGAAGGTCTGAATGTCCACCCATAATTCCTGAAAAATGGGTAAAAACAGGGTGCGAATGCCAGACCATACATCATCAAAAGCAGGAGTGGATGTGTTCGGCAACATGAAGGTTTGAATGTCCATCAATAATTGCTTTAAAACATGAAAGAAAATTTTCGAATATCAAACCGCACATGATCATAAGCGGGAGAGGAGGTGTTCCGCTGTAAGAAGGTGTGAATGTCCGACCATAGTTGGTAAAAAGCGGGTAAGAAAAGGTTAAAATATCCGACTGTACACAATCAATAGTGGGAGCGGAGTTGTTCGGCTACAAGAAGGTGTGAAAGTCCCATCATGGTTTGTAAAAAGCTTGTAAGAAAAGGTTCGAATGGCCGAATATATACCATCAAAAGTGGAAGCGGAAGTGTTCGGTTGCAAGAAGGTGTGAACGTCCGACCAAAGTTTGTAAAAAGCAGTTAAGAAAAGTTTCGAATATCCAACAAAACATAATCAACAGCTGGAGCGGAGTTGTTCGGCTGTGAATAGGTGTGAATGTCCGACCATAATTGCTGAAAAATGTGTTAGAAAAGACTAAAATGCCGTACCATACATCATCAAAAGCGGGAAAAGTGGTGTTCGGCTTCAAGTAGGTGTGAATGTCCAGCCATAATTACTCACAAACGGGTAAGAAAAGGTAGTATTGCCAGACCATACATGATCAAAAAAGGGAGCGGAGGTGGTTCAGCTGTGAGGTGTGAATGTCCGACTAAAGTTTGTAAAAAGCGGATAAGACAAGGTGCGAATGCCCGACAATGTATGATCAAAAGAGGGAGCGGAGGTTTTCGGCTGCAAGATCTGAATGTCCAACCATAATTTGTAAAAACCGGGGAAGAAAAGACTCGAAAGCCCGACTATACACCATCAAAAGCGGGAGCGGTGTTCAGCTGCAAGAAGGTCTGAATGTCCCACCAAAGTTTGTAAAAAGCAGTTAAGAAAAGGTTCGAATATCTAACCAAACATAATCAAAAGCGGGAGCAGAGCTGTTCGACTGCAAATAGGTGTGAATGTCAGATCATAATTTGCAAAAAGCTGATGAGAAAGGGTGAGAATGCCCGACTATACACCATCAAATGCGGGAGCGGAGTTGTTCGGCTGCAAGTAGGTGTGAATGTCCAGCCATAATTACTCACAAACGGGTAAGAAAAGGTAGTATTGCCAGACCATACATGATCAAAACAGGGAGCGGAGGTGGTTCAGCTGCAAGGTGTAAATGTCTGACTAAAGTTTGTAAAAAGCGGGTAAGACAAGGTGCGAATGCCTGACAATGTATGATCAAAAGAGGGAGCTGATGTTTTCGGCTGCAAGAAGGTCTGAATGTCCAACCATAATTTGTAAAAACCGGGGAAGAAAAGGCTCGAAAGCCCGACTCATGTATACTGAGGATGGGAGACTGGGTCAAAATGTTTTTATTTAATTTGTTGGCTTCCTTAGCTGGGGCAACTTTTTTGAACTGGCATTGTATAAATTGCTCTAATCTGTGTAATTATGAATTTGATTCGATTTTAATATTAATGTATTAATATAGGCTTGAATTGGACTATTTCTGCCTATATCTTTCCTTTTTGATAAAGCTTATAGACACTCTCTCCCCTGTGTTTCCCTATTCCAACAGGTATCCTTTGAATGGTGTTATGGTGTTTTTCCCCCCTCTTTTCTGTCCTCTCAAACCCCAGCTGGTCGAGGCGGATGGCCACCCTTCCTGAGTCTAGTTCTGTCAGAGGTTTCTTCCTGTTAAAAGGGAGTCGTTCCTTTCCACAGTCGCCACAGGCACGCTCAGGACTGGAGATTGGACTGAAGACAAGTTTCGGTGCAATCTGTTGGTTTCCTTAGCTAGGATATTGTTTTTGAATTGGCTCTACGTGAATGAATTGGATTGTTTTAAAATTAATTAATTGGATTTCATTGGATTATGATTACAATTAAATGATTTCCAGTTGGCTTGAATTGGACTATGTTAATTAAGTTCCTTGAGATGACATTTGTTGTAATTTGAAGCTATATAAATAAAACTGAATTGAATTTAAATTAATTCCCTCTCGCCCGATGACTGCTGAGATAGGCTCCAGCCCCCCTGTGACCCTACTGACAGGTTAAGTGGGTATAGAAAATGGATGGATGGACTTAGAGATGGACTCTTAGAGATAAAACTTGTTTTGATTAGGAGCTTGGTAAATAAAACTGACAGGACAAGCCTGCAGCTGCAAGTTCAGCAAATATCCAGTAGGTAGCAGACTAACTCTATAGTAGATGCTTAATTTTTCACAAGAACATCTTGTTTGGTCAGTTAAGTACTGAAAAGTCATTGATTTTGGGCATACTTTAACACGTTAAAGGGGCTTTTGAAACTGTTATTTTTCACACAAAGGATTTTTCTGATGTGAAAGGTTATAGTAGAGGTCGGTTAAAAAACCTTTTTAAAAGAATTTGAGCTCATTCAAGGATAGTATGATGAGGGGCTGATATACTAACCTTTCCATATATATATATATATAATTGTTTCACTGATGTTAATTTGTTTAAAATCTGGTCATTTCTAACATATGTATCGGCCCACAATTTCACAATCGGTGCCTCCAAAATAAGTTCTTTCCTATACTCACATGAGTGAAGTGCACAGTGAATTAGAAGTTACTGAAGTTTATGTGGCCTGTCAGAGGGAGCATCGGGCCCAGTATTCATTGTAAATGCCTTGTGATACGTCTTCGTAACACGTTTTATATAGTACAACCTGTCACTAAAGGAGCTCCACAGTTTGTCTGTCGTACTGCTTTGGTGGAGGTTGTGGGCCTTATAAATAAATTATATTCATATATTTATAAATTCTAAAGATATAGTGATTAAAAGAGGTTGACAACGCCACCTAGGTTTGAGAGCCCAAGACTCTAAAGACACGTACAGGTTCTTAATCAAAACAAGGTTTGAGCAGACTTAAAAAAACAGGAGTCTAACTGGTATTTTACAAGATTTATTGTCATAAAATAGGTAACCCAGCCCAAAATCTCCGCCAAGGATCCCACATCCTCTGGATCATCTCACTCTCCAACTCTCTGGGGCAAGTGACAGACATCCAACTCTGGTGGTGGAACAAGCCCTCAGTCACTCCAAAACACAAGAGTGAGGAAATATCAGTACTCACTGGTAGTCCACCTCCACCTCCACGGCCCTTGAAGAAGGCTCCGTACCCCCCTGCTCCCCGGGCGCTGTAATTGGCTTCCCCACTGCTCCAGTGTATGGCATCTGTCTCCATGAGTGTGTCACCCTGTGCATGTGTGTGTTCAACAGGTCCCAACCTGGATAGGTCAAATGCGGAGGAGTAATATTAAATTAAATCATTTTAGTTATTTACATTGATCCTCTATCATTCAAATGGTTATTAGTATGCCATGAGACTAAAGTTAAAGAAAGTTTACCAGTTTTGACAATAATTAAAACCAGATTCATTCTGCGGGAGGCTCCCTGGGGTTATAATTGGAAGACAGTTTCTCCTGAAATGCCTCAAGTCAAGATAAAGCACAGGTCTGCTACTCAGGCTTTGTGGACTCTTCTTTTATAACGAACCATTACACAGAAATCTGTGAAAATGTGGTTCCTCCTCTCCAGTACCCCCGAATAGACCTTACCAGGGAGGCTGAGGAGTGTGATCCCGTTATTCCTGTCTGACACACATATTCTTACAATTTGAATTTATTGATGTCTGTTAAAAATTTGAAATGTTTACTTTTTTTATGTCCAACAACGTTCTTTTAAATATTTGATGCTAATGATAAAAGCTCCATGATGTCAGATTTTATGTTCAAAGCAGAACATGTGAAACAGCATAAAAAGTGAATGTTGACTTAACAGCATACATGTGTAACTGTGCTGTCGACACAGTGATGTAAACACCAGATAAAGAGAGAGAATGAGCTTTTTACTGTCGGACTGTGTTGACTAAAGTGAGGACAGAAAACAACAGACTGAGCGAACAAAGAGAAAATCAGGAGCCTGCAGGGAAATCTTGCCCCACAGCTGAAAGTTTCTCCTTTAAACAGAGAAGTTTCAGTATTTTTCTGTTTTCACCACACTGCTGAATGAGTTCAGGTGTTGATGCTGATCAGTGTTTCCTGAATATTTCTGTTCTGTTGAAGAGTACTTTTTGTTGTAAATGATGTTGTCAGATTGGTGAATAAAATCTACTCTTTGTTCCACTGTCTTTATATAGAAAGTCCAAGATCTTTAATCTTTCCCCAGGCAAGAGGAAACATGGCTCTGATGAGGCTAAAGAACACGAGCAACAATTTACTAAAAGTTTATTGAACTTTTTGCATCGTTTCATTCCAACAAATACTCCTGCAGTTAAAGTGTTCCACACATACGTTATCTAACTTTTTAAACAAAATCACATGTATACATATATTTAATTTCTATTGAGAAATGCAGCAGAGCACCAGAGTTTCCTCATGTGTAAGAGGATGGAGGTGTGTTTGATGGGTCAAACACACAAAAAACACCTGGGCAGTCAGATCAAGCAGCTTTAAGCAGCTTGGTGTTTTTACTCTCTTTGGCTCCACTTTCTCAAGATGTCCTCTGCTGCGTCCAGAGTGGAGTCCTCCTGTTAGACACTAATTCATATGCTGATGTACATTCCAGCTGCCGTGACACTAAACAGGGAAACTCAGCTTATAACAACAGTAAAATCTATTCATGGTTCAAATATTTTGACCTGTTTTGACTCCCCCTGTAAGCATGTAGTGTTCTAACCCTTCACACTGTGCGGTCAATGCTTGTTCCTTTCAAAAAGGAGTGTATCAACTCTATGTAAGCACAGTGCATAAATATGTACAATAAAAGGGGATATCAAACCCTCAACAATATTAAAAATACCTTCTTTGTCTTTGGAAGAATAATTTTTGAAGAAAATGACCTTTTAATTGACAAGCAAAACTGTTTCTTATTTTGATAAAAGAATCCAAACAAGTGCGTAATTATTTTTTTTTTCACGTTTTATTTTATTTAATCACATAAATCAATGTAATAATAATTTGTGAAGGATCTTATTCATATTCTTATTTGAATGACACAATAATGCTCTTAACAGATGTGAGAACAATGCACTGATACTTTCAGTCAGTGCAGTTGTTCAGGATGAAAAGATAGAGCCGTACAAAAGATAGATACATTTGAAGTATTTTTATTGATGTTACTGTAACAGGATGTATAGAGATTTCATTGGTTGACTAGTCTTGTGAGCGAAACTAAACGCTGCTGCTACTTTCTCTCTTGATGTTGTTGTCTTTGTATTGTCTACGATGTTTAGGCGTCATATATTTTTTGAAGCGCCTCCACATTGAAGGCAGCTCTGGTCTTTCTTCTGAGGGGTTAAACTTGTCCACTGCTTGTTCTGGTACTGCAAGTTGAAGAGACAAGTCTTCTGTGGCATGTAAGGGGTTTGATGTTGGAGAGTCCTCTGACTGTTTAGAGGCTGGTTCCATTTCGATGACAATGAAAGTTCTTTCTTGATTTTGCTTTGGAAGTGGTTCCTGGACAACGATCAGTGATGAAATTTCCTCCGTGTCTTGAGGTCCCTGCATGACTTCAGGCTGGTCATTCTTTATAATGGTCTACTCCGTCTTTTTGCTTTTGCGCCGACGCTTTTTAGAGGAAACTTTCTCCTTTGGTGGCTCTGAGACATCTTTTGGTTGTGGGACTAATTCCATTTCGATGTCACTCACCAGCTCTGGGACCACGTCTTGTTGTGGCACTCCAGCCTGATGAGCCAAATCTGATGGAATCACTTCCTGTGAGTCTTCAGAAGCCCTTTCTATTTCCTTTTCTTCCACGGTTTCGAAAATCTTCTCTGGTTCCTGGACGACGAAAGGTGATGAAATGTCCTCCGTGTCTTGAGGTTCCTGCATGACTTCAGGCTGGTTCTTTACAATGGTTTCTGGCATCTTTTTGTTCTTGCGCCGACGCTTCTTTTATGTAACGTTCTCTTTTGGTTGCTCAGAGATCGCTTGTGGTCCTGTTTTGTTGACTCCATCCACTTCTGGATTCGATACTTCCACTTGTGAAGCCAGCTCTTCTACAATTATGTTCTTTGGTCGAAGACATATCTGATCTAAATGGAGTTCTGGGAGGATGTACAGCTCTGTTTTTTCTTCTGGCTTGATGATGACGGATAGAAATACAGCCTTCATAAGTTCTGCCACCTTCTTTTCCTGTGTCTTTGTTTCCTCCTCCTGTGCCTTTAGTTTGGAGGCAAGATCAATATTGGAGGCAGTCTTTTCTTTGAGTTGTTCTTTCAAGCTCTCTACCTCTTTTACAACTGACTGATATTCAGTTTCAGATACTGGTGGTTTCAGTGTTTCAATCAATTCTGCAATTACGTCATTGCATTCCTTGAGCTCCTGCTCACACTTTTCACGGAGATGACGCTCACACGTCAAACAGTTTTCCAGGTCCTTCAGTTTTTCCTCAGAAATGGAGCAGCTATTCTCTGCTGCGACTCTTCTGTCTTTTTCTCGTGTAAGAAAGAAATTCTTTTTCAGTAGCTTAGTCCTGACAATATCCATCCGATGGTATAAATAGTTGATCTTGTCCTTATTATGTTGGTAAGATTCCTGTAATTTTTCTGATCCATAATCTTCGTCGGCAGCAGAGGCATTAGAGGGAATCTCCTCGGTTTGTGAAATTGGAAACTTCCACGTGACGCGACGTACTTTGGAGGCATGGGGATTATCCTGCACAAGCTGGACGTCCTCGGAATGAGGAGTCACAGTCACAGTAGAGACCTGGGATTACTCCTTTTCCAACACGTCCAACATTGCTGATCTGTTGGTGGGTTCCTCCAAATTTTCATTACTGCCAAAAGTAATGTTATATTTGTAGGACGCCTGAGATTGTTCTTTTTCAAACAGGTCATTTTCTAGGCTTGATGTTAAAATTTCTTGCCTGTTGGTGGGTTCCTTATAACTTTCGTTACTGCCAAAAGTAATGTTATATTTGTTGGAGGCCTGGGCTTGTTTGTTGGTTTCTGAATTTGGAAACTTCCACGTGACGCGACGTACTTTGGAGGCCTGGGGATGATCCTGCACCAGCTGGACGTCCTCGGAATGAGGAGTCACAGCTGCAGCAGAGACCTGGGATGGTTCTTTTTCCTCTTCGTCATTTACTTTTTGAGGAGACAGGTCATTTTCTGACTTGTTGGTGGGTTCCTCATAACTTTCATTATCGCCAAAAGTAATGGTATATGTGTAGAAATCCTCAGGTAAATCGTCCTCTACCATGTCACACCACTGAAGTGGAGCAGATGATATCTTGGTTTGACTCATTTTGCTTGTTGTTTTTAAGAGCTTGTCAAAATTACTATTTAAGATAGTAACTAAGTGTTGTTTTTAAGAGTTTGTCAAAATTAATATTTAAGATAGTAATTAAGTGTTGATTTTTTAGATGATGTGAAAACCGTTTGCTGTGACTTTCAAATTTGCTTCGAAAACTGGACGTGTTTCTTCAGATAAACTCCTGACGAACTGTGAAAAAGGAGTGAAAATGTCTGGCCTATATAACATTTGTGATGTCAAACAACATCAGTGGTGATATCAATTGTGATGTCATCATCAGTGATGACCAGAAGACCAGAAGAGAGATTGTGATGTCATCAGTGATGACATCACAATTTAGTGAAGACTAAAAAACAGGAAGACTAAAAAAGGGCAATGGCGTTCCGTTCTCAGTCACCATCTTGTGTGTTGTTTTGCTCTCTTGTTCAGTTTTATGATTATACATTTTTAAACGTTTTTCTGTGAAATCTCAAAATATTATTGTCCAGGTCAAATTTAATGCATTCATTGTATGTTATGGTACTCACGACTGCTTTCTTAATTTCTCCACTGGAAAATTGGACCTCATTCTGTAATGATCTGTCTCTCTTCTGGTCTGTGATTCCAACCACAGATTCTGAATGGAATTGAAGTCCGGATTGCAGAATGTTGATTTTTGTTCTCTGTTAATCACTTGACGACTTCAGCTGAATACTTCATGTCACAGAAGGTCCACTTCTGCCAGTTTTTCAGCAACCAGTGTAATGTTTCCCACTAGCAGTGTTTTCCAAGACAGAATAATGTCAGTTTTTAAAATGTTTCCAAAATAAACCTTTTTCCACATTCAAACTGAAGCAGACACCCTTTCCACTTTTAAGATTAGGCTTAAAACTTTCCTTTTTGATAAAGCTTATAGTTAGGGATGGCTCAGGTAATCAATGACAAATTAAATCAATTTGAGAAGAACATGTCAGCAGTCGCTGTTAAAAAGCCTTATGGCTGTGGGGAAAAAGGACCTCCTGAACCTCTCAGTCCTGCAGCTCAGTGAGATGAGCCTCTCACTGCAGCTGCTCCTCTGTCCTGCCAGGATGCTGTGGAGAGGATGTTTATTGTTCTCAAAAAAAGAATACGATTTCCTCCTCATCCTTTGCCCCAACACAGCACCGAGAGGATCTAGCCTTCTGCCTACCACAGAACAAGCCTTTTTCACCAGTTTGTCCAGGCACCTACAGTTTTGTCTTAAGTGCAACTCCCCCAGCAGACAACAGCATTGAACAGTGCATTGGAGTGATCAAACATGCATATCATATCTCTACAGACATGAGCCGTCTCAGAAAGAAGAGACGGCTCAGGCCCATCTGAACACTGAACGCTAAGGACAAACTTTTTCCTTTGCGCCTTTGATTATGAGCGAATATATCCTACTAATGTGTGAGTCATTTTGTCATTATCACCCGTCTTGCATAGGTACTGTACTTTTCAGCAGCATTAGATTTCTAAGATAATGTGTCATTTGGCAGGTCAGACATGATAGTTTGTAGTATTTTGGGTCCAAACTCTCTATCAAGGCAGACAGCATGAAGGGATGTTTACAGACTGTGTTTGGATCTAAATGTGTCTTTATTCTGTATGAACCTGCCATTGTCTCACTGCTCTTTGTATCAATAATGCAGATCAGGACCACTGAGCTCCTGCACGGAATCCCTCATTGTTCAGCAAACATTTAAAGTCAGAGTGAACATTCCCGGTTTCCCCAATTGTCACTGTCAAGTACAGTCAAATGTGCTAAAGTTTATGTTTTCTTGGCACGTTTACTTTTCACCAGAGGAGAGGTGCTGCTGAGCAGAATTTTTACTTCCATAAAGATTCAAGTTACATACACATAATTAACCTCTTGGTGACTGAATGATTAATAGAGGTCCATAATTCATGCATTACTTCAGAAAATTCCTAAGATTGCTGCAGAGCAGCATGATTCTCCAGAGAAACCTCATCTGAGCTCTACTGTCACCACTCCTGCAGCACTCTCTCCAGAAGATGGAGACCTTGTGCCAGTGTAGAGATTCCTGCCCGAGCACCAGAGACATCACAGTTAAAAGTCTCAGATGATAAGGAGTTGTTGGTGAAAATATAATGAAGCATCTCAAAAATGTTTTAACCACATTTTCACATTTTTCTGTGTAAGGGTTCGTTATAAAAGAAGAGTCCACAAAGCCTGAGTAGCAGACCTGTGCTTCATCTTGACTTGAGGCATTTCAGGAGAAACTGTCTTGCAATTACAACCCCAGGGAGCTTCCCGCAGAATAAATCTGGTTTTAATTACTGTCAAAACAGGTCAACTTTCTTTCACTTTAAAAGACCACTGTAATATACACAGTCTCATGGAATACTAATGACCATTTGAATGATAAAGAATCAATGTAAGTAACTAAGATGACTTTATTAAGATTACTTTATTGTCATGTAGTCACACGAAATGACTCTCCGCATATGACTCATCCAGGTTGACACCTGTTGAAGACACACATGCACGGGGTGACACACTCATGGAGACAGATGCCATACACTGGAGAGATGGGGCAGCCACTTCCAGCGCCCGGGGATTATGGGTGGTACGGAGTGGCGAGAGTAGGAATGGAAGTTATTGGAGGACCCACTCTAACCACAGAGCCTGATAGGTTGTGGGTACAGTGGGACACGTTACCCCGGCGGCTTTCGATTTGCTACCAAACATAGAACTGGTTGCAGAATAGTCGATAGAGAAAGTTTCCAACTTGGTTGTAAAGGACGGGGCCAAAGCCCGAAGAAAGAGATATATATGCACACCATGTTCTGAAGACATGGCAGCAGTATGTCTGAGTTACCAACGATCTGTTGGTAAACACACTCTTCCCTGGGTGGGCTCGAACCACCAAACTTTCGGTCAACAGCTGAATGCGCTGGCCGATTGCGCCACAGAGACTCTATGGACAGTGTAATAATTGTGTCTAAAAATCATAAACCTTCCAAGACCCGGCAGTTAATTATTGTCCTCTGTGCAGAACATGAGTCAGGCATAACTTATAAAATCTATCTGAGTCCTACTGTCCCTCTCAGAGGACATCCTGGGCTCTGTTTTGATGCCCCAGTTGTTGGGATCTTTTGAAAATGGCGGGAATTTCAACGTCCGTGTTTTACAGCAACAAGAGAGGTTAGTCGACAATGTTTTGCAGATATCATGTTTCTATTGTTAAAAATCTATTTTTTCTTTAATATCAAAGTCTTTACTTCAATTTAGTAACATTTTTATGAAGACACAGTATTTTTAACCCTTTAAAAACACAACCTCTATGTAATGTCCTTTGTAGTGGACATCAGGACTCCCATTTTTAATACATCAGGGAGCAGAGGGCTAAGTGAGGCAGAGAGGATTTTGCTATGAGTTGTGGATGGAGATTCAGATTTGATGAGATGGATGAGGCCCAGAGAGAGGAGGAAGATTAAAGTTCAGAGGAGGATACTGCAGCTGTTGAGGAGCCTGAGCCGAGAAACACCCATCGTGTGTTATGGATCAGTAGCAATGTGTAAGCTGTGGTTTTGATGTTTATTACAGTGTATAGCAATGGAAATGAGAGCAGTTTTAGTTCACACTCTTGTTCTAACACACATTGAACTTATACCTCTCCTTTCTTTATCACTTAAGTTTCAACCCTATTGTGGAAGACAGCAATTCTAATGACAACACTGGACACATCCATCAGAACTGGAAGCCCTCTGACTACTTCCAACAGCACATCGATGACCAAGTTTTTAAAGAAATGTCAGAACGAACAAAAAATCCGGAGGTGTTGATCACTGGAGGAAGTCTAAAAACCACACCAGAGGAGCTGAAAACCTTCTTTGGCATGTCTATGTACATGGCATGACTCGGATACCCTAGGATCCGGATGTACTGAGCGGCGAAGACAAGGGTCCCAGTTATAGCTGATGCAATGAGTCGAGACAGATTCTTCAAGATCAGGCAGTCCATCAAAGTCACAAATGATCTTGACATCTCTGATGAGGAGAAGAAGCGTGATTCCCTCTGGAAGGTGAGACCTCTCTTAAACAGAGTTTCTGTTTAATCTGCCTAGGCCAGGGAAGGTATTTGTAGATGAGCAGATAATTCCATTCACAGGCCGGTGTCCTGTACGACAGTTTGTGCCCGGAAAACCAAACCCCACGGGACTGAAAGCATTTCTCCTTGCCAGTGCGAGAGAGACGCCGAGAGCGTGACCAGAGCTGCATCGCTTCCGCCTGTACCCCGTTGTTTGGTTCTGCCTCTGGCCAACAGGTGGAGGTGTCCACTCCAGCAGGTGCTCACACTCCTGTTGTCCTGCCCCCTCCTGAACCCATGCAGCTTGGACGAGCCAGATAGACTCCGACTGAGCGTCAACGAAGACTTCAGGCGAGGCTGTGTTTTTATTGCGGCCAACCCGGCCACGTTCGAGAGAACTGCCCCAATCTGCCAAAAGCCTGGGCTCACCTGAGGAGGGGGGGATCCAGGTGAGCCAAGATTCAGGTTTTTTCCCTTCCACACGTACTCAGTTGTCTGCCGTTTTGTTTTGTGACTCTAAGGAGGTGGCTATAAACCCGTTTGTGGATTCTGGGGCAGATGAGAATTTTATTGCCGCAGATTTTGTTAAACTACATAATATTCCTGTTGTGTCACTTACAGCACCTCGTAAGGTAAATGCTCTAGACGGTATGTTGTTGTCTGTAATTTCTCACCAGACTGTACCTTTATCTCTACTTATCTCTGGTAACCACCATGACCTTATCAGTTTTTTTATTATGCCTGCTCCTCATACTCCTGTGGTTTTAGGTCTCCCCTGGCTTAGACTGCACAATCCCAACATTGACTGGACACAGAGCACAATATTTAGCTGGAGTGTAGCATGCCACAATAATTGTCTTAGATCTGCTGTTCCAGCCTTGAGTCCTCCTGCCATAGTTCCTCCCGTCTCTCCTGATCTTTCTGGGGTTCCTCCTTGTTATCATAACTTGGCTGAGGTATTTAGCAAACATCAAGCTCTCTCTCTCCCACCACACCGTCCCTATGACTGCCACATAGACTTACTGCCTGGGTCCCCTCTCCCCTCCAGCCGCCTTTACAACCTCTCCCGTCCCGAGAGAGAGACTATGGAGAGGTACATAAAGGAGTCATTGGCAGCAGGTATCATTCACCCCTCTTCCTCCCCTGTAGGTGCTGGGGGTTTTTTGTGTCTAAGAAAGACAAGACCTTGCGCCCCTGCATTGACTATCGTGGTCTGAACGCTATCACTGTCAAGAATAAATATCCCCTGCCACTATTGGATTCAGCTTTTCACTCCCTTCATCAAGCCACTGTCTTCTTCAAACTAGATCTTCGGAATGCATACCATCTTGTCCGTATTCGTGAGGGGGATGAGTGGAAAACGGCGTTCAACACACCTCTTGATCCATTTTGAGTACTTGGCCATGCCTTTTGGGTTAACTAATGCACCGGCAGTTTTTCAATCCTTAGTTAATGATGTACTCCGTGACATGCTCAACCGTTTTGTTTTTGTTTATCTGGACAACATTTTAGTTTTTTCTAGCACACTGGAGGAACATAGCAAGCATGTCAGATTAGTTCTCCAAAGATTGCTTGAGAAAAGATTATTTGTCAAGGCTGAGAAATGCGAGTTTCATGTCCAGTCAGTCTCTTTTTTGGGCTTTGTCATTGAAAGAGGTCAGATTCGCTGTGATCCAGCCAAGGTAAGGGCGGTGGTTGAGTGGCCAGTACCTGAGAACCGCAAGCAACTTCAGCGTTTCCTTGATTTTGCTAATTTTTACCGGCGCTTTATTAGGAATTTTAGTAAGGTGGCTGCTCCACTCACCCAACTTACCTCCACCTCCAGCCCTTTTACCTGGACCTCTGAAGCTGCCCAGGCATTCTCAAGACTTAAAGAGCTGTTTTCCTCTGCGCCTGTTCTCATCCACCCTGATACCTCTAAGCAGTTCGTAGTGGAGGTGGATGCCTCTGACAGTGGTGTGGGAGCAGTGCTTTCGCAGATCTCACAACAGAAGTTGCATCCGTGTGCTTATTTTTCTCGCCGGCTGTCTCCAGCTGAGCGCAACTGTGATGTGGGTAACCGGGAGCTTTTAGCAGTCGTTCTGGCATTAGAGGAGTGGAGACACTGGCTGGAGGGAGCAGAAATTCCATTTGTGGTTTGGACGGACCATAAGAACTTGGCCTACCTTCAGCAAGCCAAACGTCTCAATTCTCGACAGGCCAGATGGGCACTTTTTTAGGCAGATTTAATTTTACTCTCTCTTATAGACCTGGTTCCCATAATTTAAAGCCTGATGCCCTTTCCCGTCAGACAGAGAGACAGCCATTGACTGATCCCTCTGAGCCTGTGCTCCCTCCAAGCTGTTTTGTGGGAGCGGTCCATTGGGAGGTTGAGCAGCAGGTTAAGAGGGCCCTTTCCCGTTGTCCCCGTCCAGAGATCGGACCACCTAACTCTTTGTTCGTTCCCGAGAACGTTAGGTCTCAGGTGCTGCAGTGGGGGCACTCCTCCAGATTGGCCTGCCATCCTGGGGCGGCACGCACACTTGAGCTTATTCGACAGCGGTCCTGGTGGCCCACGCTGGTCTGTGACACCAATCAGTTTGTGGCAGCGTGCTCTGTCTGTGCCCGAGGGAAGGCCTCGCACCAACGGCCCGCTTGCTTGCTGAACCCTCTCCCCATTCCCTCACATCGCGTAGGATTTTGTCTCTGGTCTACCTCCTTCTGCAGGTAACTCTGTCATCCTTACTATTGTCGATCGTTTTTCTAAGGCTGTGCATTTTGTACCACTGTCGAAGCTCCCTTCTGCTCTGGAGACTGCTGAACTCTTGGTTCATCATGTTTTTCGTCACCATGGTATCCCCATGGACATCGTTTCTGATCGGGGACCCCAGTTTTTTTCCCAGGTTTGGCGAGCGTTCTGTGGCGCATTGGGGGCGAGGGTTAGTCTATCGTCTGGGTACCATCCTCAGTCGAACGGCCAGACAGAACGGGCCAACCAAGACCTGGAGGCCGCTTTAAGATGTGTGTGTGCACGTAACCCATCCTCCTGGAGTGTTCAGCTACCGTGGGTGGAGTATGCTCATAACAGTCTCTCCACATCTGCTACTGGTATGTCGCCATTCATGGTAATGTATGGTTTTCAACCCCCTTTGTTCCCTTCCCAGGAGGATGATGTGTCCGTCCCTTCTGTTCAGGAACACTTGCGACGAGTTCGCAGAGTGTAGGCGTTCGCCCGCTCCTAATTATCAGCCTGGGCAGATGGTGTGGTTATCCACCAGGGACCTGCCTTTGCAGGTAGAATCCCGTAAGCTGTCCCCTCGTTTCATTGGTCCTTTTCCAGCGGTCAGAATCATTAATCCCTCGGCTGTGCGCCTTAAGCTCCCAGACTCCCTTAAGGTACACCCCACGTTTCATGTGTCCCTCTTAAAGCCAGTCACCTCTTGTGCACTTGGTCCTCCAGCTGAACCTCCTCCTCCCCCCCCTGGTCGTGGATGGCCATCCTGCTTACTCAATTAATCGGATTCTGAATGTCAGACGTCGAGGCAGGGGTTTCCAGTATTTGGTTGACTGGGAGGGTTATGGGCCGGAGGAATGTTCTTGGGTTCTTGGGCGCTGGCTATGTGGGAGGGCAACCCCCAGCTCTGCTCCTCCTACCGGCGGTTCGTGGTGGAGATGAGAGGGGTCTTCGACCATCCTGTTCGTGGTAAAGAGGCGGGCAACCGACTGCTCTCACTACGCCAAGGCTCCAGGTCAGTAGCCGACCCGCTTACCCGCCAGACCATACATGATCAAAACAGGGAGCGGAGGTTGTTCAGCTGCAGGGTGTGAATTTCTGACTAAAGTTTGTAAATAGCGGGTAAGACAAAGTGCGAATGCCCGACAATGTATGATCAAAAGAGGGAGCGGAGGTTTTCGGCTGCAAGAAGGTGTGAACGTCTGACCAAAGTTTTTAAAAAGCAGTTAAGAAAAGGTTCGAATATCCAACCAAACATAATCAAAAGCGGGAGCAGAGCTGTTCGACTGCAAGTAGGTGTGAATGTAAGATCATAATTTGCAAGAAGCTGATGAGAAAGGGTGAGAATGCCCGACTATACACCATCAAATGCGGGAGCGGAGTTGTTCGGCTGTGAGTAGGTGTGAATGTCCGACCATAATTGCTGAAAAATGTGTTAGAAAAGACTAGAATGCCGGACAATACATCATCAAAAGCTGGGAGAGGTGGTGTTCGGCTGCAAGTAGGTGTGAATGTCCAGCCATAATTACTCACAAACGGGTAAGAAAAGGTAGTTTTGCCAGACCATACACGATCAAAACAGGGAGCGGAGGTGGTTCAGCCGCAAGGTCTGAATGTCTGACTAAAGTTTATAAAAAGCGGGTAAGACAAGGTGCGAATGCGCGACAATGTATGATCAAAAGAGGGAGCGGAGGGGTTCCGCTGTAAGACGGTGTGAATGTCCGACCATAGTTGGTAAAAAGCAGGTAAGAAAAGGTTGACATACCCGACTGTACACAATCAATTGCGGGAGCGGAAGTGTTCGGCTGTGAGTAGGTGTGAATGTCCGACCATAATTGCTGAAAAATGTGTTAGAAAAGACTAGAATGCCGGACAATACATCATCAAAAGCTCGGAGAGGTGGTGTTCGGCTGCAAGTAGGTGTGAATGTCCAGCCATAATTACTCACAAATGGGTAAGAAAAGGTAGTATTGCCAGACCATACATGATCAAAACAGGGAGTGGAGGTGGTTCAGCTGCAGGGTGTGAATTTCTGACTAAAGTTTGTAAAAAGCGGGTAAGACAGGTGTTCAGCTGCAAGGTGTGAATGTCCACCCATAATTCCTGAAAAATGGGCAAAAAAAAGGTGTGAATGCCCAACCATACATCATCAAAAGCAGGAGTGGAAGTGTTCGGCTACAAGAAGGTGTGAACGTCCAACCAAAATATGTAAAAAGAAGTTAAGAAAAGGTTCGAATATCCAACCAAACATAATCAAAAGCGGGAGCAGAGCTGTTCGACTGCAAGTAGGTGTGAATGTCAGATCATAATTTGCAAAAAGCTGATGAGAAAGGGTGAGAATGCCCGACTATACATCATCAAATGCGGGAGCGGAGTTGTTCGGCTGTGAGTAGGTGTGAATCTCCGACCATAATTGCTGAAAAATGTGTTAGAAAAGGTAAAAATGCCGGTCCATACATCATCAAAAGCGAGAGAGGTTGTGTTCGACTGCAAGTAGGTGTGAATGTCCAGCCATAATTACTCACAAACGGGTAAGAAAAGGTAGTAGCCAGACCATATATGATCAAAACAGGGAGCGGAGGTGGTTCAGCTGCAAGAAGGTTTGAATGTCAAACTAAAGTTCAAATATATTAACAAAAGCGGGAGGAGAGGTCTTCGGATGAGAGTGGTTGAAAATTTCCAACCATAATGTATAAAATGCGGTGAAAAAAAAGGTGTGATAGAACACTAAAAGGTGGAGCGGAAGTGTTCGGCTGCAAGAAGGTGTGAATGTCCGACTATATTTGGTGAAAAGCAGGTGAAGCAAGGTCTGAATGCCCAACCTTACATCATCAAAAGCAAGATCAGAGTTGTTTGGCTGCAAGAAGGCCATAGTTTGCCAAAAGCGGGTAAGGTGCGAATGTCCGACTAAATATCAACAAAATTTGGGGCGGAGGTCTTCGGATGCAAGTGGGTGTGAATATCCCACCATACAAGTATGGTGGGTGGAGAGGAAGCTGTGAATAGCCGACCATAGTTTGGAAAAAGCGGGTAAGAAAAGGTTTGAATGCCCGAACATACACCATCAAAAGAGGGAGCGGAGGTGTTCCGCTGTACGAAGGTGTGAATGTCCAACCATACTTGGTAAAAAGCGGGTAAGAAAAGGTTAATATACCCGACTGTACACAATCAATAGCGGGAGCGGATGTGTTCGGCTACAAGAAGGTGTGACAGTCCGACCATGGTTTGTAAAAAGCCGGTAAGAAAAGGTGCGAATGTCCGACAATGTATGATCAAAAGAGAGAGCGGAGGTTTTCGGATACACGAAAGTTTGAATGTCCTACCATAGTTTGTAAATAGCGGGTAAGAAAAGGTTCAAATGCCCGACTATACACCATAAAAAGCGGGAGCGGAGGTGTTCCGCTGTAAGACGGTGTGAATGTCCGACCATAGTTGGTAAAAAGCGGGTAAGAAAAGGTTAAAATACCCGACTGTACAAAATCAATAGCGGGAGCGGAGTTGTTCGGCTACAAGAAGGTGTGAAAGTACGACCATGGTTTGTAAAAAGCAGTTAAGAAAAGGTTCGAATATCCAACCAAACATAATCAAAAGCGGGAGCAGAGCTGTTTGACTGCAAGTAGGTGTGAATGTCCAGCCATCATTACTCACAAACGGGGGAAGAAAAGGTAATATTGCCAGACCATACATGATCAAAACAGGGAGCGGAGGTTCAGCTGCAAGGTGTGAATGTCTGACTATAGTTTGTAAAAAGCGGGTAAGACAAGGTGCGAATGCCCGACAATGTATGATCAAAAGAGAGAGCGGAGGTGTTTGGCTGCAAGGTCTGAATGTCCAACCATAATTTGTAAAAACCGGGTAAGAAAACGCTCGAAAGCCCGACTATACATCATCAAAAGCGGGAGCGGAGGTGTTCAGCTGCAAGAAGGTGTGAATGTTCGACTAAAGTTTGTAAAAAGCTGGTAAGACAAGGAGCGATGTCCCGACATTGTATGATCAAAAGCGGGAGCGGAGGTGTCCAGCTGTGAGTAGGTGTGAATGTCCGACCATAATTGCTGAAAAATGTGTTAGAAAAGGTAAGAATACTGGGCCATACATCATCAAAAGCGGGAGAGGTGGTGTTCGGCTGCAAGAAGGTGTGAAAGTCCAACAATGGTTTGTAAAAAGCGGGTAAGAAAAGGTTAAAATACCCGACTGTACACAATCAATAGCGGGAGCGGATGTGTTCGGCTACAAGAAGATGTGAAAGTCCGACCATGGTTTGTAAAAAGCGGGTAAGAAAAGGTGCGAATGTCCGACAATGTATGATCAAAAGAGAGAGCGGAGGTTTTCGGATACAAGAAGGTTTGAATGTCCCACCATAGTTTGTAAAAAGCGGGTAAGAAAAGGTTCGAATGCCCGACTATACACCATCAAAAGCGGGAGCAGAGGTGTTCCGCTGTAAGACGGTGTGAATGTCCGACCATAGTTGGTAAAAAGCGGGAAAGAAAAGGTTAAAATACCCGACTGTACACAATCAATAGCGGGAGCGGAGTTGTTCGGCTACAAGAAGGTGTGAAAGTCCGACCATGGTTTGTAAAAACCGGGAAGAAAAGGCTCGAAAGCCCGACTATACACCATCAAAAAGAAGGTTTGAATGTCCATCAATAATTGCTTTAAAACAAGAAAGTAAATTTTCGAATATCAAACCGCACATGATCATAAGCGGTAGAGGAGGTGTTCGGCTGCAAGAAGGTGTGAATGTCCACCCATAATTCATGAAAAATGGGTAAAATAAAAGGTGCGAATGCCTAACAATACATTATCAAAAGCAGGTGTGAATGTCAGATCATAATTTGTAAAAAGCTGATGAGAAAGGGTGAGAATGCCCGACTATACACCATCAAATGCGGGAGCGGAGGTGTTCGGCTCTGAGTAGGTGTGAATGTCCGACCATAATTGCTGAAGAATGTGTTAGAAAAGGTAAGAATGCTGGACCATACATCATCAAAAGCGGGAGAGGTGGTGTTCGGCTGCAAAAAGGTGTGACTGTTCGACTAAAGTTTGTAAAAAGTGGGTAAGACAAGGTGCGAATAACTGACAATGTATGATCAAAAGCGGGAGCGGAGGTTTTCTGCTGCAAGAAGGTCTACATGTCCATCAATAATTGCTAGAAAACATGAAAGAAACTTTTCGAAAATCAAACCGCACATGATCATAAGTGGGATAGGAGGTGTTCAGCTGCAAGGTGTGAATGTCCACCCATAATTCCTGAAAAATGGGCAAAAAAAAGGTGTGAATGCCCAACCATACATCATCAAAAGCAGGAGTGGAAGTGTTCGGCTACAAGAAGGTGTGAACGTCCAACCAAAATATGTAAAAAGAAGTTAAGAAAAGGTTCGAATATCCAACCAAACATAATCAAAAGCGGGAGCAGAGCTGTTCGACTGCAAGTAGGTGTGAATGTCAGATCATAATTTGCAAAAAGCTGATGAGAAAGGGTGAGAATGCCCGACTATACATCATCAAAAGCGGGAGCGGAGTTGTTCGGCTGTGAGTAGGTGTGAATCTCCGACCATAATTGCTGAAAAATGTGTTAGAAAAGGTAAAAATGCCGGTCCATACATCATCAAAAGCGAGAGAGGTTGTGTTCGACTGCAAGTAGGTGTGAATGTCCAGCCATAATTACTCACAAACGGGTAAGAAAAGGTAGTAGCCAGACCATATATGATCAAAACAGGGAGCGGAGGTGGTTCAGCTGCAAGAAGGTTTGAATGTCAAACTAAAGTTCAAATATATTAACAAAAGCGGGAGGAGAGGTCTTCGGATGAGAGTGGTTGAAAATTTCCAACCATAATGTATAAAATGCGGTGAAAAAAAAGGTGTGATAGAACACTAAAAGGTGGAGCGGAAGTGTTCGGCTGCAAGAAGGTGTGAATGTCCGACTATATTTGGTGAAAAGCAGGTGAAGCAAGGTCTGAATGCCCAACCTTACATCATCAAAAGCAAGATCAGAGTTGTTTGGCTGCAAGAAGGCCATAGTTTGCCAAAAGCGGGTAAGGTGCGAATGTCCGACTAAATATCAACAAAATTTGGGGCGGAGGTCTTCGGATGCAAGTGGGTGTGAATATCCCACCATACAAGTATGGTGGGTGGAGAGGAAGCTGTGAATAGCCGACCATAGTTTGGAAAAAGCGGGTAAGAAAAGGTTTGAATGCCCGAACATACACCATCAAAAGAGGGAGCGGAGGTGTTCCGCTGTACGAAGGTGTGAATGTCCAACCATACTTGGTAAAAAGCGGGTAAGAAAAGGTTAATATACCCGACTGTACACAATCAATAGCGGGAGCGGATGTGTTCGGCTACAAGAAGGTGTGACAGTCCGACCATGGTTTGTAAAAAGCCGGTAAGAAAAGGTGCGAATGTCCGACAATGTATGATCAAAAGAGAGAGCGGAGGTTTTCGGATACACGAAAGTTTGAATGTCCTACCATAGTTTGTAAATAGCGGGTAAGAAAAGGTTCAAATGCCCGACTATACACCATAAAAAGCGGGAGCGGAGGTGTTCCGCTGTAAGACGGTGTGAATGTCCGACCATAGTTGGTAAAAAGCGGGTAAGAAAAGGTTAAAATACCCGACTGTACAAAATCAATAGCGGGAGCGGAGTTGTTCGGCTACAAGACGGTGTGAAAGTACGACCATGGTTTGTAAAAAGCAGTTAAGAAAAGGTTCGAATATCCAACCAAACATAATCAAAAGCGGGAGCAGAGCTGTTCGACTGCAAGTAGGTGTGAATGTCCAGCCATAATTACTCACAAACGGGGGAAGAAAAGGTAGTATTGCCAGACCATACATGATCAAAACAGGGAGCGGAGGTTCAGCTGCAAGGTGTGAATGTCTGACTATAGTTTGTAAAAAGCGGGTAAGACAAGGTGCGAATACCCGACAATGTATGATCAAAAGAGAGAGCGGAGGTGTTCGGCTGCAAGGTCTGAATGTCCAACCATAATTTGTAAAAACCGGGTAAGAAAAGGCTCGAAAGCCCGACTATACATCATCAAAAGCGGGAGCGGAGGTGTTCAGCTGCAAGAAGGTGTGAATGTTCGACTAAAGTTTGTAAAAAGCTGGTAAGACAAGGAGCGATGTCCCGACATTGTATGATCAAAAGCGGGAGCGGAGGTGTCCAGCTGTGAGTAGGTGTGAATGTCCGACCATAATTGCTTAAAAATGTGTTAGAAAAGGTAAGAATACTGGACCATATATCATCAAAAGCGGGAGAGGTGGTGTTCGGCTGCAAGAAGGTGTGAAAGTCCAACAATGGTTTGTAAAAAGCGGGTAAGAAAAGGTTAAAATACCCGACTGTACACAATCAATAGCGGGAGCGGATGTGTTCGGATACAAGAAGATGTGAAAGTCCGACCATGGTTTGTAAAAAGCGGGTAAGAAAAGGTGCGAATGTCCGACAATGTATGATCAAAAGAGAGAGCGGAGGTTTTCGGATACAAGAAGGTTTGAATGTCCCACCATAGTTTGTAAAAAGCGGGTAAGAAAAGGTTCGAATGCCCGACTATACACCATCAAAAGCGGGAACAGAGGTGTTCCGCTGTAAGACAGTGTGAATGTCCGACCATAGTTGGTAAAAAGCGGGTAAGAAAAGGTTAAAATACCCGACTGTACACAATCAATAGCGGGAGCGGAGTTGTACGGCTACAAGAAGGTGTGAAAGTCCGACCATGGTTTGTAAAAACCGGGAAGAAAAGGCTCGAAAGCCCGACTATACACCATCAAAAAGAAGGTTTGAATGTCCATCAATAATTGCTTTAAAACAAGAAAGTAAATTTTCGAATATCAAACCGCACATGATCATAAGCGGTAGAGGAGGTGTTCGGCTGCAAGAAGGTGTGAATGTCCACCCATAATTCATGAAAAATGGGTAAAAAAAAAGGTGCGAATGCCTAACAATACATTATCAAAAGCAGGTGTGAATGTCAGATCATAATTTGTAAAAAGCTGATGAGAAAGGGTGAGAATGCCCGACTATACACCATCAAATGCGGGAGCGGAGGTGTTCGGCTCTGAGTAGGTGTGAATGTCCGACCATAATTGCTGAAGAATGTGTTAGAAAAGGTAAGAATGCTGGACCATACATCATCAAAAGCGGGAGAGGTGGTGTTCGGCTGCAAAAAGGTGTGACTGTTCGACTAAAGTTTGTAAAAAGTGGGTAAGACAAGGTGCGAATGCCTGACAATGTATGATCAAAAGCGGGAGCGGAGGTGTTCAGCTGCAAGAAGGTCTACATGTCCATCAATAATTGCTAGAAAACATGAAAGAAACTTTTCGAAAATCAAACCGCACATGATCATAAGTGGGATAGGAGGTGTTCAGCTGCAAGGTGTGAATGTCCACCCATAATTCCTGAAAAATGGGCAAAAAAAAGGTGTGAATGCCCAACCATACATCATCAAAAGCAGGAGTGGAAGTGTTCGGCTACAAGAAGGTGTGAACGTCCAACCAAAATATGTAAAAAGAAGTTAAGAAAAGGTTCGAATATCCAACCAAACATAATCAAAAGCGGGAGCAGAGCTGTTCGACTGCAAGTAGGTGTGAATGTCAGATCATAATTTGCAAAAAGCTGATGAGAAAGGGTGAGAATGCCCGACTATACATCATCAAATGCGGGAGCGGAGTTGTTCGGCTGTGAGTAGGTGTGAATCTCCGACCATAATTGCTGAAAAATGTGTTAGAAAAGGTAAAAATGCCGGTCCATACATCATCAAAAGCGAGAGAGGTTGTGTTCGACTGCAAGTAGGTGTGAATGTCCAGCCATAATTACTCACAAACGGGTAAGAAAAGGTAGTAGCCAGACCATATATGATCAAAACAGGGAGCGGAGGTGGTTCAGCTGCAAGAAGGTTTGAATGTCAAACTAAAGTTCAAATATATTAACAAAAGCGGGAGGAGAGGTCTTCGGATGAGAGTGGTTGAAAATTTCCAACCATAATGTATAAAATGCGGTGAAAAAAAAGGTGTGATAGAACACTAAAAGGTGGAGCGGAAGTGTTCGGCTGCAAGAAGGTGTGAATGTCCGACTATATTTGGTGAAAAGCAGGTGAAGCAAGGTCTGAATGCCCAACCTTACATCATCAAAAGCAAGATCAGAGTTGTTTGGCTGCAAGAAGGCCATAGTTTGCCAAAAGCGGGTAAGGTGCGAATGTCCGACTAAATATCAACAAAATTTGGGGCGGAGGTCTTCGGATGCAAGTGGGTGTGAATATCCCACCATACAAGTATGGTGGGTGGAGAGGAAGCTGTGAATAGCCGACCATAGTTTGGAAAAAGCGGGTAAGAAAAGGTTTAAATGCCCGAACATACACCATCAAAAGAGGGAGCGGAGGTGTTCCGCTGTACGAAGGTGTGAATGTCCAACCATACTTGGTAAAAAGCGGGTAAGAAAAGGTTAATATACCCGACTGTACACAATCAATAGCGGGAGCGGATGTGTTCGGCTACAAGAAGGTGTGACAGTCCGACCATGGTTTGTAAAAAGCTGGTAAGAAAAGGTGCGAATGTCCGACAATGTATGATCAAAAGAGAGAGCGGAGGTTTTCGGATACACGAAAGTTTGAATGTCCTACCATAGTTTGTAAATAGCGGGTAAGAAAAGGTTCAAATGCCCGACTATACACCATAAAAAGCGGGAGCGGAGGTGTTCCGCTGTAAGACGGTGTGAATGTCCGACCATAGTTGGTAAAAAGCGGGTAAGAAAAGGTTAAAATACCCGACTGTACAAAATCAATAGCGGGAGCGGAGTTGTTCGGCTACAAGACGGTGTGAAAGTACGACCATGGTTTGTAAAAAGCAGTTAAGAAAAGGTTCGAATATCCAACCAAACATAATCAAAAGCGGGAGCAGAGCTGTTCGACTGCAAGTAGGTGTGAATGTCCAGCCATAATTACTCACAAACGGGGGAAGAAAAGGTAGTATTGCCAGACCATACATGATCAAAACAGGGAGCGGAGGTTCAGCTGCAAGGTGTGAATGTCTGACTATAGTTTGTAAAAAGCGGGTAAGACAAGGTGCGAATGCCCGACAATGTATGATCAAAAGAGAGAGCGGAGGTGTTCGGCTGCAAGGTCTGAATGTCCAACCATAATTTGTAAAAAGCGGGTAAGAAAAGGCTCGAAAGCCCGACTATACATCATCAAAAGCGGGAGCGGAGGTGTTCAGCTGCAAGAAGGTGTGAATGTTCGACTAAAGTTTGTAAAAAGCTGGTAAGACAAGGAGCGATGTCCCGACATTGTATGATCAAAAGCGGGAGCGGAGGTGTCCAGCTGTGAGTAGGTGTGAATGTCCGACCATAATTGCTGAAAAATGTGTTAGAAAAGGTAAGAATACTGGACCATATATCATCAAAAGCGGGAGAGGTGGTGTTCGGCTGCAAAAAGGTGTGAAAGTCCAACAATGGTTTGTAAAAAGCGTGTAAGAAAAGGTTAAAATACCCGACTGTACACAATCAATAGCGGGAGCGGATGTGTTCGGATACAAGAAGATGTGAAAGTCCGACCATGGTTTGTAAAAAGCGGGTAAGAAAAGGTGCGAATGTCCGACAATGTATGATCAAAAGAGAGAGCGCAGGTTTTCGGATACAAGAAGGTTTGAATGTCCCACCATAGTTTGTAAAAAGCGGGTAAGAAAAGGTTCGAATGCCCGACTATACACCATCAAAAGCGGGAGCACAGGTGTTCCGCTGTAAGACGGTGTGAATGTCCGACCATAGTTGGTAAAAAGCGGGTAAGAAAAGGTTAAAATACCCGACTGTACACAATCAATAGCGGGAGCGGAGTTGTACGGCTACAAGAAGGTGTGAAAGTCCGACCATGGTTTGTAAAAACCGGGAAGAAAAGGCTCGAAAGCCCGACTATACACCATCAAAAAGAAGGTTTGAATGTCCATCAATAATTGCTTTAAAACAAGAAAGTAAATTTTCGAATATCAAACCGCACATGATCATAAGCGGTAGAGGAGGTGTTCGGCTGCAAGAAGGTGTGAATGTCCAGCCATAATTAATCACAAACGGGGGAAGAAAAGGTAGTATTGCCAGACCATACATGATCAAAACAGGGAGCGGAGGTTCAGCTGCAAGGTGTGAATGTCTGACTATAGTTTGTAAAAAGCGGGTAAGACAAGGTGCGAATGCCCGACAATGTATGATCAAAAGAGAGAGCGGAGGTGTTCGGCTGCAAGGTCTGAATGTCCAACCATAATTTGTAAAAACCGGGTAAGAAAAGGCTCGAAAGCCCGACTATACATCATCAAAAGCGGGAGCGGAGGTGTTCAGCTGCAAGAAGGTGTGAATGTTCGACTAAAGTTTGTAAAAAGCTGGTAAGACAAGGAGCGATGTCCCGACATTGTATGATCAAAAGCGGGAGCGGAGGTGTCCAGCTGTGAGTAGGTGTGAATGTCCGACCATAATTGCTGAAAAATGTGTTAGAAAAGGTAAGAATACTGGACCATACATCATCAAAAGCGGGAGAGGTGGTGTTCGGCTGCAAGAAGGTGTGAAAGTCCAACAATGGTTTGTAAAAAGCGGGTAATAAAAGGTTCGAATGCCCGAATATACATCATCAAAAGCGGAAGCGGAGGTGTTCGGATGCAAGAAGGTGTGAACGTCCGACCAAAGTTTGTAAAAAGCAGTGAAAAGCGAGAAAAAGCTTTTGCATGATTTGGGATTTTGCTTATAAAATGCATTACTTCACTCAAATTATGTTAAAACTGATTTGTCCTTCATATTTACCATGTCTAGAAAGATTTAAACAAAAAAAAAAACGTTGTACTTTGCAGTAAAAGAAAGAGCAAATCTAAAGTTTCAGGAATCCGAGTATAAGCCTGCTTTCATGAGTTCTGCACGATTTCGGATTTTGCTATAAAATGAATTGCTTTGCTCAAACCAAGTTAAAACTGCTTTGTCCTTCCATATTCATCAATGTCTAGATCGACTTCAACAAAGAAAAACATTGGACTTTGCAGTAGAAGAAGTTGAAATCCATCTACACATTGATAAATACGAAGGACAAAGCAGTTCCCACTTGCCCATAAGAAAATAAGCTTATTCTCGGATTCCTGATCCTTCAGTTTTGCTCTTTCTTCTACTGCAAAATACAATGTTGTTCTTTGTTGAAGTCGATCTAGACATTGATAAATATGAATGAAAAAGCAGTTTTAACTTGGTTTGAGTGAATGAATTCATTTTATACATAAAATCCGAAATCGTGCAGAACTCATGAAAATAAGCTTATTCTCGGATTCCTAAAACTTTTGATTGGCTCTTTCTTTTACTGCAAAGTACAACGTAGTTTTTTTGTTTAAATCTATCGAGACATTGATAAATATGAAGGTAAAAGCCGTTTTAACATAGTTTGAGTGAAGGAATTGATTTTATAGATAAAATCCCAAATCATGCAGAACTCCTCAAAAGGGGCGTATGGCTTAATCACAAGTGTGGCTCTTTCTCATTCAGGGTAGTATGAGGAAGTTTATGCTTGAAATATATGTAGAAATGGGTACATATGAAGGACAAAGCAGTGTTAACTTAGTTTGAGTGAAGGAATTAATTTTATACATAAAATCCCAAATCATGCAGAACGTATGAAAAGAAGCTTATTCTCGGATTCCTGATCCTTCAGTTTTGCTCTTTCTTCTACTGCAAAATACAATGTTGTTCTTTGTTGAAGTCGATCTAGACATTAATAAATATGAAGGAAAAAGCAGTTTTAACTTGGTTTGAGTGAATGAATTCATTTTATACATAAAATCCGAAATCGTGCAGAACTCATGAAAATAAGCTTATTCTCGGATTCCTAAAACTTTTGATTTGCTCTTTCTTTTATTGCAAAGTACAACGTTGTTTTTTGTTTAAATCTATCGAGACATTGATAAATATGAAGGTAAAAGCCGTTTTAACATAGTTTGAGTGAAGGAATTAATTTTATAGATAAAATCCCAAACCATGCAGAACTCCTCAAAAGGGGCGTATGGCTTAATCACAAGTGTTGCTCTTTCTCATTCTGGGTAGTATGAGGAAGTTTATGCTTGAAATATATGTAGAAATGGGTACATATGAATGACAAAGCAGTGTTAACTTAGTTTGCGTGAAGGAATTCATTTTATACATAAAATCCGAAATCGTGCAGAACTCATGAAAATAAGCTTATTCTCGGATTCCTAAAACTTTTGATTTGCACTTTCTTTTACTGCAAAGTACAACGTTGTTTTTTGTTGAAATCTATCTAGACATTGATAAATACCAGTCGAAACTCTGCTGCCGCTTTTGATAATTTATGGTTGGGCATTCTTACCTTTTCTTACCCGCTTTTTACAAATTATGATCTTACATTCACACCTACTTGCAGTCGAACACCTTCTCATCCACTTATGATCATGTGCGGTTGGGCTTTCGCACCTTTTCTTACCCATTTTTCAGTAATTATGGGTGGACATTCAGACCTTCTTGCAGCCGAAAACCTCCACTCCTCTTTTGATCATACATTGTCGGGAATTCACACCTTGTCTTACCCGCTTTTTACAAACTTTAGTCGGACATTCAAACCTTCTTGCAGCTGAACCACCTCCGCTCCCTGTTTTGATCATATATGGTCTGGCAATAGTACCCTTTCTTACCCGTTTGTGAGTAATTATGGCTGGACATTCACACCTACTTGCAGCCGAACACAACCTCTCCCGCTTTTGGTGATATATGGTCCGGCATTCTTACCTTTTCTAACACATTTTTCAGCAATTATGGTTGTAGAATCACACCTACTCACAGCCGAACAACTCCGCTCCCACATTTGATAGTGTATAGTCGGGCATTCTCACCCTTTCTCAACAGCTTTTTGCAAATTATGATCTGATATTCACACCTACTTGCAGTCGAACAGCTCTGCTCCCGCTTTTGATTATGTTTGGTTGGATATACGAACATTTTCTTAAATGCTTTTTACAAACTTTGGTCGGACGTTCACACCGTCTTGCAGCCGAACACCTCCGCTTCCGCTTTTGATGGTATATAGTCGGGCATTCGAGCCTTTTCTTACCCGCCTATTACTTACTATGGTTGGACATTCAAACCTTCTTGTAGCCGAACACATCCGCTCCTGCTTTTGATGATGTATTATTTGGCATTTGCACCTTTTCTTACCCATTTTTCATAAATTTTTGGTCGGATATTCAGACCTTCTTGCACCTGAACACCTCTGCTCCCGCTTTTGATGGTGTATAGTCGGGCTTTCGAGCCTTTTCTTCCCCGATTTTTACAAATTGTGGTTGGACATTCAGACCTTGCAGCCGAAAACCTCCGCTCCCTCTTTTGATCATACATTGTCGGGCATTCGCCCCTTGTCTTACACGGTTTTTACAAACTTTAGTCAGACATTCACACCTTGCAGCTGAACCACCTCGATTCCCTGTTTTGATCATGTGTGGTCTGGAAATACTACCTTTTCTTCCCCCGTTTGTGAGTGATTATGGCTGGACATTCACACCTACTTGCAGCCGAAAAACCACCTCTCCCGCTTTTGATGATGTATTGTCCGGCATTCTAGTCTTTTCTATCACATTTTTCAGCAATTATGATCTGACATTCACACCTACTTGCAGTCGAACAGCTCTGCTCCCGCTTTTGATTATGTTCGGTTGGATATTCAAACCTTTTCTTAACTGCTTTTTACAAACTTTGGTCGGACGTTCACACCTTCTTGTAGCCGAACACATCCGCTCCTGCTTTTGATGATGTATTATTTGGCATTTGCACCTTTTCTTACCCATTTTTCATTAATTTTTGGTCGGATATTCAGACCTTCTTGCACCTGAACACCTCTGCTCCTGCTTTTGATGGTGTATAGTCGGGCTTTCGAGCCTTTTCTTCCCCGATTTTTACAAATTGTGGTTGGACATTCAGACCTTGCAGCCGAAAACCTCCGCTCCCTCTTTTGATCATACATTGTCGGGCATTCGCCCCTTGTCTTACACGGTTTTTACAAACTTTAGTCAGACATTCACACCTTGCAGCTGAACCACCTCCATTCCCTGTTTTGATCATGTGTGGTCTGGAAATACTACCTTTTCTTCCCCCGTTTGTGAGTGATTATGGCTGGACATTCACACCTACTTGCAGCCGAAAAACCACCTCTCCCGCTTTTGATGATGTATTGTCCGGCATTCTAGTCTTTTCTATCACATTTTTCAGCAATTATGATCTGACATTCACACCTACTTGCAGTCGAACAGCTCTGCTCCCGCTTTTGATTATGTTCGGTTGGATATTCAAACCTTTTCTTAACTGCTTTTTACAAACTTTGGTCGGACGTTCACACCTTCTTGCAGCCGAACACCTCCGCTTCCGCTTTTGATAGTATATATTCGGGTATTCGAACCTTTTCTTACCCGCTTTTTACAAACCATGGTTGGACTTTCATACCTTCTTGTAGCTGAACAACTCCACTCCTGCTTTTGATGATTTATGGTTGGACATTCGCATCTTTTCCTACCCATTTTTCAGTAATTATGGGTGGATATTCACATCTTCTTGCAGCTGAACACCTCCTCTCCCGCTAATGATCATGTAAGGTTTGATATTCGAAAATTTCCTTTCATGTTTTAAAGCAATTATTAATGGACATTCACACCTACTTGCAGCCGAACACAACCTCTCTCGCTTTTGATGATGTATGGACCGGCATTTTTACCTATTCTAACACATTTTTCAGCAATTATGGTCGGAGATTCACACCTACTCACAGCCGAACAACTCCGCTCCCGCATTTGATGATGTATAGTCGGGCATTCTCACCCTTTCTCATCAGCTTTTTGAAAATTATGATCTGACATTCACACCTACTTCCAGTCGAACAGCTCTGCTCCCGCTTTTGATTATGTTTGGTTAGATATTCGAACCTTTTCTTAACTGCTTTTTACAAACTTTGGTCGGACGTTCACAATATCTTGCAGCCGAACACCTCCGCTTCCGCTTTTGATGGTGTATATTCGGGCATACGAACCTTTTCTTACCAGCTTTTTACAAACCAAGGTCGGACTTTCACACCTTCTCTTAGCTGAACAACTCCGCTCCCTCTTTTGATTGTGTACAGTCGGGTAATTTAACCTTTTCTTACCCGCTTTTTACCATCTATGGTCGGACATTCACACCGTCTTACAGCGGAACACCTCCGCTCCCTCTTTTGATGATGTATGGTTAGGCATTCGCACCTTCTCTCACCCGCCTTTTACTATGGTCGGCCATTCACAGCTTCCTCTCCACCATACTTGTATGGTGGGATATTCACACCCACTTGCATCCGAAGACCTCCGCTTCCGCTTTTGATGGGAACTGACAACATAAGAAGTCCGGACATACTTTGATAGTATATGAATAAGTGGGTAGCTACTGACAAGCATTAAGCATGTCACACAGCCCAAACATATAACATTTCAGGACACACCACACAGTTAACAACCACAGTGAAGCGTGTCAAAGCCCAAACATGTAACATTCAACAGGACACTTACACAACACATTCAAATCAAACAGTCAGACAACATACAAGAACATATACCCCAGCCGGCATTGCTCCCTGCCTATTTTCGTACAGCACACTATGTGTGCGCACACCTTTATTCACAAACTCTTCAACTTATACTCTTTTACCGAAGTTGCTACAGCTCGATTGGCCGAATACCCTTTGATCCTATTTCGGTGAATTTGACATCTGCCTTACATATAACAGATTAGCGGTTTAGCAGTTTTAATTTAGTTTGAGTGAAGGAATTCATTTTATAGCAAAATCCGAAATCGTGAAGAACTCATGAAAGTAAGCTTATTCTTGGATTCCTGAAACTTTAGATTTGCTCTTTCTTTTACTGCAAAGTACAACGTTGTTTTTTTTGTTTAAATCTTTCTAGACATGGTAAATATTAAGGACAAAGCAGTTTTCACATAGTTTGAGTGAAGGAATTCATTTTATAGATAAAATCCCAAGAGTCTGATGGGAAAAGAGAGTGAATGCGAAGTAGACTTTAACACGGCTATGGGAGCGAGCCGAGTGTGGGCTAACCAGGAGAATTGCTTGAAAGAAATGCGACCCCGAATGAGCGGTCAGAACAAAGCCTCAATACGGGATTCTCGTGGTGTTTTTGTTGCTGCCTTGTCTTTTGCACAGAGTAAAAGACAAGGCAGCCATCGAATAGGGCCCGATTGTTCCTACTTGGTCAGCCGAGGAGCAAGGGGGGGGGGAGCAAGCGTCTCAACCAAGCAAAGCTCACCATGGGGAAGGTGGCTATGCCAACAAGCCTGATGCCCTGCTCCCGCAGTGACGGATAATCGTACTCTGGTTTCTCTTCATAACGTACAAGTCTTTCGCCTTTTACTAAAGATTTCTGTGGAGAGCAGCACTAATGAGTTGTTTCTATTTTTGGCAGGCTTTACCTTTGCGGGTGAAGCCCTTTCTGTCTGTGCAAAAGAAATCTTGTTACTGTGCAGAGTGACTTCTCTGAGTAGAGTCGCCTTACTTGTTGCGACTGTGCCGATGTTCGAAGCTGGAGTGCAAAGTTGTTGCTTGAATGGTGCTTGCTGGAGCGTGCGGGAGTGCAAAGTTATACCATTTAAAAGGGCTGAAGAGTGCTCAGTGCAGCGGGTGGGCGACACTCTGGCCACCTTGAAAACCGAGGTTACATCCACTACCAGGGGCAGCCCAAGTTCTGCCGCAAGTGTGGTGAGCATGGGCACCTGGTTGAGGCTTGTACCAAGGTGTTATGTGGGAAGAGCAGAGAAATTGGGCAAACTTTTGGAGAGTGTCCAAATGGCAGGAAATGTAATCTCTGTGGAGAATTAAATCACCTCTTCAGAGATTGCCCTAAATCTTTTGCCAACAAATTAAAGACGGTAAAGCCACAGTCAAGCCAACAAAGAGAAGGACCAAAGGTGGCAGTTGGTGAACAAAGTGAAGAGGTTGACCCAATAAATTCAAACTTCCCGCCAAAAGCTTGGATTGGAAGTGAGGAGCAAAAAGGGGAGGGGCCTGTAGAGGCCTCACCACTCAGTGTTGAAGTCTGTGAGAATTCACAGGCAGAGGGTGGAGCTACGCTAAATGAGGAGGAAGAGCAGACAGGTGAGTCTAGTGAAGATACTCACCTCCCCGAAGGTCAACAGAAGGTCAATTTGTTGATAGGCATTCATTTATTTCTTCACTTCTGATGAAGTTTCAACAATAAACAACAAACTTTGTATTATTAGAAAGAACCAGAATCATTCTTCAGGAATCCGAAAATAAGCTCTATTTTATGAGTTATGCACGAATTCGGATTCTCCTATAAAACGAATTCATTAACTCAAACCAAGTTAAGACTGCTTTGTCCTTCATATTTATTCATGTCTAATCAAGTTTCAACGATAAACAACGTTGTACTTTGTAGAATGAGAAAGAACTTCTTCAGCAATAAGCATCTCTCGACATATGACGAAGTACAGATTTTGCTATAAAATTAATTCCTTCTATCAGCCTGACTTAAAACTGTTTGTCCTCCTTATTTATCCACTTCAAATCAAGTTTCAACAAATAAAAAAAAGTTGTAGTTTGAGAAAGTACAACTTAATCTTCAGCAATCAGTATAAAAAGAGGTGCAAATGCCAACCATACATACCTACAAGGTGGAGCGGAAGTATTCAGCTGCAAGTAGGTGTGAATGTTCGACTATAATTTGTAAAAAGCGGGTAAGAAAAGGTTCGAATGCCCGACTATATATTAACAAAAGCGGGAGGAGAGGTCTTCGGATGAGAGTGGGTGAGAATTTCCAACCATAATCTATAAAATACGGTGAAAAAAAATATGTGAATGCCTCATAGAATACTAAAAGCGGAAGTGTTCGGCTGCAAGAAGGTGTGAATGTCCGACTATATTTGGTGAAAAGCAGGTGAAGCAAGGTCTGAATGCCCAACCTTATATCATCAAAAGCGAGATCAGAGGTGTTTGGCTGCAAGAAGGCCATAGTTTTCCAAAAGCGGGTAAGGTGCGAATGTCCGACTAAATATCAACAAAATTTGGGGCGGAGGTCTTCGGATGCAAGTGGGTGTGAATATCCCACCATACAAGTATGGTGGAGAGGAAGCTGTAAATAGCCGACCATAGTTTGGAAAAAGCGGGTAAGAAAAGGTTTGAATGCCCGAACATACACCATCAAAAGAGGGAGCGGAGGTGTTCCGCTGTACGAAGGTGTGAATGTCCGACCATACTTGGTAAAAAGCGGGTAAGAAAAGGTTAAAATACCCGACTGTACACAATCAATAGCGGGAGCGGATGTGTTCGGCTACAAGAAGATGTGAAAGTCCGACCATGGTTTGTAAAAAGCGGGTAAGAAAAGGTGCGAATGTCCGACAATGTATGATCAAAAGAGAGAGCGGAGGTTTTCGGATACAAGAAGGTTTGAATGTCCCACCATAGTTTGTAAAAAGCGGGTAAGAAAAGGTTCGAATGCCCGACTATACACCATCAAAAGCGGGAATAGAGGTGTTCCGTTGTAAGACGATGTGAATGTGAAAAAGTAAATTTTCGAATATCAAACCGCACATGATCATAAGCGGGAGAGGAGGTGTTCGGCTGCAAGAAGGTGTGAATGTCCACCCATAATTCATGAAAAATGGGTAAAAAAAAAGGTGCGAATGCCTAACAATACATTATCAAAAGCAGGTGTGAATGTCAGATCATAATTTGTAAAAAGCTGATGAGAAAGGGTGAGAATGCCCGACTATACACCATCAAATGCGGGAGCGGAGGTGTTCGGCTCTGAGTAGGTGTGAATGTCCGACCATAATTGCTGAAGAATGTGTTAGAAAAGGTAAGAATGCTGGACCATACATCATCAAAAGCGGGAGAGGTGGTGTTCGGCTGCAAAAAGGTGTGACTGTTCGACTAAAGTTTGTAAAAAGTGGGTAAGACAAGGTGCGAATGCCTGACAATGTATGATCAAAAGCGGGAGCGGAGGTGTTCAGCTGCAAGAAGGTCTACATGTCCATCAATAATTGCTAGAAAACATGAAAGAAACTTTTCGAAAATCAAACCGCACATGATCATAAGTGGGATAGGAGGTGTTCAGCTGCAAGGTGTGAATGTCCACCCATAATTCCTGAAAAATGGGCAAAAAAAAGGTGTGAATGCCCAACCATACATCATCAAAAGCAGGAGTGGAAGTGTTCGGCTACAAGAAGGTGTGAACGTCCAACCAAAATATGTAAAAAGAAGTTAAGAAAAGGTTCGAATATCCAACCAAACATAATCAAAAGCGGGAGCAGAGCTGTTCGACTGCAAGTAGGTGTGAATGTCAGATCATAATTTGCAAAAAGCTGATGAGAAAGGGTGAGAATGCCCGACTATACATCATCAAATGCGGGAGCGGAGTTGTTCGGCTGTGAGTAGGTGTGAATCTCCGACCATAATTGCTGAAAAATGTGTTAGAAAAGGTAAAAATGCCGGTCCATACATCATCAAAAGCGAGAGAGGTTGTGTTCGACTGCAAGTAGGTGTGAATGTCCAGCCATAATTACTCACAAACGGGTAAGAAAAGGTAGTAGCCAGACCATATATGATCAAAACAGGGAGCGGAGGTGGTTCAACTGCAAGAAGGTTTGAATGTCAAACTAAAGTTCAAATATATTAACAAAAGCGGGAGGAGAGGTCTTCGGATGAGAGTGGTTGAAAATTTCCAACCATAATGTATAAAATGCGGTGAAAAAAAAGGTGTGATAGAACACTAAAAGGTGGAGCGGAAGTGTTCGGCTGCAAGAAGGTGTGAATGTCCGACTATATTTGGTGAAAAGCAGGTGAAGCAAGGTCTGAATGCCCAACCTTACATCATCAAAAGCAAGATCAGAGTTGTTTGGCTGCAAGAAGGCCATAGTTTGCCAAAAGCGGGTAAGGTGCGAATGTCCGACTAAATATCAACAAAATTTGGGGCGGAGGTCTTCGGATGCAAGTGGGTGTGAATATCCCACCATACAAGTATGGTGGGTGGAGAGGAAGCTGTGAATAGCCGACCATAGTTTGGAAAAAGCGGGTAAGAAAAGGTTTGAATGCCCGAACATACACCATCAAAAGAGGGAGCGGAGGTGTTCCGCTGTACGAAGGTGTGAATGTCCAACCATACTTGGTAAAAAGCGGGTAAGAAAAGGTTAATATACCCGACTGTACACAATCAATAGCGGGAGCGGATGTGTTCGGCTACAAGAAGGTGTGACAGTCCGACCATGGTTTGTAAAAAGCTGGTAAGAAAAGGTGCGAATATCCGACAATGTATGATCAAAAGAGAGAGCGGAGGTTTTCGGATACACGAAAGTTTGAATGTCCTACCATAGTTTGTAAATAGCGGGTAAGAAAAGGTTCAAATGCCCGACTATACACCATAAAAAGCGGGAGCGGAGGTGTTCCGCTGTAAGACGGTGTGAATGTCCGACCATAGTTGGTAAAAAGCGGGTAAGAAAAGGTTAAAATACCCGACTGTACAAAATCAATAGCGGGAGCGGAGTTGTTCGGCTACAAGAAGGTGTGAAAGTACGACCATGGTTTGTAAAAAGCAGTTAAGAAAAGGTTCGAATATCCAACCAAACATAATCAAAAGCGGGAGCAGAGCTGTTCGACTGCAAGTAGGTGTGAATGTCCAGCCATAATTACTCACAAACGGGGGAAGAAAAGGTAGTATTGCCAGACCATACATGATCAAAACAGGGAGCGGAGGTTCAGCTGCAAAGTGTGAATCTCTGACTATAGTTTGTAAAAAGCGGGTAAGACAAGGTGCGAATGCCCGACAATGTATGATCAAAAGAGAGAGCGGAGGTGTTCGGCTGCAAGGTCTGAATGTCCAACCATAATTTGTAAAAACCGGGTAAGAAAAGGCTCGAAAGCCCAACTATACATCATCAAAAGCGGGAGCGGAGGTGTTCAGCTGCAAGAAGGTGTGAATGTTCGACTAAAGTTTGTAAAAAGCTGGTAAGACAAGGAGCGATGTCCCGACATTGTATGATCAAAAGCGGGAGCGGAGGTGTCCAGCTGTGAGTAGGTGTGAATGTCCGACCACAATTGCTGAAAAATGTGTTAGAAAAGGTAAGAATACTGGGCCATACATCATCAAAAGCGGGAGAGGTGGTGTTCGGCTGCAAGAAGGTGTGAAAGTCCAACAATGGTTTGTAAAAAGCGGGTAAGAAAAGGTTAAAATACCCGACTGTACACAATCAATAGCGGGAGCGGAGGTGTTCGGCTACAAGAAGATGTGAAAGTCCGACCATGGTTTGTAAAAAGCGGGTAAGAAAAGGTGCGAATGTCCGACAATGTATGATCAAAAGAGAGAGCGGAGGTTTTCGGATACAAGAAGGTTTGAATGTCCGACCATAGTTTGTAAAAAGCGGGTAAGAAAAGGTTCGAATGCCCGACTATACACCATCAAAAGCGGGAGCAGAGGTGTTCCGCTGTAAGACGGTGTGAATGTCCGACCATAGTTGGTAAAAAGCGGGTAAGAAAAGGTTAAAATACCCGACTGTACACAATCAATAGCGGGAGCGGAGTTGTTCGGCTACAAGAAGGTGTGAAAGTCCGACCATGGTTTGTAAAAACCGGGAAGAAAAGGCTCGAAAGCCCGACTATACACCATCAAAAAGAAGGTTTGAATGTCCATCAATAATTGCTTTAAAACAAGAAAGTAAATTTTCAAATATCAAACCGCACATGATCATAAGCGGGAGAGGAGGTGTTCGGCTGCAAGAAGGTGTGAATGTCCACCCATAATTCATGAAAAATGGGTAAAAAAAAAGGTGCGAATGCCTAACAATACATTATCAAAAGCAGGTGTGAATGTCAGATCATAATTTGTAAAAAGCTGATGAGAAAGGGTGAGAATGCCCGACTATACACCATCAAATGCGGGAGCGGAGGTGTTCGGCTCTGAGTAGGTGTGAATGTCCGACCATAATTGCTGAAGAATGTGTTAGAAAAGGTAAGAATGCTGGACCATACATCATCAAAAGCGGGAGAGGTGGTGTTCGGCTGCAAAAAAGTGTGACTGTTCGACTAAAGTTTGTAAAAAGTGGGTAAGACAAGGTGCGAATGCCTGACAATGTATGATCAAAAGCGGGAGCGGAGGTGTTCTGCTGCAAGAAGGTCTACATGTCCATCAATAATTGCTAGAAAACATGAAAGAAACTTTTCGAAAATCAAACCGCACATGATCATAAGTGGGATAGGAGGTGTTCAGCTGCAAGGTGTGAATGTCCAACCATAATTCCTGAAAAATGGGCAAAAAAAAGGTGTGAATGCCCAACCATACATCATCAAAAGCAGGAGTGGAAGTGTTCGGCTACAAGAAGGTGTGAACGTCCAACCAAAATATGTAAAAAGAAGTTAAGAAAAGGTTCGAATATCCAACCAAACATAATCAAAAGTGGGAGCAGAGCTGTTCGACTGCAAGTAGGTGTGAATGTCAGATCATAATTTGCAAAAAGCTGATGAGAAAGGGTGAGAATGCCCGACTATACATCATCAAATGCGGGAGCGGAGTTGTTCGGCTGTGAGTAGGTGTGAATCTCCAACCATAATTGCTGAAAAATGTGTTAGAAAAGGTAAAAATGCCGCTCCATACATCATCAAAAGCGAGAGAGGTTGTGTTCGACTGCAAGTAGGTGTGAATGTCCAGCCATAATTACTCACAAACGGGTAAGAAAAGGTAGTAGCCAGACCATATATGATCAAAACAGGGAGCGGAGGTGGTTCAGCTGCAAGAAGGTTTGAATGTCAAACTAAAGTTCAAATATATTAACAAAAGCGGGAGGAGAGGTCTTCGGATGAGAGTGGTTGAAAATTTCCAACCATAATGTATAAAATGCGGTGAAAAAAAAGGTGTGATAGAACACTAAAAGGTGGAGCGGAAGTGTTCGGCTGCAAGAAGGTGTGAATGTCCGACTATATTTGGTGAAAAGCAGGTGAAGCAAGGTCTGAATGCCCAACCTTACATCATCAAAAGCAAGATCAGAGTTGTTTGGCTGCAAGAAGGCCATAGTTTGCCAAAAGCGGGTAAGGTGCGAATGTCCGACTAAATATCAACAAAATTTGGGGCGGAGGTCTTCGGATGCAAGTGGGTGTGAATATCCCACCATACAAGTATGGTGGGTGGAGAGGAAGCTGTGAATAGCCGACCATAGTTTGGAAAAAGCGGGTAAGAAAAGGTTTGAATGCCCGAACATACACCATCAAAAGAGGGAGCGGAGGTGTTCCGCTGTACGAAGGTGTGAATGTCCAACCATACTTGGTAAAAAGCGGGTAAGAAAAGGTTAATATACCCGACTGTACACAATCAATAGCGGGAGCGGATGTGTTCGGCTACAAGAAGGTGTGACAGTCCGACCATGGTTTGTAAAAAGCCGGTAAGAAAAGGTGCGAATGTCCGACAATGTATGATCAAAAGAGAGAGCGGAGGTTTTCGGATACACGAAAGTTTGAATGTCCTACCATAGTTTGTAAATAGCGGGTAAGAAAAGGTTCAAATGCCCGACTATACACCATAAAAAGCGGGAGCGGAGGTGTTCCGCTGTAAGACGGTGTGAATGTCCGACCATAGTTGGTAAAAAGCGGGTAAGAAAAGGTTAAAATACCCGACTGTACAAAATCAATAGCGAGAGCGGAGTTGTTCGGCTACAAGACGGTGTGAAAGTACGACCATGGTTTGTAAAAAGCAGTTAAGAAAAGGTTCGAATATCCAACCAAACATAATCAAAAGCGGGAGCAGATCTGTTCGACTGCAAGTAGGTTTGAATGTCCAGCCATAATTAATCACAAACGGGGGAAGAAAAGGTAGTATTGCCAGACCATACATGATCAAAACAGGGAGCGGAGGTTCAGCTGCAAGGTGTGAATGTCTGACTATAGTTTGTCAAAAGCGGGTAAGACAAGGTGCGAATGCCCGACAATGTATGATCAAAAGAGAGAGCGGAGGTGTTCGGCTGCAAGGTCTGAATGTCCAACCATAATTTGTAAAAACCGGGTAAGAAAAGGCTCGAAAGCCCGACTATACATCATCAAAAGCGGGAGCGGAGGTGTTCAGCTGCAAGAAGGTGTGAATGTTCGACTAAAGTTTGTAAAAAGCTGGTAAGACAAGGAGCGATGTCCCGACATTGTATGATCAAAAGCGGGAGCGGAGGTGTCCAGCTGTGAGTAGGTGTGAATGTCCGACCATAATTGCTGAAAAATGTGTTAGAAAAGGTAAGAATACTGGACCATACATCATCAAAAGCGGGAGAGGTGGTGTTCGGCTGCAAGAAGGTGTGAAAGTCCAACAATGGTTTGTAAAAAGCGGGTAATAAAAGGTTCGAATGCCCGAATATACATCATCAAAAGCGGAAGCGGAGGTGTTCGGATGCAAGAAGGTGTGAACGTCCGACCAAAGTTTGTAAAAAGCAGTGAAAAGCGAGAAAAAGCTTTTCGTGAGTTTTGCATGATTTGGGATTTTGCTTATGAAATGCATTACTTCACTCAAACTATGTTAAAACTGATTTGTCCTTCATATTTACCATGTCTAGAAAGATTTAAACAAAAAAACAACGTTGTACTTTGCAGTAAAAGAAAGAGCAAATCTAAAGTTTCAGGAATCCGAGTATAAGCCTGCTTTCATGAGTTCTGCACGATTTCGGATTTTGCTATAAAATGAATTGCTTTGCTCAAACCAAGTTAAAACTGCTTTGTCCTTCCATATTCATCAATGTCTAGATCGACTTCAACAAAGAAAAACATTGGAGTTTGCAGTAGAAGAAGTTGAAATCCATCTACACATTGATAAATACGAAGGACAAAGCAGTTCCCACTTGCCCATAAGAAAATAAGCTTATTCTCGGATTCCTGATCCTTCAGTTTTGCTCTTTCTTCTACTGCAAAATACAATGTTGTTCTTTGTTGAAGTCGATCTAGACATTGATAAATATGAATGAAAAAGCAGTTTTAACTTGGTTTGAGTGAATGAATTCATTTTATACATAAAATCCGAAATCGTGCAGAACTCATGAAAATAAGCTTATTCTCGGATTCCTAAAACTTTTGATTGGCTCTTTCTTTTACTGCAAAGTACAACGTTGTTTTTTTGTTTAAATCTATCGAGATATTGATAAATATGAAGGTAAAAGCCGTTTTAACATTGTTTGAGTGAAGGAATTGATTTTATAGATAAAATCCCAAATCATGCAGAACTCCTCAAAAGGGGCGTATGGCTTAATCACAAGTGTGGCTCTTTCTCATTCAGGGTAGTATGAGGAAGTTTATGCTTGAAATATATGTAGAAATGGGTACATATGAATGACAAAGCAGTGTTAACTTAGTTTGCGTGAAGGAATTCATTTTATACATAAAATCCGAAATCGTGCAGAACTATCTAGACATTGATAAATACCAGTCGAAACTCTGCTGCCGCTTTTGATAATTTATGGTTGGGCATTCTTACCTTTTCTTACCCGCTTTTTACAAATTATGATCTTACATTCACACCTACTTGCAGTCGAACACCTTCTCATCCACTTATGATCATGTGCGGTTGGGCTTTCGCACCTTTTCTTACCCATTTTTCAGTAATTATGGGTGGACATTCAGACCTTCTTGCAGCCGAAAACCTCCACTCCTCTTTTGATCATACATTGTCGGGAATTCACACCTTGTCTTACCCGCTTTTTACAAACTTTAGTCGGACATTCAAACCTTCTTGCAGCTGAACCACCTCCGCTCCCTGTTTTGATCATATATGGTCTGGCAATAGTACCCTTTCTTACCCGTTTGAGAGTAATTATGGCTGGACATTCACACCTACTTGCAGCCGAACACAACCTCTCCCGCTTTTGGTGATATATGGTCCGGCATTCTTACCTTTTCTAACACATTTTTCAGCAATTATGGTTGTAGAATCACACCTACTCACAGCCGAACAACTCCGCTCCCACATTTGATAGTGTACAGTCGGGCATTCTCACCCTTTCTCAACAGCTTTTTGCAAATTATGATCTGATATTCACACCTACTTGCAGTCGAACAGCTCTGCTCCCGCTTTTGATTATGTTTGGTTGGATATTCGAACATTTTCTTAACTGCTTTTTACAAACTTTGGTCGGACGTTCACACCGTCTTGCAGCCGAACACCTCCGCTTCCGCTTTTGATGGTATATAGTCGGGCATTCGAGCCTTTTCTTACCCGCCTATTACTTACTATGGTTGGACATTCAAACCTTCTTGTAGCCGAACACATCCGCTCCTGCTTTTGATGATGTATTATTTGGCATTTGCACCTTTTCTTACCCATTTTTCATTAATTTTTGGTCGGATATACAGACCTTCTTGCACCTGAACACCTCTGCTCCCGCTTTTGATGGTGTATAGTCGGGCTTTCGAGCCTTTTCTTCCCCGATTTTTACAAATTGTGGTTGGACATTCAGACCTTGCAGCCGAAAACCTCCGCTCCCTCTTTTGATCATACATTGTCGGGCATTCGCCCCTTGTCTTACACGGTTTTTACAAACTTTAGTCAGACATTCACACCTTGCAGCTGAACCACCTCCATTCCCTGTTTTGATCATGTGTGGTCTGGAAATACTACCTTTTCTTCCCCCGTTTGTGAGTGATTATGGCTGGACATTCACACCTACTTGCAGCCGAAAAACCACCTCTCCCGCTTTTGATGATGTATTGTCCGGCATTCTAGTCTTTTCTATCACATTTTTCAGCAATTATGATCTGACATTCACACCTACTTGCAGTCGAACAGCTCTGCTCCCGCTTTTGATTATGTTCGGTTGGATATTCAAACCTTTTCTTAACTGCTTTTTACAAACTTTGGTCGGACGTTCACACCTTCTTGCAGCCGAACACCTCCGCTTCCGCTTTTGATGGTATATATTCGGGTATTCGAACCTTTTCTTACCCGCTTTTTACAAACCATGGTTGGACTTTCATACCTTCTTGTAGCTGAACAACTCCACTCCTGCTTTTGATGATTTATGGTTGGACATTCGCATCTTTTCCTACCCATTTTTCAGTAATTATGGGTGGATATTCACATCTTCTTGCAGCTGAACACCTCCTCTCCCGCTAATGATCATGTAAGGTTTGATATTCGAAAATTTTCTTTCATGTTTTAAAGCAATTATTAATGGACATTCACACCTACTTGCAGCCGAACACAACCTCTCTCGCTTTTGATGATGTATGGACCGGCATTCTTACCTTTTCTAACACATTTTTCAGCAATTATGGTCGGAGATTCACACCTACTCACAGCCGAACAACTCCGCTCCCGCATTTGATGGTGTATAGTCGGGCATTCTCACCCTTTCTCATCAGCTTTTTGCAAATTATGATCTGATATTCACACCTACTTGCAGTCGAACAGCTCTGCTCCCGCTTTTGATTATGTTTGGTTAGATATTCGAACCTTTTCTTAACTGATTTTTACAAACTTTGGTCGGACGTTCACAATATCTTGCAGCCGAACACCTCCGCTTCCGCTTTTGATGGTGTATAGTCGGGCATTCGAGCCTTTTCTTACACACCTATTACTTACTATGGTTGGACATTCAAACCTTCTTGTAGCCGAACACATCCGCTCCTGCTTTTGATGATGTATGGTTTGGCATTCGCACCTTTTCTTACCCATTTTTCAGTAATTATTGGTCGGACATTCAGACCTGCTTGCACCTGAACACCTCTGCTCCCGCTTTTGATGGTGTATAGTCGGGCTTTCGAGCCTTTTCTTCCCCGATTTTTACAAATTATGGTTGGACATTCAGACCTTGCAGCCGAAAACCTCCGCTCCCTCTTTTGATCATACATTGTCGGGCATTCGCCCCTTGTCTTACACGGTTTTTACAAACTTTAGTCAGACATTCACACCTTGCAGCTGAACCACCTCCATTCCCTGTTTTGATCATGTGTGGTCTGGAAATACTACCTTTTCTTCTCCCGATTGTGAGTAATTATGGCTGGACATTCACACCTACTTGCAGCCGAAAAACCACCTCTCCCGCTTTTGATGATGTATTGTCCGGCATTCTAGTCTTTTCTATCACATTTTTCAGCAATTATGATCTGACATTCACACCTACTTGCAGTCGAACAGCTCTGCTCCCGCTTTTGATTATGTTCGGTTGGATATTCAAACCTTTTCTTAACTGCTTTTTACAATATTTGGTCGGACGTTCACACCTTCTTGCAGCCGAACACCCCCACTTCCGCTTTTGATGGTATATATTCGGGTATTCGAACCTTCTCTTACCCGCTTTTTACAAACCATGGTTGGACTTTCATACCTTCTTGTAGCTGAACAACTCCACTCCTGCTTTTGATGATTTATGGTTGGACATTCGCATCTTTTCCTACCCATTTTTCAGTAATTATGGGTGGATATTCACATCTTCTTGCAGCTGAACACCTCCTCTCCCGCTAATGATCATGTAAGGTTTGATATTCGAAAATTTTCTTTCATGTTTTAAAGCAATTATTAATGGACATTCACACCTACTTGCAGCCGAACACCACCTCTCCCGCTTTTGATGATGTATGGACCGGCATTCTTACCTTTTCTAACACATTTTTCAGCAATTATGGTTGGAGAATCACACCTACTCACAGCCGAACAACTCCGCTACCGCATTTGATGGTGTATAGTCGGGATTTCTCACCCTTTGTCATCAGCTTTTTGCAAATTATTCTCTGACATTCACACCTACTTGCAGTCGAACAGCTCTGCTCCCGCTTTTGATTATGTTTGGTTAGATATTCGAACCTTTTCTTAACTGCTTTTTTACAAACTTTGGTTGGACGTTCACACCTTCTTGCAGCCGAACACCTCCGCTCCCTCTTTTGTTGGTGTATGTTCGGGCATTCGAACCTTTTCTTACCCACTTTTTACAAACCAGGGTCGGACTTTCACACCTTTTAGTAGCCGAACAACTCCGCTCCCGCTATTGATTGTGTACAGTCGGGTATTTTAACCTTTTCTTACCCGCTTTTTACCAACTATGGTCGGACATTCACACCTTCGTACAGCGGAACACCTCCGCTCCCTCTTTTGATGGTGTATGTTCGGGTATTCAAACCTTTTCTTACCCGCTTTTTCCAAACTATGGTCGGCTATTCACAGCTTCCTCTCCACCATACTTGTATGGTTGGATATTCACACCCACTTGCATCCGAAGACCTCTGCCCCAAATTTTGTTGATATTTAGTCGGACATTCGCACCTTACCTGCTTTTGGCAAACTATGGCCTTCTTGCAGCCAAACACCTCTGATCTCGCTTTTGATGATGTAAGGTTGGGCATTCAGACCTTGCTTCACCTGCTTTTCACCAAATATAGTCGGATATTCACACCTTCTTGCAGCCGAACACTTCCGCTCCACCTTTTAGTGTTCTATCACACCTTTTTTTCACCGCATTTTATACATTATGGTTGGAAATTTTCAACCACTCTCATCCGAAGACCTCTCCTCCCGCTTTCTTTAATATATTTGAACTTTAGTCGGACATTCAAACCTTCTTGCAGCTGAACCACCTCCGCTCCCTGTTTTGATCATATATGGTCTGGCAATACTACCTTTTCTTACCCGTTTGTGAGTAATTATGGCTGGACATTCACACCTACTTGCAGCCGAACACAACCTCTCTCGCTTTTGATGATGTATGGACCGGCATTTTTACCTATTCTAACACATTTTTCAGCAATTATGGTCGGAGATTCACACCTACTCACAGCCGAACAACTCCGCTCCCGCATTTGATGATGTATAGTCGGGCATTCTCACCCTTTCTCATCAGCTTTTTGAAAATTATGATCTGACATTCACACCTACTTCCAGTCGAACAGCTCTGCTCCCGCTTTTGATTATGTTTGGTTAGATATTCGAACCTTTTCTTAACTGCTTTTTACAAACTTTGGTCGGACGTTCACAATATCTTGCAGCCGAACACCTCCGCTTCCGCTTTTGATGGTGTATATTCGGGCATACGAACCTTTTCTTACCCGCTTTTTACAAACCAGGGTCGGACTTTCACACCTTTTAGTAGCCGAACAACTCCGCTCCCGCTATTGATTGTGTACAGTCGGGTATTTTAACCTTTTCTTACCCGCTTTTTACCAACTATGGTCGGACATTCACACCTTCGTACAGCGGAACACCTCCGCTCCCTCTTTTGATGGTGTATGTTCGGGTATTCAAACCTTTTCTTACCCGCTTTTTCCAAACTATGGTCGGCTATTCACAGCTTCCTCTCCACCATACTTGTATGGTTGGATATTCACACCCACTTGCATCCGAAGACCTCTGCCCCAAATTTTGTTGATATTTAGTCGGACATTCGCACTTTACCTGCTTTTGGCAAACTATGGCCTTCTTGCAGCCAAACACCTCTGATCTCGCTTTTGATGATGTAAGGTTGGGCATTCAGACCTTGCTTCACCTGCTTTTCACCAAATATAGTCGGATATTCACACCTTCTTGCAGCCGAACACTTCCGCTCCACCTTTTAGTGTTCTATCACACCTTTTTTTCACCGCATTTTATACATTATGGTTGGAAATTTTCAACCACTCTCATCCGAAGACCTCTCCTCCCGCTTTCTTTAATATATTTGAACTTTAGTCGGACATTCAAACCTTCTTGCAGCTGAACCACCTCCGCTCCCTGTTTTGATCATATATGGTCTGGCAATACTACCTTTTCTTACCCGTTTGTGAGTAATTATGGCTGGACATTCACACCTACTTGCAGCCGAACACAACCTCTCTCGCTTTTGATGATGTATGGACCGGCATTTTTACCTATTCTAACACATTTTTCAGCAATTATGGTCGGAGATTCACACCTACTCACAGCCGAACAACTCCGCTCCCGCATTTGATGATGTATAGTCGGGCATTCTCACCCTTTCTCATCAGCTTTTTGAAAATTATGATCTGACATTCACACCTACTTCCAGTCGAACAGCTCTGCTCCCGCTTTTGATTATGTTTGGTTAGATATTCGAACCTTTTCTTAACTGCTTTTTACAAACTTTGGTCGGACGTTCACAATATCTTGCAGCCGAACACCTCCGCTTCCGCTTTTGATGGTGTATATTCGGGCATACGAACCTTTTCTTACCCGCTTTTTACAAACCAAGTTCGGACTTTCACACCTTCTCTTAGCTGAACAACTCCGCTCCCTCTTTTGATTGTGTACAGTTGGGTAATTTAACCTTTTCTTACCCGCTTTTTACCATCTATGGTCGGACATTCACACCGTCTTACAGCGGAACACCTCCGCTCCCTCTTTTGATGATGTATGGTTAGGCATTCGCACCTTCTCTCACCCGCCTTTTACTATGGTCGGCCATTCACAGCTTCCTCTCCACCATACTTGTATGGTGGGATATTCACACCCACTTGCATCCGAAGACCTCCGCTTCCGCTTTTGATGGGAACTGACAACATAAGAAGTCCGGACATACTTTGATAGTATATGAATAAGTGGGTAGCTACTGACAAGCATTAAGCATGTCACACAGCCCAAACATATAACATTTCAGGACACACCACACAGTTAACAACCACAGTGAAGCGTGTCAAAGCCCAAACATGTAACATTCAACAGGACACTTACACAACACATTCAAATCAAACAGTCAGACAACATACAAGAACATATACCCCAGCCGGCATTGCTCCCTGCCTATTTTCGTACAGCACACTATGTGTGCGCACACCTTTATTCACAAACTCTTCAACTTATACTCTTTTACCGAAGTTGCTACAGCTCGATTGGCCGAATACCCTTTGATCCTATTTCGGTGAATTTGACATCTGCCTTACATATAACAGATTAGCGGTTTAGCAGTTTTAATTTAGTTTGAGTGAAGGAATTCATTTTATAGCAAAATCCGAAATCGTGAAGAACTCATGAAAGTAAGCTTATTCTCGGATTCCTGAAACTTTAGATTTGCTCTTTCTTTTACTGCAAAGTACAACGTTGTTTTTTTTGTTTAAATCTTTCTAGACATGGTAAATATTAAGGACAAAGCAGTTTTCACATAGTTTGAGTGAAGGAATTCATTTTATAGATAAAATCCCAAGAGTCTGATGGGAAAAGAGAGTGAATGCGAAGTAGACTTTAACACGGCTATGGGAGCGAGCCGAGTGTGGGCTAACCAGGAGAATTGCTTGAAAGAAATGCGACCCCGAATGAGCGGTCAGAACAAAGCCTCAATACGGGATTCTCGTGGTGTTTTTGTTGCTGCCTTGTCTTTTGCACAGAGTAAAAGACAAGGCAGCCATCGAATAGGGCCCGATTGTTCCTACTTGGTCAGCCGAGGAGCAAGGGGGGGGGGAGCAAGCGTCTCAACCAAGCAAAGCTCACCATGGGGAAGGTGGCTATGCCAACAAGCCTGATGCCCTGCTCCCGCAGTGACGGATAATCGTACTCTGGTTTCTCTTCATAACGTACAAGTCTTTCGCCTTTTACTAAAGATTTCTGTGGAGAGCAGCACTAATGAGTTGTTTCTATTTTTGGCAGGCTTTACCTTTGCGGGTGAAGCCCTTTCTGTCTGTGCAAAAGAAATCTTGTTACTGTGCAGAGTGACTTCTCTGAGTAGAGTCGCCTTACTTGTTGCGACTGTGCCGATGTTCGAAGCTGGAGTGCAAAGTTGTTGCTTGAATGGTGCTTGCTGGAGCGTGCGGGAGTGCAAAGTTATACCATTTAAAAGGGCTGAAGAGTGCTCAGTGCAGCGGGTGGGCGACACTCTGGCCACCTTGAAAACCGAGGTTACATCCACTACCAGGGGCAGCCCAAGTTCTGCCGCAAGTGTGGTGAGCATGGGCACCTGGTTGAGGCTTGTACCAAGGTGTTATGTGGGAAGAGCAGAGAAATTGGGCAAACTTTTGGAGAGTGTCCAAATGGCAGGAAATGTAATCTCTGTGGAGAATTAAATCACCTCTTCAGAGATTGCCCTAAATCTTTTGCCAACAAATTAAAGACGGTAAAGCCACAGTCAAGCCAACAAAGAGAAGGACCAAAGGTGGCAGTTGGTGAACAAAGTGAAGAGGTTGACCCAATAAATTCAAACTTCCCGCCAAAAGCTTGGATTGGAAGTGAGGAGCAAAAAGGGGAGGGGCCTGTAGAGGCCTCACCACTCAGTGTTGAAGTCTGTGAGAATTCACAGGCAGAGGGTGGAGCTACGCTAAATGAGGAGGAAGAGCAGACAGGTGAGTCTAGTGAAGATACTCACCTCCCCGAAGGTCAACAGAAGGTCAATTTGTTGATAGGCATTCATTTATTTCTTCACTTCTGATGAAGTTTCAACAATAAACAACAAACTTTGTATTATTAGAAAGAACCAGAATCATTCTTCAGGAATCCGAAAATAAGCTCTATTTTATGAGTTATGCACGAATTCGGATTCTCCTATAAAACGAATTCATTAACTCAAACCAAGTTAAGACTGCTTTGTCCTTCATATTTATTCATGTCTAATCAAGTTTCAACGATAAACAACGTTGTACTTTGTAGAATGAGAAAGAACTTCTTCAGCAATAAGCATCTCTCGACATATGATGAAGTACAGATTTTGCTATAAAATTAATTCCTTCTATCAGCCTGACTTAAAACTGTTTGTCCTCCTTATTTATCCACTTCAAATCAAGTTTCAACAAATAAAAAAAAGTTGTAGTTTGAGAAAGTACAACTTAATCTTCAGCAATCAGTATAAAAAGAGGTGCAAATGCCAACCATACATACCTACAAGGTGGAGCGGAAGTATTCAGCTGCAAGTAGGTGTGAATGTTCGACTATAATTTGTAAAAAGCGGGTAAGAAAAGGTTCGAATGCCCGACTATATATTAACAAAAGCGGGAGGAGAGGTCTTCGGATGAGAGTGGGTGAGAATTTCCAACCATAATCTATAAAATACGGTGAAAAAAAATGTGAATGCCTCATAGAACACTAAAAGCGGAAGTGTTCGGCTGCAAGAAGGTGTGAATGTCCGACTATATTTGGTGAAAAGCAGGTGAAGCAAGGTCTGAATGCCCAACCTTATATCATCAAAAGCGAGATCAGAGGTGTTTGGCTGCAAGAAGGCCATAGTTTTCCAAAAGCGGGTAAGGTGCGAATGTCCGACTAAATATCAACAAAATTTGGGGCGGAGGTCTTCGGATGCAAGTGGGTGTTCCGCTGTACGAAGGTGTGAATGTCCGACCATACTTGGTAAAAAGCGGGTAAGAAAAGGTTAAAATACCCGACTGTACACAATCAATAGCGGGAGCGGATGTGTTCGGCTACAAGAAGATGTGATAGTCCGACCATGGTTTGTAAAAAGCGGGTAAGAAAAGGTGCGAATGTCCGACAATGTATGATCAAAAGAGAGAGCGGAGGTTTTCGGATACAAGAAGGTTTGAATGTCCCACCATAGTTTGTAAAAAGCGGGTAAGAAAAGGTTCGAATGCCCGACTATACACCATCAAAAGCGGGAATAGAGGTGTTCCGCTGTAAGACGGTGTGAATGTCCGACCATAGTTGGTAAAAAGCGGGTAAGAAAAGGTTAAAATACCCGACTGTACACAATCAATAGCGGGAGCGGAGTTGTTCGGCTACAAGAAGGTGTGAAAGTCCGACCATGGTTTGTAAAAACCGGGAAGAAAAGGCTCGAAAGCCCGACTATACACCATCAAAAAGAAGGTTTGAATGTCCATCAATAATTGCTTTAAAACAAGAAAGTAAATTTTCGAATATCAAACCGCACATGATCATAAGCGGGAGAGGAGGTGTTCGGCTGCAAGAAGGTGTGAATGTCCACCCATAATTCATGAAAAATGGGTAAAAAAAAAGGTGCGAATGCCTAACAATACATTATCAAAAGCAGGTGTGAATGTCAGATCATAATTTGTAAAAAGCTGATGAGAAAGGGTGAGAATGCCCGACTATACACCATCAAATGCGGGAGCGGAGGTGTTCGGCTCTGAGTAGGTGTGAATGTCCGACCATGATTGCTGAAGAATGTGTTAGAAAAGGTAAGAATGCTGGACCATACATCATCAAAAGCGGGAGAGGTGGTGTTCGGCTGCAAAAAGGTGTGACTGTTCGACTAAAGTTTGTAAAAAGTGGGTAAGACAAGGTGCGAATGCCTGACAATGTATGATCAAAAGCGGGAGCGGAGGTGTTCAGCTGCAAGAAGGTCTACATGTCCATCAATAATTGCTAGAAAACATGAAAGAAACTTTTCGTAAATCAAACCGCACATGATCATAAGTGGGATAGGAGGTGTTCAGCTGCAAGGTGTGAATGTCCACCCATAATTCCTGAAAAATGGGCAAAAAAAAGGTGTGAATGCCCAACCATACATCATCAAAAGCAGGAGTGGAAGTGTTCGGCTACAAGAAGGTGTGAACGTCCAACCAAAATATGTAAAAAGAAGTTAAGAAAAGGTTCGAATATCCAACCAAACATAATCAAAAGCGGGAGCAGAGCTGTTCGACTGCAAGTAGGTGTGAATGTCAGATCATAATTTGCAAAAAGCTGATGAGAAAGGGTGAGAAATCCCGACTATACATCATCAAATGCGGGAGCGGAGTTGTTCGGCCGTGAGTAGGTGTGAATCTCCGACCATAATTGCTGAAAAATGTGTTAGAAAAGGTAAAAATGCCGGTCCATACATCATCAAAAGCGAGAGAGGTTGTGTTCGACTGCAAGTAGGTGTGAATGTCCAGCCATAATTACTCACAAACGGGTAAGAAAAGGTAGTAGCCAGACCATATATGATCAAAACAGGGAGCGGAGGTGGTTCAGCTGCAAGAAGGTTTGAATGTCAAACTAAAGTTCAAATATATTAACAAAAGCGGGAGGAGAGGTCTTCGGATGAGAGTGGTTGAAAATTTCCAACCATAATGTATAAAATGCGGTGAAAAAAAAGGTGTGATAGAACACTAAAAGGTGGAGCGGAAGTGTTCGGCTGCAAGAAGGTGTGAATGTCCGACTATATTTGGTGAAAAGCAGGTGAAGCAAGGTCTGAATGCCCAACCTTACATCATCAAAAGCAAGATCAGAGTTGTTTGGCTGCAAGAAGGCCATAGTTTGCCAAAAGCGGGTAAGGTGCGAATGTCCGACTAAATATCAACAAAATTTGGGGCGGAGGTCTTCGGATGCAAGTGGGTGTGAATATCCCACCATACAAGTATGGTGGATGGAGAGGAAGCTGTGAATAGCCGACCATAGTTTGGAAAAAGCGGGTAAGAAAAGGTTTGAATGCCCGAACATACACCATCAAAAGAGGGAGCGGAGGTGTTCCGCTGTACGAAGGTGTGAATGTCCAACCATACTTGGTAAAAAGCGGGTAAGAAAAGGTTAATATACCCGACTGTACACAATCAATAGCGGGAGCGGATGTGTTCGGCTACAAGAAGGTGTGACAGTCCGACCATGGTTTGTAAAAAGCCGGTAAGAAAAGGTGCGAATGTCCGACAATGTATGATCAAAAGAGAGAGCGGAGGTTTTCGGATACACAAAAGTTTGAATGTCCTACCATAGTTTGTAAATAGCGGGTAAGAAAAAGTTCAAATGCCCGACTATACACCATAAAAAGCGGGAGCGGAGGTGTTCCGCTGTAAGACGGTGTGAATGTCCGACCATAGTTGGTAAAAAGCGGGTAAGAAAAGGTTAAAATACCCGACTGTACAAAATCAATAGCGGGAGCGGAGTTGTTCGGCTACAAGAAGGTGTGAAAGTACGACCATGGTTTGTAAAAAGCAGTTAAGAAAAGGTTCGAATATCCAACCAAACATAATCAAAAGCGGGAGCAGAGCTGTTCGACTGCAAGTAGGTGTGAATGTCCAGCCATAATTACTCACAAACGGGGGAAGAAAAGGTAGTATTGCCAGACCATACATGATCAAAACAGGGAGCAGAGGTTCAGCTGCAAGGTGTGAATGTCTGACTATAGTTTGTAAAAAGCGGCTAAGACAAGGTGCGAATGCCCGACAATGTATGATCAAAAGAGAGAGCGGAGGTGTTCGGCTGCAAGGTCTGAATGTCCAACCATAATTTGTAAAAACCGGGTAAGAAAAGGCTCGAAAGCCCGACTATACATCATCAAAAGCGGGAGCGGAGGTGTTCAGCTGCAAGAAGGTGTGAATGTTCGACTAAAGTTTGTAAAAAGCTGGTAAGACAAGGAGCGATGTCCCGACATTGTATGATCAAAAGCGGGAGCGGAGGTGTCCAGCTGTGAGTAGGTGTGAATGTCCGACCATAATTGCTGAAAAATGTGTTAGAAAAGGTAAGAATACTTGGCCATACATCATCAAAAGCGGGAGAGGTGGTGTTCGGCTGCAAGAAGGTGTGAAAGTCCAACAATGGTTTGTAAAAAGCGGGTAAGAAAAGGTTAAAATACCCGACTGTACACAATCAATAGCGGGAGCGGATGTGTTCGGCTACAAGAAGATGTGAAAGTCCGACCATGGTTTGTAAAAAGCGGGTAAGAAAAGGTGCGAATGTCCGACAATGTATGATCAAAAGAGAGAGCGGAGGTTTTCGGATACAAGAAGGTTTGAATGTCCCACCATAGTTTGTAAAAAGCGGGTAAGAAAAGGTTCGAATGCCCGACTATACACCATCAAAAGCGGGAGCAGAGGTGTTCCGCTGTAAGACGGTGTGAATGTCAAACCATAGTTGGTAAAAAGCGGGTAAGAAAAGGTTAAAATACCCGACTGTACACAATCAATAGCGGGAGCGGAGTTGTTCGGCTACAAGAAGGTGTGAAAGTCCGACCATGGTTTGTAAAAACCGGGAAGAAAAGGCTCGAAAGCCCGACTATACACCATCAAAAAGAAGGTTTGAATGTCCATCAATAATTGCTTTAAAACAAGAAAGTAAATTTTCGAATATCAAACCGCACATGATCATAAGCGGGAGAGGAGGTGTTCGGCTGCAAGAAGGTGTGAATGTCCACCCATAATTCATGAAAAATGGGTAAAAAAAAAGGTGCGAATGCCTAACAATACATTATCAAAAGCAGGTGTGAATGTCAGATCATAATTTGTAAAAAGCTGATGAGAAAGGGTGAGAATGCCCGACTATACACCATCAAATGCGGGAGCGGAGGTGTTCGGCTCTGAGTAGGTGTGAATGTCCGACCATGATTGCTGAAGAATGTGTTAGAAAAGGTAAGAATGCTGGACCATACATCATCAAAAGCGGGAGAGGTGGTGTTCGGCTGCAAAAAGGTGTGACTGTTCGACTAAAGTTTGTAAAAAGTGGGTAAGACAAGGTGCGAATGCCTGACAATGTATGATCAAAAGCGGGAGCGGAGGTGTTCAGCTGCAAGAAGGTCTACATGTCCATCAATAATTGCTAGAAAACATGAAAGAAACTTTTCGTAAATCAAACCGCACATGATCATAAGTGGGATAGGAGGTGTTCAGCTGCAAGGTGTGAATGTCCACCCATAATTCCTGAAAAATGGGCAAAAAAAAGGTGTGAATGCCCAACCATACATCATCAAAAGCAGGAGTGGAAGTGTTCGGCTACAAGAAGGTGTGAACGTCCAACCAAAATATGTAAAAAGAAGTTAAGAAAAGGTTCGAATATCCAACCAAACATAATCAAAAGCGGGAGCAGAGCTGTTCGACTGCAAGTAGGTGTGAATGTCAGATCATAATTTGCAAAAAGCTGATGAGAAAGGGTGAGAAATCCCGACTATACATCATCAAATGCGGGAGCGGAGTTGTTCGGCCGTGAGTAGGTGTGAATCTCCGACCATAATTGCTGAAAAATGTGTTAAAAGGTAAAAATGCCGGTCCATACATCATCAAAAGCGAGAGAGGTTGTGTTCGACTGCCAGTAGGTGTGAATGTCCAGCCATAATTACTCACAAACGGGTAAGAAAAGGTAGTAGCCAGACCATATATGATCAAAACAGGGAGCGGAGGTGGTTCAGCTGCAAGAAGGTTTGAATGTCAAACTAAAGTTCAAATATATTAACAAAAGCGGGAGGAGAGGTCTTCGGATGAGAGTGGTTGAAAATTTCCAACCATAATGTATAAAATGCGGTGAAAAAAAAGGTGTGATAGAACACTAAAAGGTGGAGCGGAAGTGTTCGGCTGCAAGAAGGTGTGAATGTCCGACTATATTTGGTGAAAAGCAGGTGAAGCAAGGTCTGAATGCCCAACCTTACATCATCAAAAGCAAGATCAGAGTTGTTTGGCTGCAAGAAGGCCATAGTTTGCCAAAAGCGGGTAAGGTGCGAATGTCCGACTAAATATCAACAAAATTTGGGGCGGAGGTCTTCGGATGCAAGTGGGTGTGAATATCCCACCATACAAGTATGGTGGATGGAGAGGAAGCTGTGAATAGCCGACCATAGTTTGGAAAAAGCGGGTAAGAAAAGGTTTGAATGCCCGAACATACACCATCAAAAGAGGGAGCGGAGGTGTTCCGCTGTACGAAGGTGTGAATGTCCAACCATACTTGGTAAAAAGCGGGTAAGAAAAGGTTAATATACCCGACTGTACACAATCAATAGCGGGAGCGGATGTGTTCGGCTACAAGAAGGTGTGACAGTCCGACCATGGTTTGTAAAAAGCCGGTAAGAAAAGGTGCGAATGTCCGACAATGTATGATCAAAAGAGAGAGCGGAGGTTTTCGGATACACAAAAGTTTGAATGTCCTACCATAGTTTGTAAATAGCGGGTAAGAAAAAGTTCAAATGCCCGACTATACACCATAAAAAGCGGGAGCGGAGGTGTTCCGCTGTAAGACGGTGTGAATGTCCGACCATAGTTGGTAAAAAGCGGGTAAGAAAAGGTTAAAATACCCGACTGTACAAAATCAATAGCGGGAGCGGAGTTGTTCGGCTACAAGAAGGTGTGAAAGTACGACCATGGTTTGTAAAAAGCAGTTAAGAAAAGGTTCGAATATCCAACCAAACATAATCAAAAGCGGGAGCAGAGCTGTTCGACTGCAAGTAGGTGTGAATGTCCAGCCATAATTACTCACAAACGGGGGAAGAAAAGGTAGTATTGCCAGACCATACATGATCAAAACAGGGAGCAGAGGTTCAGCTGCAAGGTGTGAATGTCTGACTATAGTTTGTAAAAAGCGGCTAAGACAAGGTGCGAATGCCCGACAATGTATGATCAAAAGAGAGAGCGGAGGTGTTCGGCTGCAAGGTCTGAATGTCCAACCATAATTTGTAAAAACCGGGTAAGAAAAGGCTCGAAAGCCCGACTATACATCATCAAAAGCGGGAGCGGAGGTGTTCAGCTGCAAGAAGGTGTGAATGTTCGACTAAAGTTTGTAAAAAGCTGGTAAGACAAGGAGCGATGTCCCGACATTGTATGATCAAAAGCGGGAGCGGAGGTGTCCAGCTGTGAGTAGGTGTGAATGTCCGACCATAATTGCTGAAAAATGTGTTAGAAAAGGTAAGAATACTTGGCCATACATCATCAAAAGCGGGAGAGGTGGTGTTCGGCTGCAAGAAGGTGTGAAAGTCCAACAATGGTTTGTAAAAAGCGGGTAAGAAAAGGTTAAAATACCCGACTGTACACAATCAATAGCGGGAGCGGATGTGTTCGGCTACAAGAAGATGTGAAAGTCCGACCATGGTTTGTAAAAAGCGGGTAAGAAAAGGTGCGAATGTCCGACAATGTATGATCAAAAGAGAGAGCGGAGGTTTTCGGATACAAGAAGGTTTGAATGTCCCACCATAGTTTGTAAAAAGCGGGTAAGAAAAGGTTCGAATGCCCGACTATACACCATCAAAAGCGGGAGCAGAGGTGTTCCGCTGTAAGACGGTGTGAATGTCAAACCATAGTTGGTAAAAAGCGGGTAAGAAAAGGTTAAAATACCCGACTGTACACAATCAATAGCGGGAGCGGAGTTGTTCGGCTACAAGAAGGTGTGAAAGTCCGACCATGGTTTGTAAAAACCGGGAAGAAAAGGCTCGAAAGCCCGACTATACACCATCAAAAAGAAGGTTTGAATGTCCATCAATAATTGCTTTAAAACAAGAAAGTAAATTTTCGAATATCAAACCGCACATGATCATAAGCGGGAGAGGAGGTGTTCGGCTGCAAGAAGGTGTGAATGTCCACCCATAATTCATGAAAAATGGGTAAAAAAAAAGGTGCGAATGCCTAACAATACATTATCAAAAGCAGGTGTGAATGTCAGATCATAATTTGTAAAAAGCTGATGAGAAAGGGTGAGAATGCCCGACTATACACCATCAAATGCGGGAGCGGAGGTGTTCGGCTCTGAGTAGGTGTGAATGTCTGACCATAATTGCTGAAGAATGTGTTAGAAAAGGTAAGAAGCTGGACCATACATCATCAAAAGCGGGAGAGGTGGTGTTCGGCTGCAAAAAGGTGTGACTGTTCGACTAAAGTTTGTAAAAAGTGGGTAAGACAAGGTGCGAATGCCTGACAATGTATGATCAAAAGCGGGAGCGGAGGTGTTCTGCTGCAAGAAGGTCTACATGTCCATCAATAATTGCTAGAAAACATGAAAGAAACTTTTCGAAAATCAAACCGCACATGATCATAAGTGGGATAGGAGGTGTTCAGCTGCAAGGTGTGAATGTCCAACCATAATTCCTGAAAAATGGGCAAAAAAAAGGTGTGAATGCCCAACCATACATCATCAAAAGCAGGAGTGGAAGTGTTCGGCTACAAGAAGGTGTGAACGTCCAACCAAAATATGTAAAAAGAAGTTAAGAAAAGGTTCGAATATCCAACCAAACATAATCAAAAGCGGGAGCAGAGCTGTTCGACTGCAAGTAGGTGTGAATGTCAGATCATAATTTGCAAAAAGCTGATGAGAAAGGGTGAGAAATCCCGACTATACATCATCAAATGCGGGAGCGGAGTTGTTCGGCTGTGAGTAGGTGTGAATCTCCGACCATAATTGCTGAAAAATGTGTTAGAAAAGGTAAAAATGCCGGTCCATACATCATCAAAAGCGAGAGAGGTTGTGTTCGACTGCAAGTAGGTGTGAATGTCCAGCCATAATTACTCACAAACGGGTAAGAAAAGGTAGTAGCCAGACCATATATGATCAAAACAGGGAGCGGAGGTGGTTCAGCTGCAAGAAGGTTTGAATGTCAAACTAAAGTTCAAATATATTAACAAAAGCGGGAGGAGAGGTCTTCGGATGAGAGTGGTTGAAAATTTCCAACCATAATGTATAAAATGCGGTGAAAAAAAAGGTGTGATAGAACACTAAAAGGTGGAGCGGAAGTGTTCGGCTGCAAGAAGGTGTGAATGTCCGACTATATTTGGTGAAAAGCAGGTGAAGCAAGGTCTGAATGCCCAACCTTACATCATCAAAAGCAAGATCAGAGTTGTTTGGCTGCAAGAAGGCCATAGTTTGCCAAAAGCGGGTAAGGTGCGAATGTCCGACTAAATATCAACAAAATTTGGGGCGGAGGTCTTCGGATGCAAGTGGGTGTGAATATCCCACCATACAAGTATGGTGGGTGGAGAGGAAGCTGTGAATAGCCGACCATAGTTTGGAAAAAGCGGGTAAGAAAAGGTTTGAATGCCCGAACATACACCATCAAAAGAGGGAGCGGAGGTGTTCCGCTGTACGAAGGTGTGAATGTCCAACCATACTTGGTAAAAAGCGGGTAAGAAAAGGTTAATATACCCGACTGTACACAATCAATAGCGGGAGCGGATGTGTTCGGCTACAAGAAGGTGTGAGAGTCCGACCATGGTTTGTAAAAAGCTGGTAAGAAAAGGTGCGAATGTCCGACAATGTATGATCAAAAGAGAGAGCGGAGGTTTTCGGATACACGAAAGTTTGAATGTCCTACCATAGTTTGTAAATAGCGGGTAAGAAAAGGTTCAAATGCCCAACTATACACCATAAAAAGCGGGAGCGGAGGTGTTCCGCTGTAAGACGGTGTGAATGTCCGACCATAGTCGGTAAAAAGCGGGTAAGAAAAGGTTAAAATACCTGACTGTACAAAATCAATAGCGGGAGCGGAGTTGTTCGGCTACAAGAAGGTGTGAAAGTACGACCATGGTTTGTAAAAAGCAGTTAAGAAAAGGTTCGAATATCCAACCAAACATAATCAAAAGCGGGAGCAGAGCTGTTCGACTGCAAGTAGGTGTGAATGTCCAGCCATAATTACTCACAAACGGGGGAAGAAAAGGTAGTATTGCCAGACCATACATGATCAAAACAGGGAGCGGAGGTTCAGCTGCAAGGTGTGAATGTCTGACTATAGTTTGTAAAAAGCGGGTAAGACAAGGTGCGAATGCCCGACAATGTATGATCAAAAGAGAGAGCGGAGGTGTTTGGCTGCAAGGTCTGAATGTCCAACCATAATTTGTAAAAACCGGGTAAGAAAAGGCTCGAAAGCCCGACTATACATCATCAAAAGCGGGAGCGGAGGTGTTCAGCTGCAAGAAGGTGTGAATGTTCGACTAAAGTTTGTAAAAAGCTGGTAAGACAAGGAGCGATGTCCCGACATTGTATGATCAAAAGCGGGAGCGGAGTTGTCCAGCTGTGAGTAGGTGTGAATGTCCGACCATAATTGCTGAAAAATGTGTTAGAAAAGGTAAGAATACTGGGCCATACATCATCAAAAGCGGGAGAGGTGGTGTTCGGCTGCAAGAAGGTGTGAAAGTCCAACAATGGTTTGTAAAAAGCGGGTAAGAAAAGGTTAAAATACCCGACTGTACACAATCAATAGCGGGAGCGGATGTGTTCGGCTACAAGAAGATGTGAAAGTCCGACCATGGTTTGTAAAAAGCGGGTAAGAAAAGGTGCGAATGTCCGACAATGTATGATCAAAAGAGAGAGCGGAGGTTTTCGGATACAAGAAGGTTTGAATGTCCCACCATAGTTTGTAAAAAGCGGGTAAGAAAAGGTTAGAATGCCCGACTATACACCATCAAAAGCGGGAGCAGAGGTGTTCCGCTGTAAGACGGTGTGAATGTCCGACCATAGTTGGTAAAAAGCAGGTAAGAAAAGGTTAAAATACCCGACTGTACACAATCAATAGCGGGAGCGGAGTTGTTCGGCTACAAGAAGGTGTGAAAGTCCGACCATGGTTTGTAAAAACCGGGAAGAAAAGGCTCGAAAGCCCGACTATACACCATCAAAAAGAAGGTTTGAATGTCCATCAATAATTGCTTTAAAACAAGAAAGTAAATTTTCGAATATCAAACCGCACATGATCATAAGCGGTAGAGGAGGTGTTCGGCTGCAAGAAGGTGTGAATGTCCACCCATAATTCATGAAAAATGGGTAAAAAAAAAGGTGCGAATGCCTAACAATACATTATCAAAAGCAGGTGTGAATGTCAGATCATAATTTGTAAAAAGCTGATGAGAAAGGGTGAGAATGCCCGACTATACACCATCAAATGCGGGAGCGGAGGTGTTCGGCTCTGAGTAGGTGTGAATGTCCGACCATAATTGCTGAAGAATGTGTTAGAAAAGGTAAGAATGCTGGACCATACATCATCAAAAGCGGGAGAGGTGGTGTTCGGCTGCAAAAAGGTGTGACTGTTCGACTAAAGTTTGTAAAAAGTGGGTAAGACAAGGTGCGAATGCCTGACAATGTATGATCAAAAGCGGGAGCGGAGGTGTTCTGCTGCAAGAAGGTCTACATGTCCATCAATAATTGCTAGAAAACATGAAAGAAACTTTTCGAAAATCAAACCGCACATGATCATAAGTGGGATAGGAGGTGTTCAGCTGCAAGGTGTGAATGTCCACCCATAATTCCTGAAAAATGGGCAAAAAAAAGGTGTGAATGCCCAACCATACATCATCAAAAGCAGGAGTGGAAGTGTTCGGCTACAAGAAGGTGTGAACGTCCAACCAAAATATGTAAAAAGAAGTTAAGAAAAGGTTCGAATATCCAACCAAACATAATCAAAAGCGGGAGCAGAGCTGTTCGACTGCAAGTAGGTGTGAATGTCAGATCATAATTTGCAAAAAGCTGATGAGAAAGGGTGAGAATGCCCGACTATACATCATCAAAAGCGGGAGCGGAGTTGTTCGGCTGTGAGTAGGTGTGAATCTCCGACCATAATTGCTGAAAAATGTGTTAGAAAAGGTAAAAATGCCGGTCCATACATCATCAAAAGCGAGAGAGGTTGTGTTCGACTGCAAGTAGGTGTGAATGTCCAGCCATAATTACTCACAAACGGGTAAGAAAAGGTAGTAGCCAGACCATATATGATCAAAACAGGGAGCGGAGGTGGTTCAGCTGCAAGAAGGTTTGAATGTCAAACTAAAGTTCAAATATATTAACAAAAGCGGGAGGAGAGGTCTTCGGATGAGAGTGGTTGAAAATTTCCAACCATAATGTATAAAATGCGGTGAAAAAAAAGGTGTGATAGAACACTAAAAGGTGGAGCGGAAGTGTTCGGCTGCAAGAAGGTGTGAATGTCCGACTATATTTGGTGAAAAGCAGGTGAAGCAAGGTCTGAATGCCCAACCTTACATCATCAAAAGCAAGATCAGAGTTGTTTGGCTGCAAGAAGGCCATAGTTTGCCAAAAGCGGGTAAGGTGCGAATGTCCGACTAAATATCAACAAAATTTGGGGCGGAGGTCTTCGGATGCAAGTGGGTGTGAATATCCCACCATACAAGTATGGTGGGTGGAGAGGAAGCTGTGAATAGCCGACCATAGTTTGGAAAAAGCGGGTAAGAAAAGGTTTGAATGCCCGAACATACACCATCAAAAGAGGGAGCGGAGGTGTTCCGCTGTACGAAGGTGTGAATGTCCAACCATACTTGGTAAAAAGCGGGTAAGAAAAGGTTAATATACCCGACTGTACACAATCAATAGCGGGAGCGGATGTGTTCGGCTACAAGAAGGTGTGACAGTCCGACCATGGTTTGTAAAAAGCCGGTAAGAAAAGGTGCGAATGTCCGACAATGTATGATCAAAAGAGAGAGCGGAGGTTTTCGGATACACGAAAGTTTGAATGTCCTACCATAGTTTGTAAATAGCGGGTAAGAAAAGGTTCAAATGCCCGACTATACACCATAAAAAGCGGGAGCGGAGGTGTTCCGCTGTAAGACGGTGTGAATGTCCGACCATAGTTGGTAAAAAGCGGGTAAGAAAAGGTTAAAATACCCGACTGTACAAAATCAATAGCGAGAGCGGAGTTGTTCGGCTACAAGACGGTGTGAAAGTACGACCATGGTTTGTAAAAAGCAGTTAAGAAAAGGTTCGAATATCCAACCAAACATAATCAAAAGCGGGAGCAGATCTGTTCGACTGCAAGTAGGTTTGAATGTCCAGCCATAATTAATCACAAACGGGGGAAGAAAAGGTAGTATTGCCAGACCATACATGATCAAAACAGGGAGCGGAGGTTCAGCTGCAAGGTGTGAATGTCTGACTATAGTTTGTAAAAAGCGGGTAAGACAAGGTGCGAATGCCCGACAATGTATGATCAAAAGAGAGAGCGGAGGTGTTCGGCTGCAAGGTCTGAATGTCCAACCATAATTTGTAAAAACCGGGTAAGAAAAGGCTCGAAAGCCCGACTATACATCATCAAAAGCGGGAGCGGAGGTGTTCAGCTGCAAGAAGGTGTGAATGTTCGACTAAAGTTTGTAAAAAGCTGGTAAGACAAGGAGCGATGTCCCGACATTGTATGATCAAAAGCGGGAGCGGAGGTGTCCAGCTGTGAGTAGGTGTGAATGTCCGACCATAATTGCTGAAAAATGTGTTAGAAAAGGTAAGAATACTGGACCATACATCATCAAAAGCGGGAGAGGTGGTGTTCGGCTGCAAGAAGGTGTGAAAGTCCAACAATGGTTTGTAAAAAGCGGGTAATAAAAGGTTCGAATGCCCGAATATACATCATCAAAAGCGGAAGCGGAGGTGTTCGGATGCAAGAAGGTGTGAACGTCCGACCAAAGTTTGTAAAAAGCAGTGAAAAGCGAGAAAAAGCTTTTCGTGAGTTTTGCATGATTTGGGATTTTGCTTATAAAATGCATTACTTCACTCAAACTATGTTAAAACTGATTTGTCCTTCATATTTACCATGTCTAGAAAGATTTAAACAAAAAAACAACGTTGTACTTTGCAGTAAAAGAAAGAGCAAATCTAAAGTTTCAGGAATCCGAGTATAAGCCTGCTTTCATGAGTTCTGCACGATTTCGGATTTTGCTATAAAATGAATTGCTTTGCTCAAACCAAGTTAAAACTGCTTTGTCCTTCCATATTCATCAATGTCTAGATCGACTTCAACAAAGAAAAACATTGGACTTTGCAGTAGAAGAAGTTGAAATCCATCTACACATTGATAAATACGAAGGACAAAGCAGTTCCCACTTGCCCATAAGAAAATAAGCTTATTCTCGGATTCCTGATCCTTCAGTTTTGCTCTTTCTTCTACTGCAAAATACAATGTTGTTCTTTGTTGAAGTCGATCTAGACATTGATAAATATGAATGAAAAAGCAGTTTTAACTTGGTTTGAGTGAATGAATTCATTTTATACATAAAATCCGAAATCGTGCAGAACTCATGAAAATAAGCTTATTCTCGGATTCCTAAAACTTTTGATTGGCTCTTTCTTTTACTGCAAAGTACAACGTTGTTTTTTTGTTTAAATCTATCGAGACATTGATAAATATGAAGGTAAAAGCCGTTTTAACATAGTTTGAGTGAAGGAATTGATTTTATAGATAAAATCCCAAATCATGCAGAACTCCTCAAAAGGGGCGTATGGCTTAATCACAAGTGTGGCTCTTTCTCATTCAGGGTAGTATGAGGAAGTTTATGCTTGAAATATATGTAGAAATGGGTACATATGAAGGACAAAGCAGTGTTAACTTAGTTTGAGTGAAGGAATTAATTTTATACATAAAATCCCAAATCATGCAGAACGTATGAAAAGAAGCTTATTCTCGGATTCCTGATCCTTCAGTTTTGCTCTTTCTTCTACTGCAAAATACAATGTTGTTCTTTGTTGAAGTCGATCTAGACATTAATAAATATGAAGGAAAAAGCAGTTTTAACTTGGTTTGAGTGAATGAATTCATTTTATTCATAAAATCCGAAATCGTGCAGAACTCATGAAAATAAGCTTATTCTCGGATTCCTAAAACTTTTGATTTGCTCTTTCTTTTACTGCAAAGTACAACGTTGTTTTTTTGTTTAAATCTATCGAGACATTGATAAATATGAAGGTAAAAGCCGTTTTAACATAGTTTGAGTGAAGGAATTGATTTTATAGATAAAATCCCAAATCATGCAGAACTCCTCAAAAGGGGCGTATGGCTTAATCACAAGTGTGGCTCTTTCTCATTCAGGGTAGTATGAGGAAGTTTATGCTTGAAATATATGTAGAAATGGGTACATATGAAGGACAAAGCAGTGTTAACTTAGTTTGAGTGAAGGAATTAATTTTATACATAAAATCCCAAATCATGCAGAACGTATGAAAAGAAGCTTATTCTTGGATTCCTGATCCTTCAGTTTTGCTCTTTCTTCTACTGCAAAATACAATGTTGTTCTTTGTTGAAGTCGATCTAGACATTAATAAATATGAAGGAAAAAGCAGTTTTAACTTGGTTTGAGTGAATGAATTCATTTTATTCATAAAATCCGAAATCGTGCAGAACTCATGAAAATAAGCTTATTCTCGGATTCCTAAAACTTTTGATTTGCTCTTTCTTTTATTGCAAAGTACAACGTTGTTTTTTTGTTTAAATCTATCGAGACATTGATAAATATGAAGGTAAAAGCCGTTTTAACATAGTTTGAGTGAAGGAATTAATTTTATAGATAAAATCCCAAACCATGCAGAACTCCTCAAAAGGGGCGTATGGCTTAATCACAAGTGTTGCTCTTTCTCATTCAGGGTAGTATGAGGAAGTTTATGCTTGAAATATATGTAGAAATGGGTACATATGAATGACAAAGCAGTGTTAACTTAGTTTGCGTGAAGGAATTCATTTTATACATAAAATCCGAAATCGTGCAGAACTCATGAAAATAAGCTTATTCTCGGATTCCTAAAACTTTTGATTTGCACTTTCTTTTACTGCAAAGTACAACGTTGCTTTTTGTTGAAATCTATCTAGACATTGATAAATACCAGTCGAAACTCTGCTGCCGCTTTTGATAATTTATGGTTGGGCATTCTTACCTTTTCTTACCCGCTTTTTACAAATTATGATCTTACATTCACACCTACTTGCAGTCGAACACCTTCTCATCCACTTATGATCATGTGCGGTTGGGCTTTCGCACCTTTTCTTACCCATTTTTCAGTAATTATGGGTGGACATTCAGACCTTCTTGCAGCCGAAATCCTCCACTCCTCTTTTGATCATACATTGTCGGGAATTCACACCTTGTCTTACCCGCTTTTTACTAACTTTAGTCGGACATTCAAACCTTCTTGCAGCTGAACCACCTCCGCTCCCTGTTTTGATCATATATGGTCTGGCAATAGTACCCTTTCTTACCCGTTTGTGAGTAATTATGGCTGGACATTCACACCTACTTGCAGCCGAACACAACCTCTCCCGCTTTTGGTGATATATGGTCCGGCATTCTTACCTTTTCTAACACATTTTTCAGCAATTATGGTTGTAGAATCACACCTACTCACAGCCGAACAACTCCGCTCCCACATTTGATAGTGTATAGTCGGGCATTCTCACCCTTTCTCAACAGCTTTTTGCAAATTATGATCTGATATTCACACCTACTTGCAGTCGAACAGCTCTGCTCCCGCTTTTGATGTTTGGTTGGATATTCGAACATTTTCTTAACTGCTTTTTACAAACTTTGGTCGGACGTTCACACCGTCTTGCAGCCGAACACCTCCGCTTCCGCTTTTGATGGTATATAGTCGGGCATTCGAGCCTTTTCTTACCCGCCTATTACTTACTATGGTTGGACATTCAAACCTTCTTGTAGCCGAACACATCCGCTCCTGCTTTTGATGATGTATTATTTGGCATTTGCACCTTTTCTTACCCATTTTTCATTAATTTTTGGTCGGATATTCAGACCTTCTTGCACCTGAACACCTCTGCTCCCGCTTTTGATGGTGTATAGTCGGGCTTTCGAGCCTTTTCTTCCCCGATTTTTACAAATTGTGGTTGGACATTCAGACCTTGCAGCCGAAAACCTCCGCTCCCTCTTTTGATCATACATTGTCGGGCATTCGCCCCTTGTCTTACACGGTTTTTACAAACTTTAGTCAGACATTCACACCTTGCAGCTGAACCACCTCCATTCCCTGTTTTGATCATGTGTGGTCTGGAAATACTACCTTTTCTTCCCCCGTTTGTGAGTGATTATGGCTGGACATTCACACCTACTTGCAGCCGAAAAACCACCTCTCTCGCTTTTGATGATGTATTGTCCGGCATTCTAGTCTTTTCTATCACATTTTTCAGCAATTATGATCTGACATTCACACCTACTTGCAGTCGAACAGCTCTGCTCCCGCTTTTGATTATGTTCGGTTGGATATTCAAACCTTTTCTTAACTGCTTTTTACAAACTTTGGTCGGACGTTCACACCGTCTTGCAGCCGAACACCTCCGCTTCCGCTTTTGATGGTATATATTCGGGTATTCGAACCTTTTCTTACCCGCTTTTTACAAACCATGGTTGGACTTTCATACCTTCTTGTAGCTGAACAACTCCACTCCTGCTTTTGATGATTTATGGTTGGACATTCGCATCTTTTCCTACCCATTTTTCAGTAATTATGGGTGGATATTCACATCTTCTTGCAGCTGAACACCTCCTCTCCCGCTAATGATCATGTAAGGTTTGATATTCGAAAATTTTCTTTCATGTTTTAAAGCAATTATTAATGGACATTCACACCTACTTGCAGCCGAACACAACCTCTCTCGCTTTTGATGATGTATGGACCGGCATTCTTACCTTTTCTAACACATTTTTCAGCAATTATGGTCGGAGATTCACACCTACTCACAGCCGAACAACTCCGCTCCCGCATTTGATGGTGTATAGTCGGGCATTCTCACCCTTTCTCATCAGCTTTTTGCAAATTATGATCTGATATTCACACCTACTTGCAGTCGAACAGCTCTGCTCCCGCTTTTGATTATGTTTGGTTAGATATTCGAACCTTTTCTTAACTGCTTTTTACAAACTTTGGTCGGACGTTCACAATATCTTGCAGCCGAACACCTCCGCTTCCGCTTTTGATGGTGTATAGTCGGGCATTCGAGCCTTTTCTTACCCACCTATTACTTACTATGGTTGGACATTCAAACCTTCTTGTAGCCGAACACATCCGCTCCTGCTTTTGATGATGTATGATTTGGCATTCGCACCTTTTCTTACCCATTTTTCAGTAATTATTGGTCGGACATTCAGACCTGCTTGCACCTGAACACCTCTGCTCCCGCTTTTGATGGTGTATAGTCGGGCTTTCGAGCCTTTTCTTCCCCGATTTTTACAAATTATGGTTGGACATTCAGACCTTGCAGCCGAAAACCTCCGCTCCCTCTTTTGATCATACATTGTCGGGCATTCGCCCCTTGTCTTACACGGTTTTTACAAACTTTAGTCAGACATTCACACCTTGCAGCTGAACCACCTCCATTCCCTGTTTTGATCATGTGTGGTCTGGAAATACTACCTTTTCTTCCCCCGTTTGTGAGTAATTATGGCTGGACATTCACACCTACTTGCAGCCGAAAAACCACCTCTCCCGCTTTTGATGATGTATTGTCCGGCATTCTAGTCTTTTCTATCACATTTTTCAGCAATTATGATCTGACATTCACACCTACTTGCAGTCGAACAGCTCTGCTCCCGCTTTTGATTATGTTCGGTTGGATATTCAAACCTTTTCTTAACTGCTTTTTACAATATTTGGTCGGACGTTCACACCTTCTTGCAGCCGAACACCCCCACTTCCGCTTTTGATGGTATATATTCGGGTATTCGAACCTTCTCTTACCCGCTTTTTACAAACCATGGTTGGACTTTCATACCTTCTTGTAGCTGAACAACTCCACTCCTGCTTTTGATTATTTATGGTTGGACATTCGCATCTTTTCCTACCCATTTTTCAGTAATTATGGGTGGATATTCACATCTTCTTGCAGCTGAACACCTCCTCTCCCGCTAATGATCATGTAAGGTTTGATATTCGAAAATTTTCTTTCATGTTTTAAAGCAATTATTAATGGACATTCACACCTACTTGCAGCCGAACACCACCTCTCCCGCTTTTGATGATGTATGGACCGGCATTCTTACCTTTTCTAACACATTTTTCAGCAATTATGGTTGGAGAATCACACCTACTCACAGCCGAACAACTCCGCTACCGCATTTGATGGTGTATAGTCGGGATTTCTCACCCTTTCTCATCAGCTTTTTGCAAATTATTCTCTGACATTCACACCTACTTGCAGTCGAACAGCTCTGCTCCCGCTTTTGATTATGTTTGGTTAGATATTCGAACCTTTTCTTAACTGCTTTTTTACAAACTTTGGTCGGACGTTCACACCTTCTTGCAGCCGAACACCTCCGCTCCCTCTTTTGTTGGTGTATGTTCGGGCATTCGAACCTTTTCTTACCCGCTTTTTACAAACCAGGGTCGGACTTTCACACCTTTTAGTAGCCGAACAACTCCGCTCCCGCTATTGATTGTGTACAGTCGGGTATTTTAACCTTTTCTTACCCGCTTTTTACCAACTATGGTCGGACATTCACACCTTCGTACAGTGGAACACCTCCGCTCCCTCTTTTGATGGTGTATGTTCGGGTATTCAAACCTTTTCTTACCCGCTTTTTCCAAACTATGGTCGGCTATTCACAGCTTCCTCTCCACCATACTTGTATGGTTGGATATTCACACCCACTTGCATCCGAAGACCTCTGCCCCAAATTTTGTTGATATTTAGTCGGACATTCGCACCTTACCCGCTTTTGGCAAACTATGGCCTTCTTGCAGCCAAACACCTCTGATCTCGCTTTTGATGGTGTAAGGTTGGGCATTCAGACCTTGCTTCACCTGCTTTTCACCAAATATAGTCGGATATTCACACCTTCTTGCAGCCGAACACTTCCGCTCCACCTTTTAGTGTTCTATCACACCTTTTTTTCACCGCATTTTATACATTATGGTTGGAAATTTTCAACCACTCTCATCCGAAGACCTCTCCTCCCGCTTTCTTTAATATATTTGAACTTTAGTCGGACATTCAAACCTTCTTGCAGCTGAACCACCTCCGCTCCCTGTTTTGATCATATATGGTCTGGCAATACTACCTTTTCTTACCCGTTTGTGAGTAATTATGGCTGGACATTCACACCTACTTGCAGCCGAACACAACCTCTCTCGCTTTTGATGATGTATGGACCGGCATTTTTACCTATTCTAACACATTTTTCAGCAATTATGGTCGGAGATTCACACCTACTCACAGCCGAACAACTCCGCTCCCGCATTTGATGATGTATAGTCGGGCATTCTCACCCTTTCTCATCAGCTTTTTGAAAATTATGATCTGACATTCACACCTACTTCCAGTCGAACAGCTCTGCTCCCGCTTTTGATTATGTTTGGTTAGATATTCGAACCTTTTCTTAACTGCTTTTTACAAACTTTGGTTGGACGTTCACAATATCTTGCAGCCGAACACCTCCGCTTCCGCTTTTGATGGTGTATATTCGGGCATACGAACCTTTTCTTACCCGCTTTTTAGAAACCAAGGTCGGACTTTCACACTTTCTCTTAGCTGAACAACTCCGCTCCCTCTTTTGATTGTGTACAGTCGGGTAATTTAACCTTTTCTTACCCGCTTTTTACCATCTATGGTCGGACATTCACACCGTCTTACAGCGGAACACCTCCGCTCCCTCTTTTGATGATGTATGGTTAGGCATTCGCACCTTCTCTCACCCGCCTTTTACTATGGTCGGCCATTCACAGCTTCCTCTCCACCATACTTGTATGGTGGGATATTCACACCCACTTACATCCGAAGACCTCCGCTTCCGCTTTTGATGGGAACTGACAACATAAGAAGTCCGGACATACTTTGATAGTATATGAATAAGTGGGTAGCTACTGACAAGCATTAAGCATGTCACACAGCCCAAACATATAACATTTCAGGACACACCACACAGTTAACAACCACAGTGAAGCGTGTCAAAGCCCAAACATGTAACATTCAACAAGACACTTACACAACACATTCAAATCAAACAGTCAGACAACATACAAGAACATATACCCCAGCCGGCATTGCTCCCTGCCTATTTTCGTACAGCACACTATGTGTGCGCACACCTTTATTCACAAACTCTTCAACTTATACTCTTTTACCGAAGTTGCTACAGCTCGATTGGCCGAATACCCTTTGATCCTATTTCGGTGAATTTGACATCTGCCTTACATATAACAGATTAGCGGTTTAGCAGTTTTAATTTAGTTTGAGTGAAGGAATTCATTTTATAGCAAAATCCGAAATCGTGAAGAACTCATGAAAGTAAGCTTATTCTCGGATTCCTGAAACTTTAGATTTGCTCTTTCTTTTACTGCAAAGTACACGTTGTTTTTTTTGTTTAAATCTTTCTAGACATGGTAAATATTAAGGACAAAGCAGTTTTCACATAGTTTGAGTGAAGGAATTCATTTTATAGATAAAATCCCAAGAGTCTGATGGGAAAAGAGAGTGAATGCGAAGTAGACTTTAACACGGCTATGGGAGCGGGCCGAGTGTGGGCTAACCAGGAGAATTGCTTGAAAGAAATGCGACCCCGAATGAGCGGTCAGAACAAAGCCTCAATACGGGATTCTCGTGGTGTTTTTGTTGCTGCCTTGTCTTTTGCACAGAGTAAAAGACATGGCAGCCATCGAATAGGGCCCGATTGTTCCTACTTGGTCAGCCGAGGAGCAAGGGGGGGGGGAGCAAGTGTCTCAACCAAGCAAAGCTCACCATGGGGAAGGTGGCTATGCCAACAAGCCTGATGCCCTGCTCCCGCAGTGACGGATAATCGTACTCTGGTTTCTCTTCATAACGTACAAGTCTTTCGCCTTTTACTAAAGATTTCTGTGGAGAGCAGCACTAATGAGTTGTTTCTATTTTTGGCAGGCTTTACCTTTGCGGGTGAAGCCCTTTCTGTCTGTGCAAAAGAAATCTTGTTACTGTGCAGAGTGACTTCTCTGAGTAGAGTCGCCTTACTTGTTGCGACTGTGCCGATGTTCGAAGCTGGAGTGCAAAGTTGTTGCTTGAATGGTGCTTGCTGGAGCGTGCGGGAGTGCAAAGTTATACCATTTAAAAGGGCTGAAGAGTGCTCAGTGCAGCGGGTGGGCGACACTCTGGCCACCTTGAAAACCGAGGTTACATCCACTACCAGGGGCAGCCCAAGTTCTGCCGCAAGTGTGGTGAGCATGGGCACCTGGTTGAGGCTTGTACCAAGGTGTTATGTGGGAAGAGCAGAGAAATTGGGCAAACTTTTGGAGAGTGTCCAAATGGCAGGAAATGTAATCTCTGTGGAGAATTAAATCACCTCTTCAGAGATTGCCCTAAATCTTTTGCCAACAAATTAAAGACGGTAAAGCCACAGTCAAGCCAACAAAGAGAAGGACCAAAGGTGGCAGTTGGTGAACAAAGTGAAGAGGTTGACCCAATAAATTCAAACTTCCCGCCAAAAGCTTGGATTGGAAGTGAGGAGCAAAAAGGGGAGGGGCCTGTAGAGGCCTCACCACTCACTGTTGAAGTCTGTGAGAATTCACAGGCAGAGGGTGGAGCTACGCTAAATGAGGAGGAAGAGCAGACAGGTGAGTCTAGTGAAGATACTCACCTCCCCGAAGGTCAACAGAAGGTCGATTTGTTGATAGGCATTCATTTATTTCTTCACTTCTGATGAAGTTTCAACAATAAACAACAAACTTTGTATTATTAGAAAGAACCAGAATCATTCTTCAGGAATCCGAAAATAAGCTCTATTTTATGAGTTATGCACGAATTCGGATTCTCCTATAAAACGAATTCATTAACTCAAACCAAGTTAAGACTGCTTTGTCCTTCATATTTATTCATGTCTAATCAAGTTTCAACGATAAACAACGTTGTACTTTGTAGAATGAGAAAGAACTTCTTCAGCAATAAGCATCTCTCGACATATGACGAAGTACAGATTTTGCTATAAAATTAATTCCTTCTATCAGCCTGACTTAAAACTGTTTGTCCTCCTTATTTATCCACTTCAAATCAAGTTTCAACAAATAAAAAAAAGTTGTAGTTTGAGAAAGTACAACTTAATCTTCAGCAATCAGTATAAAAAGAGGTGCAAATGCCAACCATACATACCTACAAGGTGGAGCGGAAGTATTCAGCTGCAAGTAGGTGTGAATGTTCGACTATAATTTGTAAAAAGCGGGTAAGAAAAGGTTCGAATGCCCGACTATATATTAACAAAAGCGGGAGGAGAGGTCTTCGGATGAGAGTGGGTGAGAATTTCCAACCATAATCTATAAAATACGTTGAAAAAAAATATGTGAATGCCTCATAGAACACTAAAAGCGGAAGTGTTCGGCTGCAAGAAGGTGTGAATGTCCGACTATATTTGGTGAAAAGCAGGTGAAGCAAGGTCTGAATGCCCAACCTTATATCATCAAAAGCGAGATCAGAGGTGTTTGGCTGCAAGAAGGCCATAGTTTTCCAAAAGCGGGTAAGGTGCGAATGTCCGACTAAATATCAACCAAATTTGGGGCGGAGGTCTTCGGATGCAAGTGGGTGTGAATATCCCACCATACAAGTATGGTGGAGAGGAAGCTGTAAATAGCCGACCATAGTTTGGAAAAAGCGGGTAAGAAAAGGTTTGAATGCCCGAACATACACCATCAGAAGAGGGAGCGGAGGTGTTCCGCTGTACGAAGGTGTGAATGTCCGACCATACTTGGTAAAAAGCGGGTAAGAAAAGGTTAAAATACCCGACTGTACACAATCAATAGCGGGAGCGGATGTGTTCGGCTACAAGAAGATGTGAAAGTCCGACCATGGTTTGTAAAAAGCGGGTAAGAAAAGGTGCGAATGTCCGACAATGTATGATCAAAAGAGAGAGCGGAGGTTTTCGGATACAAGAAGGTTTGAATGTCCCACCATAGTTTGTAAAAAGCGGGTAAGAAAAGGTTCGAATGCCCGACTATACACCATCAAAAGCGGGAATAGAGGTGTTCCGCTGTAAGACGGTGTGAATGTCCGACCATAGTTGGTAAAAAGCGGGTAAGAAAAGGTTAAAATACCCGACTGTACACAATCAATAGCGGGAGCGGAGTTGTTCGGCTACAAGAAGGTGTGAAAGTCCGACCATGGTTTGTAAAAACCGGGAAGAAAAGGCTCGAAAGCCCGACTATACACCATCAAAAAGAAGGTTTGAATGTCCATCAATAATTGCTTTAAAACAAGAAAGTAAATTTTCGAATATCAAACCGCACATGATCATAAGCGGGAGAGGAGGTGTTCGGCTGCAAGAAGGTGTGAATGTCCACCCATAATTCATGAAAAATGGGTAAAAAAAAAGGTGCGAATGCCTAACAATACATTATCAAAAGCAGGTGTGAATGTCAGATCATAATTTGTAAAAAGCTGATGAGAAAGGGTGAGAATGCCTGACTATACACCATCAAATGCGGGAGCGGAGGTGTTCGGCTCTGAGTAGGTGTGAATGTCCGACCATAATTGCTGAAGAATGTGTTAGAAAGGTAAGAATGCTGGACCATACATCATCAAAAGCGGGAGAGGTGGTGTTCGGCTGCAAAAAGGTGTGACTGTTCGACTAAAGTTTGTAAAAAGTGGGTAAGACAAGGTGCGAATGCCTGACAATGTATGATCAAAAGCGGGAGCGGAGGTGTTCAGCTGCAAGAAGGTCTACATGTCCATCAATAATTGCTAGAAAACATGAAAGAAACTTTTCGAAAATCAAACCGCACATGATCATAAGTGGGATAGGAGGTGTTCAGCTGCAAGGTGTGAATGTCCACCCATAATTCCTGAAAAATGGGCAAAAAAAAGGTGTGAATGCCCAACCATACATCATCAAAAGCAGGAGTGGAAGTGTTCGGCTACAAGAAGGTGTGAACGTCCAACCAAAATATGTAAAAAGAAGTTAAGAAAAGGTTCGAATATCCAACCAAACATAATCAAAAGCGGGAGCAGAGCTGTTCGACTGCAAGTAGGTGTGAATGTCAGATCATAATTTGCAAAAAGCTGATGAGAAAGGGTGAGAATGCCCGACTATACATCATCAAAAGCAGGAGCGGAGTTGTTCGGCTGTGAGTAGGTGTGAATCTCCGACCATAATTGCTGAAAAATGTGTTAGAAAAGGTAAAAATGCCGGTCCATACATCATCAAAAGCGAGAGAGGTTGTGTTCGACTGCAAGTAGGTGTGAATGTCCAGCCATAATTACTCACAAACGGGTAAGAAAAGGTAGTAGCCAGACCATATATGATCAAAACAGGGAGCGGAGGTGGTTCAGCTGCAAGAAGGTTTGAATGTCAAACTAAAGTTCAAATATATTAACAAAAGCGGGAGGAGAGGTCTTCGGATGAGAGTGGTTGAAAATTTCCAACCATAATGTATAAAATGCGGTGAAAAAAAAGGTGTGATAGAACACTAAAAGGTGGAGCGGAAGTGTTCGGCTGCAAGAAGGTGTGAATGTCCGACTATATTTGGTGAAAAGCAGGTGAAGCAAGGTCTGAATGCCCAACCTTACATCATCAAAAGCAAGATCAGAGTTGTTTGGCTGCAAGAAGGCCATAGTTTGCCAAAAGCGGGTAAGGTGCGAATGTCCGACTAAATATCAACAAAATTTGGGGTGGAGGTCTTCGGATGCAAGTGGGTGTTAATATCCCACCATACAAGTATGGTGGGTGGAGAGGAAGCTGTGAATAGCCGACCATAGTTTGGAAAAAGCGGGTAAGAAAAGGTTTGAATGCCCGAACATACACCATCAAAAGAGGGAGCGGATGTGTTCCGCTGTACGAAGGTGTGAATGTCCAACCATACTTGGTAAAAAGCGGGTAAGAAAAGGTTAATATACCCGACTGTACACAATCAATAGCGGGAGCGGATGTGTTCGGCTACAAGAAGGTGTGACAGTCCGACCATGGTTTGTAAAAAGCCGGTAAGAAAAGGTGCGAATGTGCGACAATGTATGATCAAAAGAGAGAGCGGAGGTTTTCGGATACACGAAAGTTTGAATGTCCTACCATAGTTTGTAAATAGCGGGTAAGAAAAGGTTCAAATGCCCGACTATACACCATAAAAAGCGGGAGCGGAGGTGTTCCGCTGTAAGACGGTGTGAATGTCCGACCATAGTTGGTAAAAAGCGGGTAAGAAAAGGTTAAAATACCCGACTGTACAAAATCAATAGCGAGAGCGGAGTTGTTCGGCTACAAGACGGTGTGAAAGTACGACCATGGTTTGTAAAAAGCAGTTAAGAAAAGGTTCGAATATCCAACCAAACATAATCAAAAGCGGGAGCAGAGCTGTTCGACTGCAAGTAGGTGTGAATGTCCAGCCATAATTACTCACAAACGGGGGAAGAAAAGGTAGTATTGCCAGACCATACATGATCAAAACAGGGAGCGGAGGTTCAGCTGCAAGGTGTGAATGTCTGACTATAGTTTGTAAAAAGCGGGTAAGACAAGGTGCGAATGCCCGACAATGTATGATCAAAAGAGAGAGCGGAGGTGTTCGGCTGCAAGGTCTGAATGTCCAACCATAATTTGTAAAAACCGGGTAAGAAAAGGCTCGAAAGCCCGACTATACATCATCAAAAGCGGGAGCGGAGGTGTTCAGCTGCAAGAAGGTGTGAATGTTCGACTAAAGTTTGTAAAAAGCTGGTAAGACAAGGAGCGATGTCCCGACATTGTATGATCAAAAGCGGGAGCGGAGGTGTCCAGCTGTGAGTAGGTGTGAATGTCCGACCATAATTGCTGAAAAATGTGTTAGAAAAGGTAAGAATACTGGGCCATACATCATCAAAAGCGGGAGAGGTGGTGTTCGGCTGCAAGAAGGTGTGAAAGTCCAACAATGGTTTGTAAAAAGCGGGTAAGAAAAGGTTAAAATACCCGACTGTACACAATCAATAGCGGGAGCGGATGTGTTCGGCTACAAGAAGATGTGAAAGTCCGACCATGGTTTGTAAAAAGCGGGTAAGAAAAGGTGCGAATGTCCGACAATGTATGATCAAAAGAGAGAGCGGAGGTTTTCAGATACAAGAAGGTTTGAATGTCCCACCATAGTTTGTAAAAAGCGGGTAAGAAAAGGTTCGAATGCCCGACTATACACCATCAAAAGCGGGAGCAGAGGTGTTCCGCTGTAAGACGGTGTGAATGTCCGACCATAGTTGGTAAAAAGCGGGTAAGAAAAGGTTAAAATACCCGACTGTACACAATCAATAGCGGGAGCGGAGTTGTTCGGCTACAAGAAGGTGTGAAAGTCCGACCATGGTTTGTAAAAACCGGGAAGAAAAGGCTCGAAAGCCCGACTATACACCATCAAAAAGAAGGTTTGAATGTCCATCAATAATTGCTTTAAAACAAGAAAGTAAATTTTCGAATATCAAACCGCACATGATCATAAGCGGGAGAGGAGGTGTTCGGCTGCAAGAAGGTGTGAATGTCCACCCATAATTCATGAAAAATGGGTAAAAAAAAAGGTGCGAATGCCTAACAATACATTATCAAAAGCAGGTGTGAATGTCAGATCATAATTTGTAAAAAGCTGATGAGAAAGGGTGAGAATGCCCGACTATACACCATCAAATGCGGGAGCGGAGGTGTTCGGCTCTGAGTAGGTGTGAATGTCCGACCATAATTGCTGAAGAATGTGTTAGAAAAGGTAAGAATGCTGGACCATACATCATCAAAAGCGGGAGAGGTGGTGTTCGGCTGCAAAAAGGTGTGACTGTTCGACTAAAGTTTGTAAAAAGTGGGTAAGACAAGGTGCGAATGCCTGACAATGTATGATCAAAAGCGGGAGCGGAGGTGTTCTGCTGCAAGAAGGTCTACATGTCCATCAATAATTGCTAGAAAACATGAAAGAAACTTTTCGAAAATCAAACCGCACATGATCATAAGTGGGATAGGAGCTGTTCAGCTGCAAGGTGTGAATGTCCAACCATAATTCCTGAAAAATGGGCAAAAAAAAGGTGTGAATGCCCAACCATACATCATCAAAAGCAGGAGTGGAAGTGTTCGGCTACAAGAAGGTGTGAACGTCCAACCAAAATATGTAAAAAGAAGTTAAGAAAAGGTTCGAATATCCAACCAAACATAATCAAAAGCGGGAGCAGAGCTGTTCGACTGCAAGTAGGTGTGAATGTCAGATCATAATTTGCAAAAAGCTGATGAGAAAGGGTGAGAATGCCCGACTATACATCATCAAATGCGGGAGCGGAGTTGTTCGGCTGTGAGTAGGTGTGAATCTCCGACCATAATTGCTGAAAAATGTGTTAGAAAAGGTAAAAATGCCGGTCCATACATCATCAAAAGCGAGAGAGGTTGTGTTCGACTGCAAGTAGGTGTGAATGTCCAGCCATAATTACTCACAAACGGGTAAGAAAAGGTAGTAGCCAGATCATATATGATCAAAACAGGGAGCGGAGGTGGTTCAGCTGCAAGAAGGTTTGAATGTCAAACTAAAGTTCAAATATATTAACAAAAGCGGGAGGAGAGGTCTTCGGATGAGAGTGGTTGAAAATTTCCAACCATAATGTATAAAATGCGGTGAAAAAAAAGGTGTGATAGAACACTAAAAGGTGGAGCGGAAGTGTTCGGCTGCAAGAAGGTGTGAATGTCCGACTATATTTGGTGAAAAGCAGGTGAAGCAAGGTCTGAATGCCCAACCTTACATCATCAAAAGCAAGATCAGAGTTGTTTGGCTGCAAGAAGGCCATAGTTTGCCAAAAGCGGGTAAGGTGCGAATGTCCGACTAAATATCAACAAAATTTGGGGCGGAGGTCTTCGGATGCAAGTGGGTGTGAATATCCCACCATACAAGTATGGTGGGTGGAGAGGAAGCTGTGAATAGCCGACCATAGTTTGGAAAAAGCGGGTAAGAAAAGGTTTGAATGCCCGAACATACACCATCAAAAGAGGGAGCGGAGGTGTTCCGCTGTACGAAGGTGTGAATGTCCAACCATACTTGGTAAAAAGCGGGTAAGAAAAGGTTAATATACCCGACTGTACACAATCAATAGCGGGAGCGGATGTCTTCGGCTACAAGAAGGTGTGACAGTCCGACCATGGTTTGTAAAAAGCCGGTAAGAAAAGGTGCGAATGTCCGACAATGTATGATCAAAAGAGAGAGCGGAGGTTTTCGGATACAAGAAGGTTTGAATGTCCCACCATAGTTTGTAAAAAGCGGGTAAGAAAAGGTTCGAATGCCCGACTATACACCATCAAAAGCGGGAGCAGAGGTGTTCCGCTGTAAGACGGTGTGAATGTCCGACCATAGTTGGTAAAAAGCGGGTAAGAAAAGGTTAAAATACCCGACTGTACACAATCAATAGCGGGAGCGGAGTTGTACGGCTACAAGAAGGTGTGAAAGTCCGACCATGGTTTGTAAAAACCGGGAAGAAAAGGCTCGAAAGCCCGACTATACACCATCAAAAAGAAGGTTTGAATGTCCATCAATAATTGCTTTAAAACAAGAAAGTAAATTTTCGAATATCAAACCGCACATGATCATAAGCGGTAGAGGAGGTGTTCGGCTGCAAGAAGGTGTGAATGTCCACCCATAATTCATGAAAAATGGGTAAAAAAAAAGGTGCGAATGCCTAACAATACATTATCAAAAGCAGGTGTGAATGTCAGATCATAATTTGTAAAAAGCTGATGAGAAAGGGTGAGAATGCCCGACTATACACCATCAAATGCGGGAGCGGAGGTGTTCGGCTCTGAGTAGGTGTGAATGTCCGACCATAATTGCTGAAGAATGTGTTAGAAAAGGTAAGAATGCTGGACCATACATCATCAAAAGCGGGAGAGGTGGTGTTCGGCTGCAAAAAGGTGTGACTGTTCGACTAAAGTTTGTAAAAAGTGGGTAAGACAAGGTGCGAATGCCTGACAATGTATCATCAAAAGCGGGAGCGGAGGTGTTCAGCTGCAAGAAGGTCTACATGTCCATCAATAATTGCTAGAAAACATGAAAGAAACTTTTCGAAAATCAAACCGCACATGATCATAAGTGGGATAGGAGGTGTTCAGCTGCAAGGTGTGAATGTCCACCCATAATTCCTGAAAAATGGGCAGAAAAAAGGTGTGAATGCCCAACCATACATCATCAAAAGCAGGAGTGGAAGTGTTCGGCTACAAGAAGGTGTGAACGTCTAACCAAAATATGTAAAAAGAAGTTAAGAAAAGGTTCGAATATCCAACCAAACATAATCAAAAGCGGGAGCAGAGCTGTTCGACTGCAAGTAGGTGTGAATGTCAGATCATAATTTGCAAAAAGCTGATGAGAAAGGGTGAGAATGCCCGACTATACATCATCAAATGCGGGAGCGGAGTTGTTCGGCTGTGAGTAGGTGTGAATCTCCAACCATAATTACTCACAAACGGGTAAGAAAAGGTAGTAGCCAGACCATATATGATCAAAACAGGGAGCGGAGGTGGTTCAGCTGCAAGAAGGTTTGAATGTCAAACTAAAGTTCAAATATATTAACAAAAGCGGGAGGAGAGGTCTTCGGATGAGAGTGGTTGAAAATTTCCAACCATAATGTATAAAATGCGGTGAAAAAAAAGGTGTGATAGAACACTAAAAGGTGGAGCGGAAGTGTTCGGCTGCAAGAAGGTGTGAATGTCCGACTATATTTGGTGAAAAGCAGGTGAAGCAAGGTCTGAATGCCCCACCTTACATCATCAAAAGCAATATCAGAGTTGTTTGGCTGCAAGAAGGCCATAGTTTGCCAAAAGCGGGTAAGGTGCGAATGTCCGACTAAATATCAACAAAATTTGGGGCGGAGGTCTTCGGATGCAAATGGGTGTGAATATCCCACCATACAAGTATGGTGGGTGGAGAGGAAGCTGTGAATAGCCGACCATAGTTTGGAAAAAGCGGGTAAGAAAAGGTTTGAATGCCCGAACATACACCATCAAAAGAGGGAGCGGAGGTGTTCCGCTGTACGAAGGTGTGAATGTCCAACCATACTTGGTAAAAAGCGGGTAAGAAAAGGTTAATATACCCGACTGTACACAATCAATAGCGGGAGCGGATGTGTTCGGCTACAAGAAGGTGTGACAGTCCGACCATGGTTTGTAAAAAGCCGGTAAGAAAAGGTGCGAATGTCCGACAATGTATGATCAAAAGAGAGAGCGGAGGTTTTCGGATACACGAAAGTTTGAATGTCCTACCATAGTTTGTAAATAGCGGGTAAGAAAAGGTTCAAATGCCCGACTATACACCATAAAAAGCGGGAGCGGAGGTGTTCCGCTGTAAGACGGTGTGAATGTCCGACCATAGTTGGTAAAAAGCGGGTAAGAAAAGGTTAAAATACCCGACTGTACAAAATCAATAGCGAGAGCGGAGTTGTTCGGCTACAAGACGGTGTGAAAGTACGACCATGGTTTGTAAAAAGCAGTTAAGAAAAGGTTCGAATATCCAACCAAACATAATCAAAAGCGGGAGCAGATCTGTTCGACTGCAAGTAGGTTTGAATGTCCAGCCATAATTAATCACAAACGGGGGAAGAAAAGGTAGTATTGCCAGACCATACATGATCAAAACAGGGAGCGGAGGTTCAGCTGCAAGGTGTGAATGTCTGACTATAGTTTGTAAAAAGCGGGTAAGACAAGGTGCGAATGCCCGACAATGTATGATCAAAAGAGAGAGCGGAGGTGTTCGGCTGCAAGGTCTGAATGTCCAACCATAATTTGTAAAAACCGGGTAAGAAAAGGCTCGAAAGCCCGACTATACATCATCAAAAGCGGGAGCGGAGGTGTTCAGCTGCAAGAAGGTGTGAATGTTCGACTAAAGTTTGTAAAAAGCTGGTAAGACAAGGAGCGATGTCCCGACATTGTATGATCAAAAGCGGGAGCGGAGGTGTCCAGCTGTGAGTAGGTGTGAATGTCCGACCATAATTGCTGAAAAATGTGTTAGAAAAGGTAAGAATACTGGACCATATATCATCAAAAGCGGGAGAGGTGGTGTTCGGCTGCAAGAAGGTGTGAAAGTCCAACAATGGTTTGTAAAAAGCGGGTAATAAAAGGTTCGAATGCCCGAATATACATCATCAAAAGCGGAAGCGGAGGTGTTCGGATGCAAGAAGGTGTGAACGTCCGACCAAAGTTTGTAAAAAGCAGTGAAAAGCGAGAAAAAGCTTTTCGTGAGTTTTGCATGATTTGGGATTTTGCTTATAAAATGCATTACTTCACTCAAACTATGTTAAAACTGATTTGTCCTTCATATTTACCATGTCTAGAAAGATTTAAACAAAAAAAACAACGTTGTACTTTGCAGTAAAAGAAAGAGCAAATCTAAAGTTTCAGGAATCCGAGTATAAGCCTGCTTTCATGAGTTCTGCACGATTTCGGATTTTGCTATAAAATGAATTGCTTTGCTCAAACCAAGTTAAAACTGCTTTGTCCTTCCATATTCATCAATGTCTAGATCAACTTCAACAAAGAAAAACATTGGACTTTGCAGTAGAAGAAGTTGAAATCCATCTACACATTGATAAATACGAAGGACAAAGCAGTTCCCACTTGCCCATAAGAAAATAAGCTTATTCTCGGATTCCTGATCCTTCAGTTTTGCTCTTTCTTCTACTGCAAAATACAATGTTGTTCTTTGTTGAAGTCGATCTAGACATTGATAAATATGAATGAAAAAGCAGTTTTAACTTGGTTTGAGTGAATGAATTCATTTTATACATAAAATCCGAAATCGTGCAGAACTCATGAAAATAAGCTTATTCTCGGATTCCTAAAACTTTTGATTGGCTCTTTCTTTTACTGCAAAGTACAACGTTGTTTTTTTGTTTAAATCTATCGAGACATTGATAAATATGAAGGTAAAAGCCGTTTTAACATAGTTTGAGTGAAGGAATTGATTTTATAGATAAAATCCCAAATCATGCAGAACTCCTCAAAAGGGGCGTATGGCTTAATCACAAGTGTGGCTCTTTCTCATTCAGGGTAGTATGAGGAAGTTTATGCTTGAAATATATGTAGAAATGGGTACATATGAAGGACAAAGCAGTGTTAACTTAGTTTGAGTGAAGGAATTAATTTTATACATAAAATCCCAAATCATGCAGAACGTATGAAAAGAAGCTTATTCTCGGATTCCTGATCCTTCAGTTTTGCTCTTTCTTCTACTGCAAAATACAATGTTGTTCTTTGTTGAAGTCGATCTAGACATTAATAAATATGAAGGAAAAAGCAGTTTTAACTTGGTTTGAGTGAATGAATTCATTTTATACATAAAATCCGAAATCGTGCAGAACTCATGAAAATAAGCTTATTCTCGGATTCCTAAAACTTTTGATTTGCACTTTCTTTTACTGCAAAGTACAACGTTGTTTTTTGTTGAAATCTATCTAGACATTGATAAATACCAGTCGAAACTCTGCTGCCGCTTTTGATAATTTATGGTTGGGCATTCTTACCTTTTCTTACCCGCTTTTTACAAATTATGATCTTACATTCACACCTACTTGCAGTCGAACACCTTCTCATCCACTTATGATCATGTGCGGTTGGGCTTTCGCACCTTTTCTTACCCATTTTTCAGTAATTATGGGTGGACATTCAGACCTTCTTGCAGCCGAAAACCTCCACTCCTCTTTTGATCATACATTGTCGGGAATTCACACCTTGTCTTACCCGCTTTTTACAAACTTTATATGGTCTGGCAATAGTACCCTTTCTTACCCGTTTGTGAGTAATTATGGCTGGACATTCACACCTACTTGCAGCCGAACACAACCTCTCCCGCTTTTGGTGATATATGGTCCGGCATTCTTACCTTTTCTAACACATTTTTCAGCAATTATGGTTGTAGAATCACACCTACTCACAGCCGAACAACTCCGCTCCCACATTTGATAGTGTATAGTCGGGCATTCTCACCCTTTCTCAACAGCTTTTTGCAAATTATGATCTGATATTCACACCTACTTGCAGTCGAACAGCTCTGCTCCCGCTTTTGATTATGTTTGGTTGGATATTCGAACATTTTCTTAACTGCTTTTTACAAACTTTGGTCGGACGTTCACACCTTCTTGCAGCCGAACACCTCCGCTTCCGCTTTTGATGGTATATATTCGGGTATTCGAACCTTTTCTTACCCGCTTTTTACAAACCATGGTTGGACTTTCATACCTTCTTGTAGCTGAACAACTCCACTCCTGCTTTTGATGATTTATGGTTGGACATTCGCATCTTTTCCTACCCATTTTTCAGTAATTATGGGTGGATATTCACATCTTCTTGCAGCTGAACACCTCCTCTCCCGCTAATGATCATGTAAGGTTTGATATTCGAAAATTTCCTTTCATGTTTTAAAGCAATTATTAATGGACATTCACACCTACTTGCAGCCGAACACAACCTCTCTCGCTTTTGATGATGTATGGACCGGCATTCTTACCTTTTCTAACACATTTTTCAGCAATTATGGTCGGAGATTCACACCTACTCACAGCCGAACAACTCCGCTCCCGCATTTGATGGTGTATAGTCGGGCATTCTCACCCTTTCTCATCAGCTTTTTGCAAATTATGATCTGATATTCACACCTACTTGCAGTCGAACAGCTCTGCTCCCGCTTTTGATTATGTTTGGTTGGATATTCGAACATTTTCTTAACTGCTTTTTACAAACTTTGGTCGGACGTTCACACCGTCTTGCAGCCGAACACCTCCGCTTCCGCTTTTGATGGTATATAGTCGGGCATTCGAGCCTTTTCTTACCCGCCTATTACTTACTATGGTTAGACATTCAAACCTTCTTGTAGCCGAACACATCCGCTCCTGCTTTTGATGATGTATGATTTGGCATTCGCACCTTTTCTTACCCATTTTTCAGTAATTATTGGTTGGACATTCAGACCTGCTTGCACCTGAACACCTCTGCTCCCGCTTTTGATGGTGTATAGTCGGGCTTTCGAGCCTTTTCTTCCCCGATTTTTACAAATTATGGTTGGACATTCAGACCTTGCAGCCGAAAACCTCCGCTTCCTCTTTTGATCATACATTGTCGGGCATTCGCCCCTTGTCTTACACGGTTTTTACAAACTTTAGTCAGACATTCACACCTTGCAGCTGAACCACCTCCATTCCCCGTTTTGATCATGTGTGGTCTGGAAATACTACCTTTTCTTCCCCCGTTTGTGAGTAATTATGGCTGGACATTCACACCTACTTGCAGCCGAAAAACCACCTCTCCCGCTTTTGATGATGTATTGTCTGGCATTCTAGTCTTTTCTATCACATTTTTCAGCAATTATGATCTGACATTCACACCTACTTGCAGTCGAACAGCTCTGCTCCCGCTTTTGATTATGTTCGGTTGGATATTCAAACCTTTTCTTAACTGCTTTTTACAATATTTGGTCGGACGTTCACACCTTCTTGCAGCCGAACACCCCCACTTCCGCTTTTGATGGTATATATTCGGGTATTCGAACCTTCTCTTACCTGCTTTTTACAAACCATGGTTGGACTTTCATACCTTCTTGTAGCTGAACAACTCCACTCCTGCTTTTGATGATTTATGGTTGGACATTCGCATCTTTTCCTACCCATTTTTCAGTAATTATGGGTGGATATTCACATCTTCTTGCAGCTGAACACCTCCTCTCCCGCTAATGATCATGTGCGGTTTGATATTCGAAAATTTTCTTTCATGTTTTAAAGCAATTATTAATGGACATTCACACCTACTTGCAGCCGAACACCACCTCTCCCGCTTTTGATGATGTATGGACCGGCATTCTTACCTTTTCTAACACATTTTTCAGCAATTATGGTTGGAGAATCACACCTACTCACAGCCGAACAACTCCGCTACCGCATTTGATGGTGTATAGTCGGGATTTCTCACCCTTTCTCATCAGCTTTTTGCAAATTATTCTCTGACATTCACACCTACTTGCAGTCGAACAGCTCTGCTCCCGCTTTTGATTATGTTTGGTTAGATATTCGAACCTTTTCTTAACTGCTTTTTTACAAACTTTGGTCGGACGTTCACACCTTCTTGCAGCCGAACACCTCCGCTCCCTCTTTTGTTGGTGTATGTTCGGGCATTCGAACCTTTTCTTACCCGCTTTTTACAAACCAGGGTCGGACTTTCACACCTTTTAGTAGCCGAACAACTCCGCTCCCTCTATTGATTGTGTACAGTCGGGTATTTTAACCTTTTCTTACCCGCTTTTTACCAACTATGGTCGGACATTCACGCCTTCGTACAGCGGAACACCTCCGCTCCCTCTTTTGATGGTGTATGTTCGGGTATTCAAACCTTTTCTTACCCGCTTTTTCCAAACTATGGTCGGCTATTCACAGCTTCCTCTCCACCATACTTGTATGGTTGGATATTCACACCCACTTGCATCCGAAGACCTCTGCCCCAAATTTTGTTGATATTTAGTCGGACATTCGCACCTTACCCGCTTTTGGCAAACTATGGCCTTCTTGCAGCCAAACACCTCTGATCTCGCTTTTGATGATGTAAGGTTGGGCATTCAGACCTTGCTTCACCTGCTTTTCACCAAATATAGTCGGATATTCACACCTTCTTGCAGCCGAACACTTCCGCTCCACCTTTTAGTGTTCTATCACACCTTTTTTTCGCCGCATTTTATACATTATGGTTGGAAATTTTCAACCACTCTCATCCGAAGACCTCTCCTCCCGCTTTCTTTAATATATTTGAACTTTAGTCGGACATTCAAACCTTCTTGCAGCTGAACCACCTACGCTCCCTGTTTTGATCATATATGGTCTGGCAATACTACCTTTTCTTACCCGTTTGTGAGTAATTATGGCTGGACATTCACACCTACTTGCAGCCGAACACAACCTCTCTCGCTTTTGATGATGTATGGACCGGCATTTTTACCTATTCTAACACATTTTTCAGCAATTATGGTCGGAGATTCACACCTACTCACAGCCGAACAACTCCGCTCCCGCATTTGATGATGTATAGTCGGGCATTCTCACCCTTTCTCATCAGCTTTTTGCAAATTATGATCTGACATTCACACCTACTTCCAGTCGAACAGCTCTGCTCCCGCTTTTGATTATGTTTGGTTAGATATTCGAACCTTTTCTTAACTGCTTTTTACAAACTTTGGTCGGACGTTCACAATATCTTGCAGCCGAACACCTCCGCTTCCGCTTTTGATGGTGTATATTCGGGCATACGAACCTTTTCTTACCCGCTTTTTACAAACCAAGGTCGGACTTTCACACCTTCTCTTAGCTGAACAACTCCGCTCCCTCTTTTGATTGTGTACAGTCGGGTAATTTAACCTTTTCTTACCCGCTTTTTACCATCTATGGTCGGACATTCACACCGTCTTACAGCGGAACACCTCCGCTCCCTCTTTTGATGATGTATGGTTAGGCATTCGCACCTTCTCTCACCCGCCTTTTACTATGGTCGGCCATTCACAGCTTCCTCTCCACCATACTTGTATGGTGGGATATTCACACCCACTTGCATCCGAAGACCTCCGCTTCCGCTTTTGATGGGAACTGACAACATAAGAAGTCCGGACATACTTTGATAGTATATGAATAAGTGGGTAGCTACTGACAAGCATTAAGCATGTCACACAGCCCAAACATATAACATTTCAGGACACACCACACAGTTAACAACCACAGTGAAGCGTGTCAAAGCCCAAACATGTAACATTCAACAGGACACTTACACAACACATTCAAATCAAACAGTCAGACAACATACAAGAACATATACCCCAGCCGGCATTGCTCCCTGCCTATTTTCGTACAGCACACTATGTGTGCGCACACCTTTATTCACAAACTCTTCAACTTATACTCTTTTACCGAAGTTGCTACAGCTCGATTGGCCGAATACCCTTTGATCCTATTTCGGTGAATTTGACATCTGCCTTACATATAACAGATTAGCGGTTTAGCAGTTTTAATTTAGTTTGAGTGAAGGAATTCATTTTATAGCAAAATCCGAAATCGTGAAGAACTCATGAAAGTAAGCTTATTCTTGGATTCCTGAAACTTTAGATTTGCTCTTTCTTTTACTTCAAAGTACAACATTGTTTTTTTTGTTTAAATCTTTCTAGACATGGTAAATATTAAGGACAAAGCAGTTTTCACATAGTTTGAGTGAAGGAATTCATTTTATAGATAAAATCCTAAGAGTCTGATGGGAAAAGAGAGTGAATGCGAAGTAGACTTTAACACGGCTATGGGAGCGAGCCGAGTGTGGGCTAACCAGGAGAATTGCTTGAAAGAAATGCGACCCCGAATGAGCGGTCAGAACAAAGCCTCAATACGGGATTCTCGTGGTGTTTTTGTTGCTGCCTTGTCTTTTGCACAGAGTAAAAGACAAGGCAGCCATCGAATAGGGCCCGATTGTTCCTACTTGGTCAGCCGAGGAGCAAGGGGGGGGGGAGCAAGCGTCTCAACCAAGCAAAGCTCACCATGGGGAAGGTGGCTATGCCAACAAGCCTGATGCCCTGCTCCCGCAGTGACGGATAATCGTACTCTGGTTTCTCTTCATAACGTACAAGTCTTTCGCCTTTTAAGAAAGATTTCTGTGGAGAGCAGCACTAATGAGTTGTTTCTATTTTTGGCAGGCTTTACCTTTGCGGGTGAAGCCCTTTCTGTCTGTGCAAAAGAAATCTTGTTACTGTGCAGAGTGACTTCTCTGAGTAGAGTCGCCTTACTTGTTGCGACTGTGCCGATGTTCGAAGCTGGAGTGCAAAGTTGTTGCTTGAATGGTGCTTGCTGGAGCGTGCGGGAGTGCAAAGTTATACCATTTAAAAGGGCTGAAGAGTGCTCAGTGCAGCGGGTGGGCGACACTCTGGCCACCTTGAAAACCGAGGTTACATCCACTACCAGGGGCAGCCCAAGTTCTGCCGCAAGTGTGGTGAGCATGGGCACCTGGTTGAGGCTTGTACCAAGGTGTTATGTGGGAAGAGCAGAGAAATTGGGCAAACTTTTGGAGAGTGTCCAAATGGCAGGAAATGTAATCTCTGTGGAGAATTAAATCACCTCTTCAGAGATTGCCCTAAATCTTTTGCCAACAAATTAAAGACGGTAAAGCCACAGTCAAGCCAACAAAGAGAAGGACCAAAGGTGGCAGTTGGTGAACAAAGTGAAGAGGTTGACCCAATAAATTCAAACTTCCCGCCAAAAGCTTGGATTGGAAGTGAGGAGCAAAAAGGGGAGGGGCCTGTAGAGGCCTCACCACTCAGTGTTGAAGTCTGTGAGAATTCACAGGCAGAGGGTGGAGCTACGCTAAATGAGGAGGAAGAGCAGACAGGTGAGTCTAGTGAAGATACTCACCTCCCCGAAGGTCAACAGAAGGTCAATTTGTTGATAGGCATTCATTTATTTCTTCACTTCTGATGAAGTTTCAACAATAAACAACAAACTTTGTATTATTAGAAAGAACCAGAATCATTCTTCAGGAATCCGAAAATAAGCTCTATTTTATGAGTTATGCACGAATTCGGATTCTCCTATAAAACGAATTCATTAACTCAAACCAAGTTAAGACTGCTTTGTCCTTCATATTTATTCATGTCTAATCAAGTTTCAACGATAAACAACGTTGTACTTTGTAGAATGAGAAAGAACTTCTTCAGCAATAAGCATCTCTCGACATATGACGAAGTACAGATTTTGCTATAAAATTAATTCCTTCTATCAGCCTGACTTAAAACTGTTTGTCCTCCTTATTTATCCACTTCAAATCAAGTTTCAACAAATAAAAAAAAGTTGTAGTTTGAGAAAGTACAACTTAATCTTCAGCAATCAGTATAAAAAGAGGTGCAAATGCCAACCATACATACCTACAAGGTGGAGCGGAAGTATTCAGCTGCAAGTAGGTGTGAATGTTCGACTATAATTTGTAAAAAGCGGGTAAGAAAAGGTTCGAATGCCCGACTATATATTAACAAAAGCGGGAGGAGAGGTCTTCGGATGAGAGTGGGTGAGAATTTCCAACCATAATCTATAAAATACGGTGAAAAAAAATATGTGAATGCCTCATAGAATACTAAAAGCGGAAGTGTTCGGCTGCAAGAAGGTGTGAATGTCCGACTATATTTGGTGAAAAGCAGGTGAAGCAAGGTCTGAATGCCCAACCTTATATCATCAAAAGCGAGATCAGAGGTGTTTGGCTGCAAGAAGGCCATAGTTTTCCAAAAGCGGGTAAGGTGCGAATGTCCGACTAAATATCAACAAAATTTGGGGCGGAGGTCTTCGGATGCAAGTGGGTGTGAATATCCCACCATACAAGTATGGTGGAGAGGAAGCTGTAAATAGCCGACCATAGTTTGGAAAAAGCGGGTAAGAAAAGGTGCGAATGCCCGACTATACACCATCAAAAGCGGGAGCAGAGGTGTTCCGCTGTAAGACGGTGTGAATGTCCGACCATAGTTGGTAAAAAGCGGGTAAGAAAAGGTTAAAATACCCGACTGTACACAATCAATAGCGGGAGCGGAGTTGTACGGCTACAAGAAGGTGTGAAAGTCCGACCATGGTTTGTAAAAACCGGGAAGAAAAGGCTCGAAAGCCCGACTATACACCATCAAAAAGAAGGTTTGAATGTCCATCAATAATTGCTTTAAAACAAGAAAGTAAATTTTCGAATATCAAACCGCACATGATCATAAGCAGTAGAGGAGGTGTTCGGCTGCAAGAAGGTGTGAATGTCCACCCATAATTCATGAAAAATGGGTAAAAAAAAAGGTGCGAATGCCTAACAATACATTATCAAAAGCAGGTGTGAATGTCAGATCATAATTTGTAAAAAGCTGATGAGAAAGGGTGAGAATGCCCGACTATACACCATCAAATGCGGGAGCGGAGGTGTTCGGCTCTGAGTAGGTGTGAATGTCCGACCATAATTGCTGAAGAATGTGTTAGAAAAGGTAAGAATGCTGGACCATACATCATCAAAAGCTGGAGAGGTGGTGTTCGGCTGCAAAAAGGTGTGACTGTTCGACTAAAGTTTGTAAAAAGTGGGTAAGACAAGGTGCGAATGCCTGACAATGTATGATCAAAAGCGGGAGCGGAGGTGTTCAGCTGCAAGAAGGTCTACATGTCCATCAATAATTGCTAGAAAACATGAAAGAAACTTTTCGAAAATCAAACCGCACATGATCATAAGTGGGATAGGAGGTGTTCAGCTGCAAGGTGTGAATGTCCACCCATAATTCCTGAAAAATGGGCAAAAAAAAGGTGTGAATGCCCAACCATACATCATCAAAAGCAGGAGTGGAAGTGTTCGGCTACAAGAAGGTGTGAACGTCCAACCAAAATATGTAAAAAGAAGTTAAGAAAAGGTTCGAATATCCAACGAAACATAATCAAAAGCGGGAGCAGAGCTGTTCGACTGCAAGTAGGTGTGAATGTCAGATCATAATTTGCAAAAAGCTGATGAGAAAGGGTGAGAATGCCCGACTATACATCATCAAATGCGGGAGCGGAGTTGTTCGGCTGTGAGTAGGTGTGAATCTCCGACCATAATTGCTGAAAAATGTGTTAGAAAAGGTAAAAATGCCGGTCCATACATCATCAAAAGCGAGAGAGGTTGTGTTCGACTGCAAGTAAGTGTGAATGTCCAGCCATAATTACTCACAAACGGGTAAGAAAAGGTAGTAGCCAGACCATATATGATCAAAACAGGGAGCGGAGGTGGTTCAGCTGCAAGAAGGTTTGAATGTCAAACTAAAGTTCAAATATATTAACAAAAGCGGGAGGAGAGGTCTTCGGATGAGAGTGGTTGAAAATTTCCAACCATAATGTATAAAATGCGGTGAAAAAAAAGGTGTGATAGAACACTAAAAGGTGGAGCGGAAGTGTTCGGCTGCAAGAAGGTGTGAATGTCCGACTATATTTGGTGAAAAGCAGGTGAAGCAAGGTCTGAATGCCCCACCTTACATCATCAAAAGCAAGATCAGAGTTGTTTGGCTGCAAGAAGGCCATAGTTTGCCAAAAGCGGGTAAGGTGCGAATGTCCGACTAAATATCAACAAAATTTGGGGCGGAGGTCTTCGGATGCAAGTGGGTGTGAATATCCCACCATACAAGTATGGTGGGTGGAGAGGAAGCTGTGAATAGCTGACCATAGTTTGGAAAAAGCGGGTAAGAAAAGGTTTGAATGCCCGAACATACACCATCAAAAGAGGGAGCGGAGGTGTTCCGCTGTACGAAGGTGTGAATGTCCAACCATACTTGGTAAAAAGCGGGTAAGAAAAGGTTAATATACCCGACTGTACACAATCAATAGCGGGAGCGGATGTGTTCGGCTACAAGAAGGTGTGACAGTCCGACCATGGTTTGTAAAAAGCCGGTAAGAAAAGGTGCGAATGTCCGACAATGTATGATCAAAAGAGAGAGCGGAGGTTTTCGGATACACGAAAGTTTGAATGTCCTACCATAGTTTGTAAATAGCGGGTAAGAAAAGGTTCAAATGCCCGACTATACACCATAAAAAGCGGGAGCGGAGGTGTTCCGCTGTAAGACGGTGTGAATGTCCGACCATAGTTGGTAAAAAGCGGGTAAGAAAAGGTTAAAATACCCGACTGTACAAAATCAATAGCGAGAGCGGAGTTGTTCGGCTACAAGACGGTGTGAAAGTACGACCATGGTTTGTAAAAAGCAGTTAAGAAAAGGTTCGAATATCCAACCAAACATAATCAAAAGCGGGAGCAGAGCTGTTCGACTGCAAGTAGGTGTGACTGTCCAGCCATAATTACTCACAAACGGGGGAAGAAAAGGTAGTATTGCCAGACCATACATGATCAAAACAGGGAGCGGAGGTTCAGCTGCAAGGTGTGAATGTCTGACTATAGTTTGTAAAAAGCGGGTAAGACAAGGTGCGAATGCCCGACAATGTATGATCAAAAGAGAGAGCGGAGGTGTTCGGCTGCAAGGTCTGAATGTCCAACCATAATTTGTAAAAACCGGGTAAGAAAAGGCTCGAAAGCCTGACTATACATCATCAAAAGCGGGAGCGGAGGTGTTCAGCTGCAAGAAGGTGTGAATGTTGGACTAAAGTTTGTAAAAAGCTGGTAAGACAAGGAGCGATGTCCCGACATTGTATGATCAAAAGCGGGAGCGGAGGTGTCCAGCTGTGAGTAGGTGTGAATGTCCGACCATAATTGCTGAAAAATGTGTTAGAAAAGGTAAGAATACTGGACCATACATCATCAAAAGCGGGAGAGGTGGTGTTCGGCTGCAAGAAGGTGTGAAAGTCCAACAATGGTTTGTAAAAAGCGGGTAAGAAAAGGTTAAAATACCCGACTGTACACAATCAATAGCGGGAGCGGATGTGTTCGGCTACAAGAAGATGTGAAAGTCCGACCATGGTTTGTAAAAAGCGGGTAAGAAAAGGCGCGAATGTCCGACAATGTATGATCAAAAGAGAGAGCGGAGGTTTTCGGATACAAGAAGGTTTGAATGTCCCACCATAGTTTGTAAAAAGCGGGTAAGAAAAGGTTCGAATGCCCGACTATACACCATCAAAAGCGGGAGCAGAGGTGTTCCGCTGTAAGACGGTGTGAATGTCCGACCATAGTTGGTAAAAAGTGGGTAAGAAAAGGTTAAAATACCCGACTGTACACAATCAATAGCGGGAGCGGAGTTGTACGGCTACAAGAAGGTGTGAAAGTCCGACCATGGTTTGTAAAAACCGGGAAGAAAAGGCTCGAAAGCCCAACTATACACCATCAAAAAGAAGGTTTGAATGTCCATCAATAATTGCTTTAAAACAAGAAAGTCAATTTTCGAATATCAAACCGCACATGATCATAAGCGGTAGAGGAGGTGTTCGGCTGCAAGAAGGTGTGAATGTCCACCCATAATTCATGAAAAATGGGTAAAAAAAAGGTGCGAATGCCTAACAATACATTATCAAAAGCAGGTGTGAATGTCAGATCATAATTTGTAAAAAGCTGATGAGAAAGGGTGAGAATGCCCGACTATACACCATCAAATGCGGGAGCGGAGGTGTTCGGCTCTGAGTAGGTGTGAATGTCCGACCATAATTGCTGAAGAATGTGTTAGAAAAGGTAAGAATGCTGGACCATACATCATCAAAAGCGGGAGAGGTGGTGTTCGGCTGCAAAAAGGTGTGACTGTTCGACTAAAGTTTGTAAAAAGTGGGTAAGACAAGGTGCGAATGCCTGACAATGTATCATCAAAAGCGGGAGCGGAGGTGTTCAGCTGCAAGAAGGTCTACATGTCCATCAATAATTGCTAGAAAACATGAAAGAAACTTTTCGAAAATCAAACCGCACATGATCATAAGTGGGATAGGAGGTGTTCAGCTGCAAGGTGTGAATATCCACCCATAATTCCTGAAAAATGGGCAAAAAAAAGGTGTGAATGCCCAACCATACATCATCAAAAGCAGGAGTGGAAGTGTTCGGCTACAAGAAGGTGTGAACATCCAACCAAAATATGTAAAAAGAAGTTAAGAAAAGGTTCGAATATCCAACCAAACATAATCAAAAGCGGGAGCAGAGCTGTTCGACTGCAAGTAGGTGTGAATGTCAGATCATAATTTGCAAAAAGCTGATGAGAAAGGGTGAGAATGCCCGAATATACATCATCAAATGCGGGAGCGGAGTTGTTCGGCTGTGAGTAGGTGTGAATCTCCGACCATAATTGCTGAAAAATGTGTTAGAAAAGGTAAAAATGCCGGTCCATACATCATCAAAAGCGAGAGAGGTTGTGTTCGACTGCAAGTAGGTGTGAATGTCCAGCCATAATTACTCACAAACGGGTAAGAAAAGGTAGTAGCCAGACCATATATGATCAAAACAGGGAGCGGAGGTGGTTCAGCTGCAAGAAGGTTTGAATGTCAAACTAAAGTTCAAATATATTAACAAAAGCGGGAGGAGAGGTCTTCGGATGAGAGTGGTTGAAAATTTCCAACCATAATGTATAAAATGCGGTGAAAAAAAAGGTGTGATAGAACACTAAAAGGTGGAGCGGAAGTGTTCGGCTGCAAGAAGGTGTGAATGTCCGACTATATTTGGTGAAAAGCAGGTGAAGCAAGGTCTGAATGCCCAACCTTACATCATCAAAAGCAAGATCAGAGTTGTTTGGCTGCAAGAAGGCCATAGTTTGCCAAAAGCGGGTAAGGTGCGAATGTCCGACTAAATATCAACAAAATTTGGGGCGGAGGTCTTTGGATGCAAGTGGGTGTGAATATCCCACCATACAAGTATGGTGGATGGAGAGGAAGCTGTGAATAGCCGACCATAGTTTGGAAAAAGCGGGTAAGAAAAGGTTTGAATGCCCGAACATACACCATCAAAAGAGGGAGCGGAGGTGTTCCGCTGTACGAAGGTGTGAATGTCCAACCATACTTGGTAAAAAGCGGGTAAGAAAAGGTTAATATACCCGACTGTACACAATCAATAGCGGGAGCGGATGTGTTCGGCTACAAGAAGGTGTGACAGTCCGACCATGGTTTGTAAAAAGCCGGTAAGAAAAGGTGCGAATGTCCGACAATGTATGATCAAAAGAGAGAGCGGAGGTTTTCGGATACACGAAAGTTTGAATGTCCTACCATAGTTTGTAAATAGCGGGTAAGAAAAGGTTCAAATGCCCGACTATACACCATAAAAAGCGGGAGCGGAGGTGTTCCGCTGTAAGACGGTGTGAATGTCCGACCATAGTTGGTAAAAAGCGGGTAAGAAAAGGTTAAAATACCCGACTGTACAAAATCAATAGCGAGAGCGGAGTTGTTCGGCTACAAGACGGTGTGAAAGTACGACCATGGTTTGTAAAAAGCAGTTAAGAAAAGGTTCGAATATCCAACCAAACATAATCAAAAGCGGGAGCAGATCTGTTCGACTGCAAGTAGGTTTGAATGTCCAGCCATAATTAATCACAAACGGGGGAAGAAAAGGTAGTATTGCCAGACCATACATGATCAAAACAGGGAGCGGAGGTTCAGCTGCAAGGTGTGAATGTCTGACTATAGTTTGTAAAAAGCGGGTAAGACAAGGTGCGAATGCCCGACAATGTATGATCAAAAGAGAGAGCGGAGGTGTTCGGCTGCAAGGTCTGAATGTCCAACCATAATTTGTAAAAACCGGGTAAGAAAAGGCTCGAAAGCCCGACTATACATCATCAAAAGCGGGAGCGGAGGTGTTCAGCTGCAAGAAGGTGTGAATGTTCGACTAAAGTTTGTAAAAAGCTGGTAAGACAAGGAGCGATGTCCCGACATTGTATGATCAAAAGCGGGAGCGGAGGTGTCCAGCTGTGAGTAGGTGTGAATGTCCGACCATAATTGCTGAAAAATGTGTTAGAAAAGGTAAGAATACTGGACCATACATCATCAAAAGCGGGAGAGGTGGTGTTCGGCTGCAAGAAGGTGTGAAAGTACAACAATGGTTTGTAAAAAGCGGGTAATAAAAGGTTCGAATGCCCGAATATACATCATCAAAAGCGGAAGCGGAGGTGTTCGGATGCAAGAAGGTGTGAACGTCCGACCAAAGTTTGTAAAAAGCAGTGAAAAGCGAGAAAAAGCTTTTCGTGAGTTTTGCATGATTTGGGATTTTGCTTATAAAATGCATTACTTCACTCAAACTATGTTAAAACTGATTTGTCCTTCATATTTACCATGTCTAGAAAGATTTAAACAAAAAAACAACGTTGTACTTTGCAGTAAAAGAAAGAGCAAATCTAAAGTTTCAGGAATCCGAGTATAAGCCTGCTTTCATGAGTTCTGCACGATTTCGGATTTTGCTATAAAATGAATTGCTTTGCTCAAACCAAGTTAAAACTGCTTTGTCCTTCCATATTCATCAATGTCTAGATCGACTTCAACAAAGAAAAACATTGGACTTTGCAGTAGAAGAAGTTGAAATCCATCTACACATTGATAAATACGAAGGACAAAGCAGTTCCCACTTGCCCATAAGAAAATAAGCTTATTCTCGGATTCCTGATCCTTCAAGTTTTGCTCTTTCTTCTACTGCAAAATACAATGTTGTTCTTTGTTGAAGTCGATCTAGACATTGATAAATATGAATGAAAAAGCAGTTTTAACTTGGTTTGAGTGAATGAATTCTTTTTATACATAAAATCCGAAATCGTGCAGAACTCATGAAAATAAGCTTATTCTCGGATTTCTAAAACTTTTGATTGGCTCTTTCTTTTACTGCAAAGTACAACGTTGTTTTTTTGTTGAAATCTATCGAGACATTGATAAATACCAGTCGAAACTCTGCTGCCGCTTTTGATAATTTATGGTTGGGCATTCTTACCTTTTCTTACCCGCTTTTTACAAATTATGATCTTACATTCACACCTACTTGCAGTCGAACACCTTCTCATCCACTTATGATCATGTGCGGTTGGGCTTTCGCACCTTTTCTTACCCATTTTTCAGTAATTATGGGTGGACATTCAGACCTTCTTGCAGCCGAAAACCTCCACTCCTCTTTTGATCATACATTGTCGGGAATTCACACCTTGTCTTACCCGCTTTTTACAAACTTTAGTCGGACATTCAAACCTTCTTGCAGCTGAACCACCTCCGCTCCCTGTTTTGATCATATATGGTCTGGCAATAGTACCCTTTCTTACCCGTTTGTGAGTAATTATGGCTGGACATTCACACCTACTTGCAGCCGAACACAACCTCTCCCGCTTTTGGTGATATATGGTCCGGCATTCTTACCTTTTCTAACACATTTTTCAGCAATTATGGTTGTAGAATCACACCTACTCACAGCCGAACAACTCCGCTCCCACATTTGATAGTGTATAGTCGGGCATTCTCACCCTTTCTCAACAGCTTTTTGCAAATTATGATCTGATATTCACACCTACTTGCAGTCGAACAGCTCTGCTCCCGCTTTTGATTATGTTTGGTTGGATATTCGAACATTTTCTTAACTGCTTTTTACAAACTTTGGTCGGACGTTCACACCGTCTTGCAGCCGAACACCTCCGCTTCCGCTTTTGATGGTATATAGTGTGGCATTCGAGCCTTTTCTTACCCGCCTATTACTTACTATGGTTGGACATTCAAACCTTCTTGTAGCCGAACACATCCGCTCCTGCTTTTGATGATGTATTATTTGGCATTTGCACCTTTTCTTACCCATTTTTCATTAATTTTTGGTCGGATATTCAGACCTTCTTGCAACTGAACACCTCTGCTCCCGCTTTTGATGGTGTATAGTCGGGCTTTCGAGCCTTTTCTTCCCCGATTTTTACAAATTGTGGTTGGACATTCAGACCTTGCAGCCGAAAACCTCCGCTCCCTCTTTTGATCATACATTGTCGGGCATTCGCCCCTTGTCTTACACGGTTTTTACAAACTTTAGTCAGACATTCACACCTTGCAGCTGAACCACCTCCATTCCCTGTTTTGATCATGTGTGGTCTGGAAATACTACCTTTTCTTCCCCCGTTTGTGAGTGATTATGGCTGGACATTCACACCTACTTGCAGCCGAAAAACCACCTCTCCCGCTTTTGATGATGTATTGTCCGGCATTCTAGTCTTTTCTATCACATTTTTCAGCAATTATGATCTGACATTCACACCTACTTGCAGTCGAACAGCTCTGCTCCCGCTTTTGATTATGTTCGGTTGGATATTCAAACCTTTTTTTAACTGCTTTTTACAAACTTTGGTCGGACGTTCACACCTTCTTGCAGCCGAACACCTCCGCTTCCGCTTTTGATGGTATATATTCGGGTATTCGAACCTTTTCTTACCCGCTTTTTACAAACCATGGTTGGACTTTCATACCTTCTTGTAGCTGAACAACTCCACTCCTGCTTTTGATGATTTATGGTTGGACATTCGCATCTTTTCCTACCCATTTTTCAGTAATTATGGGTGGATATTCACACCTTCTTGCAGCTGAACACCTCCTCTCCAGCTAATGATCATGTAAGGTTTGATATTCGAAAATTTTCTTTCATGTTTTAAAGCAATTATTGATGGACATTCACACCTACTTGCAGCCGAACACCACCTCTCCCGCTTTTGATGATGTATGGACCGGCATTCTTACCTTTTCTAACACATTTTTCAGCAATTATGGTTGGAGAATCACACCTACTCACAGCCGAACATCTCCGCTACCGCATTTGATGGTGTATAGTCGGGATTCTCCCTCCTGAGCTGTCACCTTATCGTGGTGGGGGAGTTTGCGTGCCCCAATGAGTCTGGGAGCTATGTTGCCCGGGGCTTTAAGCCCCTGGTAGGGTCACCCAAGGCAAACAGATCCTAGATGAGGGACCAGACAAAGAACAGCTCAAAAGACCCCTTATGATGAACAAAAAATTTGGACCTCGTGATCCCTTGCCCGGATATGGGACACCGGGGCCTCCCCCCGGAGCCAGGCCCGGGGGTGGGGCCCGGCAGCGGGCGCCTGGTGGCCGGGTCTGTGCCCATGGGGCTCGGTCGGGCATAGCCCGAAATGATGACGTGGGTCCCCCTCTTCCGACGGGCTCACCACCCGTGGGAGGGGCCAAGGGGGTTGGGTGCGATGTGAGCTGGGTAGCGGCCGAAGGCAGAGGCCTTGGCGGTCTGATCCTCGGCTACTGAAGCTAGCTCTTGGGACGTGGAATGTCACCTCTCTGTTGGGGAAGGAGCCGGAGCTGGTGCGCGAGGCTGAGCGGTTCCGGCTAGATATAGTCGGACTCACCTCGACGCACGGCTTGGGCTCTGGAACCAGTCCTCTTGAGAGGGGTTGGACTCTCTTCCACTCTGGAGTTGCCCGTGGTGAGAGGCGCAGAGCAGGTGTGGGCATACTTATTGCCCCCCGGCTGTGTGCCAGTACATTGGGGTTTACCCCAGTGAACGAGAGGGTAGCCTCCCTCCGCCTTCGGGTGGGGGGACGAGTCCTGACTTGTTTGTGCCTATGCGCCAAACAGCAGTTCAGAGTACCCACCCTTTTTGGAGTCTCTGGGGGAGGCACTGGAGAATGCTCCTACCGGAGACTCCCTCGTTCTGCTGGGGGACTTCAATGCTCACGTGGGCAATGACAGTGAGACCTGGAGGGGTGTGATTGGGAGGAACGGCCCCCCCGATCTGAACCAGAGTGGTGTTATGTTGTTGGACTTCTGTGCTGGTCATGGACTGTCCATAACGAACACCATGTTCAGACATAAGGGTGTCCATATGTGCACTTGGCACCAGGACACCCTTGGCCGCAGTTCGATGATCGACTTTGTGGTTGTATCATCGGACTTGCGGCCGTATGTCCTGGACACTCGGGTGAAGAGAGGGGCGGAGCTGTCAACTGATCACCACCTGGTGGTGAGTTGGCTCCGCTGGTGGGGGAGGATGCCGATCAGACCTGGCAGGCCCAAACGTATTGTGAGGGTCTGCTGGGAGCGTTTGTCAGAATCCCCCGTCAGAAGGAGCTTTAACTCCCACCTCCAGCAGAGCTTCAACCATATCCCGGGGGAGGTGGGGGACATTGAGTCCGAATGGGCCATGTTCCGTGACTCCATTGCCGAGGCAGCTGATCGGAGTTGTGGCCGTAAGGTGGTCGGTGCCTGTCGTGGCGGCAACCCTCGAACCTGCTGGTGGACACCAGTGGTGAGGGAAGCCGTCAAGCTGAAGAAGGAGTCCTATCGGGCCTTTTTGGCCAGTGGGACCCTGGAAGCAGCTGATAGGTACCGACAGGCCAGACGGGCTGCGGCTTCGGCGGTTGCTGAGGCAAAAACTCGGGCCTGGGAGGAGTTCGGTGAGAACGATTTCCGGACGGCCTCGAAGAGATTCTGGTCCACCATCCGGCGTCTCAGGGGGGGGAAGCGGCTCACAGTCAACACTGTTTACAGTGGGGACGGGGCTTTGCTGACCTCAACTAGGGATGTTGTGAGTCGGTGGGGGGAGTACTTCGAGGAACTCCTCAATCCTACCAACACGTGCTCGGAAGAGGCAGAGTCGGAGAGCTCGGAGACAGGGCCTCCCATTTCTGGGGCTGAGGTTGCCGAGGTGGTCAAAAAGCTCCTCGGTGGCAAGGCCCCGGGGGTGGATGAGGTCCGTCCTGAGTTTCTCAAGGCTCTGGATGTTGTAGGGCTGTCTTGGCTGACACGCCTCTGCAGCATCGCGTGGACATCGGGGACAGTGCCTCTGGACTGGCAGATTGGGGTGGTGGTCCCCCTCTTTAAAAAGGGGGACCGGAGGGTGTGTTCCAACTATAGGGGTATCACACTCCTCAGCCTCCCTGGTAAGGTCTATTCGGGGGTATTGGAGAGGAGGATCCGTCGGATAATCGAGCCTCGGATTCAGGAGATGCAGTGTGGCTTTCGTCCTGGCCCATTTGTGAGTAATTATGGCTGGACATTCACACCTACTTGCAGCCGAACACCACTTCTCCCGCTTTTGATGATGTATGGACCGGCATTCTTACCTTTTCTAACACATTTTTCAGCAATTATGGTTGGAGATTCACACCTACTCACAGCCGAACACCTCCGCTCCCGCATTTGATGGTGTATATTCGGGCATACGAACCTGTTCTTACCCGCTTTTTACAAACCATGGTCGGACTTTCACACCTTCTTGTAGCTGAACAACTCCGCTCCCTCTTTTGATTGTGTACAGTCGGGCATACAAACCTGTTCTTACCCGCTTTTTACAAACTATGGTCGGACATTCAAACCTTCTTGTAGCCGAACACATCCACTCCTGCTTTTGATGATGTATGGTTGGGCATTCGCACCTTTTCTTACCCATTTTTCAGTAATTATGTGTGGATATTCACACCTTCTTGCAGCGGAACACCTCCTCTCCCGCTTACGATTATGTGCGGTTTGATATTCGAAAATTTTCTTTCATGTTTTATAGCAATTATTGATGGACATTCATACCTTCTTGAAGCCGAACACATCCACTCCTGCTTTTGATGATGTATGGTTGGAATTTCGAACCTACTTGTTGCCCGTTTTTCATTAATTATGGGTAGACATTCACACCTTGTTGCAGCCAAACACCTCCGCTCCCTGTTTTGATCATGTATGTTTTGACATTCGCACCTTTTCTCACCTGCTTTTTACTATTGTCGGCCAATCACAGCTTCCTCTCCACCATACTTGTATGGTAGGAAATTCTCACCCACTCTCATCCGAAGACCTCTCCTCCCGCTTTTGTTAATATTTAGTCGGGCATTCGAACCTTTTCTTACCCACTTTTTACAAATTTTGGTCGAACATTCACACCTACTTGACGCTGAATACTTCCGCTCCACCTTTTAGTGATGTATGGTTGGCATTTGCACCTTTTGTTGCCCTCTTTTTATACTGATTGCTGAAGATTAAGTTGTTCTTTCTCAAACTACAATTTTTTTTTAATTGTTGAAACTTGATTTGAAGTGGATAAATAAGGAGGACAAACAGTTTTAAGTCACGCTGATAGAAGAAATTAATTTTATAGCAAAATCTGTATTTCGTCATATGTCGAGAGATGCTTATTGCTGAAGAAGTTCTTTCTCATTCTACAAAGTACAACGTTGTTTATCGTTGAAACTTGATTAGACATGAATAAATATGAAGGAAAAAGCAGTCTTAACTTGGTTTGAGTTAATTAATTCGTTTTATAGGAGAATCCGAATTCGTGCTTATTTTCGGATTCCTGAAGAATGAGTCTGGTTCTTTCTCATAATACAAAGTTTGTTGTTTATTGTTGAAACTTCATCAGAAGTGAAGAAATAAATGAATGCCTATCAACAAATGTGGGATCTAAACTCTACTGCTTCCTCTAAAATAATTTCTTTTCTCAATTCAGAAATGTGTGTGTGTAAGTCACAACACCCGTGACACCAAAACGGCTTTCTTTTCTCTCTTTTCTCTACACTCTGCACTATGAGCACACACACCAAATCAGAAAGGCTTTTTTCTCTCTTTTCTACATTATGGACTGTGGGGACACAAAACCGCTCTCTCTTTTTTTTTTTGATTGTGTGCCAGGGCGTTGTCTCACGTATTAGATTATGCTTAAGATACGAATGGGTTTATCAGTCACATCAGAATCCATACATACTGATCCTCCCGTAATAAAATGGTCGGATCTTATCAAACACACTTTGTTTCTTGTGACAATCAAGTCAGCGAAACAGCGTATACTCGTCAAGACACTGAATCAAGTTTGCCACAAGCACTCATAAGTTTGGCAGTATTGCTCTGCCGTCAGCAATCATACACCCATTTTATTTTCGTGAGACGTGCAGGCACCTGTTCATCTACTGTTCTATCACTATGAATTAGTTTATCTATTATCAATAAGGATACTTCTACAACTACTATCAAAGTATGTCCAGACTTCTTATGTTGTCAGTTGCTATATATGAATAAGTGGGTAGCTACTGACAAGCATTAAGCATGTCACACAGCCCAAACATATAACATTTCAGGACACACCACACAGTTAACAACCACAGTGAAGTGTCAAAGCCCAAACATTCAACAGGACACTTACACAACACATTCAAATCAAACAGTCAGACAACATACAAGAACATATACCCCAGCCGGCATTGCTCCCTGCCTATTTTCCTACAGTTCACTATGTGTGCGCACACCTTTATTCACAAACTCTTCAATATATATACTCTTATACTCTTTTACCGAAGCTGCTACAGCTCGATTGGCCGAATACCCTTAGATCCTATTTCGGTGAATTTGACATCTGCCTTACATGTAACAGATTAGCGGTTTAGCAGTTTTAATTTAGTTTGAGTGAAGGAATTCATTTTATAGCAAAATCCGAAATCGTGAAGCACTCATGAAAGTAAGCTTATTCTCGGATTCCTGAAACTTTAGATTTGCTCTTTCTTTTACTGCAAAGTACAACGTTGTTTTTTTTGTATAAATCTTTCTAGACATGGTAAATATGAACGACAAAGCAGTTTTAACATAGTTTGAGTGAAGGAATTCATTTTATAGATAAAATCCCAATCCCAATCCCAAGAGAGAAAAGAGAGTGAATGCGAAGTAGACTTTAACACGGCTATGGGAGCGAGCCGAGTGTGGGCTAACCGGGAGAATTGCTTGAAAGAAACGCGACACTGAATGAGCGGTCAGAACAAAGCCTCAATACGGGATTCTCGTGGTGTTTTTGTTGCTGCCTTGTCTTTTGCATAGAGTAAAAGACAAGGCAGCCATCGACTCAACCAAGCGTCTCAACCAAGCAAAGCTCACCACGCCTGATGCCCTGCTCCCGCAGTGACGGATAATCGTACTCTGGTTTCTCTTCATAACATACAAGTCTTTCGCCTTTTACTAAAGACTTCCGTGGAGAGCAGCACTAATGAGTTGTTTCTATTATTGGCAGGCTTTACCTTTGCGGGTGAAGCCCTTTCTGTCTGTGCAAAAGAAATCTTGCTACTTTGCAGAGTGACTTCTCTGAGTAGAGTCGCCTTACTTGTTGCGACTGTGCCGATGTTCGAAGCTGGAGTGCAAAGTTGTTGCTTGAATGGTGCTTGCTGGAGCATGCGGGAGTGCAAAGTTATACCATTTAAAAGGGCTGAAGAGTGCTCAGTGCAGCGGGTGGGCGGAGGTGCAACGTGACACTCTGGCCACCTATGGCCATAAAAAGAACACTGCTACAAGTGCGCATTGTGCCAGCAAGGGCCCTCGGACCTGAAACAGTGGACAGTTATCGCTTCTCGGCCTTTTGGCTAAGATCAAGTGTAGTATCTGTTCTTATCAGTTTAATATGTCCTCTATACGAGGACAACATATTAAATGGATTTTTAAGAATAGGAGTTGAAAAAGAAGCTTGCTCCGTTCACTCCAAGCCTCGACCCGGTACTGCAGTGCCGCTGGGAACGGTGCGCTCTCCTCTGCTCTTGTGAAAAAGCAAACAGCGGTGTAGGATGGAAGTTTCAGGGAGCCCAAGATGAAACTTTCTTTTAATCTGCTGAGAAAAGAGAGTGAATGCGAAGTGGACTTTAACACGGCTCTGGGAGCGAGCCGAGTGCGGGCTAACCGGGAGAATTGCTTGAAAGAAACGCGACACCGAATGAATGGTCAGAACAAAGCCTCAATACGGTGTTCCCGTGGTGTTTGTGGCTGCCTTGTCTTTTGCACAGAGTAAAAGACAAGGCAGCCATCGAATAGATTGTTTCTACTTGGTCAGCCGAGGAGCAGGGGGGGGGGGCAAGCGTCTCAACCAAGCAAAGCTCACCAAGTAGGAACAATCGGGCCCTTTTCGATGGCTGCAACACCTGAAAGAGATATTGATGCGAGACCCGATCAAATGCTTTTTCAAAGTCTAAATTTAAGATGACAAGCCGGGTGTTTCTGTCTCTAGCGTAATCAATGATGTCTCGAATCAGTACGAGGCTGTCGGTGAGTTGTCTCCCTGAGATGGCACAAGCTTGGTCTGGGTGAATTACCTCCTCTAAAACAGAGGACATCCGTGTCGCTAAAACCTTGCTAAAATGTTTACAGTCAAAGTTTAAAAGTGTGATGGGCCTCCAATTCTTTAGGTCAGTCTTATCATTTTTTTTATTAAGTAGAGTCACTATTCCCACTCTAAAACTGTCAGGCAGTCGGTCGAGTTTTTCAAAATCTTTAAAAACATCTAAAATGTCTGATGATAAAAGGTCCCAATAGGTCAGATAGAATTCTGCAGGAAGCCCGTCTAAACCCGGAGCTCGACTTCTCTTAAAACCTGTTAGGCATTTTTTTAACTCTAAAGCAGTAAAATTCTGTGTCAAGTGTGCATTCTCTTTTACGGTTTTGTCAACGAATTTTAAGATTTCTGCCGATGTTTCCAAGTGCACTGGTTTCTCTTTGTACATGTTACTATAAAAGGTATGTACAGTTTCAATCATCTCTTGTGTGGATTTTGTTAAAAACCCATCTTCTCTTTTTAGATTTTGAATACACTCCTTTTTATTTATAACTTTCTTTCTTTTTCACCTTCCTCAATTTCCTGCTCCCTGCTTCTTACAAAAATTCCTTTACTCTTTATTTCTGCTAAAACTGACATTTCCTTTTTGACATCTTTGATTTCTTCTTTAAAGTCTATGCCACACTGATTTAGTTTAAAGTAGCGCTGTAAGCGTTTATGTAGTCCCATCATACATCTATTCTCTTTCCTTTTTTTACGTTTACCTTGCTGTTTAAAAAAAGTCTGGGTCGTTTCCTTCACCATTTCCCACCATTGTGCATGTGTTTCGTAGAGGTCTTGAAGGGTCTGCCACTCTTTATAACATTCCCTGTACTGACTGACTATGATTTCATCCTCCAACAGGGAACAGTTGAGTTTCCACAGACCACTTCCTACCGTCACACCAGAAGGGGGTGAAAGGGTGCAGGAGAGCATAAGGTGGTCTGAAAAGAAAACAGGGGTTAATCTAACATCAGTGGGTGGGCAATCTCTAGTAAAGAAATAATCAATGCGAGAGGCTCTGGTGCCATCATGACTAAACCAGGTGAAGCCCTCCTCTCTGGGATGCATGGTTTTAAAACAGTCAGTAAGCTTAAAATCCCTGCATATGCCCTGAAGTAAAATCGAAGTCTTATCCACTTTAAAATCTACCCCTGCTCTTTTTCTATCTTTCCTGCTCAAGATACAGTTAAAATCCCCTCCTACAACTAAAGGTACTTGCCCTAGCATGTAAAGCTGTATATCTTCTAAAAGGTCATACCTTTCATTTTTTCATTACATGTTTGGGCTTTGACACTTCACTGTGGTTGTTAACTGTGTGGTGTGTCCTGAAATGTTATATGTTTGGGCTGTGTGACATGCTTAATGCTTGTCAGTAGCTACCCACTTATTCATATATAGCAACTGACAACATAAGAAGTCCGGACATACTTTGATAGTAGTTGTAGAAGTATCCTTATTGATAATAGATCACTAATTCATAGTGATAGAACAGTAGATGAACAGGTGTTTGCACATGTCTCACGAAAATAAAATGGGTGTATGATTGCTGACGGCAGAGCAATACTGCCAAACTTATGAGTTCTTGTGGCAAACTTGATTCAGTGTCTTGACGTGTATACGCTGTTTCGCTGACTTGATTGTCACAAGAAACAAAGTGTGTTTGATAAGATCCGACCATTTTATTACGGGAGGATCAGTATGTATGGATTCTGATGTGACTGATAAACCCATTCGTATCTTAAGCATAATCTAATACGTGAGACAACGCCCTGGCACACGATAAAAAAAAAAGAGAGAGAGCGGTTTTGTGTCCCCACAGTCCATAATGTAGAAAAGAGAGAAAAAAGCCTTTCTGATTTGGTGTGTGTGCTCATAGTGCAGAGTGTAGAGAAAAGAAAGCCGTTTTGGTGTCACGGGTGTTGTGACTTACACACACACATTTCTAAATTGAGAAAGGAAATTATTTTAGAGGAAGCACTAGAGTTTAGATCCCACATTTGTTGATAGGCATTCATTTATTTCCTCACTTCTGATGAAGTTTCAACAATAAACAACAAACTTTGTATTATGAGAAAGAACCAGACTCATTCTTCAGGAATCCGAAAATAAGCTCTATTTTATGAGTTATGCACGAATTCGGATTCTCCTATAAAAAGAATTCATTAACTCAAACCAAGTTAAGACTGCTTTGTCCTTCATATATATTCATGTCTAATCAAGTTTCAACGATAAACAACGTTGTACTTTGTAGAATGAGAAAGAACTTCTTCAGAAATAAGCATCTCTCGACATATGACGAAATACAGATTTTGCTATGAAATTAATTCCTTCTATCAGCCTGACTTAAAACTGTTTGTCCTCCTTATTTATCCACTTCAAATCAAGTTTCAACAATTAAAAAAAATTTGTAGTTTGAGAAAGAACAACTTAATCTTCAGCAATCAGTATAAAAAGAGGTGCAAATGCCAACCATACATACCTAAAAGGTGGAGCGGAAGTATTCAGCTGCAAGTAGGAGTGAATGTTCGACCATAATTTGTAAAAAGCGGGTAAGAAAAGGTTCGAATGCCCGACTATATATTAACAAAAGCGGGAGGAGAGGTCTTCGAATGAGAGTGGGTGAGAATTTCCAACCATAATCTATAAAATACGGTGAAAAAAAATATGTGAATGCCTCATAGAACACTAAAAGCGGAAGTGTTCGGCTGCAAGAAGGTGTGAATGTCCGACTATATTTGGTGAAAAGCAGGTGAAGCAAGGTCTGAATGCCCAACCTTACATCATCAAAAGCGAGATCAGAGGTGTTTGGCTGCAAGAAGGCCATAGTTTGCCAAAAGCGGGTAAGGTGCGAATGACCGACTAAATATCAACAAAAGTGGGGGCGGAGGTCTTCGGATGCAAGTGGGTGTGAATATCCCACCATACAAGTATGGTGGAGAGGAAGCTGTGAATGGCCGACCATAGTAAAAGGCGGGTGAGAGAAGGTGCGAATGTCAAACCATACATAATCAAAACAGGGAGCGGAGGTGTTCTGCTGTAAGAAGGTGTGAATGTCCAACCATAGTTGGTAAAAAGCGGGTAAGAAAAGGTTAAAATACCCGACTGTACACAATCAATAGCAGGAGCGGAGTTGTTCGGCTACTAAAAGGTGTGAAAGTCCGACCATGGTTTGTAAAAAGCGGGTAAGAAAAGGTGCGAATGCCCGACAATGTATGATCAAAAGAGGGAGTGGAGGTTTTCGGCTGCAAGAAGGTCTGAATGTCCAACCATAATTTGTAAAAACCGGGGAAGAAAAGGCTCGAAAGCCCGACTATACACCATCAAAAGTGGGAGCGGAGGTGTTCAGCTGCAAGACGGTCTGAATGTCCATCAATAATTGCTAGAAAACATGAAAGAAAATTTTCGAATATCAAACTGCACATGATCATAAGCGGGAGAGGAGGTGTTCAGCTGCAAGAAGGTGTGAATGTCTACCCATAATTACTGAAAAATGGGTAAGAAAAGGTGCGAATGCCTAACCATACATCATCAAAAGAGGGAGCGGAGGTGTTCCGCTGTAAGACGGTGTGAATGTCCGACCATAGATGGTAAAAAGCGGGTAAGAAAAGGTTAAATTACCCGACTGTACACAATCAAAAGAGGGAGCGGAGTTGTTCAGCTAAGAGAAGGTGTGAAAGTCCGACCTTGGTTTGTAAAAAGCGGGTAAGAAAAGGTTCGTATGCCCGAATATACACCATCAAAAGCGGAAGCGGAGGTGTTCGGCTGCAAGATATTGTGAACATCCGACCAAAGTTTGTAAAAAGCAGTTAAGAAAAGGTTCGAATATCTAACCAAACATAATCAAAAGCAGGAGCAGAGCTGTTCGACTGGAAGTAGGTGTTAATGTCAGATCATAATTTGCAAAAAGCTGATGAGAAAGGGTGAGAATGCCCGACTATACACCATCAAATGCGGTAGCGGAGTTGTTCGGCTGTGAGTAGGTGTGAATCTCCAACCATAATTGCTGAAAAATGTGTTAGAAAAGGTAAAAATGCCGGTCCATACATAATCAAAATCGGGAGAGGTGGTGTTCAGCTGCAAGAAGGTCTAAATGTCCATCAATAATTGCTAGAAAACATGAAAGAAAATTTTCGAAAATCAAACCACACATGATCATAAGTGGGAGAGGAGGTGTTCAGCTGCAAGAAGGTGTGAATGTCCACCCATAATACCTGAAAAATGGGTAAAAAAAAGGTGCGAATGCCCAACCATACATCATCAAAAGCAGGAGTGCATGTGTTCGGCTACAAGAAGGTGTGAACGTCCGACCAAAGTTTGTAAAAAGCAGTTAAGAAAAGGTTCGAATATCCAACCATACATAATCAAAAGCGGGAGCAGAGCTGTTCGACTGCAAGTAGGTGTGAATGTCAGATCATAATTTGCAAAAAGCTGATGAGAAAGGGTGAGAATGCCCGACTATACACCATCAAATGCGGGAGCGGAGTTGTTCGGCTGTGAGTAGGTGTGAATCTCCGACCATAATTGCTGAAAAATGTGTTAGAAAAGGTAAGAATGCCGGTCCATACATCATCAAAAGCGAGAGAGGTTGTGTTCGGCTGCAAGTAGGTGTGAATGTCCAGCCATAATTACTCACAAACGGGTAAGAAAAGGTAGTATTGCCAGACCATATATGATCAAAATAGGGAGCGGAGGTGGTTCAGCTGCAAGAAGGTTTGAATGTCCAACTAAAGTTCAAATATATTAACAAAAGCGGGAGGAGAAGTCTTCGGATGAGAGTGGTTGAAAATTTCCAACCATAATGTATAAAATGCGGTGAAGAAAAAGGTGTGATAGAACACTAAAAGGTGGAGCGGAAGTGTTCGGCTGCAAGAAGGTGGGAATGTCCGACTATATTTGGTGAAAAGCAGGTGAAGCAAGGTCTGAATGCCCAACCTTACATCATCAAAAGCGAGATCAGAGGTGTTTGGCTGCAAGAAGGCCATAGTTTGCCAAAAGCGGGTAAGGTGCGAATGTCCGACTAAATATCAACAAAATTTGGGGCGGAGGTCTTCGGATGCAAGTGGGTGTGAATGTCCGACTATATTTGGTGAAAAGCAGGTGAAGCAAGGTCTGAATGCCCAACCTTACATCATCAAAAGCGAGATCAGAGGTGTTTGGCTGCAAGAAGGCCATAGTTTGCCAAAAGCGGGTAAGGTGCGAATGATTGACTAAATATCAACAAAAGTGGGGGCGGAGGTCTTCGGATGCAAGTGGGTGTGAATATCCCACCATACAAGTATGGTGGAGAGGAAGCTGTGAATGGCCGACCATAGTAAAAGGCGGGTGAGAGAAGGTGCGAATGTCAAACCATACATAATCAAAACAGGGAGCGGAGGTGTTCTGCTGTAAGAAGGTGTGAATGTCCAACCATAGTTGGTAAAAAGCGGGTAAGAAAAGGTTAAAATACCCGACTGTACACAATCAATAGCAGGAGCGGAGTTGTTCGGCTCCTAAAAGGTGTGAAAGTCCGACCATGGTTTGTAAAAAGCGGGTAAGAAAAGGTGCGAATGCCCGACAATGTATGATCAAAAGAGGGAGTGGAGGTTTTCGGCTGCAAGAAGGTCTGAATGTCCAACAATAATTTGTAAAAAACGGGGAAGAAAAGGCTCGAAAGCCCGACTATACACCATCAAAAGTGGGAGCGGAGGTGTTCAGCTGCAAGACGGTCTGAATGTCCATCAATAATTGCTAGAAAACATGAAAGAAAATTTTCGAATATCAAACTGCACATGATCATAAGCGGGAGAGGAGGTGTTCAGCTGCAAGAAGGTGTGAATGTCTACCCATAATTAGTGAAAAATGGGTAAGAAAAGGTGCGAATGCCTAACCATACATCATCAAAAGGTGGAGCGGAAGTGTTCGGCTGCAAGAAGGTGTGAATGTCCGACTATATTTGGTGAAAAGCAGGTGAAGCAAGGTCTGAATGCCCAACCTTACATCATCAAAAGCGAGATCAGAGGTGTTTGGCTGCAAGAAGGCCATAGTTTGCCAAAAGCGGGTAAGGTGCGAATGTCCGACTAAATATCAACAAAATTTGGGGCGGAGGTCTTCGGATGCAAGTGGGTGTGAATGTCCGACTATATTTGGTGAAAAGCAGGTGAAGCAAGGTCTGAATGCCCAACCTTACATCATCAAAAGCGAGATCAGAGGTGTTTGGCTGCAAGAAGGCCATAGTTTGCCAAAAGCGGGTAAGGTGCGAATGACCGACTAAATATCAACAAAAGTGGGGGCGGAGGTCTTCGGATGCAAGTGGGTGTGAATATCCCACCATACAAGTATGGTGGAGAGGAAGCTGTGAATGGCCGACCATAGTAAAAGGCGGGTGAGAGAAGGTGCGAATGTCAAACCATACATAATCAAAACAGGGAGCGGAGGTGTTCTGCTGTAAGAAGGTGTGAATGTCCAACCATAGTTGGTAAAAAGCGGATAAGAAAAGGTTAAAATACCCGACTGTACACAATCAATAGCAGGAGCGGAGTTGTTCGGCTCCTAAAAGGTGTGAATGTCCGACCATGGTTTGTAAAAAGCGGGTAAGAAAAGGTGCGAATGCCCGACAATGTATGATCAAAAGAGGGAGTGGAGGTTTTCGGCTGCAAGAAGGTCTGAATGTCCATCCATAATTTGTAAAAAACGGGGAAGAAAAGGCTCGAAAGCCCGACTATACACCATCAAAAGTGGGAGCGGAGGTGTTCAGCTGCAAGACGGTCTGAATGTCCATCAATAATTGCTAGAAAACATGAAAGAAAATTTTCGAATATCAAACTGCACATGATCATAAGCGGGAGAGGAGGTGTTCAGCTGCAAGAAGGTGTGAATGTCTACCCATAATTAGTGAAAAATGGGTAAGAAAAGGTGCGAATGCCTAACCATACATCATCAAAAGAGGGAGCGGAGGTGTTCCGCTGTAAGACTGTGTGAATGTCCGACCATAGATGGTAAAAAGCGGGTAAGAAAAGGTTAAATTACCCGACTGTACACAATCAAAAGAGGGAGCGGAGTTGTTCAGCTAAGAGAAGGTGTGAAAGTCCGACCTTGGTTTGTAAAAAGCGGGTAAGAAAAGGTTCGTATGCCCGAATATACACCATCAAAAGCGGAAGCGGAGGTGTTCGGCTGCAAGATATTGTGAACGTCCGACCAAAGTTTGTAAAAAGCAGTTAAGAAAAGGTTTGAATATCTAACCAAACATAATCAAAAGCGGGAGCAGAGCTGTTCGACTGGAAGTAGGTGTGAATGTCAGATCATAATTTGCAAAAAGCTGATGAGAAAGGGTGAGAATGCCCGACTATACACCATCAAATGCGGTAGCGGAGTTGTTCGGCTGTGAGTAGGTGTGAATCTCCAACCATAATTGCTGAAAAATGTGTTAGAAAAGGTAAAAATGCCGGTCCATACATAATCAAAATCGGGAGAGGTGGTGTTCAGCTGCAAGAAGGTCTAAATGTCCATCAATAATTGCTAGAAAACATGAAAGAACATTTTCGAAAATCAAACCACACATGATCATAAGTGGGAGAGGAGGTGTTCAGCTGCAAGAAGGTGTGAATGTCCACCCATAATACCTGAAAAATGGGTAAAAAAAAAGGTGCGAATGCCCAACCATACATCATCAAAAGCAGGAGTGCATGTGTTCGGCTACAAGAAGGTGTGAACGTCCGACCAAAGTTTGTAAAAAGCAGTTAAGAAAAGGTTCGAATATCCAACCATACATAATCAAAAGCGGGAGCAGATCTGTTCGACTGCAAGTAGGTGTGAATGTCAGATCATAATTTGCAAAAAGCTGATGAGAAAGGGTGAGAATACCCGACTATACACCATCAAATGCTGGAGCGGAGTTGTTCGGCTGTGAGTAGGTGTGAATCTCCGACCATAATTGCTGAAAAATGTGTTAGAAAAGGTAAGAATGCCGGTCCATACATCATCAAAAGCGAGAGAGGTTGTGTTCGGCTGCAAGTAGGTGTGAATGTCCAGCCATAATTACTCACAAACGGGTAAGAAAAGGTAGTATTGCCAGACCATATATGATCAAAACAGGGAGCGGAGGTGGTTAAGCTGCAGGAAGGTTTGAATGTCCGACTAAAGTTCAAATATATTAACAAAAGCGGGAGGAGAGGTCTTCGGATGAGAGTGGTTGAAGATTTCCAACCATAATGTATAAAATGCGGTGAAAAAAAGGTGTGATAGAACACTAAAAGGTGGAGCGGAAGTGTTCGGCTGCAAGAAGGTGTTAATGTCCGACTATATTTGGTGAAAAGCAGGTGAAGCAAGGTCTGAATGCCCAACCTTACATCATCAAAAGCGAGATCAGAGGTGTTTGGCTGCAAGAAGGCCATAGTTTGCCAAAAGCGGGTAAGGTGCGAATGACCGACTAAATATCAACAAAAGTGGGGGCGGAGGTCTTCGGATGCAGGTGGGTGTGAATATCCCACCATACAAGTATGGTGGAGAGGAAGCTGTGAATGGCCGACCATAGTAAAAGGCGAGTGAGAGAAGGTGCGAATGTCAAACCATACATAATCAAAACAGGGAGCGGAGGTGTTCTGCTGTAAGAAGGTGTGAATGTCCAACCATAGTTGCTAAAAAGCGGGTAAGAAAAGGTTAAAATACCCGACTGTACACAATCAATAGCGGGAGCGGAGTTGTTCGGCTCCTAAAAGGTGTGAAAGTCCGACCATGGTTTGTAAAAAGTGGGTAAGAAAAGGTGCGAATGCCCGACAATGTATGATCAAAAGAGGGAATGGAGGTTCTCGGCTGCAAGAAGGTCTGAATGTCCAACCATAATTTGTAAAAACCGGGGAAGAAAAGGCTCGAAAGCCCGACTATACACCATCAAAAGTGGGAGCGGAGGTGTTCAGCTGCAAGACGGTCTGAATGTCCATCAATAATTGCTAGAAAACATGAAAGAAAATTTTCGAATATCAAACTGCACATGATCATAAGCGGGAGAGGAGGTGTTCAGCTGCAAGAAGGTGTGAATGTCTACCCATAATTAGTGAAAAATGGGTAAGAAAAGGTGCGAATGCCTAACCATACATCATCAAAAGAGGGAGCGGAGGTGTTCCGCTGTAAGACGGTGTGAATGTCCGACCATAGATGGTAAAAAGCAGGTAAGAAAAGGTTAAATTACCCGACTGTACACAATCAAAAGAGGGAGCGGAGTTGTTCAGCTAAGAGAAGGTGTGAAAGTCCGACCTTGGTTTGTAAAAAGCGGGTAAGAAAAGGTTCGTATGCCCGAATATACACCATCAAAAGCGGAAGCGGAGGTGTTCGGCTGCAAGATATTGTGAACGTCCGACCAAAGTTTGTAAAAAGCAGTTAAGAAAAGGTTCAAATATCTAACCAAACATAATCAAAAGCGGGAGCAGAGCTGTTCGACTGGAAGTAGGTGTGAATGTCAGATCATAATTTGCAAAAAGCTGATGAGAAAGGGTGAGAATGCCCGACTATACACCATCAAATGCGGTAGCGGAGTTATTTGGCTGTGAGTAGTTGTGAATCTCCAACCATAATTGCTGAAAAATGTGTTAGAAAAGCTAAAAATGCCGGTCCATACATAATCAAAATCGGGAGAGGTGGTGTTCAGCTGCAAGAAGGTCTAAATGTCCATCAATAATTGCTAGAAAACATGAAAGAAAATTTTCGAAAATCAAACCACACATGATCATAAGTGGGAGAGGAGGTGTTCAGCTGCAAGAAGGTGTGAATGTCCACCCAAAATACCTGAAAAATGGGTAAAAAAAAGGTGCGAATGCCCAACCATACATCATCAAAAGCAGGAGTGCATGTGTTCGGCTACAAGAAGGTGTGAACGTCCAACCAAAGTTTGTAAAAAGCAGTTAAGAAAAGGTTCGAATATCCAACCAAACATAATCAAAAGCGGGAGCAGAGCTGTTCGACTGCAAGTAGGTGTGAATGTCAGATCATAATTTGCAAAAAGCTGATGAGAAAGGGTGAGAATGCCCGACTATACACATTCAAATGCGGGAGCGGAGTTGTTCGAATCATCAAAAGCAGGAGTGGAAGTGTTCGGCTACAAGAAGGTGTGAACGTCCAACCAAAATATGTAAAAAGCAGTTAAGAAAAGGTTCGAATATCCAACCATACATCATCAAATGCGGGAGCGGAGTTGTTCGGCTGTGAGTAGGTGTGAATGTCCGACCATAATTGCTGAAAAATGTGTTAGAAAAGGTAAAAATGCCGGTCCATACATCATCAAAAGCGAGAGAGGTTGTGTTCGGCTGCAAGTAGGTGTGAATGTCCAGCCATAATTACTCACAAACGGATAAGAAAAGGTAGTATTGCCAGACCATATATGATCAAAACATGGAGCGGAGGTGGTTCAGCTGCAAGAAGGTTTGAATGTCCGACTAAAGTTCAAATATATTAAAGAAAGCGGGAGGAGAGGTCTTCGGATGAGAGTGGTTGAAAATTTCCGACCATAATGTATAAAATGCGGTGAAAAAAAGGTGTGATAGAACACTAAAAGGTGGAGCGGAAGTGTTCGGCTGCAAGAAGATGTGAATGTCCGACTATATTTGGTGAAAAGCAGGTGAAGCAAGGTCTGAATGCCCAACCTTACATCATCAAAAGCGAGATCAGAGGTGTTTGGCTGCAAGAAGGCCATAGTTTGCCAAAAGCGGGTAAGGTGCGAATGTCCGACTAAATATCAACAAAATTTGGGGCAGAGGTCTTTGGATGCAAGTGAGTGTGAATATCCAACCATACAAGTATGGTGGAGAGGAAGCTGTGAATAGCCGACCATAGTTTGGAAAAAGCGGGTAAGAAAAGGTTTGAATACCCGAACATACACCATCAAAAGAGGGAGCGGAGGTGTTCCGCTGTACGAAGGTGTGAATGTCCGACTATAGTTGGTAAAAAGCGGGTAAGAAAAGGTTAAAATACCCGACTGTACACAATCAATAGCGGGAGCGGATGTGTTCGGCTACAAGAAGGTGTGAAAGTCCGACCATGGTTTGTAAAAAGCGGATAAGAAAAGGTGCGAATGTCCGACAATGTATGATCAAAAGAGAGAGCGGAGGTTTTCGGATACAAGAAGGTTTGAATGTCCCACCATAGTTTGTAAAAAGCGGGTAAGAAAAGGTTCGAATGCCCGAACATACACCATCAAAAGAGGGAGCGGAGGTGTTCCGCTGTAAGAAGGTGTGAATATCAGACCATAGTTGCTAAAAAGCGGGTAAGAAAAGGTTAAAATACCCGACTGTACACAATCAATAGCGGGAGCGGAGTTGTTCGGCTACTAAAAGGTGTGAAACTCCGACCCTGGTTTGTAAAAAGCGGGTAAGAAAAGGTTCGAATGCCCGAACATACACCATCAAAAGAGGGAGCGGAGGTGTTCCGCTGTAAGACGGTGTGAATGTCCGATCATAGTTGGTAAAAAGCGGGTAAGAAAAGGTTAAAATACCCGACTGTACACAATCAAAAGAGGGAGCGGAGTTGTTCAGCTAAGAGAAGGTGTGAAAGTCCGACCATGGTTTGTAAAAAGCGGGTAAGAAAAGGTTCGTATGCCCGAATATACACTATCAAAACCGGAAGCGTAGGTGTTCCGCTGCAAGAAGGTGTGAACGTCCCACCAAAGTTTGTAAAAAACTAGTTAAGAAAAGGTTCGAATATCTAACCAAACATAATCAAAAGCGGGAGCAGAGCTGTTCGACTGCAAGTAGGTGTGAATGTCAGAGAATAATTTGCAAAAAGCTGATGAGAAAGGGTGAGAAATCCCGACTATACACCATCAAATGCGATTCTCCAACCATAATTGTTGAAAAATGTGTTAGAAAAGGTAAGAATGCCGGTCCATACATCATCAAAAGCGGGAGAGGTGGTGTTCGGCTGCAAGTAGGTGTGAATGTCCATTAATAATTGTTTTAAAACATGAAAGAAAATGTTCGAATATCAAACCTTACATGATCATTAGCGGGAGAGGAGGTCTTCAGCTGCAAGAATGTGTGAATGTCCAGCCATAATTACTCACAAACGGGTAAGAAAAGGTACTATTGCCAGACCATATATGATCAAAACAGGGAGCGGAGGTGGTTCAGCTGCAAGAAGGTTTGAATGTCCGACTAAAGTTTGTAAAAAGCGGGTAAGACAAGGTGTGAATGCCCGACAATGTATGATCAAAAGAGGAGCGGAGGTTTTCGGGTGCAAGAAGGTCTGAATGTCCACCCATAATTACTGAAAAATGGGTAAGAAAAGGTGCGAAAGCCCAACCGCACATGATCATAAGTGGATGAGAAGGTGTTCGACTGCAAGTAGGTGTGAATGTAAGATCATAATTTGTAAAAAGCGGGTAAGAAAAGGTAAGAATGCCCAACCATAAATTATCAAAAGCGGCAGCAGAGTTTCGGCTGGTATTTATCAATGTCTAGATAGATTTCAACAAAAAACAACGTTGTACTTTGCAGTAAAAGAAAGTGCAAATCAAAAGTTTTAGGAATCCGAGAATAAGCTTATTTTCATGAGTTCTGCACGATTTCGGATTTTATGTATAAAATGAATTTCTTCACGCAAACTAAGTTAACACTGCTTTGTCCTTCATATGTACCCATTTCTACATATATTTCAAGCATAAACTTCCTCATATTACCCTGAATGAGAAAGAGCCACACTTGTGATTAAGCCATACCTCCCTTTTGAGGAGTTCTGCATGATTTGGGATTTTATCTATAAAATTAATTCCTTCACTCAAACTATGTTAAAACGGCTTTTACCTTCATATTTATCAATGTCTCGATAGATTTAAACAAAAAAATAACGTTGTACTTTGCAATAAAAGAAAGAGCAAATCAAAAGTTTTAGGAATCCGAGAATAAGCTTATTTTCATGTGTTCTGCACGATTTCGGATTTTATGTATAAAATGAATTCATTCACTCAAACCAAGTTAAAACTGCTTTTTCCTTCATATTTATCAATGTCTAGATCGACTTCAACAAAGAACAACATTGTATTTTGCAGTAGAAGAAAGAGCAACACTGAAGGATTAGGAATCCGAGAATAAGCTTCTTTTCATACGTTCTGCATGATTTGGGATTTTATGTATAAAATGAATTCCTTCACTCAAACTAAGTTAACACTGCTTTGTCCTTCATATGTACCCATTTCTACATATATTTCAAGCATAAACTTCCTCATACTACCCTGAATGAGAAAGAACCAAACTTGTGATTAAGCCATACGCCCCTTTTGAGGAGTTCTGCATGATTTGGGATTTTATCTATAAAATCAATTCCTTCACTCAAACTATGTTAAAACGGCTTTTACCTTCATATTTATCAATGTCTCGATATATTTAAACAAAAAAACAACGTTGTACTTTGCAGTAAAAGAAAGAGCCAATCAAAAGTTTTAGGAATCCGAGAATAAGCTTATTTTCATGTGTTCTGCACGATTTCGGATTTTATGTATAAAATGAATTCATTCACTCAAACCAAGTTAAAACTGCTTTTTCCTTCATATTTATCAATGTCTAGATCGACTTCAACAAAGAACAACATTGTACTTTGCAGTAGAAGAAAGAGCAACACTGAAGGATCAGGAATCCGAGAATAAGCTTATTTTCTTATGGGCAAGTGGGAACTGCTTTGTCCTTCATATTTATCAATGTGTAGATGGATTTCAACTTCTTCTACTGCAAAGTCCAATGTTGTACTTGTTGAAGTCGATCATTGATGAATATGGAAGGACAAAGCAGTTTTAACTTGGTTTGAGCAAAGCAATTCATTTTATAGCAAAATCCGAAATCGTGCAGAACTCATGAAAGCAGGCTTATACTCGGATTCCTGAAACTTTAGATTTGCTCTTTCTTTTACTGCAAAGTACAACGTTGTTTTTTTGTTTAAATATTTCTAGACATGGTAAATATGAAGGACAAATCAGTTTTAAAATAGTTTGAGTGAAGTAATGCTTTTTATAAGCAAAATCCCAAATCATGCAAACTCACGAAATGCTTTTTCTCGCTTTTCACTGCTTTTTACAAACTTTGGTCGGACGTTCACACCTTCTTGCATCCGAACACCTCCGCTTCCGCTTTTGATGATGTATATTCGTGCATTCGAACCTTTTTTTACCCGCTTTTTACAAACCATTGTCGGACTTTCACACCTTCTTGCAGCCGAACACCACCTCTCCCGCTTTTGATGGTCCAGTATTCTTACCTTTTCTAACACATTTTTCAGCAATTATGGTCGGACATTCACACCTACTCACAGCTGGACACCTCCGCTCCCGCTTTTGATCATACAATGTCGGGACATCGCTCCTTGTCTTACCTGCTTTTTACAAACTTTAGTCGAACATTCACACCTTCTTGCAGCTGAACACCTCCGCTCCCGCTTTTGATGATGTATAGTCGGGCTTTCGAGCCTTTTCTTACCCGGTTTTTACAAATTATGGTTGGACATTCAGACCTTGCAGCCGAACACCTCCGCTCTCTCTTTTGATCATACATTGTTGGGCATTCGCACCTTGTCTTACCCGCTTTTTACAAACTATAGTCAGACATTCACACCTTGCAGCTGAACCTCCGCTCCCTGTTTTGATCATGTATGGTCTGGCAATACTACCTTTTCTTCCCCCGTTTGTGAGTAATTATGGCTGGACATTCACACCTACTTGCAGTCGAACTGCTCTGCTCCCGCTTTTGATTATGTTTGGTTTGGATATTCGAACCTTTTCTTAACTGCTTTTTACAAACCATGGTCGGACTTTCACACCTTCTTGTAGCCGAACAACTCCGCTCCCGCTATTGTTTGTGTACAGTCGGGTATTTTAACCTTTTCTTACCCGCTTTTTACCAACTATGGTCGGACATTCACACCGTCTTACAGCGGAACACCTCCGCTCCCGCTTTTTATGGTGTATAGTCGGGCATTCGAACCTTTTCTTACCCGCTATTTACAAACTATGGTAGGACATTCAAACTTTCGTGTATCCGAAAACCTCCGCTCTCTCTTTTGATCATACATTGTCGGACATTCGCACCTTTTCTTACCGGCTTTTTACAAACCATGGTCGGACTGTCACACCTTCTTGTAGCCGAACACATCCGCTCCTGCTTTTGATGATGTATGGTTGGGCATTCACACCTTTTTTTTGCCCATTTTTCAGGAATTATGGGTGGACATTCACACCTTGCAGCTGAACACCTCCTATCCCACTTATGATCATGTGCGGTTTGATTTTCGAAAAGTTTCTTTCATGTTTTCTAGCAATTATTGATGGACATGTAGACCTTCTTGCAGCTGAACACCTCCGCTCCCGCTTTTGATCATACATTGTCAGGCATTCGCACCTTGTCTTACCCACTTTTTACAAACTTTAGTCGAACAGTCACACCTTTTTGCAGCCGAACACCACCTCTACCGCTTTTGATGATGTATGGTCCAGCATTCTTACCTTTTCTAACACATTCTTCAGGAATTATGGTCGGACATTCACACCTACTCAGAGCCGAACACCTCCGCTCCCGCATTTGATGGTCTATAGTCGGGCATTCTACAGCGGAAAAGACTCATTCTTATGTTTGGTTAGATATTCGAACCTTTTCTTAACTGCTTTTTACAAACTTTGGTCGGACGTTCACAATATCTTGCAGCCGAACACCTCCGCTTCCGCTTTTGATGGTGTATATTCGGGCATACGAACCTTTTCTTACCCGCTTTTTACAAACCAAGGTCGGACTTTCACACCTTCTCTTAGCTGAACAACTCCGCTCCCTCTTTTGATTGTGTACAGTCGGGTAATTTAACCTTTTCTTACCCGCTTTTTACCATCTATGGTCGGACATTCACACCGTCTTACAGCGGAACACCACCGCTCCCTCTTTTGATGATGTATGGTTAGGCATTCGCACCTTTTCTTACCCATTTTTCAGTAATTATGGGTAGACATTCACACCTTCTTGCAGCTGAACACCTCCTCTCCCGCTTATGATCATGTGCAGTTTGATATTCGAAAATTTTCTTTCATGTTTTCTAGCAATTATTGATGGACATTTAAACCTTCTTGCAGCTGAACACCTCCTCTCCCGCTTATGATCATGTGCAGTTTGATATTCGAAAATTTTCTTTCATGTTTTCTAGCAATTATTGATGGACATTCAGACCTTCTTTCAGCTGAACACCTCCGCTTCCGCTTTTGATTGTGTATAGTCGGGCTTTCGAGCCTTTTCTTCCCCGGTTTTTACAAATTATGGTTGGACATTCAGACCTTCTTGCAGCCGAAAACCTCCGCTCCCTCTTTTAATCATACATTGTCGGGCATTCGCAGCTTTTCTTACCTGCTTTTTACAAACCAGGGTCGGACTTTCACATCTTTTAGTAGCCTAACACCTCCGCTCCCGTTATTGATTGTGTACAGTTGGGTATTTTAACCTTTTCTTACCCGCTTTTTACCAACTATGGTCTGACATTCACACCTTCTTGCAGCCGAACACTTCCGCTTCACCTTTTAGTGTTCTATGGGGTATTCACACCTTTTTTTTCACCGCGTTTTATAGATTATGGTTGGAAATTCTCACCCACTCTCATCCGAAGACCTCTCCTCCCACTTTTGTTAATATATAGTCGGGCATTCGAACCTTTTCTTACCCGCTTTTTACAAATTATGGTCGAACATTCCCACTTACTTGCAGCCGAATACTTCCGCTCCACCTTTTAGTGATGTATGGTTGGCATTTGCACCTTTTCTTACCCTCTTTTTATACTGATTGCTGAAGATTAAGTTGTTCTTTCTCAAACTACAACATTTTTTTAATTGTTGAAACTTGATTTGAAGTGGATAAATAAGGAGGACAAACAGTTTTAAGTCAGGCTGATAGAAGGAATTAATTTTATAGCAAAATCTGTATTTCGTCATATGTCAAGAGATGCTTATTGCTGAAGAAGTTCTTTCTCATTCTACAAAGTACAACGTTGTTTATCGTTGAAACTTGATTAGACATGAATAAATATGAAGGACAAAGCAGTCTTAACTTGGTTTGAGTTAAGGAATTCGTTTTATAGTAGAATCCGAATTCGTGCATAACTCGTAAAATAGAGCTTATTTTCGGATTCCTGAAGAATGAGTCTGGTTCTTTCTCATAATACAAAGTTTGTTGTTTATTGTTGAAACTTCATCAGAAGTGAAGAAATAAGGACAAACCGTTTTAAGTAAGTTTGATAGAAGGATTTCATTTTATAGCAAAATCTGTATTCTTTCATATCTCCTGGAGAGAAGCTTATTGCTGAAAATTAGGTCTGGTTCTTTTTCATACTACAAAATACAGTGTTGTTTATTGTTGAAACTAGATTAGAAGTAGATAAATATGAAGGACAAAGCAGTTTGAACTTGGTTTGAGAGAAGGAATTAATTTTATTGCAAAATCCGAATTCATGCATAACTCGTCAAATAGATAGTGATGTGTCGTTCGTGAGCGATTTGTTCGATATGAACTAATTTTTTATATGACTCGGGAGTAACGAGTTGTCTCAGTGAGTGATTTGTTCAATTTCATGCAGTAGCCTTCCTCACCACATGGCAGGCGGCAGCTTCATAAGTTCAGTCAGCAGGACAGGAAACAGTATTGATTCGTTCACGACTCAACTCCTCGGCTGACGGGTCCTCGCACAGGAAACAGTATTGATTCGTTTATGACTCAACTCCTTGGGTCTTTGTTCATTTGTCACCTTTCAAATTCTACGTTTCATTTGACAGGCTGAAGAGCAGTAGGCACAACAGTTCGTTCACAAACCGGATCATTAATCTCATAGACTATTCTACCTTCAACAAGTTGGAAACCACAATCGACTCTCTAGATGCAGAAAAAGCATTTGATCGAGTGAACTGGAAATTTTTATTCGCAACATTAAACAAATTCGGGTTTGGGTCACACTTCATCAAATGGATAAGGATATTATATAGCTCCCCAAATGCAAGTGTCAGGACAAATGATCAAACTTCTCCAAGCTTCAGTCTGCAGAGAGGTACAAGACAGGGTTGCCCATTTTCTTCCTCATTTTTTGCTTTTTTCATCAAACCTTTAGCAGCTTCTATCAGACAAGATAGAAATATTAAAGGCATCCAATCCCAAAATATTGAGCATAAAATAAGTCTTTATGCTGATGATGTATTACTTTTCCTTCAGAACTCACAGACGTCTCTCACACACACGATCACACTCATAAATAAATTCTCAGCACTTTCCGACTACTCTATCAACTGGTCTAAGACCACAGTTCTGCCCATTAACTGTAGGGTCCAGAATATACCTGCAAATATTAGATATTTAGGCATAAACATTTCCTCCAGGGTCTCAGAGCTAACAAACCTAAATTATGTTTTAAATTTTTCACAAGAACATCTTGTTTGGTCAGTTAAGTACTGAAAAGTCATTGATTTGGGCATACTTTAACATGTTAAAGGGGCTTTTGAAACTGTTATTTTTCACACAAAGGAATTATCTGATGTGAAAGTGTATAGTAGAGGTCGGTTAAAAAACCTTTTTAAAAGAATTTGAGCTCATTCAAGGATAGTATGATGAGGGGCTGATATACTAACCTTTCCATATATATATATATATAATTGTTTCACTGATGTTAATTTGTTTAAAATCTGGTCATTTCTAACATATGTATCGGCCCACAATTTCACAATCGGTGCCTCCAAAGTAAGTTCTTTCCTATACTCACATGAGTGAAGTGCACAGTGAATTAGAAGTTACTGAAGGCCTGTCAGAGGGAGCATTGGGCCCAGTATTCATTGTAAATGCCTTGTGATACGTCTTCGTAACACGTTTTATATAGTACAACCTGTCACTAAAGGAGCTCCACAGTTTGTCTGTCGTACTGCTTTGGTGGAGGTTGTGGGCCTTATAAATAAATTATATTCATATATTTATAGATTCTAAAGATATAGTGATTAAAAGAGGTTGACAACGCCACCTAGGTTTGAGAGCCCAAGACTCTAAAGACACGTACAGGTTCTTAATCAAAACAAGGTTTGAGCAGACTTAAAAAAACAGGAGTCTAACTGGTATTTTACAAGATTTATTGTCATAAAATAGGTAACCCAGCCCAAAATCTCCGCCAAGGATCCCACAGCCTCTGGATCATCTCACTCTCCAACTCTCTGGGGCAAGTGACAGACATCCAACTCTGGTGGTGGAACAAACCCTCAGTCACTCCAAAACACAAGAGTGAGGAAATATCAGTACTCACTGGTAGTCCACCTCCACCTCCACGGCCCTTGAAGAAGGCTCCGTACCCCCCATGCTCCCCGGGCACTGTAATTGGCTGCCCCACTGCTCCAGTGTATGGCATCTGTCTCCATGAGTGTGTCACCCTGTGCATGTGTGTGTTCAACAGGTCCCAACCTGGATAGGTCAAATGCGGAGGAGTAATATTAAATTAAATAATTTTAGTTATTTACACTGATCCTCTATCATTCAAATGGTTATTAGTATGCCATGAGACTAAAGTGAAAGAAAGTTTACCAGTTTTGACAATAATTAAAACCAGATTCATTCTGCGGGAGGCTCCCTGGGGTTATAATTGCAAGACAGTTTCTCCTGAAATGCCTCAAGTCAAGATGAAGCACAGGTCTGCTACTCAGGCTTTGTGGACTCTTCTTTTATAACGAACCTTTACACAGAAAACTGTGAAAATGTCGTTCCTCCTCTCCAGTACCCCCGAATAGACCTTACCAGGGAGGCTGAGGAGTGTGATCCCGTTATTCCTGTCTGACACACATATTCTTACAATTTGAATTTATTGAAGTCTGTTAAAAATGAAAAATGTGTTTTTATGTCCAACAACGTTCTTTTAAATATTTGATGCTAATGATAAAAGCTCCAATGATGTCAGATTTTATGTTCAAAGCAAAACATGTGAAACAGCATAAAAAGTGAACGTTGACTTAACAGCATACATGTGTAACTGTGCTGTCGACACAGTGATGTAAACACCAGATAAAGAGAGAGAATGAGCTTTTACTGTCGGACTGTGTTGATTAAAGTGAGGACAGAAAACAACAGACTGAGCGAACAAAGAGAAAATCAGGAGCCTGCAGGGAAATCTTGCCCCACAGCTGAAAGTTTCTCCTTTAAACAGAGAAGTTTCAGTATTTTTCTGTTTTCACCACACTGCTGAATGAGTTCAGGTGTTGATGCTGTTCAGTGTTTCCTGAATCTTTCTGTTCTGTTGAAGAGTACTTTTTGTTGTAAATGATGTTGTCAGATTGGTGAATAAAATCTACTCTTTGTTCCACTGTCTTTATATAGAAAGTCCAAGATCTTTAATCCTTCCGCAGGCAAGAGGAAACATGGCTCTGATGAGGCTAAAGAACACGAGCAACAATTTACTAAAAGTTTATTGAACTTTTTGCATTGTTGTAAATACTCCTGCAGTTAAAGTGTTCCACACATACGTTATCTAACTTTTTAAACAAAATCACATGTATACATATATTTAATTTCTATTGAGAAATGCAGCAGAGCACCAGAGTTTCCTCATGTGTAAGAGGATGGAGGTGTGTTTGATGGGTCAAACACACAAAAAACACCTGGGCAGTCAGATCAAGCAGCTTTAAGCAGCTTGGTGGTTTTACTCTCTTTGGCTCCACTTTCTCAAGACGTCCTCTGCTGCGTCCAGAGTGGAGTCCTCCTGTTAGACACTAATTCATATGCTGATGTACATTCCAGCTGCCGTGACACTAAACAGGGAAACTCATCTTTTAACACCAGTAAAATCTATTCATTATTCAAATATTTTGACCTGTTTTGACTCCCCCTGTAAGCATGTAGTGTTCTAACACTTCACACTGTGCGGTCAATGCTTGTTCCTTTAAAAAAGGAGTGTATCAACTCTATGTAAGCACAGTGCATAAATGTGTACAATAAAAGGGGATATCAAACCCTCAACAATATCAAAAATACCTTATTTGTCTTTGGAAGAATAACTTTTGAAGAAAATGACCTTTTAATTGTTTCTTATTTTGATAAAAGAATCCAAACAAGTGCGTAATTTTTTTTTCATGTTTTATTTTATTTAAACACATAAATCAATGTAATAATAATTTGTGTAGGATCTTATTCATATTCTTATTTGAATGACACAATAATGCTCTGAACAGTTGTGAGAACACCAGATTCTCACATGTGGGGATGCTTCCAGCATAAATCCCCACATCCTGAATCAGTTGTTCAGGATGAAAAGATAGAGTCGTGCAAAAGATAGATACATTTGAAGTATTTTTATTGATGTTACTGTAACAGGAGGTATAGAGATTTCATTGGATGACTAGTCTTGTGCGCGAATACTAAACGCTGCTGCTACTTTCTCTCTTGATGTTGTTGTATTTGTATTGTCTACGATGTTTTGGCGTCATATATTTTTTGAAGAGCCTCCACATTGAAGGCAGCTCTGGTCTTTCTTCTGAGGGGTTAAACTTGTCCACTGCTTGTTCTGGTACTGCAAGTTGAAGAGACAAGTCTTCTGTGGTATGTAAGGGGTTTGATGTTGGAGAGTACTCTGACTGTTTAGAGGCTGGTTCCATTTCGATGACAATGAAAGTTCTTTCTTGATTTTGCTTTGGAAGTGGTTCTTGGACAACGATCAGTGATGAAATGTCCTCCGTGTCTTGAGTTTCCTGCATGACTTCAGACTGGTCGTTCTTTATAATGGTCTCTACCGTCTTTTTGCTTTCGCGCCGACGCTTTTTAGAGGAAACTTTCTCCTTTGGTGGCTCTGAGACATCTTTTGGTTGTGGGACTAATTCCATTTCGATGTCACTCACCAGCTCTGGGACCACGTCTGGTTGTGGCACTCCAGCCTGATGAGCCAAATCTGATGGAATCACTTCCTGTGAGTCTTCAGAAGCCCTTTCTATTTCCTTTTCTTCCACGGGTTCAGAAATCTTCTCTGGTTCCTGGATATAAATCGGTGATGAGATGTCCTCCGTGTCTTGAGGTTCCTGGATGACTTCAGGCAGGTTCTTTACAATGGTTTCTGGCATCTTTTTGTTCTTGCGCCGACGCTTCTTTGATGTAACGTTCTCTTTTGGTGGCTCAGGGATCCCTTGTGGTTCTGTTTTGTTGACTCCATCCACTTCTGGATTCGATACTTCCACTTGTGAAGCCAGCTCTTCTACAGTTATGTTCTTTGGTGGAAGACGTATCTGATCTAAATGGAGTTCTGGGAGGATGTACAGCTCTGTTTTTTCTTCTGGCTTGATGATGAGGGATAGAAATACAGCCTTCATAAGTTCTGCCACCTTCTTTTCCTGTGTCTTTGTTTCCTCCTCCTGTGCCTTTAGTTTGGAGGCAAGATCAATATTGGAGGCAGTCTTTTCTTTGAGTTGTTCTTTCAAGCTCTCTACCTCTTTTACAACTGACTGATATTCAGTTTCAGATACTGGTGGTTTCAGTGTTTCAATCAATTCTGTAATTACGTCATTGCATTCCTTGAGCTCCTGCTCACACTTTTCACGGAGATGACGCTCACACTTCAAACAGTTTTCCAGGTCCTTGAGTTTTTCCTCAGAAATGGAGCAGCTATTCTCTGCTGCGACTCTTCTGTCTTTTTCTCGTGTTAGAAAGAAATTCTTTTTCAGCAGCTTAGTCCTGACAATATCCATCCGATGGTATAAATAGTTGATCTTGTCCTTATTATGTTGGTAAGATTCCTGTAATTTTTCTGATCCATAATCATCGTTGGCAGCAGAGGCATTAGAGGGAATCTCCTCGGTTTGTGAAATTGGAAACTTCCACGTGACGCGACGAACTTTGGAGGCCTGGGGATGATCCTGCACAAGCTGGACGTCCTCGGAATGAGGAGTCACAGCCGCAGCAGAGACCTGGGATTGTTCCTTTTCCAACACGTCCAACATTTCTGATCTGTTGGTGGGTTCCTCCAAACTTTCATCACTGCCAAAAGTAATGTTATATTTGTAGGACGCCTGAGATTGTTCTTTTTCAAACAGGTCATTTTCTAGGTTTGATTTTAAAATTTCTCGCCTGTTGGTGGGTTCCTTATAACTTTCCTTACTGACAAAAGTAATGTTATAATTGTAGGACGCCTGAGATTGTTCTTTTTCAAACAGGTCATTTTCTAGGCTTGATGTTAAAATTTCTTGCCTGTTGGTGGGTTTCTTATAACTTTCATTACTGCCAAAAGTAATGTTATATTTGTTGGAGGCCTGGGCTTGTTTGTCGGTTTGTGAATTTGGAAACTTCCACGTGACGCAACGTACTTTGGAGGCCTGGGGATGATCCTGCACCAGCTGGACGTCCTCGGAATGAGGAGTCACAGCCGCAGCAGAGACCTGGGATGGTTCTTTTTCCTCTTCGTCATTTACTGTTTGAGGAGACGGGGAATCCTCAGAGGCCTGGCATTGTTCTTTTTCACACAGCTCATTTTCTGACCTGTTGGTGGGTTCCTCATAACCTTCATTATCGCCAAAAGTAATGGTATATGTGTAGATATCCTCAGGTAAATCGTCCTCTACCATGTCACACCACTGAAGTGGAGCAGATGATATCTTGGTTTGACTCATTTTGCTTGTTGTTTTTAAGAGCTTGTCAAAATTACTATTTAAGATAGTAATTAAGTGTTGTTTTTAATAGTTTGTCAAAATTACTATTTAAGATAGTAATTAAGTGTTGTTTTTTTAGACGATGTGAAAACCGTTTGCTGTGACTTTCAAATTCGCTTCGAAAACTGGACGTGTTTCTTCAGATAAACTCCTGACGAACTGTGAAATAGGAGGGAAAATGTCTGGCCTATATAACATTTGTGATGTCAAACAACATCAGTGGTGACATCAATTGTGATGTCAAACAACATCAGTGGTGACATCAATTGTGATGTCATCATCAGTGATGACCAGAAGACCAGAAGAGAGATTGTGATGTCATCAGTGATGTCATCAGTGATGACATCACAATTTAGTGATAAGACTAAAAAAGAGCAATGGCATTCCGTTCTCAGTCACCATCTTGTGTGTTGTTTTGCTCTCTTGTTCAGTTTTATGATTATACATTTTTAAACTTTTTTCTGTGAAATCTCAAAATATTATTGTCCAGGTCAGTTTTAATGCATTCATTGTATGTTATGGTACTCACGACTGCTTTCTTCATGCCTCCACTGGAAAATTGGACCTCATTCTGTGATGATCTGCAGGTTTGAAGGCCTCTGTTCTGTCTCTCTTCTGGTCTGTGATTCCAACCACAGATTCTGAATGGAATTGAAGTCCGGATTCCAGAATGTTGATTTTTGTTCTCTGTTAATCACTTGACGACTTCAGCTGAATACTTCATGTCACTGTCACGTTGGAAGGTCCACTTCTGCCAGTTTTCAGCAACCAGTGTAATGTTTCCCACTAGCAGTGTTTTCCAAGACAGAATAATGTCAGTTTTTAAAATGTTTCCAAAATAAACCTTTTTCCACATTCAAACTGAAGCAGACACCCTTTCCACTTTTAAGATTAGGCTTAAAACTTTCCTTTTTGATAAAGCTTATAGTTAGGGATGGCTCAGGTGATCCTGAAACATCCCATAGTTAAGCTGCTATAGGATTAGACTGCTGGGGTTCATCTGTCCCACCTTTCCTCACTTTGTTCTCTTTTTCCCCATTTAAAAAAGCCTCAAAATAAAAGTGAGTTTTAGGTGGCTACAATAGAATAGAATAGAATAGAATAGAATAGAATAGAATAGAATAGATAAATATTTTATTCATCCCCCAGTGAGGGAAATTCAAATTAGTCAAGTAGCTCATTAAAATATAAATATTTCCAATGATTGTATATTAGACAACAACAACAATCATAATAATAATCAATGACTAATTAAATAAATTTGAGAAGAACATGTCAGCAGTCGCTGTTAAAAAGCCTTATGGCTGTGGGGACAAAGGACCTCCTGAACCTCTCAGTCCTGCAGTTCAGTGAGATGAGCCTCTCACTGCAGCTGCTCCTCTCTCCTGCCAGGATGCTGTGGAGAGGATGTTTACTGTTCTCCAAAACAGAATATGATTTCCTCCTCATCCGTTGCTCCACCACAGCACCGAGAGGGTCGAGCCTTCTGCCTACCACAGAACAAGTCTTTTTCACCAGTTTGTCCAGGCACCTTGTTAGAATTAAAATTAACTAACAGACAACGGCATGAAACCAAGAAATCCCTCAGAGGCCTCAGTATTTTACTGGCAAGGGGAGAATAACACCCGAACCTACTCTCTGCAGATTCACAAGAGTTCTCCAACGAGTGGTTGCTTCCCTTGCTCTTTTATTAGGTGACACACACACACACACACATACATACAATCCCCTATGTGCCCAGGTCTGGCATATCTCCTTAGTTTGGAGGCATCTCCTTATTTGGGGAGCTATAAAGATAACGATCAGTGGGGAGACAACATTCCTTCTTCTTCTCCTTGTGAAGTTTTGATATGAACTGGCCTCTCTGGCTGTGACTTTTATTTAATGATAAAAAGCAAACTTTTCTGACACACCTACAGTTTTTGTCTTAAGTGCAACTCCCCCAGCAGACAACAGCATTGAACAGTGCATAGGAGTGATCAAACATGCATTTCATATCTCTACAGACATGAGCCGTCTAGGGAAGAAGAGACGGCTCAGGCCAATCTGAACACTGAACGCTAAGGACAAACTTTTTCCTTTGCGCCTTTGATTATGAGCGAATATATCCAACTAATGTGTGAGTCATTTTGTCATCATCACCCGTCTTGCATAGGTACTGTACTTTTCAGCAGCATTAGATTTCTAAGATAATGCGTCATTTGGAAGGTCAGACATGATAGTTTGTAGTATATTGGGTCCAAACTGTCTATCAAGGCAGACAGCATGAAGGTATGTTTACAGACTGTGTTTGGATCTAAATGTGTCTTTATTCTGTATGAACCTGCCATTGTCTCACTGCTCTTTGTATCAATAATGCAGATCAGGACCACTGAGCTCCTGCACGGAATCCCTGATTGTTCAGCAAATATTTAAAGTCAGAGTGAACATTCCCGGTTTCCCCAATTGTCACTGTCAAGTACAGTCAAATGTGCTAAAGTTGATGTTTTCTTGGCACATTTACTTTTCACCAGGGGAGAAGTGCTGCTGAGCAGAATTTTTACTTCCATAAAGATTCAAGTTGCATACACATAATTAACCTCTTGGTGACTGAATGATTAATAGAGGTCCATAATTCATGCATTACTTTAGAAAATTCCTAAGATTGCTGCAGAGCAGCATGATTCTCCAGAGAAACCTAATCTGAGCTGCACTGTCACCACTCCTGCAGCACTCTCTCCAGAAGATGGAGACCTTGTGCCAGTGTAGAGATTCCTGCCCGAGCACCAAAGATATCACAGTTAAAAGTCTCAGATGATAAGGAGTTGTTGGTGAAAATATAATGAAGCATCTCAAAAATGTTTTAACCACATTTTCACATTTTTCTGTGTAAGGGTTTGTTATAAAAGAAGAGTCCACAAAGCCTGAGTAGCAGACCTGTGCTTCATCTTGACTTGAGGGATTTCAGGAGAAACTGTCTTGCAATTACAACCTCAGGGAGCTTCCCGCAGAATAAATCTGGTTTTAATTATTGTCAAAACAGTTCAACTTTCTTTCACTTTAAGAGACCACTGTAATATACACAGTTTCATGGAATACTAATGACCATTTGAATGATAAAGAATCAATGTAAGTAACTAAGATGACTTTATTAAGATTACTTTATTGTCATGTAGTCACACGAAATTACTCTCCGCATCTGACTCATCCGGGTTGGCACCTGTTGAACACACACATGCACGGGGTGACACACTCAGCGCCCAGGGAGCATGGGGGGTACGGAGCGGCGAGATTAGGAATGGAAGGTTATTGGAGGACCCACTCTAACCACAGAGCCTGATAGGTTGTGGGTACAGTGGCACACGTTACACCGGCGGCTCCTGGGTACGGGGACCATTATGAAGAATTGAATCTCTGCACCATGTAAATCAAAGATGTCAGATGACACCAAACGAAAAAACAAAAAATAAGGAAGAGGTAAATCTGAAATGGTTGTTAAAAAACCATCTGAGGTTGCCGTGACAAAGTGACAGGATAACAAGGCAGTCTTGATGGCCTCCACTGTCCGTGGGATACAGCCCCAGGACAGTTGCATGAGATGGTCAACAAAAGAGAAGCTCCATGTTACTGTGCCTCGACCAGCTGTTGTAGCTGAATACAACAAAAACATGGGCGGCTTCGGTTTGTGCGACCGCATGATCAGCTTCTATCCAATGTCAAGCCGCACAAGAAAATGGACCTGCATTTTGTTGACCTGGCAGCTGGATCGAGTACAGGTCAGACCACCAAGTCTCTGGAAAACCAGAGAAAGAGAGGCTGCAGTATTTCGACTTCAAACTGCTGCTGGCTGAGGAGATGATTGCTCAGGCACAGGGAGATCACAAGGCTGACAATGTGGCCAGTGATGATGAAGAGATGAGTACTGATGAAGAGTACATTCCAACAAAGAAGAGGAGGCCTGTTGAACCTCAGCCCAATGCCAATGTCCAAAAATACAGGGCAGTCCATTTGCCAAAGATGGAGGAGGCTGCTCATTCATCACGGTGCAGAAGAGAGGGATGCAAAGGGGACACATATGTCAAGTGCATCAAGCATAACATGTTTCTGTGTGTTTCAAAGGCCAAAAACTGTTTCCTGTTGTACCATTCATGATACACTGTGATTTGGAGCTGTATGTGATGCCGTAAATTTGAGTATTCAAACATTGTTGGGTGTTCTGCTAAGTTTAAATTCTTGTTCAAATGTTTATTGTGGGGAGTACCAGTAAGGATATTCCAGTAAATATGTGTTTATTTTGGTGCCATGTTTAACTAACCCTGTTTGGTAGTTTGAAGAGTTGACAGTGAGAAATTGCGATAGTATAGGTCAGACAGAAATGTGCTGATTTCCTCCCTCATGTAAAATAGCCAGATCATTCAGATGTCTTCATCTATTTTAATGTTTATGAAATAAGAAGATTTTTTAAAAGAAATCCACATGAAAATGAATTCGGTATTATAACATTACATCATTACATTTTATATCAAACAAGACCCGATGTCCACCACAAGGGACAGTCCAGAAAAAATAAATAAACAATGTTTTTGAAAAAAAATTGTTGCAGTATGTTTCTTTCAACCACAATACTTAAATTATCATAAAAATATCAAAAAAGCAAAACTTGTTTCCTCTGGGTCTCTCATGGCATACTAATAACCATTTGAATGGTAAAGAATCAATGTAAGTAACTAAGATGACTTTATTAAGATTACTTTATTGTCATGTAGTCACACGAAATGACTCTCCGCATCTGACTCATCCAGGTTGGCACCTGTTGAACACACACATGCACGGGGTGACACACTCAGCGCCCAGGGAGCATGGGGGGTACGGAGCGGCGAGATTAGGAATGGAAGGTTATTGGAGGACCCACTCTAACCACAGAGCCTGATAGGTTGTGGGTACAGTGGCACACGTTACACCGGCGGCTCCTGGGTACGGGGACCATTATGAAGAATTGAATCTTTGCACCATGCAAATCAAAGATGTCAGATGACACCAAACGAAAAAACAAAAAATAAGGAAGAGGTAAATTTCACCTCTTCTTACCCATTTTTCAGTAATTATGGGTGGAAATTCACACCTTCTTGCAGCTGAACACCTCCTCTCCCACTTATGATCATGTGTGGTTTGATATTCGAAAATTTTCTTTCATGTTTTCTAGCAATTATTGATGGACATTCAGACCTTCTTTCAGCTGAACACCTCCGCTTCCGCTTTTGATTGTGTATAGTCGGGCTTTCGAGCCTTTTCTTCCCCGGTTTTTACAAATTATGGTTGGACATTCAGACCTTGCAGCCGAAAACCTCCGCTCCCTCTTTTAATCATACATTGTCGGGCATTCGCAGCTATTTCTTACCTGCTTTTTACAAACCAGGGTCGGACTTTCACATCTTTTAGTAGCCTAACACCTCCGCTCCCGTTATTGATTGTGTACAGTTGGGTATTTTAACCTTTTCTTACCCGCTTTTTACCAACTATGGTCTGACATTCACACCTTCTTGCAGCCGAACACTTCCGCTTCACCTTTTAGTGTTCTATGGGGTATTCACACCTTTTTTTTCACCGCATTTTATAGATTATGGTTGGAAATTCTCACCCACTCTCATCCGAAGACCTCTCCTCCCACTTTTGTTAATATATAGTCGGGCATTCGAACCTTTTCTTACCCGCTTTTTACAAATTATGGTCGAACATTCCCACCTACTTGCAGCCGAATACTTCCGCTCCACCTTTTAGTGATGTATGGTTGGCATTTGCACCTTTTCTTACCCTCTTTTTATACTGATTGCTGAAGATTAAGTTGTTCTTTCTCAAACTACAACATTTTTTTAATTGTTGAAACTTGATTTGAAGTGGATAAATAAGGAGGACAAACAGTTTTAAGTCAGGCTGATAGAAGGAATTAATTTTATAGCAAAATCTGTATTTCGTCATATGTCAAGAGATGCTTATTGCTGAAGAAGTTCTTTCTCATTCTACAAAGTACAACGTTGTTTATCGTTGAAACTTGATTAGACATGAATAAATATGAAGGACAAAGCAGTCTTAACTTGGTTTGAGTTAAGGAATTCGTTTTATAGTAGAATCCGAATTCGTGCATAACTCGTAAAATAGAGCTTATTTTCGGATTCCTGAAGAATGAGTCTGGTTCTTTCTCATAATACAAAGTTTGTTGTTTATTGTTGAAACTTCATCAGAAGTGAAGAAATAAGGACAAACCGTTTTAAGTAAGTTTGATAGAAGGATTTCATTTTATAGCAAAATCTGTATTCTTTCATATCTCCTGGAGAGAAGCTTATTGCTGAAAATTAGGTCTGGTTCTTTTTCATACTACAAAATACAGTGTTGTTTATTGTTGAAACTAGATTAGAAGTAGATAAATATGAAGGACAAAGCAGTTTGAACTTGGTTTGAGAGAAGGAATTAATTTTATTGCAAAATCCGAATTCATGCATAACTCGTCAAATAGATAGTGATGTGTCGTTCGTGAGCGATTTGTTCGATATGAACTAATTTTTTATATGACTCGGGAGTAACGAGTTGTCTCAGTGAGTGATTTGTTCAATTTCATGCAGTAGCCTTCCTCACCACATGGCAGGCGGCAGCTTCATAAGTTCAGTCAGCAGGACAGGAAACAGTATTGATTCGTTCACGACTCAACTCCTCGGCTGACGGGTCCTCGCACAGGAAACAGTATTGATTCGTTTATGACTCAACTCCTTGGGTCTTTGTTCATTTGTCACCTTTCAAATTCTACGTTTCATTTGACAGGCTGAAGAGCAGTAGGCACAACAGTTCGTTCACAAACCGGATCATTAATCTCATAGACTATTCTACCTTCAACAAGTTGGAAACCACAATCGACTCTCTAGATGCAGAAAAAGCATTTGATCGAGTGAACTGGAAATTTTTATTCGCAACATTAAACAAATTCGGGTTTGGGTCACACTTCATCAAATGGATAAGGATATTATATAGCTCCCCAAATGCAAGTGTCAGGACAAATGATCAAACTTCTCCAAGCTTCAGTCTGCAGAGAGGTACAAGACAGGGTTGCCCATTTTCTTCCTCATTTTTTGCTTTTTTCATCAAACCTTTAGCAGCTTCTATCAGACAAGATAGAAATATTAAAGGCATCCAATCCCAAAATATTGAGCATAAAATAAGTCTTTATGCTGATGATGTATTACTTTTCCTTCAGAACTCACAGACGTCTCTCACACACACGATCACACTCATAAATAAATTCTCAGCACTTTCCGACTACTCTATCAACTGGTCTAAGACCACAGTTCTGCCCATTAACTGTAGGGTCCAGAATATACCTGCAAATATTAGATATTTAGGCATAAACATTTCCTCCAGGGTCTCAGAGCTAACAAACCTAAATTATGTTTTAAATTTTTCACAAGAACATCTTGTTTGGTCAGTTAAGTACTGAAAAGTCATTGATTTGGGCATACTTTAACATGTTAAAGGGGCTTTTGAAACTGTTATTTTTCACACAAAGGAATTATCTGATGTGAAAGTGTATAGTAGAGGTCGGTTAAAAAACCTTTTTAAAAGAATTTGAGCTCATTCAAGGATAGTATGATGAGGGGCTGATATACTAACCTTTCCATATATATATATATATAATTGTTTCACTGATGTTAATTTGTTTAAAATCTGGTCATTTCTAACATATGTATCGGCCCACAATTTCACAATCGGTGCCTCCAAAGTAAGTTCTTTCCTATACTCACATGAGTGAAGTGCACAGTGAATTAGAAGTTACTGAAGGCCTGTCAGAGGGAGCATTGGGCCCAGTATTCATTGTAAATGCCTTGTGATACGTCTTCGTAACACGTTTTATATAGTACAACCTGTCACTAAAGGAGCTCCACAGTTTGTCTGTCGTACTGCTTTGGTGGAGGTTGTGGGCCTTATAAATAAATTATATTCATATATTTATAGATTCTAAAGATATAGTGATTAAAAGAGGTTGACAACGCCACCTAGGTTTGAGAGCCCAAGACTCTAAAGACACGTACAGGTTCTTAATCAAAACAAGGTTTGAGCAGACTTAAAAAAACAGGAGTCTAACTGGTATTTTACAAGATTTATTGTCATAAAATAGGTAACCCAGCCCAAAATCTCCGCCAAGGATCCCACAGCCTCTGGATCATCTCACTCTCCAACTCTCTGGGGCAAGTGACAGACATCCAACTCTGGTGGTGGAACAAACCCTCAGTCACTCCAAAACACAAGAGTGAGGAAATATCAGTACTCACTGGTAGTCCACCTCCACCTCCACGGCCCTTGAAGAAGGCTCCGTACCCCCCATGCTCCCCGGGCACTGTAATTGGCTGCCCCACTGCTCCAGTGTATGGCATCTGTCTCCATGAGTGTGTCACCCTGTGCATGTGTGTGTTCAACAGGTCCCAACCTGGATAGGTCAAATGCGGAGGAGTAATATTAAATTAAATAATTTTAGTTATTTACACTGATCCTCTATCATTCAAATGGTTATTAGTATGCCATGAGACTAAAGTGAAAGAAAGTTTACCAGTTTTGACAATAATTAAAACCAGATTCATTCTGCGGGAGGCTCCCTGGGGTTATAATTGCAAGACAGTTTCTCCTGAAATGCCTCAAGTCAAGATGAAGCACAGGTCTGCTACTCAGGCTTTGTGGACTCTTCTTTTATAACGAACCTTTACACAGAAAACTGTGAAAATGTCGTTCCTCCTCTCCAGTACCCCCGAATAGACCTTACCAGGGAGGCTGAGGAGTGTGATCCCGTTATTCCTGTCTGACACACATATTCTTACAATTTGAATTTATTGAAGTCTGTTAAAAATGAAAAATGTGTTTTTATGTCCAACAACGTTCTTTTAAATATTTGATGCTAATGATAAAAGCTCCAATGATGTCAGATTTTATGTTCAAAGCAGAACATGTGAAACAGCATAAAAAGTGAACGTTGACTTAACAGCATACATGTGTAACTGTGCTGTCGACACAGTGATGTAAACACCAGATAAAGAGAGAGAATGAGCTTTTACTGTCGGACTGTGTTGATTAAAGTGAGGACAGAAAACAACAGACTGAGCGAACAAAGAGAAAATCAGGAGCCTGCAGGGAAATCTTGCCCCACAGCTGAAAGTTTCTCCTTTAAACAGAGAAGTTTCAGTATTTTTCTGTTTTCACCACACTGCTGAATGAGTTCAGGTGTTGATGCTGTTCAGTGTTTCCTGAATCTTTCTGTTCTGTTGAAGAGTACTTTTTGTTGTAAATGATGTTGTCAGATTGGTGAATAAAATCTACTCTTTGTTCCACTGTCTTTATATAGAAAGTCCAAGATCTTTAATCCTTCCGCAGGCAAGAGGAAACATGGCTCTGATGAGGCTAAAGAACACGAGCAACAATTTACTAAAAGTTTATTGAACTTTTTGCATTGTTGTAAATACTCCTGCAGTTAAAGTGTTCCACACATACGTTATCTAACTTTTTAAACAAAATCACATGTATACATATATTTAATTTCTATTGAGAAATGCAGCAGAGCACCAGAGTTTCCTCATGTGTAAGAGGATGGAGGTGTGTTTGATGGGTCAAACACACAAAAAACACCTGGGCAGTCAGATCAAGCAGCTTTAAGCAGCTTGGTGGTTTTACTCTCTTTGGCTCCACTTTCTCAAGACGTCCTCTGCTGCGTCCAGAGTGGAGTCCTCCTGTTAGACACTAATTCATATGCTGATGTACATTCCAGCTGCCGTGACACTAAACAGGGAAACTCATCTTTTAACACCAGTAAAATCTATTCATTATTCAAATATTTTGACCTGTTTTGACTCCCCCTGTAAGCATGTAGTGTTCTAACACTTCACACTGTGCGGTCAATGCTTGTTCCTTTAAAAAAGGAGTGTATCAACTCTATGTAAGCACAGTGCATAAATGTGTACAATAAAAGGGGATATCAAACCCTCAACAATATCAAAAATACCTTATTTGTCTTTGGAAGAATAACTTTTGAAGAAAATGACCTTTTAATTGTTTCTTATTTTGATAAAAGAATCCAAACAAGTGCGTAATTTTTTTTTCATGTTTTATTTTATTTAAACACATAAATCAATGTAATAATAATTTGTGTAGGATCTTATTCATATTCTTATTTGAATGACACAATAATGCTCTGAACAGTTGTGAGAACACCAGATTCTCACATGTGGGGATGCTTCCAGCATAAATCCCCACATCCTGAATCAGTTGTTCAGGATGAAAAGATAGAGTCGTGCAAAAGATAGATACATTTGAAGTATTTTTATTGATGTTACTGTAACAGGAGGTATAGAGATTTCATTGGATGACTAGTCTTGTGCGCGAATACTAAACGCTGCTGCTACTTTCTCTCTTGATGTTGTTGTATTTGTATTGTCTACGATGTTTTGGCGTCATATATTTTTTGAAGAGCCTCCACATTGAAGGCAGCTCTGGTCTTTCTTCTGAGGGGTTAAACTTGTCCACTGCTTGTTCTGGTACTGCAAGTTGAAGAGACAAGTCTTCTGTGGTATGTAAGGGGTTTGATGTTGGAGAGTCCTCTGACTGTTTAGAGGCTGGTTCCATTTCGATGACAATGAAAGTTCTTTCTTGATTTTGCTTTGGAAGTGGTTCTTGGACAACGATCAGTGATGAAATGTCCTCCGTGTCTTGAGTTTCCTGCATGACTTCAGACTGGTCGTTCTTTATAATGGTCTCTACCGTCTTTTTGCTTTCGCGCCGACGCTTTTTAGAGGAAACTTTCTCCTTTGGTGGCTCTGAGACATCTTTTGGTTGTGGGACTAATTCCATTTCGATGTCACTCACCAGCTCTGGGACCACGTCTGGTTGTGGCACTCCAGCCTGATGAGCCAAATCTGATGGAATCACTTCCTGTGAGTCTTCAGAAGCCCTTTCTATTTCCTTTTCTTCCACGGGTTCAGAAATCTTCTCTGGTTCCTGGATATAAATCGGTGATGAGATGTCCTCCGTGTCTTGAGGTTCCTGGATGACTTCAGGCAGGTTCTTTACAATGGTTTCTGGCATCTTTTTGTTCTTGCGCCGACGCTTCTTTGATGTAACGTTCTCTTTTGGTGGCTCAGGGATCCCTTGTGGTTCTGTTTTGTTGACTCCATCCACTTCTGGATTCGATACTTCCACTTGTGAAGCCAGCTCTTCTACAGTTATGTTCTTTGGTGGAAGACGTATCTGATCTAAATGGAGTTCTGGGAGGATGTACAGCTCTGTTTTTTCTTCTGGCTTGATGATGAGGGATAGAAATACAGCCTTCATAAGTTCTGCCACCTTCTTTTCCTGTGTCTTTGTTTCCTCCTCCTGTGCCTTTAGTTTGGAGGCAAGATCAATATTGGAGGCAGTCTTTTCTTTGAGTTGTTCTTTCAAGCTCTCTACCTCTTTTACAACTGACTGATATTCAGTTTCAGATACTGGTGGTTTCAGTGTTTCAATCAATTCTGTAATTACGTCATTGCATTCCTTGAGCTCCTGCTCACACTTTTCACGGAGATGACGCTCACACTTCAAACAGTTTTCCAGGTCCTTGAGTTTTTCCTCAGAAATGGAGCAGCTATTCTCTGCTGCGACTCTTCTGTCTTTTTCTCGTGTTAGAAAGAAATTCTTTTTCAGCAGCTTAGTCCTGACAATATCCATCCGATGGTATAAATAGTTGATCTTGTCCTTATTATGTTGGTAAGATTCCTGTAATTTTTCTGATCCATAATCATCATCGGCAGCAGAGGCATTAGAGGGAATCTCCTCGGTTTGTGAAATTGGAAACTTCCACGTGACGCGACGAACTTTGGAGGCCTGGGGATGATCCTGCACAAGCTGGACGTCCTCGGAATGAGGAGTCACAGCCGCAGCAGAGACCTGGGATTGTTCCTTTTCCAACACGTCCAACATTTCTGATCTGTTGGTGGGTTCCTCCAAACTTTCATCACTGCCAAAAGTAATGTTATATTTGTAGGACGCCTGAGATTGTTCTTTTTCAAACAGGTCATTTTCTAGGTTTGATTTTAAAATTTCTCGCCTGTTGGTGGGTTCCTTATAACTTTCCTTACTGACAAAAGTAATGTTATATTTGTAGGACGCCTGAGATTGTTCTTTTTCAAACAGGTCATTTTCTAGGCTTGATGTTAAAATTTCTTGCCTGTTGGTGGGTTTCTTATAACTTTCATTACTGCCAAAAGTAATGTTATATTTGTTGGAGGCCTGGGCTTGTTTGTCGGTTTGTGAATTTGGAAACTTCCACGTGACGCAACGTACTTTGGAGGCCTGGGGAGGATCCTGCACCAGCTGGACGTCCTCGGAATGAGGAGTCACAGCCGCAGCAGAGACCTGGGATGGTTCTTTTTCCTCTTCGTCATTTACTGTTTGAGGAGACGGGGAATCCTCAGAGGCCTGGCATTGTTCTTTTTCACACAGCTCATTTTCTGACCTGTTGGTGGGTTCCTCATAACCTTCATTATCGCCAAAAGTAATGGTATATGTGTAGATATCCTCAGGTAAATCGTCCTCTACCATGTCACACCACTGAAGTGGAGCAGATGATATCTTGGTTTGACTCATTTTGCTTGTTGTTTTTAAGAGCTTGTCAAAATTACTATTTAAGATAGTAATTAAGTGTTGTTTTTAATAGTTTGTCAAAATTACTATTTAAGATAGTAATTAAGTGTTGTTTTTTTAGACGATGTGAAAACCGTTTGCTGTGACTTTCAAATTCGCTTCGAAAACTGGACGTGTTTCTTCAGATAAACTCCTGACGAACTGTGAAATAGGAGGGAAAATGTCTGGCCTATATAACATTTGTGATGTCAAACAACATCAGTGGTGACATCAATTGTGATGTCAAACAACATCAGTGGTGACATCAATTGTGATGTCATCATCAGTGATGACCAGAAGACCAGAAGAGAGATTGTGATGTCATCAGTGATGTCATCAGTGATGACATCACAATTTAGTGATAAGACTAAAAAAGAGCAATGGCATTCCGTTCTCAGTCACCATCTTGTGTGTTGTTTTGCTCTCTTGTTCAGTTTTATGATTATACATTTTTAAACTTTTTTCTGTGAAATCTCAAAATATTATTGTCCAGGTCAGTTTTAATGCATTCATTGTATGTTATGGTACTCACGACTGCTTTCTTCATGCCTCCACTGGAAAATTGGACCTCATTCTGTGATGATCTGCAGGTTTGAAGGCCTCTGTTCTGTCTCTCTTCTGGTCTGTGATTCCAACCACAGATTCTGAATGGAATTGAAGTCCGGATTCCAGAATGTTGATTTTTGTTCTCTGTTAATCACTTGACGACTTCAGCTGAATACTTCATGTCACTGTCACGTTGGAAGGTCCACTTCTGCCAGTTTTCAGCAACCAGTGTAATGTTTCCCACTAGCAGTGTTTTCCAAGACAGAATAATGTCAGTTTTTAAAATGTTTCCAAAATAAACCTTTTTCCACATTCAAACTGAAGCAGACACCCTTTCCACTTTTAAGATTAGGCTTAAAACTTTCCTTTTTGATAAAGCTTATAGTTAGGGATGGCTCAGGTGATCCTGAAACATCCCATAGTTAAGCTGCTATAGGATTAGACTGCTGGGGTTCATCTGTCCCACCTTTCCTCACTTTGTTCTCTTTTTCCCCATTTAAAAAAGCCTCAAAATAAAAGTGAGTTTTAGGTGGCTACAATAGAATAGAATAGAATAGAATAGAATAGAATAGAATAGAATAGATAAATATTTTATTCATCCCCCAGTGAGGGAAATTCAAATTAGTCAAGTAGCTCATTAAAATATAAATATTTCCAATGATTGTATATTAGACAACAACAACAATCATAATAATAATCAATGACTAATTAAATAAATTTGAGAAGAACATGTCAGCAGTCGCTGTTAAAAAGCCTTATGGCTGTGGGGACAAAGGACCTCCTGAACCTCTCAGTCCTGCAGTTCAGTGAGATGAGCCTCTCACTGCAGCTGCTCCTCTCTCCTGCCAGGATGCTGTGGAGAGGATGTTTATTGTTCTCCAAAACAGAATATGATTTCCTCCTCATCCGTTGCTCCACCACAGCACCGAGAGGGTCGAGCCTTCTGCCTACCACAGAACAAGTCTTTTTCACCAGTTTGTCCAGGCACCTTGTTAGAATTAAAATTAACTAACAGACAACGGCATGAAACCAAGAAATCCCTCAGAGGCCTCAGTATTTTACTTGCAAGGGGAGAACAACACCCGAACCTACTCTCTGCAGATTCACAAGAGTTCTCCAACGAGTGGTTGCTTCCCTTGCTCTTTTATTAGGTGACACACACACACACACACATACATACAATCCCCTATGTGCCCAGGTCTGGCATATCTCCTTAGTTTGGAGGCATCTCCTTATTTGGGGAGCTATAAAGATAACGATCAGTGGGGAGACAACATTCCTTCTTCTTCTCCTTGTGAAGTTTTGATATGAACTGGCCTCTCTGGCTGTGACTTTTATTTAATGATAAAAAGCAAACTTTTCTGACACACCTACAGTTTTTGTCTTAAGTGCAACTCCCCCAGCAGACAACAGCATTGAACAGTGCATAGGAGTGATCAAACATGCATTTCATATCTCTACAGACATGAGCCGTCTAGGGAAGAAGAGACGGCTCAGGCCAATCTGAACACTGAACGCTAAGGACAAACTTTTTCCTTTGCGCCTTTGATTATGAGCGAATATATCCAACTAATGTGTGAGTCATTTTGTCATCATCACCCGTCTTGCATAGGTACTGTACTTTTCAGCAGCATTAGATTTCTAAGATAATGCGTCATTTGGAAGGTCAGACATGATAGTTTGTAGTATATTGGGTCCAAACTGTCTATCAAGGCAGACAGCATGAAGGTATGTTTACAGACTGTGTTTGGATCTAAATGTGTCTTTATTCTGTATGAACCTGCCATTGTCTCACTGCTCTTTGTATCAATAATGCAGATCAGGACCACTGAGCTCCTGCACGGAATCCCTGATTGTTCAGCAAATATTTAAAGTCAGAGTGAACATTCCCGGTTTCCCCAATTGTCACTGTCAAGTACAGTCAAATGTGCTAAAGTTGATGTTTTCTTGGCACATTTACTTTTCACCAGGGGAGAAGTGCTGCTGAGCAGAATTTTTACTTCCATAAAGATTAGAGTTGCATACACATAATTAACCTCTTGGTGACTGAATGATTAATAGAGGTCCATAATTCATGCATTACTTTAGAAAATTCCTAAGATTGCTGCAGAGCAGCATGATTCTCCAGAGAAACCTAATCTGAGCTGCACTGTCACCACTCCTGCAGCACTCTCTCCAGAAGATGGAGACCTTGTGCCAGTGTAGAGATTCCTGCCCGAGCACCAAAGATATCACAGTTAAAAGTCTCAGATGATAAGGAGTTGTTGGTGAAAATATAATGAAGCATCTCAAAAATGTTTTAACCACATTTTCACATTTTTCTGTGTAAGGGTTTGTTATAAAAGAAGAGTCCACAAAGCCTGAGTAGCAGACCTGTGCTTCTTCTTGACTTGAGGGATTTCAGGAGAAACTGTCTTGCAATTACAACCTCAGGGATCTTCCCGCAGAATAAATCTGGTTTTAATTATTGTCAAAACAGTTCAACTTTCTTTCACTTTAAGAGACCACTGTAATATACACAGTTTCATGGAATACTAATGACCATTTGAATGATAAAGAATCAATGTAAGTAACTAAGATGACTTTATTAAGATTACTTTATTGTCATGTAGTCACACGAAATTACTCTCCGCATCTGACTCATCCGGGTTGGCACCTGTTGAACACACACATGCACGGGGTGACACACTCAGCGCCCAGGGAGCATGGGGGGTACGGAGCGGCGAGATTAGGAATGGAAGGTTATTGGAGGACCCACTCTAACCACAGAGCCTGATAGGTTGTGGGTACAGTGGCACACGTTACACCGGCGGCTCCTGGGTACGGGGACCATTATGAAGAATTGAATCTCTGCACCATGCAAATCAAAGATGTCAGATGACACCAAACGAAAAAACAAAAAATAAGGAAGAGGTAAATCTGAAATGGTTGTTAAAAAACCATCTGAGGTTGCCGTGACAAAGTGACAGGATAACAAGGCAGTCTTGATGGCCTCCACTGTCCGTGGGATACAGCCCCAGGACAGTTGCATGAGATGGTCAACAAAAGAGAAGCTCCATGTTACTGTGCCTCGACCAGCTGTTGTAGCTGAATACAACAAAAACATGGGCGGCTTCGGTTTGTGCGACCGCATGATCAGCTTCTATCCAATGTCAAGCCGCACAAGAAAATGGACCTGCATTTTGTTGACCTGGCAGCTGGATCGAGTACAGGTCAGACCACCAAGTCTCTGGAAAACCAGAGAAAGAGAGGCTGCAGTATTTCGACTTCAAACTGCTGCTGGCTGAGGAGATGATTGCTCAGGCACAGGGAGATCACAAGGCTGACAATGTGGCCAGTGATGATGAAGAGATGAGTACTGATGAAGAGTACATTCCAACAAAGAAGAGGAGGCCTGTTGAACCTCAGCCCAATGCCAATGTCCAAAAATACAGGGCAGTCCATTTGCCAAAGATGGAGGAGGCTGCTCATTCATCACGGTGCAGAAGAGAGGGATGCAAAGGGGACACATATGTCAAGTGCATCAAGCATAACATGTTTCTGTGTGTTTCAAAGGCCAAAAACTGTTTCCTGTTGTACCATTCATGATACACTGTGATTTGGAGCTGTATGTGATGCCGTAAATTTGAGTATTCAAACATTGTTGGGTGTTCTGCTAAGTTTAAATTCTTGTTCAAATGTTTATTGTGGGGAGTACCAGTAAGGATATTCCAGTAAATATGTGTTTATTTTGGTGCCATGTTTAACTAACCCTGTTTGGTAGTTTGAAGAGTTGACAGTGAGAAATTGCGATAGTATAGGTCAGACAGAAATGTGCTGATTTCCTCCCTCATGTAAAATAGCCAGATCATTCAGATGTCTTCATCTATTTTAATGTTTATGAAATAAGAAGATTTTTTAAAAGAAATCCACATGAAAATGAATTCGGTATTATAACATTACATCATTACATTTTATATCAAACAAGACCCGATGTCCACCACAAGGGACAGTCCAGAAAAAATAAATAAACAATGTTTTTGAAAAAAAATTGTTGCAGTATGTTTCTTTCAACCACAATACTTAAATTATCATAAAAATATCAAAAAAGCAAAACTTGTTTCCTCTGGGTCTCTCATGGCATACTAATAACCATTTGAATGGTAAAGAATCAATGTAAGTAACTAAGATGACTTTATTAAGATTACTTTATTGTCATGTAGTCACACGAAATGACTCTCCGCATCTGACTCATCCAGGTTGGCACCTGTTGAACACACACATGCACGGGGTGACACACTCAGCGCCCAGGGAGCATGGGGGGTACGGAGCGGCGAGATTAGGAATGGAAGGTTATTGGAGGACCCACTCTAACCACAGAGCCTGATAGGTTGTGGGTACAGTGGCACACGTTACACCGGCGGCTCCTGGGTACGGGGACCATTATGAAGAATTGAATCTTTGCACCATGCAAATCAAAGATGTCAGATGACACCAAACGAAAAAACAAAAAATAAGGAAGAGGTAAATTGCACCTTTTCTTACCCATTTTTCAGTAATTATGGGTGGAAATTCACACCTTCTTGCAGCTGAACACCTCCTCTCCCACTTATGATCATGTGTGGTTTGATATTCGAAAATTTTCTTTCATGTTTTCTAGCAATTATTGATGGACATTCAGACCTTCTTTCAGCTGAACACCTCCGCTTCTGCTTTTGATTGTGTATAGTCGGGCTTTCGAGCCTTTTCTTCCCCGGTTTTTACAAATTATGGTTGGACATTCAGACCTTCTTGCAGCCGAAAACCTCCGCTCCCTCTTTTAATCATACATTGTCGGGCATTCGCAGCTTTTCTTACCTGCTTTTTACAAACCAGGGTCGGACTTTCACATCTTTTAGTAGCCTAACACCTCCGCTCCCGTTATTGATTGTGTACAGTTGGGTATTTTAACCTTTTCTTACCCGCTTTTTACCAACTATGGTCTGACATTCACACCTTCTTGCAGCCGAACACTTCCGCTTCACCTTTTAGTGATGTATGGTTGGCATTTGCACCTTTTCTTACCCTCTTTTTATACTGATTGCTGAAGATTAAGTTGTTCTTTCTCAAACTACAACATTTTTTTAATTGTTGAAACTTGATTTGAAGTGGATAAATAAGGAGGACAAACAGTTTTAAGTCAGGCTGATAGAAGGAATTAATTTTATAGCAAAATCTGTATTTCGTCATATGTCAAGAGATGCTTATTGCTGAAGAAGTTCTTTCTCATTCTACAAAGTACAACGTTGTTTATCGTTGAAACTTGATTAGACATGAATAAATATGAAGGACAAAGCAGTCTTAACTTGGTTTGAGTTAAGGAATTCGTTTTATAGTAGAATCCGAATTCGTGCATAACTCGTAAAATAGAGCTTATTTTCGGATTCCTGAAGAATGAGTCTGGTTCTTTCTCATAATACAAAGTTTGTTGTTTATTGTTGAAACTTCATCAGAAGTGAAGAAATAAGGACAAACCGTTTTAAGTAAGTTTGATAGAAGGATTTCATTTTATAGCAAAATCTGTATTCTTTCATATCTCCTGGAGAGAAGCTTATTGCTGAAAATTAGGTCTGGTTCTTTTTCATACTACAAAATACAGTGTTGTTTATTGTTGAAACTAGATTAGAAGTAGATAAATATGAAGGACAAAGCAGTTTGAACTTGGTTTGAGAGAAGGAATTAATTTTATTGCAAAATCCGAATTCATGCATAACTCGTGAAATAGATAGTGATGTGTCGTTCGTGAGCGATTTGTTCGATATGAACTAATTTTTTATATGACTCGGGAGTAACGAGTTGTCTCAGTGAGTGATTTGTTCAATTTCATGCAGTAGCCTTCCTCACCACATGGCAGGCGGCAGCTTCATAAGTTCAGTCAGCAGGACAGGAAACAGTATTGATTCGTTCACGACTCAACTCCTCGGCTGACGGGTCCTCGCACAGGAAACAGTATTGATTCGTTTATGACTCAACTCCTTGGGTCTTTGTTCATTTGTCACCTTTCAAATTCTACGTTTCATTTGACAGGCTGAAGAGCAGTAGGCACAACAGTTCGTTCACAAACCGGATCATTAATCTCATAGACTATTCTACCTTCAACAAGTTGGAAACCACAATCGACTCTCTAGATGCAGAAAAAGCATTTGATCGAGTGAACTGGAAATTTTTATTCGCAACATTAAACAAATTCGGGTTTGGGTCACACTTCATCAAATGGATAAGGATATTATATAGCTCCCCAAATGCAAGTGTCAGGACAAATGATCAAACTTCTCCAAGCTTCAGTCTGCAGAGAGGTACAAGACAGGGTTGCCCATTTTCTTCCTCATTTTTTGCTTTTTTCATCAAACCTTTAGCAGCTTCTATCAGACAAGATAGAAATATTAAAGGCATCCAATCCCAAAATATTGAGCATAAAATAAGTCTTTATGCTGATGATGTATTACTTTTCCTTCAGAACTCACAGACGTCTCTCACACACACGATCACACTCATAAATAAATTCTCAGCACTTTCTGACTACTCTATCAACTGGTCTAAGACCACAGTTCTGCCCATTAACTGTAGGGTCCAGAATATACCTGCAATCACTTTACAGTCAGGAAATATTAGATATTTAGGCATAAACATTTCCTCCAGGGTCTCAGAGCTAACAAACCTAAATTATGTTTTAAATTTTTCACAAGAACATCTTGTTTGGTCAGTTAAGTACTGAAAAGTCATTGATTTGGGCATACTTTAACATGTTAAAGGGGCTTTTGAAACTGTTATTTTTCACACAAAGGATTTTTCTGATGTGAAAGTGTATAGTAGAGGTCGGTTAAAAAACCTTTTTAAAAGAATTTGAGCTCATTCAAGGATAGTATGATGAGGGGCTGATATACTAACCTTTCCATATATATATATATATAATTGTTTCACTGATGTTAATTTGTTTAAAATCTGGTCATTTCTAACATATGTATCGGCCCACAATTTCACAATCGGTGCCTCCAAAGTAAGTTCTTTCCTATACTCACATGAGTGAAGTGCACAGTGAATTAGAAGTTACTGAAGTTTATGTGGCCTGTCAGAGGGAGCATTGGGCCCAGTATTCATTGTAAATGCCTTGTGATACGTCTTCGTAACACGTTTTATATAGTACAACCTGTCACTAAAGGAGCACCACAGTTTGTCTGTCGTACTGCTTTGGTGGAGGTTGTGGGCCTTATAAATAAATTATATTCATATATTTATAGATTCTAAAGATATAGTGATTAAAAGAGGTTGACAACGCCACCTAGGTTTGAGAGCCCAAGACTCTAAAGACACGTACAGGTTCTTAATCAAAACAAGGTTTGAGCAGACTTAAAAAAACAGGAGTCTAACTGGTATTTTACAAGATTTATTGTCATAAAATAGGTAACCCAGCCCAAAATCTCCGCCAAGGATCCCACAGCCTCTGGATCATCTCACTCTCCAACTCTCTGGGGCAAGTGACAGATATCCAACTCTGGTGGTGGAACAAACCCTCAGTCACTCCAAAACACAAGAGTGAGGAAATATCAGTACTCACTGGTAGTCCACCTCCACCTCCACGGCCCTTGAAGAAGGCTCCGTACCCCCCATGCTCCCCGGGCGCTGTAATTGGCTGCCCCACTGCTCCAGTGTATGGCATCTGTCTCCATGAGTGTGTCACCCTGTGCATGTGTGTGTTCAACAGGTCCCAACCTGGATAGGTCAAATGCGGAGGAGTAATATTAAATTAAATAATTTTAGTTATTTACACTGATCCTCTATCATTCAAATGGTTATTAGTATGCCATGAGACTAAAGTGAAAGAAAGTTTACCAGTTTTGACAATAATTAAAACCAGATTCATTCTGCGGGAGGCTCCCTGGGGTTATAATTGCAAGACAGTTTCTCCTGAAATGCCTCAAGTCAAGATGAAGCACAGGTCTGCTACTCAGGCTTTGTGGACTCTTCTTTTATAACGAACCTTTACACAGAAAACTGTGAAAATGTCGTTCCTCCTCTCCAGTACCCCCGAATAGACCTTACCAGGGAGGCTGAGGAGTGTGATCCCGTTATTCCTGTCTGACACACATATTCTTACAATTTGAATTTATTGAAGTCTGTTAAAAATGAAAAATGTGTTTTTATGTCCAACAACGTTCTTTTAAATATTTGATGCTAATGATAAAAGCTCCAATGATGTCAGATTTTATGTTCAAAGCAGAACATGTGAAACAGCATAAAAAGTGAACGTTGACTTAACAGCATACATGTGTAACTGTGCTGTCGACACAGTGATGTAAACACCAGATAAAGAGAGAGAATGAGCTTTTACTGTCGGACTGTGTTGATTAAAGTGAGGACAGAAAACAACAGACTGAGCGAACAAAGAGAAAATCAGGAGCCTGCAGGGAAATCTTGCCCCACAGCTGAAAGTTTCTCCTTTAAACAGAGAAGTTTCAGTATTTTTCTGTTTTCACCACGCTGCTGAATGAGTTCAGGTGTTGATGCTGTTCAGTGTTTCCTGAATCTTTCTGTTCTGTTGAAGAGTACTTTTTGTTGTAAATGATGTTGTCAGATTGGTGAATAAAATCTACTCTTTGTTCCACTGTCTTTATATAGAAAGTCCAAGATCTTTAATCCTTCCGCAGGCAAGAGGAAACATGGCTCTGATGAGGCTAAAGAACACGAGCAACAATTTACTAAAAGTTTATTGAACTTTTTGCATTGTTTCATTCCAACAAATACTCCTGCAGTTAAAGTGTTCCACACATACGTTATCTAACTTTTTAAACAAAATCACATGTATACATATATTTAATTTCTATTGAGAAATGCAGCAGAGCACCAGAGTTTCCTCATGTGTAAGAGGATGGAGGTGTGTTTGATGGGTCAAACACACAAAAAACACCTGGGCAGTCAGATCAAGCAGCTTTAAGCAGCTTGGTGGTTTTACTCTCTTTGGCTCCACTTTCTCAAGACGTCCTCTGCTGCGTCCAGAGTGGAGTCCTCCTGTTAGACACTAATTCATATGCTGATGTACATTCCAGCTGCCGTGACACTAAACAGGGAAACTCATCTTTTAACACCAGTAAAATCTATTCATTATTCAAATATTTTGACCTGTTTTGACTCCCCCTGTAAGCATGTAGTGTTCTAACACTTCACACTGTGCGGTCAATGCTTGTTCCTTTAAAAAAGGAGTGTATCAACTCTATGTAAGCACAGTGCATAAATGTGTACATTAAAAGGGGATATCAAACCCTCAACAATATCAAAAATACCTTATTTGTCTTTGGAAGAATAACTTTTGAAGAAAATGACCTTTTAATTGTTTCTTATTTTGATAAAAGAATCCAAACAAGTGCGTAATTTTTTTTTTCATGTTTTATTTTATTTAAACACATAAATCAATGTAATAATAATTTGTGTAGGATCTTATTCATATTCTTATTTGAATGACACAATAATGCTCTGAACAGTTGTGAGAACACCAGATTCTCACATGTGGGGATGCTTCCAGCATAAATCCCCACATCCTGAATCAGTTGTTCAGGATGAAAAGATAGAGTCGTGCAAAAGATAGATACATTTGAAGTATTTTTATTGATGTTACTGTAACAGGAGGTATAGAGATTTCATTGGATGACTAGTCTTGTGCGCGAATACTAAACGCTGCTGCTACTTTCTCTCTTGATGTTGTTGTATTTGTATTGTCTACGATGTTTTGGCGTCATATATTTTTTGAAGAGCCTCCACATTGAAGGCAGCTCTGGTCTTTCTTCTGAGGGGTTAAACTTGTCCACTGCTTGTTCTGGTACTGCAAGTTGAAGAGACAAGTCTTCTGTGGTATGTAAGGGGTTTGATGTTGGAGAGTCCTCTGACTGTTTAGAGGCTGGTTCCATTTCGATGACAATGAAAGTTCTTTCTTGATTTTGCTTTGGAAGTGGTTCTTGGACAACGATCAGTGATGAAATGTCCTCCGTGTCTTGAGTTTCCTGCATGACTTCAGACTGGTCGTTCTTTATAATGGTCTCTACCGTCTTTTTGCTTTCGCGCCGACGCTTTTTAGAGGAAACTTTCTCCTTTGGTGGCTCTGAGACATCTTTTGGTTGTGGGACTAATTCCATTTCGATGTCACTCACCAGCTCTGGGACCACGTCTGGTTGTGGCACTCCAGCCTGATGAGCCAAATCTGATGGAATCACTTCCTGTGAGTCTTCAGAAGCCCTTTCTATTTCCTTTTCTTCCACGGGTTCAGAAATCTTCTCTGGTTCCTGGATATAAATCGGTGATGAAATGTCCTCCGTGTCTTGAGGTTCCTGGATGACTTCAGGCAGGTTCTTTACAATGGTTTCTGGCATCTTTTTGTTCTTGTGCCGACGCTTCTTTGATGTAACGTTCTCTTTTGGTGGCTCAGGGATCCCTTGTGGTTCTGTTTTGTTGACTCCATCCACTTCTGGATTCGATACTTCCACTTGTGAAGCCAGCTCTTCTACAGTTATGTTCTTTGGTGGAAGACGTATCTGATCTAAATGGAGTTCTGGGAGGATGTACAGCTCTGTTTTTTCTTCTGGCTTGATGATGAGGGATAGAAATACAGCCTTCATAAGTTCTGCCACCTTCTTTTCCTGTGTCTTTGTTTCCTCCTCCTGTGCCTTTAGTTTGGAGGCAAGATCAATATTGGAGGCAGTCTTTTCTTTGAGTTGTTCTTTCAAGCTCTCTACCTCTTTTACAACTGACTGATATTCAGTTTCAGATACTGGTGGTTTCAGTGTTTCAATCAATTCTGTAATTACGTCATTGCATTCCTTGAGCTCCTGCTCACACTTTTCACGGAGATGACGCTCACACTTCAAACAGTTTTCCAGGTCCTTGAGTTTTTCCTCAGAAATGGAGCAGCTATTCTCTGCTGCGACTCTTCTGTCTTTTTCTCGTGTTAGAAAGAAATTCTTTTTCAGCAGCTTAGTCCTGACAATATCCATCCGATGGTATAAATAGTTGATCTTGTCCTTATTATGTTGGTAAGATTCCTGTAATTTTTCTGATCCATAATCATCATCGGCAGCAGAGGCATTAGAGGGAATCTCCTCGGTTTGTGAAATTGGAAACTTCCACGTGACGCGACGAACTTTGGAGGCCTGGGGATGATCCTGCACAAGCTGGACGTCCTCGGAATGAGGAGTCACAGCCGCAGCAGAGACCTGGGATTGTTCCTTTTCCAACACGTCCAACATTTCTGATCTGTTGGTGGGTTCCTCCAAACTTTCATCACTGCCAAAAGTAATGTTATATTTGTAGGACGCCTGAGATTGTTCTTTTTCAAACAGGTCATTTTCTAGGTTTGATTTTAAAATTTCTCGCCTGTTGGTGGGTTCCTTATAACTTTCCTTACTGACAAAAGTAATGTTATATTTGTAGGACTCCTGAGATTGTTCTTTTTCAAACAGGTCATTTTCTAGGCTTGATGTTAAAATTTCTTGCCTGTTGGTGGGTTTCTTATAACTTTCATTACTGCCAAAAGTAATGTTATATTTGTTGGAGGCCTGGGCTTGTTTGTCGGTTTGTGAATTTGGAAACTTCCACGTGACGCAACGTACTTTGGAGGCCTGGGGATGATCCTGCACCAGCTGGACGTCCTCGGAATGAGGAGTCACAGCCGCAGCAGAGACCTGGGATGGTTCTTTTTCCTCTTCGTCATTTACTGTTTGAGGAGACGGGGAATCCTCAGAGGCCTGGCATTGTTCTTTTTCACACAGCTCATTTTCTGACCTGTTGGTGGGTTCCTCATAATCTTCATTATCGCCAAAAGTAATGGTATATGTGTAGATATCCTCAGGTAAATCGTCCTCTACCATGTCACACCACTGAAGTGGAGCAGATGATATCTTGGTTTGACTCATTTTGCTTGTTGTTTTTAAGAGCTTGTCAAAATTACTATTTAAGATAGTAATTAAGTGTTGTTTTTAATAGTTTGTCAAAATTACTATTTAAGATAGTAATTAAGTGTTGTTTTTTTAGACGATGTGAAAACCGTTTGCTGTGACTTTCAAATTCGCTTCGAAAACTGGACGTGTTTCTTCAGATAAACTCCTGACGAACTGTGAAATAGGAGGGAAAATGTCTGGCCTATATAACATTTGTGATGTCAAACAACATCAGTGGTGACATCAATTGTGATGTCAAACAACATCAGTGGTGACATCAATTGTGATGTCATCATCAGTGATGACCAGAAGACCAGAAGAGAGATTGTGATGTCATCAGTGATGTCATCAGTGATGACATCACAATTTAGTGATAAGACTAAAAAAGAGCAATGGCATTCCGTTCTCAGTCACCATCTTGTGTGTTGTTTTGCTCTCTTGTTCAGTTTTATGATTATACATTTTTAAACTTTTTTCTGTGAAATCTCAAAATATTATTGTCCAGGTCAGTTTTAATGCATTCATTGTATGTTATGGTACTCACGACTGCTTTCTTCATGCCTCCACTGGAAAATTGGACCTCATTCTGTGATGATCTGCAGGTTTGAAGGCCTCTGTTCTGTCTCTCTTCTGGTCTGTGATTCCAACCACAGATTCTGAATGGAATTGAAGTCCGGATTCCAGAATGTTGATTTTTGTTCTCTGTTAATCACTTGACGACTTCAGCTGAATACTTCATGTCACTGTCACGTTGGAAGGTCCACTTCTGCCAGTTTTCAGCAACCAGTGTAATGTTTCCCACTAGCAGTGTTTTCCAAGACAGAATAATGTCAGTTTTTAAAATGTTTCCAAAATAAACCTTTTTCCACATTCAAACTGAAGCAGACACCCTTTCCACTTTTAAGATTAGGCTTAAAACTTTCCTTTTTGATAAAGCTTATAGTTAGGGATGGCTCAGGTGATCCTGAAACATCCCATAGTTAAGCTGCTATAGGATTAGACTGCTGGGGTTCATCTGTCCCACCTTTCCTCACTTTGTTCTCTTTTTCCCCATTTAAAAAAGCCTCAAAATAAAAGTGAGTTTTAGGTGGCTACAATAGAATAGAATAGAATAGAATAGAATAGAATAGAATAGATAAATATTTTATTCATCCCCCAGTGAGGGAAATTCAAATTAGTCAAGTAGCTCATTAGAATATAAATATTTCCAATGATTGTATATTAGACAACAACAACAATCATAATAATAATCAATGACTAATTAAATAAATTTGAGAAGAACATGTCAGCAGTCGCTGTTAAAAAGCCTTATGGCTGTGGGGACAAAGGACCTCCTGAACCTCTCAGTCCTGCAGTTCAGTGAGATGAGCCTCTCACTGCAGCTGCTCCTCTCTCCTGCCAGGATGCTGTGGAGAGGATGTTTATTGTTCTCCAAAACAGAATATGATTTCCTCCTCATCCGTTGCTCCACCACAGCACCGAGAGGGTCGAGCCTTCTGCCTACCACAGAACAAGTCTTTTTCACCAGTTTGTCCAGGCACCTTGTTAGAATTAAAATTAACTAACAGACAACGGCATGAAACCAAGAAATCCCTCAGAGGCCTCAGTATTTTACTTGCAAGGGGAGAACAACACCCGAACCTACTCTCTGCAGATTCACAAGAGTTCTCCAACGAGTGGTTGCTTCCCTTGCTCTTTTATTAGGTGACACACACACACACACACATACATACAATCCCCTATGTGCCCAGGTCTGGCATATCTCCGTAGTTTGGAGGCATCTCCTTATTTGGGGAGATATAAAGATAACGATCAGTGGGGAGACAACATTCCTTCTTCTTCTCCTTGTGAAGTTTTGATATGAACTGGCCTCTCTGGCTGTGACTTTTATTTAATGATAAAAAGCAAACTTTTCTGACACACCTACAGTTTTTGTCTTAAGTGCAACTCCCCCAGCAGACAACAGCATTGAACAGTGCATAGGAGTGATCAAACATGCATTTCATATCTCTACAGACATGAGCCGTCTAGGGAAGAAGAGACGGCTCAGGCCAATCTGAACACTGAACGCTAAGGACAAACTTTTTCCTTTGCGCCTTTGATTATGAGCGAATATATCCAACTAATGTGTGAGTCATTTTGTCATCATCACCCGTCTTGCATAGGTACTGTACTTTTCAGCAGCATTAGATTTCTAAGATAATGCGTCATTTGGAAGGTCAGACATGATAGTTTGTAGTATATTGGGTCCAAACTGTCTATCAAGGCAGACAGCATGAAGGTATGTTTACAGACTGTGTTTGGATCTAAATGTGTCTTTATTCTGTATGAACCTGCCATTGTCTCACTGCTCTTTGTATCAATAATGCAGATCAGGACCACTGAGCTCCTGCACGGAATCCCTGATTGTTCAGCAAATATTTAAAGTCAGAGTGAACATTCCCGGTTTCCCCAATTGTCACTGTCAAGTACAGTCAAATGTGCTAAAGTTGATGTTTTCTTGGCACATTTACTTTTCACCAGGGGAGAAGTGCTGCTGAGCAGAATTTTTACTTCCATAAAGATTCAAGTTGCATACACATAATTAACCTCTTGGTGACTGAATGATTAATAGAGGTCCATAATTCATGCATTACTTTAGAAAATTCCTAAGATTGCTGCAGAGCAGCATGATTCTCCAGAGAAACCTAATCTGAGCTGCACTGTCACCACTCCTGCAGCACTCTCTCCAGAAGATGGAGACCTTGTGCCAGTGTAGAGATTCCTGCCCGAGCACCAAAGATATCACAGTTAAAAGTCTCAGATGATAAGGAGTTGTTGGTGAAAATATAATGAAGCATCTCAAAAATGTTTTAACCACATTTTCACATTTTTCTGTGTAAGGGTTTGTTATAAAAGAAGAGTCCACAAAGCCTGAGTAGCAGACCTGTGCTTCTTCTTGACTTGAGGGATTTCAGGAGAAACTGTCTTGCAATTACAACCTCAGGGATCTTCCCGCAGAATAAATCTGGTTTTAATTATTGTCAAAACAGTTCAACTTTCTTTCACTTTAAGAGACCACTGTAATATACACAGTTTCATGGAATACTAATGACCATTTGAATGATAAAGAATCAATGTAAGTAACTAAGATGACTTTATTAAGATTACTTTATTGTCATGTAGTCACACGAAATTACTCTCCGCATCTGACTCATCCGGGTTGGCACCTGTTGAACACACACATGCACGGGGTGACACACTCAGCGCCCAGGGAGCATGGGGGGTACGGAGCGGCGAGATTAGGAATGGAAGGTTATTGGAGGACCCACTCTAACCACAGAGCCTGATAGGTTGTGGGTACAGTGGCACACGTTACACCGGCGGCTCCTGGGTACGGGGACCATTATGAAGAATTGAATCTCTGCACCATGCAAATCAAAGATGTCAGATGACACCAAACGAAAAAACAAAAAATAAGGAAGAGGTAAATCTGAAATGGTTGTTAAAAAACCATCTGAGGTTGCCGTGACAAAGTGACAGGATAACAAGGCAGTCTTGATGGCCTCCACTGTCCGTGGGATACAGCCCCAGGACAGTTGCATGAGATGGTCAACAAAAGAGAAGCTCCATGTTACTGTGCCTCGACCAGCTGTTGTAGCTGAATACAACAAAAACATGGGCGGCTTCGGTTTGTGCGACCGCATGATCAGCTTCTATCCAATGTCAAGCCGCACAAGAAAATGGACCTGCATTTTGTTGACCTGGCAGCTGGATCGAGTACAGGTCAGACCACCAAGTCTCTGGAAAACCAGAGAAAGAGAGGCTGCAGTATTTCGACTTCAAACTGCTGCTGGCTGAGGAGATGATTGCTCAGGCACAGGGAGATCACAAGGCTGACAATGTGGCCAGTGATGATGAAGAGATGAGTACTGATGAAGAGTACATTCCAACAAAGAAGAGGAGGCCTGTTGAACCTCAGCCCAATGCCAATGTCCAAAAATACAGGGCAGTCCATTTGCCAAAGATGGAGGAGGCTGCTCATTCATCACGGTGCAGAAGAGAGGGATGCAAAGGGGACACATATGTCAAGTGCATCAAGCATAACATGTTTCTGTGTGTTTCAAAGGCCAAAAACTGTTTCCTGTTGTACCATTCATGATACACTGTGATTTGGAGCTGTATGTGATGCCGTAAATTTGAGTATTCAAACATTGTTGGGTGTTCTGCTAAGTTTAAATTCTTGTTCAAATGTTTATTGTGGGGAGTACCAGTAAGGATATTCCAGTAAATATGTGTTTATTTTGGTGCCATGTTTAACTAACCCTGTTTGGTAGTTTGAAGAGTTGACAGTGAGAAATTGCGATAGTATAGGTCAGACAGAAATGTGCTGATTTCCTCCCTCATGTAAAATAGCCAGATCATTCAGATGTCTTCATCTATTTTAATGTTTATGAAATAAGAAGATTTTTTAAAAGAAATCCACATGAAAATGAATTCGGTATTATAACATTACATCATTACATTTTATATCAAACAAGACCCGATGTCCACCACAAGGGACAGTCCAGAAAAAATAAATAAACAATGTTTTTGAAAAAAAATTGTTGCAGTATGTTTCTTACAACCACAATACTTAAATTATCATAAAAATATCAAAAAAGCAAAACTTGTTTCCTCTGGGTCTCTCATGGCATACTAATAACCATTTGAATGGTAAAGAATCAATGTAAGTAACTAAGATGACTTTATTAAGATTACTTTATTGTCATGTAGTCACACGAAATGACTCTCCGCATCTGACTCATCCAGGTTGGCACCTGTTGAACACACACATGCACGGGGTGACACACTCAGCGCCCAGGGAGCATGGGGGGTACGGAGCGGCGAGATTAGGAATGGAAGGTTATTGGAGGACCCACTCTAACCACAGAGCCTGATAGGTTGTGGGTACAGTGGCACACGTTACACCGGCGGCTCCTGGGTACGGGGACCATTATGAAGAATTGAATCTTTGCACCATGCAAATCAAAGATGTCAGATGACACCAAACGAAAAAACAAAAAATAAGGAAGAGGTAAATTGCACCTTTTCTTACCCATTTTTCAGTAATTATGGGTGGAAATTCACACCTTCTTGCAGCTGAACACCTCCTCTCCCACTTATGATCATGTGTGGTTTGATATTCGAAAATTTTCTTTCATGTTTTCTAGCAATTATTGATGGACATTCAGACCTTCTTTCAGCTGAACACCTCCGCTTCCGCTTTTGATTGTGTATAGTCGGGCTTTCGAGCCTTTTCTTCCCCGGTTTTTACAAATTATGGTTGGACATTCAGACCTTCTTGCAGCCGAAAACCTCCGCTCCCTCTTTTAATCATACATTGTCGGGCATTCGCAGCTTTTCTTACCTGCTTTTTACAAACCAGGGTCGGACTTTCACATCTTTTAGTAGCCTAACACCTCCGCTCCCGTTATTGATTGTGTACAGTTGGGTATTTTAACCTTTTCTTACCCGCTTTTTACCAACTATGGTCTGACATTCACACCTTCTTGCAGCCGAACACTTCCGCTTCACCTTTTAGTGTTCTATGGGGTATTCACACCTTTTTTTTCACCGCATTTTATAGATTATGGTTGGAAATTCTCACCCACTCTCATCCGAAGACCTCTCCTCCCACTTTTGTTAATATATAGTCGGGCATTCGAACCTTTTCTTACCCGCTTTTTACAAATTATGGTCGAACATTCCCACCTACTTGCAGCCGAATACTTCCGCTCCACCTTTTAGTGATGTATGGTTGGCATTTGCACCTTTTCTTACCCTCTTTTTATACTGATTGCTGAAGATTAAGTTGTTCTTTCTCAAACTACAACATTTTTTTAATTGTTGAAACTTGATTTGAAGTGGATAAATAAGGAGGACAAACAGTTTTAAGTCAGGCTGATAGAAGGAATTAATTTTATAGCGAAATCTGTATTTCGTCATATGTCAAGAGATGCTTATTGCTGAAGAAGTTCTTTCTCATTCTACAAAGTACAACGTTGTTTATCGTTGAAACTTGATTAGACATGAATAAATATGAAGGACAAAGCAGTCTTAACTTGGTTTGAGTTAAGGAATTCGTTTTATAGTAGAATCCGAATTCGTGCATAACTCGTAAAATAGAGCTTATTTTCGGATTCCTGAAGAATGAGTCTGGTTCTTTCTCATAATACAAAGTTTGTTGTTTATTGTTGAAACTTCATCAGAAGTGAAGAAATAAGGACAAACCGTTTTAAGTAAGTTTGATAGAAGGATTTCATTTTATAGCAAAATCTGTATTCTTTCATATCTCCTGGAGAGAAGCTTATTGCTGAAAATTAGGTCTGGTTCTTTTTCATACTACAAAATACAGTGTTGTTTATTGTTGAAACTAGATTAGAAGTAGATAAATATGAAGGACAAAGCAGTTTGAACTTGGTTTGAGAGAAGGAATTAATTTTATTGCAAAATCCGAATTCATGCATAACTCGTCAAATAGATAGTGATGTGTCGTTCGTGAGCGATTTGTTCGATATGAACTAATTTTTTATATGACTCGGGAGTAACGAGTTGTCTCAGTGAGTGATTTGTTCAATTTCATGCAGTAGCCTTCCTCACCACATGGCAGGCGGCAGCTTCATAAGTTCAGTCAGCAGGACAGGAAACAGTATTGATTCGTTCACGACTCAACTCCTCGGCTGACGGGTCCTCGCACAGGAAACAGTATTGATTCGTTTATGACTCAACTCCTTGGGTCTTTGTTCATTTGTCACGTTTCAAATTCTACGTTTCATTTGACAGGCTGAAGAGCAGTAGGCACAACAGTTCGTTCACAAACCGGATCATTAATCTCATAGACTATTCTACCTTCAACAAGTTGGAAACCACAATCGACTCTCTAGATGCAGAAAAAGCATTTGATCGAGTGAACTGGAAATTTTTATTCGCAACATTAAACAAATTCGGGTTTGGGTCACACTTCATCAAATGGATAAGGATATTATATAGCTCCCCAAATGCAAGTGTCAGGACAAATGATCAAACTTCTCCAAGCTTCAGTCTGCAGAGAGGTACAAGACAGGGTTGCCCATTTTCTTCCTCATTTTTTGCTTTTTTCATCAAACCTTTAGCAGCTTCTATCAGACAAGATAGAAATATTAAAGGCATCCAATCCCAAAATATTGAGCATAAAATAAGTCTTTATGCTGATGATGTATTACTTTTCCTTCAGAACTCACAGACGTCTCTCACACACACGATCACACTCATAAATAAATTCTCAGCACTTTCTGACTACTCTATCAACTGGTCTAAGACCACAGTTCTGCCCATTAACTGTAGGGTCCAGAATATACCTGCAATCACTTTACAGTCAGGAAATATTAGATATTTAGGCATAAACATTTCCTCCAGGGTCTCAGAGCTAACAAACCTAAATTATGTTTTAAATTTTTCACAAGAACATCTTGTTTGGTCAGTTAAGTACTGAAAAGTCATTGATTTGGGCATACTTTAACATGTTAAAGGGGCTTTTGAAACTGTTATTTTTCACACAAAGGATTTTTCTGATGTGAAAGTGTATAGTAGAGGTCGGTTAAAAAACCTTTTTAAAAGAATTTGAGCTCATTCAAGGATAGTATGATGAGGGGCTGATATACTAACCTTTCCATATATATATATATATATATAATTGTTTCACTGATGTTAATTTGTTTAAAATCTGGTCATTTCTAACATATGTATCGGCCCACAATTTCACAATCGGTGCCTCCAAAGTAAGTTCTTTCCTATACTCACATGAGTGAAGTGCACAGTGAATTAGAAGTTACTGAAGGCCTGTCAGAGGGAGCATTGGGCCCAGTATTCATTGTAAATGCCTTGTGATACGTCTTCGTAACATGTTTTATATAGTACAACCTGTCACTAAAGGAGCTCCACAGTTTGTCTGTCGTACTGCTTTGGTGGAGGTTGTGGGCCTTATAAATAAATTATATTCATATATTTATAGATTCTAAAGATATAGTGATTAAAAGAGGTTGACAACGCCACCTAGGTTTGAGAGCCCAAGACTCTAAAGACACGTACAGGTTCTTAATCAAAACAAGGTTTGAGCAGACTTAAAAAAACAGGAGTCTAACTGGTATTTTACAAGATTTATTGTCATAAAATAGGTAACCCAGCCCAAAATCTCCGCCAAGGATCCCACAGCCTCTGGATCATCTCACTCTCCAACTCTCTGGGGCAAGTGACAGACATCCAACTCTGGTGGTGGAACAAACCCTCAGTCACTCCAAAACACAAGAGTGAGGAAATATCAGTACTCACTGGTAGTCCACCTCCACCTCCACGGCCCTTGAAGAAGGCTCCGTACCCCCCATGCTCCCCGGGCGCTGTAATTGGCTGCCCCACTGCTCCAGTGTATGGCATCTGTCTCCATGAGTGTGTCACCCTGTGCATGTGTGTGTTCAACAGGTCCCAACCTGGATAGGTCAAATGCGGAGGAGTAATATTAAATTAAATAATTTTAGTTATTTACACTGATCCTCTATCATTCAAATAGTTATAAGTATGCCATGAGACTAAAGTGAAAGAAAGTTTACCAGTTTTGACAATAATTAAAACCAGATTCATTCTGCGGGAGGCTCCCTGGGGTTATAATTGCAAGACAGTTTCTCCTGAAATGCCTCAAGTCAAGATGAAGCACAGGTCTGCTACTCAGGCTTTGTGGACTCTTCTTTTATAACGAACCTTTACACAGAAAACTGTGAAAATGTCGTTCCTCCTCTCCAGTACCCCCGAATAGACCTTACCAGGGAGGCTGAGGAGTGTGATCCCGTTATTCCTGTCTGACACACATATTCTTACAATTTGAATTTATTGAAGTCTGTTAAAAATGAAAAATGTGTTTTTATGTCCAACAACGTTCTTTTAAATATTTGATGCTAATGATAAAAGCTCCAATGATGTCAGATTTTATGTTCAAAGCAGAACATGTGAAACAGCATAAAAAGTGAACGTTGACTTAACAGCATACATGTGTAACTGTGCTGTCGACACAGTGATGTAAACACCAGATAAAGAGAGAGAATGAGCTTTTACTGTCGGACTGTGTTGATTAAAGTGAGGACAGAAAACAACAGACTGAGCGAACAAAGAGAAAATCAGGAGCCTGCAGGGAAATCTTGCCCCACAGCTGAAAGTTTCTCCTTTAAACAGAGAAGTTTCAGTATTTTTCTGTTTTCACCACACTGCTGAATGAGTTCAGGTGTTGATGCTGTTCAGTGTTTCCTGAATCTTTCTGTTCTGTTGAAGAGTACTTTTTGTTGTAAATGATGTTGTCAGATTGGTGAATAAAATCTACTCTTTGTTCCACTGTCTTTATATAGAAAGTCCAAGATCTTTAATCCTTCCGCAGGCAAGAGGAAACATGGCTCTGATGAGGCTAAAGAACACGAGCAACAATTTACTAAAAGTTTATTGAACTTTTTGCATTGTTTCATTCCAACAAATACTCCTGCAGTTAAAGTGTTCCACACATACGTTATCTAACTTTTTAAACAAAATCACATGTATACATATATTTAATTTCTATTGAGAAATGCAGCAGAGCACAAGAGTTTCCTCATGTGTAAGAGGATGGAGGTGTGTTTGATGGGTCAAACACACAAAAAACACCTGGGCAGTCAGATCAAGCAGCTTTAAGCAGCTTGGTGGTTTTACTCTCTTTGGCTCCACTTTCTCAAGACGTCCTCTGCTGCGTCCAGAGTGGAGTCCTCCTGTTAGATACTAATTCATATGCTGATGTACATTCCAGCTGCCGTGACACTAAACAGGGAAACTCATCTTTTAACACCAGTAAAATCTATTCATTATTCAAATATTTTGACCTGTTTTGACTCCCCCTGTAAGCATGTAGTGTTCTAACACTTCACACTGTGCGGTCAATGCTTGTTCCTTTAAAAAAGGAGTGTATCAACTCTATGTAAGCACAGTGCATAAATGTGTACAATAAAAGGGGATATCAAACCCTCAACAATATCAAAAATACCTTATTTGTCTTTGGAAGAATAACTTTTGAAGAAAATGACCTTTTAATTGTTTCTTATTTTGATAAAAGAATCCAAACAAGTGCGTAATTTTTTTTTTCATGTTTTATTTTATTTAAACACATAAATCAATGTAATAATAATTTGTGTAGGATCTTATTCATATTCTTATTTGAATGACACAATAATGCTCTGAACAGTTGTGAGAACACCAGATTCTCACATGTGGGGATGCTTCCAGCATAAATCCCCACATCCTGAATCAGTTGTTCAGGATGAAAAGATAGAGTCGTGCAAAAGATAGATACATTTGAAGTATTTTTATTGATGTTACTGTAACAGGAGGTATAGAGATTTCATTGGATGACTAGTCTTGTGCGCGAATACTAAACGCTGCTGCTACTTTCTCTCTTGATGTTGTTGTATTTGTATTGTCTACGATGTTTTGGCGTCATATATTTTTTGAAGAGCCTCCACATTGAAGGCAGCTCTGGTCTTTCTTCTGAGGGGTTAAACTTGTCCACTGCTTGTTCTGGTACTGCAAGTTGAAGAGACAAGTCTTCTGTGGTATGTAAGGGGTTTGATGTTGGAGAGTCCTCTGACTGTTTAGAGGCTGGTTCCATTTCGATGACAATGAAAGTTCTTTCTTGATTTTGCTTTGGAAGTGGTTCTTGGACAACGATCAGTGATGAAATGTCCTCCGTGTCTTGAGTTTCCTGCATGACTTCAGACTGGTCGTTCTTTATAATGGTCTCTACCGTCTTTTTGCTTTCGCGCCGACGCTTTTTAGAGGAAACTTTCTCCTTTGGTGGCTCTGAGACATCTTTTGGTTGTGGGACTAATTCCATTTCGATGTCACTCACCAGCTCTGGGACCACGTCTGGTTGTGGCACTCCAGCCTGATGAGCCAAATCTGATGGAATCACTTCCTGTGAGTCTTCAGAAGCCCTTTCTATTTCCTTTTCTTCCACGGGTTCAGAAATCTTCTCTGGTTCCTGGATATAAATCGGTGATGAAATGTCCTCTGTGTCTTGAGGTTCCTGGATGACTTCAGGCAGGTTCTTTACAATGGTTTCTGGCATCTTTTTGTTCTTGCGCCGACGCTTCTTTGATGTAACGTTCTCTTTTGGTGGCTCAGGGATCCCTTGTGGTTCTGTTTTGTTGACTCCATCCACTTCTGGATTCGATACTTCCACTTGTGAAGCCAGCTCTTCTACAGTTATGTTCTTTGGTGGAAGGCGTATCTGATCTAAATGGAGTTCTGGGAGGATGTACAGCTCTGTTTTTTCTTCTGGCTTGATGATGAGGGATAGAAATACAGCCTTCATAAGTTCTGCCACCTTCTTTTCCTGTGTCTTTGTTTCCTCCTCCTGTGCCTTTAGTTTGGAGGCAAGATCAATATTGGAGGCAGTCTTTTCTTTGAGTTGTTCTTTCAAGCTCTCTACCTCTTTTACAACTGACTGATATTCAGTTTCAGATACTGGTGGTTTCAGTGTTTCAATCAATTCTGCAATTACGTCATTGCATTCCTTGAGCTCCTGCTCACACTTTTCACGGAGATGACGCTCACACTTCAAACAGTTTTCCAGGTCCTTGAGTTTTTCCTCAGAAATGGAGCAGCTATTCTCTGCTGCGACTCTTCTGTCTTTTTCTCGTGTTAGAAAGAAATTCTTTTTCAGCAGCTTAGTCCTGACAATATCCATCCGATGGTATAAATAGTTGATCTTGTCCTTATTATGTTGGTAAGATTCCTGTAATTTTTCTGATCCATAATCATCGTCGGCAGCAGAGGCATTAGAGGGAATCTCCTCGGTTTGTGAAATTGGAAACTTCCACGTGACGCGACGAACTTTGGAGGCCTGGGGATGATCCTGCACAAGCTGGACGTCCTCGGAATGAGGAGTCACAGCCGCAGCAGAGACCTGGGATTGTTCCTTTTCCAACACGTCCAACATTTCTGATCTGTTGGTGGGTTCCTCCAAACTTTCATCACTGCCAAAAGTAATGTTATATTTGTAGGACGCCTGAGATTGTTCTTTTTCAAACAGGTCATTTTCTAGGTTTGATTTTAAAATTTCTCGCCTGTTGGTGGGTTCCTTATAACTTTCCTTACTGACAAAAGTAATGTTATATTTGTAGGACGCCTGAGATTGTTCTTTTTCAAACAGGTCATTTTCTAGGCTTGATGTTAAAATTTCTTGCCTGTTGGTGGGTTTCTTATAACTTTCATTACTGCCAAAAGTAATGTTATATTTGTTGGAGGCCTGGGCTTGTTTGTCGGTTTGTGAATTTGGAAACTTCCACGTGACGCAACGTACTTTGGAGGCCTGGGGATGATCCTGCACCAGCTGGACGTCCTCGGAATGAGGAGTCACAGCCGCAGCAGAGACCTGGGATGGTTCTTTTTCCTCTTCGTCATTTACTGTTTGAGGAGACGGGGAATCCTCAGAGGCCTGGCATTGTTCTTTTTCACACAGCTCATTTTCTGACCTGTTGGTGGGTTCCTCATAACCTTCATTATCGCCAAAAGTAATGGTATATGTGTAGATATCCTCAGGTAAATCGTCCTCTACCATGTCACACCACTGAAGTGGAGCAGATGATATCTTGGTTTGACTCATTTTGCTTGTTGTTTTTAAGAGCTTGTCAAAATTACTATTTAAGATAGTAATTAAGTGTTGTTTTTAATAGTTTGTCAAAATTACTATTTAAGATAGTAATTAAGTGTTGTTTTTTTAGACGATGTGAAAACCGTTTGCTGTGACTTTCAAATTCGCTTCGAAAACTGGACGTGTTTCTTCAGATAAACTCCTGACGAACTGTGAAATAGGAGGGAAAATGTCTGGCCTATATAACATTTGTGATGTCAAACAACATCAGTGGTGACATCAATTGTGATGTCAAACAACATCAGTGGTGACATCAATTGTGATGTCATCATCAGTGATGACCAGAAGACCAGAAGAGAGATTGTGATGTCATCAGTGATGTCATCAGTGATGACATCACAATTTAGTGATAAGACTAAAAAAGAGCAATGGCATTCCGTTCTCAGTCACCATCTTGTGTGTTGTTTTGCTCTCTTGTTCAGTTTTATGATTATACATTTTTAAACTTTTTTCTGTGAAATCTCAAAATATTATTGTCCAGGTCAGTTTTAATGCATTCATTGTATGTTATGGTACTCACGACTGCTTTCTTCATGCCTCCACTGGAAAATTGGACCTCATTCTGTGATGATCTGCAGGTTTGAAGGCCTCTGTTCTGTCTCTCTTCTGGTCTGTGATTCCAACCACAGATTCTGAATGGAATTGAAGTCCGGATTCCAGAATGTTGATTTTTGTTCTCTGTTAATCACTTGACGACTTCAGCTGAATACTTCATGTCACTGTCACGTTGGAAGGTCCACTTCTGCCAGTTTTCAGCAACCAGTGTAATGTTTCCCACTAGCAGTGTTTTCCAAGACAGAATAATGTCAGTTTTTAAAATGTTTCCAAAATAAACCTTTTTCCACATTCAAACTGAAGCAGACACCCTTTCCACTTTTAAGATTAGGCTTAAAACTTTCCTTTTTGATAAAGCTTATAGTTAGGGATGGCTCAGGTGATCCTGAAACATCCCATAGTTAAGCTGCTATAGGATTAGACTGCTGGGGTTCATCTGTCCCACCTTTCCTCACTTTGTTCTCTTTTTCCCCATTTAAAAAAGCCTCAAAATAAAAGTGAGTTTTAGGTGGCTACAATAGAATAGAATAGAATAGAATAGAATAGAATAGAATAGAATAGATAAATATTTTATTCATCCCCCAGTGAGGGAAATTCAAATTAGTCAAGTAGCTCATTAAAATATAAATATTTCCAATGATTGTATATTAGAAAACAACAACAATCATAATAATAATCAATGACTAATTAAATAAATTTGAGAAGAACATGTCAGCAGTCGCTGTTAAAAAGCCTTATGGCTGTGGGGACAAAGGACCTCCTGAACCTCTCAGTCCTGCAGTTCAGTGAGATGAGCCTCTCACTGCAGCTGCTCCTCTCTCCTGCCAGGATGCTGTGGAGAGGATGTTTATTGTTCTCCAAAACAGAATATGATTTCCTCCTCATCCGTTGCTCCACCACAGCACCGAGAGGGTCGAGCCTTCTGCCTACCACAGAACAAGTCTTTTTCACCAGTTTGTCCAGGCACCTTGTTAGAATTAAAATTAACTAACAGACAACGGCATGAAACCAAGAAATCCCTCAGAGGCCTCAGTATTTTACTTGCAAGGGGAGAACATACACCCGAACCTACTCTCTGCAGATTCACAAGAGTTCTCCAACAAGTGGTTGCTTCCCTTGCTCTTTTATTAGGTGACACACACACACACACACATACATACAATCCCCTATGTGCCCAGGTCTGGCATATCTCCTTAGTTTGGAGGCATCTCCTTATTTGGGGAGCTATAAAGATAACGATCAGTGGGGAGACAACATTCCTTCTTCTTCTCCTTGTGAAGTTTTGATATGAACTGGCCTCTCTGGCTGTGACTTTTATTTAATGATAAAAAGCAAACTTTTCTGACACACCTACAGTTTTTGTCTTAAGTGCAACTCCCCCAGCAGACAACAGCATTGAACAGTGCATAGGAGTGATCAAACATGCATTTCATATCTCTACAGACATGAGCCGTCTAGGGAAGAAGAGACGGCTCAGGCCAATCTGAACACTGAACGCTAAGGACAAACTTTTTCCTTTGCGCCTTTGATTATGAGCGAATATATCCAACTAATGTGTGAGTCATTTTGTCATCATCACCCGTCTTGCATAGGTACTGTACTTTTCAGCAGCATTAGATTTCTAAGATAATGCGTCATTTGGAAGGTCAGACATGATAGTTTGTAGTATATTGGGTCCAAACTGTCTATCAAGGCAGACAGCATGAAGGTATGTTTACAGACTGTGTTTGGATCTAAATGTGTCTTTATTCTGTATGAACCTGCCATTGTCTCACTGCTCTTTGTATCAATAATGCAGATCAGGACCACTGAGCTCCTGCACGGAATCCCTGATTGTTCAGCAAATATTTAAAGTCAGAGTGAACATTCCCGGTTTCCCCAATTGTCACTGTCAAGTACAGTCAAATGTGCTAAAGTTGATGTTTTCTTGGCACATTTACTTTTCACCAGGGGAGAAGTGCTGCTGAGCAGAATTTTTACTTCCATAAAGATTCAAGTTGCATACACATAATTAACCTCTTGGTGACTGAATGATTAATAGAGGTCCATAATTCATGCATTACTTTAGAAAATTCCTAAGATTGCTGCAGAGCAGCATGATTCTCCAGAGAAACCTAATCTGAGCTGCACTGTCACCACTCCTGCAGCACTCTCTCCAGAAGATGGAGACCTTGTGCCAGTGTAGAGATTCCTGCCCGAGCACCAAAGATATCACAGTTAAAAGTCTCAGATGATAAGGAGTTGTTGGTGAAAATATAATGAAGCATCTCAAAAATGTTTTAACCACATTTTCACATTTTTCTGTGTAAGGGTTTGTTATAAAAGAAGAGTCCACAAAGCCTGAGTAGCAGACCTGTGCTTCATCTTGACTTGAGGGATTTCAGGAGAAACTGTCTTGCAATTACAACCTCAGGGAGCTTCCCGCAGAATAAATCTGGTTTTAATTATTGTCAAAACAGTTCAACTTTCTTTCACTTTAAGAGACCACTGTAATATACACAGTTTCATGGAATACTAATGACCATTTGAATGATAAAGAATCAATGTAAGTAACTAAGATGACTTTATTAAGATTACTTTATTGTCATGTAGTCACACGAAATTACTCTCCGCATCTGACTCATCCGGGTTGGCACCTGTTGAACACACACATGCACGGGGTGACACACTCAGCGCCCAGGGAGCATGGGGGGTACGGAGCGGCGAGATTAGGAATGGAAGGTTATTGGAGGACCCACTCTAACCACAGAGCCTGATAGGTTGTGGGTACAGTGGCACACGTTACACCGGCGGCTCCTGGGTACGGGGACCATTATGAAGAATTGAATCTCTGCACCATGCAAATCAAAGATGTCAGATGACACCAAACGAAAAAACTAAAAATAAGGAAGAGGTAAATCTGAAATGGTTGTTAAAAAACCATCTGAGGTTGCCGTGACAAAGTGACAGGATAACAAGGCAGTCTTGATGGCCTCCACTGTCCGTGGGATACAGCCCCAGGACAGTTGCATGAGATGGTCAACAAAAGAGAAGCTCCATGTTACTGTGCCTCGACCAGCTGTTGTAGCTGAATACAACAAAAACATGGGCGGCTTCGGTTTGTGCGACCGCATGATCAGCTTCTATCCAATGTCAAGCCGCACAAGAAAATGGACCTGCATTTTGTTAACCTGGCAGCTGGATCGAGTACAGGTCAGACCACCAAGTCTCTGGAAAACCAGAGAAAGAGAGGCTGCAGTATTTCGACTTCAAACTGCTGCTGGCTGAGGAGATGATTGCTCAGGCACAGGGAGATCACAAGGCTGACAATGTGGCCAGTGATGATGAAGAGATGAGTACTGATGAAAAGTACATTCCAACAAAGAAGAGGAGGCCTGTTGAACCTCAGCCCAATGCCAATGTCCAAAAATACAGGGCAGTCCATTTGCCAAAGATGGAGGAGGCTGCTCATTCATCACGGTGCAGAAGAGAGGGATGCAAAGGGGACACATATGTCAAGTGCATCAAGCATAACATGTTTCTGTGTGTTTCAAAGGCCAAAAACTGTTTCCTGTTGTACCATTCATGATACACTGTGATTTGGAGCTGTATGTGATGCCGTAAATTTGAGTATTCAAACATTGTTGGGTGTTCTGCTAAGTTTAAATTCTTGTTCAAATGTTTATTGTGGGGAGTACCAGTAAGGATATTCCAGTAAATATGTGTTTATTTTGGTGCCATGTTTAACTAACCCTGTTTGGTAGTTTGAAGAGTTGACAGTGAGAAATTGCGATAGTATAGGTCAGACAGAAATGTGCTGATTTCCTCCCTCATGTAAAATAGCCAGATCATTCAGATGTCTTCATCTATTTTAATGTTTATGAAATAAGAAGATTTTTTAAAAGAAATCCACATGAAAATGAATTCGGTATTATAACATTACATCATTACATTTTATATCAAACAAGACCCGATGTCCACCACAAGGGACAGTCCAGAAAAAATAAATAAACAATGTTTTTGAAAAAAAATTGTTGCAGTATGTTTCTTTCAACCACAATACTTAAATTATCATAAAAATATCAAAAAAGCAAAACTTGTTTCCTCTGGGTCTCTCATGGCATACTAATAACCATTTGAATGGTAAAGAATCAATGTAAGTAACTAAGATGACTTTATTAAGATTACTTTATTGTCATGTAGTCACACGAAATGACTCTCCGCATCTGACTCATCCAGGTTGGCACCTGTTGAACACACACATGCACGGGGTGACACACTCAGCGCCCAGGGAGCACGGGGGGTACGGAGCGGCGAGATTAGGAATGGAAGGTTATTGGAGGACCCACTCTAACCACAGAGCCTGATAGGTTGTGGGTACAGTGGCACACGTTACACCGGCGGCTCCTGGGTACGGGGACCATTATGAAGAATTGAATCTTTGCACCATGCAAATCAAAGATGTCAGATGACACCAAACGAAAAAACAAAAAATAAGGAAGAGGTAAATTGCACCTTTTCTTACCCATTTTTCAGTAATTATGGGTGGAAATTCACACCTTCTTGCAGCTGAACACCTCCTCTCCCACTTATGATCATGTGTGGTTTGATATTCGAAAATTTTCTTTCATGTTTTCTAGCAATTATTGATGGACATTCAGACCTTCTTTCAGCTGAACACCTCCGCTTCCGCTTTTGATTGTGTATAGTCGGGCTTTCGAGCCTTTTCTTCCCCGGTTTTTACAAATTATGGTTGGACATTCAGACCTTCTTGCAGCCGAAAACCTCCGCTCCCTCTTTTAATCATACATTGTCGGGCATTCGCAGCTTTTCTTACCTGCTTTTTACAAACCAGGGTCGGACTTTCACATCTTTTAGTAGCCTAACACCTCCGCTCCCGTTATTGATTGTGTACAGTTGGGTATTTTAACCTTTTCTTACCCGCTTTTTACCAACTATGGTCTGACATTCACACCTTCTTGCAGCCGAACACTTCCGCTTCACCTTTTAGTGTTCTATGGGGTATTCACACCTTTTTTTTCACCGCATTTTATAGATTATGGTTGGAAATTCTCACCCACTCTCATCCGAAGACCTCTCCTCCCACTTTTGTTAATATATAGTCGGGCATTCGAACCTTTTCTTACCCGCTTTTTACAAATTATGGTCGAACATTCCCACCTACTTGCAGCCGAATACTTCCGCTCCACCTTTTAGTGATGTATGGTTGGCATTTGCACCTTTTCTTACCCTCTTTTTATACTGATTGCTGAAGATTAAGTTGTTCTTTCTCAAACTACAACATTTTTTTAATTGTTGAAACTTGATTTGAAGTGGATAAATAAGGAGGACAAACAGTTTTAAGTCAGGCTGATAGAAGGAATTAATTTTATAGCAAAATCTGTATTTCGTCATATGTCAAGAGATGCTTATTGCTGAAGAAGTTCTTTCTCATTCTACAAAGTACAACGTTGTTTATCGTTGAAACTTGATTAGACATGAATAAATATGAAGGACAAAGCAGTCTTAACTTGGTTTGAGTTAAGGAATTCGTTTTATAGTAGAATCCGAATTCGTGCATAACTCGTAAAATAGAGCTTATTTTCGGATGAGTCTGGTTCTTTCTCATAATACAAAGTTTGTTGTTTATTGTTGAAACTTCATCAGAAGTGAAGAAATAAGGACAAACCGTTTTAAGTAAGTTTGATAGAAGGATTTCATTTTATAGCAAAATCTGTATTCTTTCATATCTCCTGGAGAGAAGCTTATTGCTGAAAATTAGGTCTGGTTCTTTTTCATACTACAAAATACAGTGTTGTTTATTGTTGAAACTAGATTAGAAGTAGATAAATATGAAGGACAAAGCAGTTTGAACTTGGTTTGAGAGAAGGAATTAATTTTATTGCAAAATCCGAATTCATGCATAACTCGTCAAATAGATAGTGATGTGTCGTTCGTGAGCGATTTGTTCGATATGAACTAATTTTTTATATGACTCGGGAGTAACGAGTTGTCTCAGTGAGTGATTTGTTCAATTTCATGCAGTAGCCTTCCTCACCACATGGCAGGCGGCAGCTTCATAAGTTCAGTCAGCAGGACAGGAAACAGTATTGATTCGTTCACGACTCAACTCCTCGGCTGACGGGTCCTCGCACAGGAAACAGTATTGATTCGTTTATGACTCAACTCCTTGGGTCTTTGTTCATTTGTCACGTTTCAAATTCTACGTTTCATTTGACAGGCTGAAGAGCAGTAGGCACAACAGTTCGTTCACAAACCGGATCATTAATCTCATAGACTATTCTACCTTCAACAAGTTGGAAACCACAATCGACTCTCTAGATGCAGAAAAAGCATTTGATCGAGTGAACTGGAAATTTTTATTCGCAACATTAAACAAATTCGGGTTTGGGTCACACTTCATCAAATGGATAAGGATATTATATAGCTCCCCAAATGCAAGTGTCAGGACAAATGATCAAACTTCTCCAAGCTTCAGTCTGCAGAGAGGTACAAGACAGGGTTGCCCATTTTCTTCCTCATTTTTTGCTTTTTTCATCAAACCTTTAGCAGCTTCTATCAGACAAGATAGAAATATTAAAGGCATCCAATCCCAAAATATTGAGCATAAAATAAGTCTTTATGCTGATGATGTATTACTTTTCCTTCAGAACTCACAGACGTCTCTCACACACACGATCACACTCATAAATAAATTCTCAGCACTTTCTGACTACTCTATCAACTGGTCTAAGACCACAGTTCTGCCCATTAACTGTAGGGTTCAAAATATACCTGCAATCACTTTACAGTCAGGAAATATTAGATATTTAGGCATAAACATTTCCTCCAGGGTCTCAGAGCTAACAAACCTAAATTATGTTTTAAATTTTTCACAAGAACATCTTGTTTGGTCAGTTAAGTACTGAAAAGTCATTGATTTGGGCATACTTTAACATGTTAAAGGGGCTTTTGAAACTGTTATTTTTCACACAAAGGATTTTTCTGATGTGAAAGTGTATAGTAGAGGTCGGTTAAAAAACCTTTTTAAAAGAATTTGAGCTCATTCAAGGATAGTATGATGAGGGGCTGATATACTAACCTTTCCATATATATATATATATAATTGTTTCACTGATGTTAATTTGTTTAAAATCTGGTCATTTCTAACATATGTATCGGCCCACAATTTCACAATCGGTGCCTCCAAAGTAAGTTCTTTCCTATACTCACATGAGTGAAGTGCACAGTGAATTAGAAGTTACTGAAGGCCTGTCAGAGGGAGCATTGGGCCCAGTATTCATTGTAAATGCCTTGTGATACGTCTTCGTAACATGTTTTATATAGTACAACCTGTCACTAAAGGAGCTCCACAGTTTGTCTGTCGTACTGCTTTGGTGGAGGTTGTGGGCCTTATAAATAAATTATATTCATATATTTATAGATTCTAAAGATATAGTGATTAAAAGAGGTTGACAACGCCACCTAGGTTTGAGAGCCCAAGACTCTAAAGACACGTACAGGTTCTTAATCAAAACAAGGTTTGAGCAGACTTAAAAAAACAGGAGTCTAACTGGTATTTTACAAGATTTATTGTCATAAAATAGGTAACCCAGCCCAAAATCTCCGCCAAGGATCCCACAGCCTCTGGATCATCTCACTCTCCAACTCTCTGGGGCAAGTGACAGACATCCAACTCTGGTGGTGGAACAAACCCTCAGTCACTCCAAAACACAAGAGTGAGGAAATATCAGTACTCACTGGTAGTCCACCTCCACCTCCACGGCCCTTGAAGAAGGCTCCGTACCCCCCATGCTCCCCGGGCGCTGTAATTGGCTGCCCCACTGCTCCAGTGTATGGCATCTGTCTCCATGAGTGTGTCACCCTGTGCATGTGTGTGTTCAACAGGTCCCAACCTGGATAGGTCAAATGCGGAGGAGTAATATTAAATTAAATAATTTTAGTTATTTACACTGATCCTCTATCATTCAAATAGTTATTAGTATGCCATGAGACTAAAGTGAAAGAAAGTTTACCAGTTTTGACAATAATTAAAACCAGATTCATTCTGCGGGAGGCTCCCTGGGGTTATAATTGCAAGACAGTTTCTCCTGAAATGCCTCAAGTCAAGATGAAGCACAGGTCTGCTACTCAGGCTTTGTGGACTCTTCTTTTATAACGAACCTTTACACAGAAAACTGTGAAAATGTCGTTCCTCCTCTCCAGTACCCCCGAATAGACCTTACCAGGGAGGCTGAGGAGTGTGATCCCGTTATTCCTGTCTGACACACATATTCTTACAATTTGAATTTATTGAAGTCTGTTAAAAATGAAAAATGTGTTTTTATGTCCAACAACGTTCTTTTAAATATTTGATGCTAATGATAAAAGCTCCAATGATGTCAGATTTTATGTTCAAAGCAGAACATGTGAAACAGCATAAAAAGTGAACGTTGACTTAACAGCATACATGTGTAACTGTGCTGTCGACACAGTGATGTAAACACCAGATAAAGAGAGAGAATGAGCTTTTACTGTCGGACTGTGTTGATTAAAGTGAGGACAGAAAACAACAGACTGAGCGAACAAAGAGAAAATCAGGAGCCTGCAGGGAAATCTTGCCCCACAGCTGAAAGTTTCTCCTTTAAACAGAGAAGTTTCAGTATTTTTCTGTTTTCACCACACTGCTGAATGAGTTCAGGTGTTGATGCTGTTCAGTGTTTCCTGAATCTTTCTGTTCTGTTGAAGAGTACTTTTTGTTGTAAATGATGTTGTCAGATTGGTGAATAAAATCTACTCTTTGTTCCACTGTCTTTATATAGAAAGTCCAAGATCTTTAATCCTTCCGCAGGCAAGAGGAAACATGGCTCTGATGAGGCTAAAGAACACGAGCAACAATTTACTAAAAGTTTATTGAACTTTTTGCATTGTTTCATTCCAACAAATACTCCTGCAGTTAAATGTTCCACACATACGTTATCTACCTTATTTGTCTTTGGAAGAATAACTTTTGAAGAAAATGACCTTTTAATTGTTTCTTATTTTGATAAAAGAATCCAAACAAGTGCGTAATTTTTTTTTCATGTTTTATTTTATTTAAACACATAAATCAATGTAATAATAATTTGTGTAGGATCTTATTCATATTCTTATTTGAATGACACAATAATGCTCTGAACAGTTGTGAGAACACCAGATTCTCACATGTGGGGATGCTTCCAGCATAAATCCCCACATCCTGAATCAGTTGTTCAGGATGAAAAGATAGAGTCGTGCAAAAGATAGATACATTTGAAGTATTTTTATTGATGTTACTGTAACAGGAGGTATAGAGATTTCATTGGATGACTAGTCTTGTGCGCGAATACTAAACGCTGCTGCTACTTTCTCTCTTGATGTTGTTGTATTTGTATTGTCTACGATGTTTTGGCGTCATATATTTTTTGAAGAGCCTCCACATTGAAGGCAGCTCTGGTCTTTCTTCTGAGGGGTTAAACTTGTCCACTGCTTGTTCTGGTACTGCAAGTTGAAGAGACAAGTCTTCTGTGGTATGTAAGGGGTTTGATGTTGGAGAGTCCTCTGACTGTTTAGAGGCTGGTTCCATTTCGATGACAATGAAAGTTCTTTCTTGATTTTGCTTTGGAAGTGGTTCTTGGACAACGATCAGTGATGAAATGTCCTCCGTGTCTTGAGTTTCCTGCATGACTTCAGACTGGTCGTTCTTTATAATGGTCTCTACCGTCTTTTTGCTTTCGCGCCGACGCTTTTTAGAGGAAACTTTCTCCTTTGGTGGCTCTGAGACATCTTTTGGTTGTGGGACTAATTCCATTTCGATGTCACTCACCAGCTCTGGGACCACGTCTGGTTGTGGCACTCCAGCCTGATGAGCCAAATCTGATGGAATCACTTCCTGTGAGTCTTCAGAAGCCCTTTCTATTTCCTTTTCTTCCACGGGTTCAGAAATCTTCTCTGGTTCCTGGATATAAATCGGTGATGAAATGTCCTCCGTGTCTTGAGGTTCCTGGATGACTTCAGGCAGGTTCTTTACAATGGTTTCTGGCATCTTTTTGTTCTTGCGCCGACGCTTCTTTGATGTAACGTTCTCTTTTGGTGGCTCAGGGATCCCTTGTGGTTCTGTTTTGTTGACTCCATCCACTTCTGGATTCGATACTTCCACTTGTGAAGCCAGCTCTTCTACAGTTATGTTCTTTGGTGGAAGACGTATCTGATCTAAATGGAGTTCTGGGAGGATGTACAGCTCTGTTTTTTCTTCTGGCTTGATGATGAGGGATAGAAATACAGCCTTCATAAGTTCTGCCACCTTCTTTTCCTGTGTCTTTGTTTCCTCCTCCTGTGCCTTTAGTTTGGAGGCAAGATCAATATTGGAGGCAGTCTTTTCTTTGAGTTGTTCTTTCAAGCTCTCTACCTCTTTTACAACTGACTGATATTCAGTTTCAGATACTGGTGGTTTCAGTGTTTCAATCAATTCTGCAATTACGTCATTGCATTCCTTGAGCTCCTGCTCACACTTTTCACGGAGATGACGCTCACACTTCAAACAGTTTTCCAGGTCCTTGAGTTTTTCCTCAGAAATGGAGCAGCTATTCTCTGCTGCGACTCTTCTGTCTTTTTCTCGTGTTTGAAAGAAATTCTTTTTCAGCAGCTTAGTCCTGACAATATCCATCCGATGGTATAAATAGTTGATCTTGTCCTTATTATGTTGGTAAGATTCCTGTAATTTTTCTGATCCATAATCATCGTCGGCAGCAGAGGCATTAGAGGGAATCTCCTCGGTTTGTGAAATTGGAAACTTCCACGTGACGCGACGAACTTTGGAGGCCTGGGGATGATCCTGCACAAGCTGGACGTCCTCGGAATGAGGAGTCACAGCCGCAGCAGAGACCTGGGATTGTTCCTTTTCCAACACGTCCAACATTTCTGATCTGTTGGTGGGCTCCTCCAAACTTTCATCACTGCCAAAAGTAATGTTATATTTGTAGGACGCCTGAGATTGTTCTTTTTCAAACAGGTCATTTTCTAGGTTTGATTTTAAAATTTCTCGCCTGTTGGTGGGTTCCTTATAACTTTCCTTACTGACAAAAGTAATGTTATAATTGTAGGACGCCTGAGATTGTTCTTTTTCAAACAGGTCATTTTCTAGGCTTGATGTTAAAATTTCTTGCCTGTTGGTGGGTTTCTTATAACTTTCATTACTGCCAAAAGTAATGTTATATTTGTTGGAGGCCTGGGCTTGTTTGTCGGTTTGTGAATTTGGAAACTTCCACGTGACGCAACGTACTTTGGAGGCCTGGGGATGATCCTGCACCAGCTGGACGTCCTCGGAATGAGGAGTCACAGCCGCAGCAGAGACCTGGGATGGTTCTTTTTCCTCTTCGTCATTTACTGTTTGAGGAGACGGGGAATCCTCAGAGGCCTGGCATTGTTCTTTTTCACACAGCTCATTTTCTGACCTGTTGGTGGGTTCCTCATAACCTTCATTATCGCCAAAAGTAATGGTATATGTGTAGATATCCTCAGGTAAATCGTCCTCTACCATGTCACACCACTGAAGTGGAGCAGATGATATCTTGGTTTGACTCATTTTGCTTGTTGTTTTTAAGAGCTTGTCAAAATTACTATTTAAGATAGTAATTAAGTGTTGTTTTTAATAGTTTGTCAAAATTACTATTTAAGATAGTAATTAAGTGTTGTTTTTTTAGACGATGTGAAAACCGTTTGCTGTGACTTTCAAATTCGCTTCGAAAACTGGATGTGTTTCTTCAGATAAACTCCTGACGAACTGTGAAATAGGAGGGAAAATGTCTGGCCTATATAACATTTGTGATGTCAAACAACATCAGTGGTGACATCAATTGTGATGTCAAACAACATCAGTGGTGACATCAATTGTGATGTCATCATCAGTGATGACCAGAAGACCAGAAGAGAGATTGTGATGTCATCAGTGATGTCATCAGTGATGACATCACAATTTAGTGATAAGACTAAAAAAGAGCAATGGCATTCCGTTCTCAGTCACCATCTTGTGTGTTGTTTTGCTCTCTTGTTCAGTTTTATGATTATACATTTTTAAACTTTTTTCTGTGAAATCTCAAAATATTATTGTCCAGGTCAGTTTTAATGCATTCATTGTATGTTATGGTACTCACGACTGCTTTCTTCATGCCTCCACTGGAAAATTGGACCTTATTCTGTGATGATCTGCAGGTTTGAAGGCCTCTGTTCTGTCTCTCTTCTGGTCTGTGATTCCAACCACAGATTCTGAATGGAATTGAAGTCCGGATTCCAGAATGTTGATTTTTGTTCTCTGTTAATCACTTGACGACTTCAGCTGAATACTTCATGTCACTGTCACGTTGGAAGGTCCACTTCTGCCAGTTTTCAGCAACCAGTGTAATGTTTCCCACTAGCAGTGTTTTCCAAGACAGAATAATGTCAGTTTTTAAAATGTTTCCAAAATAAACCTTTTTCCACATTCAAACTGAAGCAGACACCCTTTCCACTTTTAAGATTAGGCTTAAAACTTTCCTTTTTGATAAAGCTTATAGTTAGGGATGGCTCAGGTGATCCTGAAACATCCCATAGTTAAGCTGCTATAGGATTAGACTGCTGGGGTTCATCTGTCCCACCTTTCCTCACTTTGTTCTCTTTTTCCCCATTTAAAAAAGCCTCAAAATAAAAGTGAGTTTTAGGTGGCTACAATAGAATAGAATAGAATAGAATAGAATAGAATAGATAAATATTTTATTCATCCCCCAGTGAGGGAAATTCAAATTAGTCAAGTAGCTCATTAAAATATAAATATTTCCAATGATTGTATATTAGACAACAACAACAATCATAATAATAATCAATGACTAATTAAATAAATTTGAGAAGAACATGTCAGCAGTCGCTGTTAAAAAGCCTTATGGCTGTGGGGACAAAGGACCTCCTGAACCTCTCAGTCCTGCAGTTCAGTGAGATGAGCCTCTCACTGCAGCTGCTCCTCTCTCCTGCCAGGATGCTGTGGAGAGGATGTTTATTGTTCTCCAAAACAGAATATGATTTCCTCCTCATCCGTTGCTCCACCACAGCACCGAGAGGGTCGAGCCTTCTGCCTACCACAGAACAAGTCTTTTTCACCAGTTTGTCCAGGCACCTTGTTAGAATTAAAATTAACTAACAGACAACGGCATGAAACCAAGAAATCCCTCAGAGGCCTCAGTATTTTACTTGCAAGGGGAGAACAACACCCGAACCTACTCTCTGCAGATTCACAAGAGTTCTCCAACGAGTGGTTGCTTCCCTTGCTCTTTTATTAGGTGACACACACACACACACATACATACAATCCCCTATGTGCCCAGGTCTGGCATATCTCCTTAGTTTGGAGGCATCTCCTTATTTGGGGAGCTATAAAGATAACGATCAGTGGGGAGACAACATTCCTTCTTCTTCTCCTTGTGAAGTTTTGATATGAACTGGCCTCTCTGGCTGTGACTTTTATTTAATGATAAAAAGCAAACTTTTCTGACACACCTACAGTTTTTGTCTTAAGTGCAACTCCCCCAGCAGACAACAGCATTGAACAGTGCATAGGAGTGATCAAACATGCATTTCATATCTCTACAGACATGAGCCGTCTAGGGAAGAAGAGACGGCTCAGGCCAATCTGAACACTGAACGCTAAGGACAAACTTTTTCCTTTGCGCCTTTGATTATGAGCGAATATATCCAACTAATGTGTGAGTCATTTTGTCATCATCACCCGTCTTGCATAGGTACTGTACTTTTCAGCAGCATTAGATTTCTAAGATAATGCGTCATTTGGAAGGTCAGACATGATAGTTTGTAGTATATTGGGTCCAAACTGTCTATCAAGGCAGACAGCATGAAGGTATGTTTACAGACTGTGTTTGGATCTAAATGTGTCTTTATTCTGTATGAACCTGCCATTGTCTCACTGCTCTTTGTATCAATAATGCAGATCAGGACCACTGAGCTCCTGCACGGAATCCCTGATTGTTCAGCAAATATTTAAAGTCAGAGTGAACATTCCCGGTTTCCCCAATTGTCACTGTCAAGTACAGTCAAATGTGCTAAAGTTGATGTTTTCTTGGCACATTTACTTTTCACCAGGGGAGAAGTGCTGCTGAGCAGAATTTTTACTTTCATAAAGATTCAAGTTGCATACACATAATTAACCTCTTGGTGACTGAATGATTAATAGAGGTCCATAATTCATGCATTACTTTAGAAAATTCCTAAGATTGCTGCAGAGCAGCATGATTCTCCAGAGAAACCTAATCTGAGCTGCACTGTCACCACTCCTGCAGCACTCTCTCCAGAAGATGGAGACCTTGTGCCAGTGTAGAGATTCCTGCCCGAGCACCAAAGATATCACAGTTAAAAGTCTCAGTTGATAAGGAGTTGTTGGTGAAAATATAATGAAGCATCTCAAAAATGTTTTAACCACATTTTCACATTTTTCTGTGTAAGGGTTTGTTATAAAAGAAGAGTCCACAAAGCCTGAGTAGCAGACCTGTGCTTCATCTTGACTTGAGGGATTTCAGGAGAAACTGTCTTGCAATTACAACCTCAGGGAGCTTCCCGCAGAATAAATCTGGTTTTAATTATTGTCAAAACAGTTCAACTTTCTTTCACTTTAAGAGACCACTGTAATATACACAGTTTCATGGAATACTAATGACCATTTGAATGATAAAGAATCAATGTAAGTAACTAAGATGACTTTATTAAGATTACTTTATTGTCATGTAGTCACACGAAATTACTCTCCGCATCTGACTCATCCGGGTTGGCACCTGTTGAACACACACATGCACGGGGTGACACACTCAGCGCCCAGGGAGCATGGGGGGTACGGAGCGGCGAGATTAGGAATGGAAGGTTATTGGAGGACCCACTCTAACCACAGAGCCTGATAGGTTGTGGGTACAGTGGCACACGTTACACCGGCGGCTCCTGGGTACGGGGACCATTATGAAGAATTGAATCTCTGCACCATGCAAATCAAAGATGTCAGATGACACCAAACGAAAAAACAAAAAATAAGGAAGAGGTAAATCTGAAATGGTTGTTAAAAAACCATCTGAGGTTGCCGTGACAAAGTGACAGGATAACAAGGCAGTCTTGATGGCCTCCACTGTCCGTGGGATACAGCCCCAGGACAGTTGCATGAGATGGTCAACAAAAGAGAAGCTCCATGTTACTGTGCCTCGACCAGCTGTTGTAGCTGAATACAACAAAAACATGGGCGGCTTCGGTTTGTGCGACCGCATGATCAGCTTCTATCCAATGTCAAGCCGCACAAGAAAATGGACCTGCATTTTGTTGACCTGGCAGCTGGATCGAGTACAGGTCAGACCACCAAGTCTCTGGAAAACCAGAGAAAGAGAGGCTGCAGTATTTCGACTTCAAACTGCTGCTGGCTGAGGAGATGATTGCTCAGGCACAGGGAGATCACAAGGCTGACAATGTGGCCAGTGATGATGAAGAGATGAGTACTGATGAAGAGTACATTCCAACAAAGAAGAGGAGGCCTGTTGAACCTCAGCCCAATGCCAATGTCCAAAAATACAGGGCAGTCCATTTGCCAAAGATGGAGGAGGCTGCTCATTCATCACGGTGCAGAAGAGAGGGATGCAAAGGGGACACATATGTCAAGTGCATCAAGCATAACATGTTTCTGTGTGTTTCAAAGGCCAAAAACTGTTTCCTGTTGTACCATTCATGATACACTGTGATTTGGAGCTGTATGTGATGCCGTAAATTTGAGTATTCAAACATTGTTGGGTGTTCTGCTAAGTTTAAATTCTTGTTCAAATGTTTATTGTGGGGAGTACCAGTAAGGATATTCCAGTAAATATGTGTTTATTTTGGTGCCATGTTTAACTAACCCTGTTTGGTAGTTTGAAGAGTTGACAGTGAGAAATTGCGATAGTATAGGTCAGACAGAAATGTGCTGATTTCCTCCCTCATGTAAAATAGCCAGATCATTCAGATGTCTTCATCTATTTTAATGTTTATGAAATAAGAAGATTTTTTAAAAGAAATCCACATGAAAATGAATTCGGTATTATAACATTACATCATTACATTTTATATCAAACAAGACCCGATGTCCACCACAAGGGACAGTCCAGAAAAAATAAATAAACAATGTTTTTGAAAAAAAATTGTTGCAGTATGTTTCTTTCAACCACAATACTTAAATTATCATAAAAATATCAAAAAAGCAAAACTTGTTTCCTCTGGGTCTCTCATGGCATACTAATAACCATTTGAATGGTAAAGAATCAATGTAAGTAACTAAGATGACTTTATTAAGATTACTTTATTGTCATGTAGTCACACGAAATGACTCTCCGCATCTGACTCATCCAGGTTGGCACCTGTTGAACACACACATGCACGGGGTGACACACTCAGCGCCCAGGGAGCATGGGGGGTACGGAGCGGCGAGATTAGGAATGGAAGGTTATTGGAGGACCCACTCTAACCACAGAGCCTGATAGGTTGTGGGTACAGTGGCACACGGTCCTGGGTACGGGGACCATTATGAAGAATTGAATCTTTGCACCAAGCAAATCAAAGATGTCAGATGACACCAAACGAAAAAACAAAAAATAAGGAAGAGGTAAATTGCACCTCTTCTTACCCATTTTTCAGTAATTATGGGTGGAAATTCACACCTTCTTGCAGCTGAACACCTCCTCTCCCACTTATGATCATGTGTGGTTTGATATTCCAAAATTTTCTTTCATGTTTTCTAGCAATTATTGATGGACATTCAGACCTTCTTTCAGCTGAACACCTCCGCTTCCGCTTTTGATTGTGTATAGTCGGGCTTTCGAGCCTTTTCTTCCCCGGTTTTTACAAATTATGGTTGGACATTCAGACCTTCTTGCAGCCGAAAACCTCCGCTCCCTCTTTTAATCATACATTGTCGGGCATTCGCAGCTTTTCTTACCTGCTTTTTACAAACCAGGGTCGGACTTTCACATCTTTTAGTAGCCTAACACCTCCGCTCCCGTTATTGATTGTGTACAGTTGGGTATTTTAACCTTTTCTTACCCGCTTTTTACCAACTATGGTCTGACATTCACACCTTCTTGCAGCCGAACACTTCCGCTTCACCTTTTAGTGTTCTATGGGGTATTCACACCTTTTTTTTCACCGCGTTTTATAGATTATGGTTGGAAATTCTCACCCACTCTCATCCGAAGACCTCTCCTCCCACTTTTGTTAATATATAGTCGGGCATTCGAACCTTTTCTTACCCGCTTTTTACAAAATATGGTCGAACATTCCCACCTACTTGCAGCCGAATACTTCCGCTCCACCTTTTAGTGATGTATGGTTGGCATTTGCACCTTTTCTTACCCTCTTTTTATACTGATTGCTGAAGATTAAGTTGTTCTTTCTCAAACTACAACATTTTTTTAATTGTTGAAACTTGATTTGAAGTGGATAAATAAGGAGGACAAACAGTTTTAAGTCAGGCTGATAGAAGGAATTAATTTTATAGCAAAATCTGTATTTCGTCATATGTCAAGAGATGCTTATTGCTGAAGAAGTTCTTTCTCATTCTACAAAGTACAACGTTGTTTATCGTTGAAACTTGATTAGACATGAATAAATATGAAGGACAAAGCAGTCTTAACTTGGTTTGAGTTAAGGAATTCGTTTTATAGTAGAATCCGAATTCGTGCATAACTCGTAAAATAGAGCTTATTTTCGGATTCCTGAAGAATGAGTCTGGTTCTTTCTCATAATACAAAGTTTGTTGTTTATTGTTGAAACTTCATCAGAAGTGAAGAAATAAGGACAAACCGTTTTAAGTAAGTTTGATAGAAGGATTTCATTTTATAGCAAAATCTGTATTCTTTCATATCTCCTGGAGAGAAGCTTATTGCTGAAAATTAGGTCTGGTTCTTTTTCATACTACAAAATACAGTGTTGTTTATTGTTGAAACTAGATTAGAAGTAGATAAATATGAAGGACAAAGCAGTTTGAACTTGGTTTGAGAGAAGGAATTAATTTTATTGCAAAATCCGAATTCATGCATAACTCGTCAAATAGATAGTGATGTGTCGTTCGTGAGCGATTTGTTCGATATGAACTAATTTTTTATATGACTCGGGAGTAACGAGTTGTCTCAGTGAGTGATTTGTTCAATTTCATGCAGTAGCCTTCCTCACCACATGGCAGGCGGCAGCTTCATAAGTTCAGTCAGCAGGACAGGAAACAGTATTGATTCGTTCACGACTCAACTCCTCGGCTGACGGGTCCTCGCACAGGAAACAGTATTGATTCGTTTATGACTCAACTCCTTGGGTCTTTGTTCATTTGTCACGTTTCAAATTCTACGTTTCATTTGACAGGCTGAAGAGCAGTAGGCACAACAGTTCGTTCACAAACCGGATCATTAATCTCATAGACTATTCTACCTTCAACAAGTTGGAAACCACAATCGACTCTCTAGATGCAGAAAAAGCATTTGATCGAGTGAACTGGAAATTTTTATTCGCAACATTAAACAAATTCGGGTTTGGGTCACACTTCATCAAATGGATAAGGATATTATATAGCTCCCCAAATGCAAGTGTCAGGACAAATGATCAAACTTCTCCAAGCTTCAGTCTGCAGAGAGGTACAAGACAGGGTTGCCCATTTTCTTCCTCATTTTTTGCTTTTTTCATCAAACCTTTAGCAGCTTCTATCAGACAAGATAGAAATATTAAAGGCATCCAATCCCAAAATATTGAGCATAAAATAAGTCTTTATGCTGATGATGTATTACTTTTCCTTCAGAACTCACAGACGTCTCTCACACACACGATCACACTCATAAATAAATTCTCAGCACTTTCTGACTACTCTATCAACTGGTCTAAGACCACAGTTCTGCCCATTAACTGTAGGGTCCAGAATATACCTGCAATCACTTTACAGTCAGGAAATATTAGATATTTAGGCATAAACATTTCCTCCAGGGTCTCAGAGCTAACAAACCTAAATTATGTTTTAAATTTTTCACAAGAACATCTTGTTTGGTCAGTTAAGTACTGAAAAGTCATTGATTTGGGCATACTTTAACATGTTAAAGGGGCTTTTGAAACTGTTATTTTTCACACAAAGGATTTTTCTGATGTGAAAGTGTATAGTAGAGGTCGGTTAAAAAACCTTTTTAAAAGAATTTGAGCTCATTCAAGGATAGTATGATGAGGGGCTGATATACTAACCTTTCCATATATATATATATTTAATTGTTTCACTGATGTTAATTTGTTTAAAATCTGGTCATTTCTAACATATGTATCGGCCCACAATTTCACAATCGGTGCCTCCAAAGTAAGTTCTTTCCTATACTCACATGAGTGAAGTGCACAGTGAATTAGAAGTTACTGAAGGCCTGTCAGAGGGAGCATTGGGCCCAGTATTCATTGTAAATGCCTTGTGATACGTCTTCGTAACATGTTTTATATAGTACAACCTGTCACTAAAGGAGCTCCACAGTTTGTCTGTCGTACTGCTTTGGTGGAGGTTGTGGGCCTTATAAATAAATTATATTCATATATTTATAGATTCTAAAGATATAGTGATTAAAAGAGGTTGACAACGCCACCTAGGTTTGAGAGCCCAAGACTCTAAAGACACGTACAGGTTCTTAATCAAAACAAGGTTTGAGCAGACTTAAAAAAACAGGAGTCTAACTGGTATTTTACAAGATTTATTGTCATAAAATAGGTAACCCAGCCCAAAATCTCCGCCAAGGATCCCACAGCCTCTGGATCATCTCACTCTCCAACTCTCTGGGGCAAGTGACAGACATCCAACTCTGGTGGTGGAACAAACCCTCAGTCACTCCAAAACACAAGAGTGAGGAAATATCAGTACTCACTGGTAGTCCACCTCCACCTCCACGGCCCTTGAAGAAGGCTCCGTACCCCCCATGCTCCCCGGGCGCTGTAATTGGCTGCCCCACTGCTCCAGTGTATGGCATCTGTCTCCATGAGTGTGTCACCCTGTGCATGTGTGTGTTCAACAGGTCCCAACCTGGATAGGTCAAATGCGGAGGAGTAATATTAAATTAAATCATTTTAGTTATTTACACTGATCCTCTATCATTCAAATGGTTATTAGTATGCCATGAGACTAAAGTGAAAGAAAGTTTACCAGTTTTGACAATAATTAAAACCAGATTCATTCTGCGGGAGGCTCCCTGGGGTTATAATTGCAAGACAGTTTCTCCTGAAATGCCTCAAGTCAAGATGAAGCACAGGTCTGCTACTCAGGCTTTGTGGACTCTTCTTTTATAACGAACCTTTACACAGAAAACTGTGAAAATGTCGTTCCTCCTCTCCAGTACCCCCGAATAGACCTTACCAGGGAGGCTGAGGAGTGTGATCCCGTTATTCCTGTCTGACACACATATTCTTACAATTTGAATTTATTGAAGTCTGTTAAAAATGAAAAATGTGTTTTTATGTCCAACAACGTTCTTTTAAATATTTGATGCTAATGATAAAAGCTCCAATGATGTCAGATTTTATGTTCAAAGCAGAACATGTGAAACAGCATAAAAAGTGAACGTTGACTTAACAGCATACATGTGTAACTGTGCTGTCGACACAGTGATGTAAACACCAGATAAAGAGAGAGAATGAGCTTTTACTGTCGGACTGTGTTGATTAAAGTGAGGACAGAAAACAACAGACTGAGCGAACAAAGAGAAAATCAGGAGCCTGCAGGGAAATCTTGCCCCACAGCTGAAAGTTTCTCCTTTAAACAGAGAAGTTTCAGTATTTTTCTGTTTTCACCACACTGCTGAATGAGTTCAGGTGTTGATGCTGTTCAGTGTTTCCTGAATCTTTCTGTTCTGTTGAAGAGTACTTTTTGTTGTAAATGATGTTGTCAGATTGGTGAATAAAATCTACTCTTTGTTCCACTGTCTTTATATAGAAAGTCCAAGATCTTTAATCCTTCCGCAGGCAAGAGGAAACATGGCTCTGATGAGGCTAAAGAACACGAGCAACAATTTACTAAAAGTTTATTGAACTTTTTGCATTGTTTCATTCCAACAAATACTCCTGCAGTTAAAGTGTTCCACACATACGTTATCTAACTTTTTAAACAAAATCACATGTATACATATATTTAATTTCTATTGAGAAATGCAGCAGAGCACCAGAGTTTCCTCATGTGTAAGAGGATGGAGGTGTGTTTGATGGGTCAAACACACAAAAAACACCTGGGCAGTCAGATCAAGCAGCTTTAAGCAGCTTGGTGGTTTTACTCTCTTTGGCTCCACTTTCTCAAGACGTCCTCTGCTGCGTCCAGAGTGGAGTCCTCCTGTTAGACACTAATTCATATGCTGATGTACATTCCAGCTGCCGTGACACTAAACAGGGAAACTCATCTTTTAACACCAGTAAAATCTATTCATTATTCAAATATTTTGACCTGTTTTGACTCCCCCTGTAAGCATGTAGTGTTCTAACACTTCACACTGTGCGGTCAATGCTTGTTCCTTTAAAAAAGGAGTGTATCAACTCTATGTAAGCACAGTGCATAAATGTGTACAATAAAAGGGGATATCAAACCCTCAACAATATCAAAAATACCTTATTTGTCTTTGGAAGAATAACTTTTGAAGAAAATGACCTTTTAATTGTTTCTTATTTTGATAAAAGAATCCAAACAAGTGCGTAATTTTTTTTTTCATGTTTTATTTTATTTAAACACATAAATCAATGTAATAATAATTTGTGTAGGATCTTATTCATATTCTTATTTGAATGACACAATAATGCTCTGAACAGTTGTGAGAACACCAGATTCTCACATGTGGGGATGCTTCCAGCATAAATCCCCACATCCTGAATCAGTTGTTCAGGATGAAAAGATAGAGTCGTGCAAAAGATAGATACATTTGAAGTATTTTTATTGATGTTACTGTAACAGGAGGTATAGAGATTTCATTGGATGACTAGTCTTGTGCGCGAATACTAAACGCTGCTGCTACTTTCTCTCTTGATGTTGTTGTATTTGTATTGTCTACGATGTTTTGGCGTCATATATTTTTTGAAGAGCCTCCACATTGAAGGCAGCTCTGGTCTTTCTTCTGAGGGGTTAAACTTGTCCACTGCTTGTTCTGGTACTGCAAGTTGAAGAGACAAGTCTTCTGTGGTATGTAAGGGGTTTGATGTTGGAGAGTCCTCTGACTGTTTAGAGGCTGGTTCCATTTCGATGACAATGAAAGTTCTTTCTTGATTTTGCTTTGGAAGTGGTTCTTGGACAACGATCAGTGATGAAATGTCCTCCGTGTCTTGAGTTTCCTGCATGACTTCAGACTGGTCGTTCTTTATAATGGTCTCTACCGTCTTTTTGCTTTCGCGCCGACGCTTTTTAGAGAAAACTTTCTCCTTTGGTGGCTCTGAGACATCTTTTGGTTGTGGGACTAATTCCATTTCGATGTCACTCACCAGCTCTGGGACCACGTCTGGTTGTGGCACTCCAGCCTGATGAGCCAAATCTGATGGAATCACTTCCTGTGAGTCTTCAGAAGCCCTTTCTATTTCCTTTTCTTCCACGGGTTCAGAAATCTTCTCTGGTTCCTGGATATAAATCGGTGATGAAATGTCCTCCGTGTCTTGAGGTTCCTGGATGACTTCAGGCAGGTTCTTTACAATGGTTTCTGGCATCTTTTTGTTCTTGCGCCGACGCTTCTTTGATGTAACGTTCTCTTTTGGTGGCTCAGGGATCCCTTGTGGTTCTGTTTTGTTGACTCCATCCACTTCTGGATTCGATACTTCCACTTGTGAAGCCAGCTCTTCTACAGTTATGTTCTTTGGTGGAAGACGTATCTGATCTAAATGGAGTTCTGGGAGGATGTACAGCTCTGTTTTTTCTTCTGGCTTGATGATGAGGGATAGAAATACAGCCTTCATAAGTTCTGCCACCTTCTTTTCCTGTGTCTTTGTTTCCTCCTCCTGTGCCTTTAGTTTGGAGGCAAGATCAATATTGGAGGCAGTCTTTTCTTTGAGTTGTTCTTTCAAGCTCTCTACCTCTTTTACAACTGACTGATATTCAGTTTCAGATACTGGTGGTTTCAGTGTTTCAATCAATTCTGTAATTACGTCATTGCATTCCTTGAGCTCCTGCTCACACTTTTCACGGAGATGACGCTCACACTTCAAACAGTTTTCCAGGTCCTTGAGTTTTTCCTCAGAAATGGAGCAGCTATTCTCTGCTGCGACTCTTCTGTCTTTTTCTCGTGTTAGAAAGAAATTCTTTTTCAGCAGCTTAGTCCTGACAATATCCATCCGATGGTATAAATAGTTGATCTTGTCCTTATTATGTTGGTAAGATTCCTGTAATTTTTCTGATCCATAATCATCGTTGGCAGCAGAGGCATTAGAGGGAATCTCCTCGGTTTGTGAAATTGGAAACTTCCACGTGACGCGACGAACTTTGGAGGCCTGGGGATGATCCTGCACAAGCTGGACGTCCTCGGAATGAGGAGTCACAGCCGCAGCAGAGACCTGGGATTGTTCCTTTTCCAACACGTCCAACATTTCTGATCTGTTGGTGGGTTCCTCCAAACTTTCATCACTGCCAAAAGTAATGTTATATTTGTAGGACGCCTGAGATTGTTCTTTTTCAAACAGGTCATTTTCTAGGTTTGATTTTAAAATTTCTCGCCTGTTGGTGGGTTCCTTATAACTTTCCTTACTGACAAAAGTAATGTTATAATTGTAGGACGCCTGAGATTGTTCTTTTTCAAACAGGTCATTTTCTAGGCTTGATGTTAAAATTTCTTGCCTGTTGGTGGGTTTCTTATAACTTTCATTACTGCCAAAAGTAATGTTATATTTGTTGGAGGCCTGGGCTTGTTTGTCGGTTTGTGAATTTGGAAACTTCCACGTGACGCAACGTACTTTGGAGGCCTGGGGATGATCCTGCACCAGCTGGACGTCCTCGGAATGAGGAGTCACAGCCGCAGCAGAGACCTGGGATGGTTCTTTTTCCTCTTCGTCATTTACTGTTTGAGGAGACGGGGAATCCTCAGAGGCCTGGCATTGTTCTTTTTCACACAGCTCATTTTCTGACCTGTTGGTGGGTTCCTCATAACCTTCATTATCGCCAAAAGTAATGGTATATGTGTAGATATCCTCAGGTAAATCGTCCTCTACCATGTCACACCACTGAAGTGGAGCAGATGATATCTTGGTTTGACTCATTTTGCTTGTTGTTTTTAAGAGCTTGTCAAAATTACTATTTAAGATAGTAATTAAGTGTTGTTTTTAATAGTTTGTCAAAATTACTATTTAAGATAGTAATTAAGTGTTGTTTTTTTAGACGATTTGAAAACCGTTTGCTGTGACTTTCAAATTCGCTTCGAAAACTGGACATGTTTCTTCAGATAAACTCCTGACGAACTGTGAAATAGGAGGGAAAATGTCTGGCCTATATAACATTTGTGATGTCAAACAACATCAGTGGTGACATCAATTGTGATGTCAAACAACATCAGTGGTGACATCAATTGTGATGTCATCATCAGTGATGACCAGAAGACCAGAAGAGAGATTGTGATGTCATCAGTGATGTCATCAGTGATGACATCACAATTTAGTGATAAGACTAAAAAAGAGCAATGGCATTCCGTTCTCAGTCACCATCTTGTGTGTTGTTTTGCTCTCTTGTTCAGTTTTATGATTATACATTTTTAAACTTTTTTCTGTGAAATCTCAAAATATTATTGTCCAGGTCAGTTTTAATGCATTCATTGTATGTTATGGTACTCACGACTGCTTTCTTCATGCCTCCACTGGAAAATTGGACCTCATTCTGTGATGATCTGCAGGTTTGAAGGCCTCTGTTCTGTCTCTCTTCTGGTCTGTGATTCCAACCACAGATTCTGAATGGAATTGAAGTCCGGATTCCAGAATGTTGATTTTTGTTCTCTGTTAATCACTTGACGACTTCAGCTGAATACTTCATGTCACTGTCACGTTGGAAGGTCCACTTCTGCCAGTTTTCAGCAACCAGTGTAATGTTTCCCACTAGCAGTGTTTTCCAAGACAGAATAATGTCAGTTTTTAAAATGTTTCCAAAATAAACCTTTTTCCACATTCAAACTGAAGCAGACACCCTTTCCACTTTTAAGATTAGGCTTAAAACTTTCCTTTTTGATAAAGCTTATAGTTAGGGATGGCTCAGGTGATCCTGAAACATCCCATAGTTAAGCTGCTATAGGATTAGACTGCTGGGGTTCATCTGTCCCACCTTTCCTCACTTTGTTCTCTTTTTCCCCATTTAAAAAAGCCTCAAAATAAAAGTGAGTTTTAGGTGGCTACAATAGAATAGAATAGAATAGAATAGAATAGAATAGATAAATATTTTATTCATCCCCCAGTGAGGGAAATTCAAATTAGTCAAGTAGCTCATTAAAATATAAATATTTCCAATGATTGTATATTAGACAACAACAACAATCATAATAATAATCAATGACTAATTAAATAAATTTGAGAAGAACATGTCAGCAGTCGCTGTTAAAAAGCCTTATGGCTGTGGGGACAAAGGACCTCCTGAACCTCTCAGTCCTGCAGTTCAGTGAGATGAGCCTCTCACTGCAGCTGCTCCTCTCTCCTGCCAGGATGCTGTGGAGAGGATGTTTATTGTTCTCCAAAACAGAATATGATTTCCTCCTCATCCGTTGCTCCACCACAGCACCGAGAGGGTCGAGCCTTCTGCCTACCACAGAACAAGTCTTTTTCACCAGTTTGTCCAGGCACCTTGTTAGAATTAAAATTAACTAACAGACAACGGCATGAAACCAAGAAATCCCTCAGAGGCCTCAGTATTTTACTTGCAAGGGGAGAACATACACCCGAACCTACTCTCTGCAGATTCACAAGAGTTCTCCAACGAGTGGTTGCTTCCCTTGCTCTTTTATTAGGTGACACACACACACACACACATACATACAATCCCCTATGTGCCCAGGTCTGGCATATCTCCTTAGTTTGGAGGCATCTCCTTATTTGGGGAGCTATAAAGATAACGATCAGTGGGGAGACAACATTCCTTCTTCTTCTCCTTGTGAAGTTTTGATATGAACTGGCCTCTCTGGCTGTGACTTTTATTTAATGATAAAAAGCAAACTTTTCTGACACACCTACAGTTTTTGTCTTAAGTGCAACTCCCCCAGCAGACAACAGCATTGAACAGTGCATAGGAGTGATCAAACATGCATTTCATATCTCTACAGACATGAGCCGTCTAGGGAAGAAGAGACGGCTCAGGCCAATCTGAACACTGAACGCTAAGGACAAACTTTTTCCTTTGCGCCTTTGATTATGAGCGAATATATCCAACTAATGTGTGAGTCATTTTGTCATCATCACCCGTCTTGCATAGGTACTGTACTTTTCAGCAGCATTAGATTTCTAAGATAATGCGTCATTTGGAAGGTCAGACATGATAGTTTGTAGTATATTGGGTCCAAACTGTCTATCAAGGCAGACAGCATGAAGGTATGTTTACAGACTGTGTTTGGATCTAAATGTGTCTTTATTCTGTATGAACCTGCCATTGTCTCACTGCTCTTTGTATCAATAATGCAGATCAGGACCACTGAGCTCCTGCACGGAATCCCTGATTGTTCAGCAAATATTTAAAGTCAGAGTGAACATTCCCGGTTTCCCCAATTGTCACTGTCAAGTACAGTCAAATGTGCTAAAGTTGATGTTTTCTTGGCACATTTACTTTTCACCAGGGGAGAAGTGCTGCTGAGCAGAATTTTTACTTCCATAAAGATTCAAGTTGCATACACATAATTAACCTCTTGGTGACTGAATGATTAATAGAGGTCCATAATTCATGCATTACTTTAGAAAATTCCTAAGATTGCTGCAGAGCAGCATGATTCTCCAGAGAAACCTAATCTGAGCTGCACTGTCACCACTCCTGCAGCACTCTCTCCAGAAGATGGAGACCTTGTGCCAGTGTAGAGATTCCTGCCCGAGCACCAAAGATATCACAGTTAAAAGTCTCAGATGATAAGGAGTTGTTGGTGAAAATATAATGAAGCATCTCAAAAATGTTTTAACCACATTTTCACATTTTTCTGTGTAAGGGTTTGTTATAAAAGAAGAGTCCACAAAGCCTGAGTAGCAGACCTGTGCTTCTTCTTGACTTGAGGGATTTCAGGAGAAACTGTCTTGCAATTACAACCTCAGGGATCTTCCCGCAGAATAAATCTGGTTTTAATTATTGTCAAAACAGTTCAACTTTCTTTCACTTTAAGAGACCACTGTAATATACACAGTTTCATGGAATACTAATGACCATTTGAATGATAAAGAATCAATGTAAGTAACTAAGATGACTTTATTAAGATTACTTTATTGTCATGTAGTCACACGAAATTACTCTCCGCATCTGACTCATCCGGGTTGGCACCTGTTGAACACACACATGCACGGGGTGACACACTCAGCGCCCAGGGAGCATGGGGGGTACGGAGCGGCGAGATTAGGAATGGAAGGTTATTGGAGGACCCACTCTAACCACAGAGCCTGATAGGTTGTGGGTACAGTGGCACACGTTACACCGGCGGCTCCTGGGTACGGGGACCATTATGAAGAATTGAATCTCTGCACCATGCAAATCAAAGATGTCAGATGACACCAAACGAAAAAACAAAAATTAAGGAAGAGGTAAATCTGAAATGGTTGTTAAAAAACCATCTGAGGTTGCCGTGACAAAGTGACAGGATAACAAGGCAGTCTTGATGGCCTCCACTGTCCGTGGGATACAGCCCCAGGACAGTTGCATGAGATGGTCAACAAAAGAGAAGCTCCATGTTACTGTGCCTCGACCAGCTGTTGTAGCTGAATACAACAAAAACATGGGCGGCTTCGGTTTGTGCGACCGCATGATCAGCTTCTATCCAATGTCAAGCCGCACAAGAAAATGGACCTGCATTTTGTTGACCTGGCAGCTGGATCGAGTACAGGTCAGACCACCAAGTCTCTGGAAAACCAGAGAAAGAGAGGCTGCAGTATTTCGACTTCAAACTGCTGCTGGCTGAGGAGATGATTGCTCAGGCACAGGGAGATCACAAGGCTGACAATGTGGCCAGTGATGATGAAGAGATGAGTACTGATGAAGAGTACATTCCAACAAAGAAGAGGAGGCCTGTTGAACCTCAGCCCAATGCCAATGTCCAAAAATACAGGGCAGTCCATTTGCCAAAGATGGAGGAGGCTGCTCATTCATCACGGTGCAGAAGAGAGGGATGCAAAGGGGACACATATGTCAAGTGCATCAAGCATAACATGTTTCTGTGTGTTTCAAAGGCCAAAAACTGTTTCCTGTTGTACCATTCATGATACACTGTGATTTGGAGCTGTATGTGATGCCGTAAATTTGAGTATTCAAACATTGTTGGGTGTTCTGCTAAGTCTAAATTCTTGTTCAAATGTTTATTGTGGGGAGTACCAGTAAGGATATTCCAGTAAATATGTGTTTATTTTGGTGCCATGTTTAACTAACCCTGTTTGGTAGTTTGAAGAGTTGACAGTGAGAAATTGCGATAGTATAGGTCAGACAGAAATGTGCTGATTTCCTCCCTCATGTAAAATAGCCAGATCATTCAGATGTCTTCATCTATTTTAATGTTTATGAAATAAGAAGATTTTTTAAAAGAAATCCACATGAAAATGAATTCGGTATTATAACATTACATCATTACATTTTATATCAAACAAGACCCGATGTCCACCACAAGGGACAGTCCAGAAAAAATAAATAAACAATGTTTTTGAAAAAAAATTGTTGCAGTATGTTTCTTTCAACCACAATACTTAAATTATCATAAAAATATCAAAAAAGCAAAACTTGTTTCCTCTGGGTCTCTCATGGCATACTAATAACCATTTGAATGGTAAAGAATCAATGTAAGTAACTAAGATGACTTTATTAAGATTACTTTATTGTCATGTAGTCACACGAAATGACTCTCCGCATCTGACTCATCCAGGTTGGCACCTGTTGAACACACACATGCACGGGGTGACACACTCAGCGCCCAGGGAGCATGGGGGGTACGGAGCGGCGAGATTAGGAATGGAAGGTTATTGGAGGACCCACTCTAACCACAGAGCCTGATAGGTTGTGGGTACAGTGGCACACGTTACACCGGCGGCTCCTGGGTACGGGGACCATTATGAAGAATTGAATCTTTGCACCATGCAAATCAAAGATGTCAGATGACACCAAACGAAAAAACAAAAAATAAGGAAGAGGTAAATTGCACCTTTTCTTACCCATTTTTCAGTAATTATGGGTGGAAATTCACACCTTCTTGCAGCTGAACACCTCCTCTCCCACTTATGATCATGTGTGGTTTGATATTCGAAAATTTTCTTTCATGTTTTCTAGCAATTATTGATGGACATTCAGACCTTCTTTCAGCTGAACACCTCCGCTTCCGCTTTTGATTGTGTATAGTCGGGCTTTCGAGCCTTTTCTTCCCCGGTTTTTACAAATTATGGTTGGACATTCAGACCTTCTTGCAGCCGAAAACCTCCGCTCCCTCTTTTAATCATACATTGTCGGGCATTCGCAGCTTTTCTTACCTGCTTTTTACAAACCAGGGTCGGACTTTCACATCTTTTAGTAGCCTAACACCTCCGCTCCCGTTATTGATTGTGTACAGTTGGGTATTTTAACCTTTTCTTACCCGCTTTTTACCAACTATGGTCTGACATTCACACCTTCTTGCAGCCGAACACTTCCGCTTCACCTTTTAGTGTTCTATGGGGTATTCACACCTTTTTTTTCACCGCATTTTATAGATTATGGTTGGAAATTCTCACCCACTCTCATCCGAAGACCTCTCCTCCCACTTTTGTTAATATATAGTCGGGCATTCGAACCTTTTCTTACCCGCTTTTTACAAATTATGGTCGAACATTCCCACCTACTTGCAGCCGAATACTTCCGCTCCACCTTTTAGTGATGTATGGTTGGCATTTGCACCTTTTCTTACCCTCTTTTTATACTGATTGCTGAAGATTAAGTTGTTCTTTCTCAAACTACAACATTTTTTTAATTGTTGAAACTTGATTTGAAGTGGATAAATAAGGAGGACAAACAGTTTTAAGTCAGGCTGATAGAAGGAATTAATTTTATAGCAAAATCTGTATTTCGTCATATGTCAAGAGATGCTTATTGCTGAAGAAGTTCTTTCTCATTCTACAAAGTACAACGTTGTTTATCGTTGAAACTTGATTAGACATGAATAAATATGAAGGACAAAGCAGTCTTAACTTGGTTTGAGTTAAGGAATTCGTTTTATAGTAGAATCCGAATTCGTGCATAACTCGTAAAATAGAGCTTATTTTCGGATTCCTGAAGAATGAGTCTGGTTCTTTCTCATAATACAAAGTTTGTTGTTTATTGTTGAAACTTCATCAGAAGTGAAGAAATAAGGACAAACCGTTTTAAGTAAGTTTGATAGAAGGATTTCATTTTATAGCAAAATCTGTATTCTTTCATATCTCCTGGAGAGAAGCTTATTGCTGAAAATTAGGTCTGGTTCTTTTTCATACTACAAAATACAGTGTTGTTTATTGTTGAAACTAGATTAGAAGTAGATAAATATGAAGGACAAAGCAGTTTGAACTTGGTTTGAGAGAAGGAATTAATTTTATTGCAAAATCCGAATTCATGCATAACTCGTCAAATAGATAGTGATGTGTCGTTCGTGAGCGATTTGTTCGATATGAACTAATTTTTTATATGACTCGGGAGTAACGAGTTGTCTCAGTGAGTGATTTGTTCAATTTCATGCAGTAGCCTTCCTCACCACATGGCAGGCGGCAGCTTCATAAGTTCAGTCAGCAGGACAGGAAACAGTATTGATTCGTTCATGACTCAACTCCTCGGCTGACGGGTCCTCGCACAGGAAACAGTATTGATTCGTTTATGACTCAACTCCTTGGGTCTTTGTTCATTTGTCACGTTTCAAATTCTACGTTTCATTTGACAGGCTGAAGAGCAGTAGGCACAACAGTTCGTTCACAAACCGGATCATTAATCTCATAGACTATTCTACCTTCAACAAGTTGGAAACCACAATCGACTCTCTAGATGCAGAAAAAGCATTTGATCGAGTGAACTGGAAATTTTTATTCGCAACATTAAACAAATTCGGGTTTGGGTCACACTTCATCAAATGGATAAGGATATTATATAGCTCCCCAAATGCAAGTGTCAGGACAAATGATCAAACTTCTCCAAGCTTCAGTCTGCAGAGAGGTACAAGACAGGGTTGCCCATTTTCTTCCTCATTTTTTGCTTTTTTCATCAAACCTTTAGCAGCTTCTATCAGACAAGATAGAAATATTAAAGGCATCCAATCCCAAAATATTGAGCATAAAATAAGTCTTTATGCTGATGATGTATTACTTTTCCTTCAGAACTCACAGACGTCTCTCACACACACGATCACACTCATAAATAAATTCTCAGCACTTTCTGACTACTCTATCAACTGGTCTAAGACCACAGTTCTGCCCATTAACTGTAGGGTCCAGAATATACCTGCAATCACTTTACAGTCAGGAAATATTAGATATTTAGGCATAAACATTTCCTCCAGGGTCTCAGAGCTAACAAACCTAAATTATGTTTTAAATTTTTCACAAGAACATCTTGTTTGGTCAGTTAAGTACTGAAAAGTCATTGATTTGGGCATACTTTAACATGTTAAAGGGGCTTTTGAAACTGTTATTTTTCACACAAAGGATTTTTCTGATGTGAAAGTGTATAGTAGAGGTCGGTTAAAAAACCTTTTTAAAAGAATTTGAGCTCATTCAAGGATAGTATGATGAGGGGCTGATATACTAACCTTTCCATATATATATATATATAATTGTTTCACTGATGTTAATTTGTTTAAAATCTGGTCATTTCTAACATATGTATCGGCCCACAATTTCACAATCGGTGCCTCCAAAGTAAGTTCTTTCCTATACTCACATGAGTGAAGTGCACAGTGAATTAGAAGTTACTGAAGTTTATGTGGCCTGTCAGAGGGAGCATTGGGCCCAGTATTCATTGTAAATGCCTTGTGATACGTCTTCGTAACACGTTTTATATAGTACAACCTGTCACTAAAGGAGCACCACAGTTTGTCTGTCGTACTGCTTTGGTGGAGGTTGTGGGCCTTATAAATAAATTATATTCATATATTTATAGATTCTAAAGATATAGTGATTAAAAGAGGTTGACAACGCCACCTAGGTTTGAGAGCCCAAGACTCTAAAGACACGTACAGGTTCTTAATCAAAACAAGGTTTGAGCAGACTTAAAAAAACAGGAGTCTAACTGGTATTTTACAAGATTTATTGTCATAAAATAGGTAACCCAGCCCAAAATCTCCGCCAAGGATCCCACAGCCTCTGGATCATCTCACTCTCCAACTCTCTGGGGCAAGTGACAGATATCCAACTCTGGTGGTGGAACAAACCCTCAGTCACTCCAAAACACAAGAGTGAGGAAATATCAGTACTCACTGGTAGTCCACCTCCACCTCCACGGCCCTTGAAGAAGGCTCCGTACCCCCCATGCTCCCCGGGCGCTGTAATTGGCTGCCCCACTGCTCCAGTGTATGGCATCTGTCTCCATGAGTGTGTCACCCTGTGCATGTGTGTGTTCAACAGGTCCCAACCTGGATAGGTCAAATGCGGAGGAGTAATATTAAATTAAATAATTTTAGTTATTTACACTGATCCTCTATCATTCAAATGGTTATTAGTATGCCATGAGACTAAAGTGAAAGAAAGTTTACCAGTTTTGACAATAATTAAAACCAGATTCATTCTGCGGGAGGCTCCCTGGGGTTATAATTGCAAGACAGTTTCTCCTGAAATGCCTCAAGTCAAGATGAAGCACAGGTCTGCTACTCAGGCTTTGTGGACTCTTCTTTTATAACGAACCTTTACACAGAAAACTGTGAAAATGTCGTTCCTCCTCTCCAGTACCCCCGAATAGACCTTACCAGGGAGGCTGAGGAGTGTGATCCCGTTATTCCTGTCTGACACACATATTCTTACAATTTGAATTTATTGAAGTCTGTTAAAAATGAAAAATGTGTTTTTATGTCCAACAACGTTCTTTTAAATATTTGATGCTAATGATAAAAGCTCCAATGATGTCAGATTTTATGTTCAAAGCAGAACATGTGAAACAGCATAAAAAGTGAACGTTGACTTAACAGCATACATGTGTAACTGTGCTGTCGACACAGTGATGTAAACATCAGATAAAGAGAGAGAATGAGCTTTTACTGTCGGACTGTGTTGATTAAAGTGAGGACAGAAAACAACAGACTGAGCGAACAAAGAGAAAATCAGGAGCCTGCAGGGAAATCTTGCCCCACAGCTGAAAGTTTCTCCTTTAAACAGAGAAGTTTCAGTATTTTTCTGTTTTCACCACACTGCTGAATGAGTTCAGGTGTTGATGCTGTTCAGTGTTTCCTGAATCTTTCTGTTCTGTTGAAGAGTACTTTTTGTTGTAAATGATGTTGTCAGATTGGTGAATAAAATCTACTCTTTGTTCCACTGTCTTTATATAGAAAGTCCAAGATCTTTAATCCTTCCGCAGGCAAGAGGAAACATGGCTCTGATGAGGCTAAAGAACACGAGCAACAATTTACTAAAAGTTTATTGAACTTTTTGCATTGTTTCATTCCAACAAATACTCCTGCAGTTAAAGTGTTCCACACATACGTTATCTAACTTTTTAAACAAAATCACATGTATACATATATTTAATTTCTATTGAGAAATGCAGCAGAGCACCAGAGTTTCCTCATGTGTAAGAGGATGGAGGTGTGTTTGATGGGTCAAACACACAAAAAACACCTGGGCAGTCAGATCAAGCAGCTTTAAGCAGCTTGGTGGTTTTACTCTCTTTGGCTCCACTTTCTCAAGACGTCCTCTGCTGCGTCCAGAGTGGAGTCCTCCTGTTAGACACTAATTCATATGCTGATGTACATTCCAGCTGCCGTGACACTAAACAGGGAAACTCATCTTTTAACACCAGTAAAATCTATTCATTATTCAAATATTTTGACCTGTTTTGACTCCCCCTGTAAGCATGTAGTGTTCTAACACTTCACACTGTGCGGTCAATGCTTGTTCCTTTAAAAAAGGAGTGTATCAACTCTATGTAAGCACAGTGCATAAATGTGTACAATAAAAGGGGATATCAAACCCTCAACAATATCAAAAATACCTTATTTGTCTTTGGAAGAATAACTTTTGAAGAAAATGACCTTTTAATTGTTTCTTATTTTGATAAAAGAATCCAAACAAGTGCGTAATTTTTTTTTTCATGTTTTATTTTATTTAAACACATAAATCAATGTAATAATAATTTGTGTAGGATCTTATTCATATTCTTATTTGAATGACACAATAATGCTCTGAACAGTTGTGAGAACACCAGATTCTCACATGTGGGGATGCTTCCAGCATAAATCCCCACATCCTGAATCAGTTGTTCAGGATGAAAAGATAGAGTCGTGCAAAAGATAGATACATTTGAAGTATTTTTATTGATGTTACTGTAACAGGAGGTATAGAGATTTCATTGGATGACTAGTCTTGTGCGCGAATACTAAACGCTGCTGCTACTTTCTCTCTTGATGTTGTTGTATTTGTATTGTCTACGATGTTTTGGCGTCATATATTTTTTGAAGAGCCTCCACATTGAAGGCAGCTCTGGTCTTTCTTCTGAGGGGTTAAACTTGTCCACTGCTTGTTCTGGTACTGCAAGTTGAAGAGACAAGTCTTCTGTGGTATGTAAGGGGTTTGATGTTGGAGAGTCCTCTGACTGTTTAGAGGCTGGTTCCATTTCGATGACAATGAAAGTTCTTTCTTGATTTTGCTTTGGAAGTGGTTCTTGGACAACGATCAGTGATGAAATGTCCTCCGTGTCTTGAGTTTCCTGCATGACTTCAGACTGGTCGTTCTTTATAATGGTCTCTACCGTCTTTTTGCTTTCGCGCAGACGCTTTTTAGAGGAAACTTTCTCCTTTGGTGGCTCTGAGACATCTTTTGGTTGTGGGACTAATTCCATTTCGATGTCACTCACCAGCTCTGGGACCACGTCTGGTTGTGGCACTCCAGCCTGATGAGCCAAATCTGATGGAATCACTTCCTGTGAGTCTTCAGAAGCCCTTTCTATTTCCTTTTCTTCCACGGGTTCAGAAATCTTCTCTGGTTCCTGGATATAAATCGGTGATGAAATGTCCTCCGTGTCTTGAGGTTCCTGGATGACTTCAGGCAGGTTCTTTACAATGGTTTCTGGCATCTTTTTGTTCCTGCGCCGACGCTTCTTTGATGTAACGTTCTCTTTTGGTGGCTCAGGGATCCCTTGTGGTTCTGTTTTGTTGACTCCATCCACTTCTGGATTCGATACTTCCACTTGTGAAGCCAGCTCTTCTACAGTTATGTTCTTTGGTGGAAGACGTATCTGATCTAAATGGAGTTCTGGGAGGATGTACAGCTCTGTTTTTTCTTCTGGCTTGATGATGAGGGATAGAAATACAGCCTTCATAAGTTCTGCCACCTTCTTTTCCTGTGTCTTTGTTTCCTCCTCCTGTGCCTTTAGTTTGGAGGCAAGATCAATATTGGAGGCAGTCTTTTCTTTGAGTTGTTCTTTCAAGCTCTCTACCTCTTTTACAACTGACTGATATTCAGTTTCAGATACTGGTGGTTTCAGTGTTTCAATCAATTCTGTAATTACGTCATTGCATTCCTTGAGCTCCTGCTCACACTTTTCACGGAGATGACGCTCACACTTCAAACAGTTTTCCAGGTCCTTGAGTTTTTCCTCAGAAATGGAGCAGCTATTCTCTGCTGCGACTCTTCTGTCTTTTTCTCGTGTTAGAAAGAAATTCTTTTTCAGCAGCTTAGTCCTGACAATATCCATCCGATGGTATAAATAGTTGATCTTGTCCTTATTATGTTGGTAAGATTCCTGTAATTTTTCTGATCCATAATCATCGTTGGCAGCAGAGGCATTAGAGGGAATCTCCTCGGTTTGTGAAATTGGAAACTTCCACGTGACGCGACGAACTTTGGAGGCCTGGGGATGATCCTGCACAAGCTGGACGTCCTCGGAATGAGGAGTCACAGCCGCAGCAGAGACCTGGGATTGTTCCTTTTCCAACACGTCCAACATTTCTGATCTGTTGGTGGGTTCCTCCAAACTTTCATCACTGCCAAAAGTAATGTTATATTTGTAGGACGCCTGAGATTGTTCTTTTTCAAACAGGTCATTTTCTAGGTTTGATTTTAAAATTTCTCGCCTGTTGGTGGGTTCCTTATAACTTTCCTTACTGACAAAAGTAATGTTATAATTGTAGGACGCCTGAGATTGTTCTTTTTCAAACAGGTCATTTTCTAGGCTTGATGTTAAAATTTCTTGCCTGTTGGTGGGTTTCTTATAACTTTCATTACTGCCAAAAGTAATGTTATATTTGTTGGAGGCCTGGGCTTGTTTGTCGGTTTGTGAATTTGGAAACTTCCACGTGACGCAACGTACTTTGGAGGCCTGGGGATGATCCTGCACCAGCTGGACGTCCTCGGAATGAGGAGTCACAGCCGCAGCAGAGACCTGGGATGGTTCTTTTTCCTCTTCGTCATTTACTGTTTGAGGAGACGGGGAATCCTCAGAGGCCTGGCATTGTTCTTTTTCACACAGCTCATTTTCTGACCTGTTGGTGGGTTCCTCATAACCTTCATTATCGCCAAAAGTAATGGTATATGTGTAGATATCCTCAGGTAAATCGTCCTCTACCATGTCACACCACTGAAGTGGAGCAGATGATATCTTGGTTTGACTCATTTTGCTTGTTGTTTTTAAGAGCTTGTCAAAATTACTATTTAAGATAGTAATTAAGTGTTGTTTTTAATAGTTTGTCAAAATTACTATTTAAGATAGTAATTAAGTGTTGTTTTTTTAGACGATGTGAAAACCGTTTGCTGTGACTTTCAAATTCGCTTCGAAAACTGGACGTGTTTCTTCAGATAAACTCCTGACGAACTGTGAAATAGGAGGGAAAATGTCTGGCCTATATAACATTTGTGATGTCAAACAACATCAGTGGTGACATCAATTGTGATGTCAAACAACATCAGTGGTGACATCAATTGTGATGTCATCATCAGTGATGACCAGAAGACCAGAAGAGAGATTGTGATGTCATCAGTGATGTCATCAGTGATGACATCACAATTTAGTGATAAGACTAAAAAAGAGCAATGGCATTCCGTTCTCAGTCACCATCTTGTGTGTTGTTTTGCTCTCTTGTTCAGTTTTATGATTATACATTTTTAAACTTTTTTCTGTGAAATCTCAAAATATTATTGTCCAGGTCAGTTTTAATGCATTCATTGTATGTTATGGTACTCACGACTGCTTTCTTCATGCCTCCACTGGAAAATTGGACCTCATTCTGTGATGATCTGCAGGTTTGAAGGCCTCTGTTCTGTCTCTCTTCTGGTCTGTGATTCCAACCACAGATTCTGAATGGAATTGAAGTCCGGATTCCAGAATGTTGATTTTTGTTCTCTGTTAATCACTTGACGACTTCAGCTGAATACTTCATGTCACTGTCACGTTGGAAGGTCCACTTCTGCCAGTTTTCAGCAACCAGTGTAATGTTTCCCACTAGCAGTGTTTTCCAAGACAGAATAATGTCAGTTTTTAAAATGTTTCCAAAATAAACCTTTTTCCACATTCAAACTGAAGCAGACACCCTTTCCACTTTTAAGATTAGGCTTAAAACTTTCCTTTTTGATAAAGCTTATAGTTAGGGATGGCTCAGGTGATCCTGAAACATCCCATAGTTAAGCTGCTATAGGATTAGACTGCTGGGGTTCATCTGTCCCACCTTTCCTCACTTTGTTCTCTTTTTCCCCATTTAAAAAAGCCTCAAAATAAAAGTGAGTTTTAGGTGGCTACAATAGAATAGAATAGAATAGAATAGAATAGAATAGAATAGATAAATATTTTATTCATCCCCCAGTGAGGGAAATTCAAATTAGTCAAGTAGCTCATTAAAATATAAATATTTCCAATGATTGTATATTAGACAACAACAACAATCATAATAATAATCAATGACTAATTAAATAAATTTGAGAAGAACATGTCAGCAGTCGCTGTTAAAAAGCCTTATGGCTGTGGGGACAAAGGACCTCCTGAACCTCTCAGTCCTGCAGTTCAGTGAGATGAGCCTCTCACTGCAGCTGCTCCTCTCTCCTGCCAGGATGCTGTGGAGAGGATGTTTATTGTTCTCCAAAACAGAATATGATTTCCTCCTCATCCGTTGCTCCACCACAGCACCGAGAGGGTCGAGCCTTCTGCCTACCACAGAACAAGTCTTTTTCACCAGTTTGTCCAGGCACCTTGTTAGAATTAAAATTAACTAACAGACAACGGCATGAAACCAAGAAATCCCTCAGAGGCCTCAGTATTTTACTTGCAAGGGGAGAACAACACCCGAACCTACTCTCTGCAGATTCACAAGAGTTCTCCAACGAGTGGTTGCTTCCCTTGCTCTTTTATTAGGTGACACACACACACACACACATACATACAATCCCCTATGTGCCCAGGTCTGGCATATCTCCTTAGTTTGGAGGCATCTCCTTATTTGGGGAGCTATAAAGATAACGATCAGTGGGGAGACAACATTCCTTCTTCTTCTCCTTGTGAAGTTTTGATATGAACTGGCCTCTCTGGCTGTGACTTTTATTTAATGATAAAAAGCAAACTTTTCTGACACACCTACAGTTTTTGTCTTAAGTGCAACTCCCCCAGCAGACAACAGCATTGAACAGTGCATAGGAGTGATCAAACATGCATTTCATATCTCTACAGACATGAGCCGTCTAGGGAAGAAGAGACGGCTCAGGCCAATCTGAACACTGAACGCTAAGGACAAACTTTTTCCTTTGCGCCTTTGATTATGAGCGAATATATCCAACTAATGTGTGAGTCATTTTGTCATCATCACCCGTCTTGCATAGGTACTGTACTTTTCAGCAGCATTAGATTTCTAAGATAATGCGTCATTTGGAAGGTCAGACATGATAGTTTGTAGTATATTGGGTCCAAACTGTCTATCAAGGCAGACAGCATGAAGGTATGTTTACAGACTGTGTTTGGATCTAAATGTGTCTTTATTCTGTATGAACCTGCCATTGTCTCACTGCTCTTTGTATCAATAATGCAGATCAGGACCACTGAGCTCCTGCACGGAATCCCTGATTGTTCAGCAAATATTTAAAGTCAGAGTGAACATTCCCGGTTTCCCCAATTGTCACTGTCAAGTACAGTCAAATGTGCTAAAGTTGATGTTTTCTTGGCACATTTACTTTTCACCAGGGGAGAAGTGCTGCTGAGCAGAATTTTTACTTCCATAAAGATTCAAGTTGCATACACATAATTAACCTCTTGGTGACTGAATGATTAATAGAGGTCCATAATTCATGCATTACTTTAGAAAATTCCTAAGATTGCTGCAGAGCAGCATGATTCTCCAGAGAAACCTAATCTGAGCTGCACTGTCACCACTCCTGCAGCACTCTCTCCAGAAGATGGAGACCTTGTGCCAGTGTAGAGATTCCTGCCCGAGCACCAAAGATATCACAGTTAAAAGTCTCAGATGATAAGGAGTTGTTGGTGAAAATATAATGAAGCATCTCAAAAATGTTTTAACCACATTTTCACATTTTTCTGTGTAAGGGTTTGTTATAAAAGAAGAGTCCACAAAGCCTGAGTAGCAGACCTGTGCTTCTTCTTGACTTGAGGGATTTCAGGAGAAACTGTCTTGCAATTACAACCTCAGGGATCTTCCCGCAGAATAAATCTGGTTTTAATTATTGTCAAAACAGTTCAACTTTCTTTCACTTTAAGAGACCACTGTAATATACACAGTTTCATGGAATACTAATGACCATTTGAATGATAAAGAATCAATGTAAGTAACTAAGATGACTTTATTAAGATTACTTTATTGTCATGTAGTCACACGAAATTACTCTCCGCATCTGACTCATCCGGGTTGGCACCTGTTGAACACACACATGCACGGGGTGACACACTCAGCGCCCAGGGAGCATGGGGGGTACGGAGCGGCGAGATTAGGAATGGAAGGTTATTGGAGGACCCACTCTAACCACAGAGCCTGATAGGTTGTGGGTACAGTGGCACACGTTACACCGGCGGCTCCTGGGTACGGGGACCATTATGAAGAATTGAATCTCTGCACCATGCAAATCAAAGATGTCAGATGACACCAAACGAAAAAACAAAAAATAAGGAAGAGGTAAATCTGAAATGGTTGTTAAAAAACCATCTGAGGTTGCCGTGACAAAGTGACAGGATAACAAGGCAGTCTTGATGGCCTCCACTGTCCGTGGGATACAGCCCCAGGACAGTTGCATGAGATGGTCAACAAAAGAGAAGCTCCATGTTACTGTGCCTCGACCAGCTGTTGTAGCTGAATACAACAAAAACATGGGCGGCTTCGGTTTGTGCGACCGCATGATCAGCTTCTATCCAATGTCAAGCCGCACAAGAAAATGGACCTGCATTTTGTTGACCTGGCAGCTGGATCGAGTACAGGTCAGACCACCAAGTCTCTGGAAAACCAGAGAAAGAGAGGCTGCAGTATTTCGACTTCAAACTGCTGCTGGCTGAGGAGATGATTGCTCAGGCACAGGGAGATCACAAGGCTGACAATGTGGCCAGTGATGATGAAGAGATGAGTACTGATGAAGAGTACATTCCAACAAAGAAGAGGAGGCCTGTTGAACCTCAGCCCAATGCCAATGTCCAAAAATACAGGGCAGTCCATTTGCCAAAGATGGAGGAGGCTGCTCATTCATCACGGTGCAGAAGAGAGGGATGCAAAGGGGACACATATGTCAAGTGCATCAAGCATAACATGTTTCTGTGTGTTTCAAAGGCCAAAAACTGTTTCCTGTTGTACCATTCATGATACACTGTGATTTGGAGCTGTATGTGATGCCGTAAATTTGAGTATTCAAACATTGTTGGGTGTTCTGCTAAGTTTAAATTCTTGTTCAAATGTTTATTGTGGGGAGTACCAGTAAGGATATTCCAGTAAATATGTGTTTATTTTGGTGCCATGTTTAACTAACCCTGTTTGGTAGTTTGAAGAGTTGACAGTGAGAAATTGCGATAGTATAGGTCAGACAGAAATGTGCTGATTTCCTCCCTCATGTAAAATAGCCAGATCATTCAGATGTCTTCATCTATTTTAATGTTTATGAAATAAGAAGATTTTTTAAAAGAAATCCACATGAAAATGAATTCGGTATTATAACATTACATCATTACATTTTATATCAAACAAGACCCGATGTCCACCACAAGGGACAGTCCAGAAAAAATAAATAAACAATGTTTTTGAAAAAAAATTGTTGCAGTATGTTTCTTTCAACCACAATACTTAAATTATCATAAAAATATCAAAAAAGCAAAACTTGTTTCCTCTGGGTCTCTCATGGCATACTAATAACCATTTGAATGGTAAAGAATCAATGTAAGTAACTAAGATGACTTTATTAAGATTACTTTATTGTCATGTAGTCACACGAAATGACTCTCCGCATCTGACTCATCCAGGTTGGCACCTGTTGAACACACACATGCACGGGGTGACACACTCAGCGCCCAGGGAGCATGGGGGGTACGGAGCGGCGAGATTAGGAATGGAAGGTTATTGGAGGACCCACTCTAACCACAGAGCCTGATAGGTTGTGGGTACAGTGGCACACGTTACACCGGCGGCTCCTGGGTACGGGGACCATTATGAAGAATTGAATCTTTGCACCATGCAAATCAAAGATGTCAGATGACACCAAACGAAAAAACAAAAAATAAGGAAGAGGTAAATTGCACCTTTTCTTACCCATTTTTCAGTAATTATGGGTGGAAATTCACACCTTCTTGCAGCTGAACACCTCCTCTCCCACTTATGATCATGTGTGGTTTGATATTCGAAAATTTTCTTTCATGTTTTCTAGCAATTATTGATGGACATTCAGACCTTCTTTCAGCTGAACACCTCCGCTTCCGCTTTTGATTGTGTATAGTCGGGCTTTCGAGCCTTTTCTTCCCCGGTTTTTACAAATTATGGTTGGACATTCAGACCTTCTTGCAGCCGAAAACCTCCGCTCCCTCTTTTAATCATACATTGTCGGGCATTCGCAGCTTTTCTTACCTGCTTTTTACAAACCAGGGTCGGACTTTCACATCTTTTAGTAGCCTAACACCTCCGCTTCCGTTATTGATTGTGTACAGTTGGGTATTTTAACCTTTTCTTACCCGCTTTTTACCAACTATGGTCTGACATTCACACCTTCTTGCAGCCGAACACTTCCGCTTCACCTTTTAGTGTTCTATGGGGTATTCACACCTTTTTTTTCACCGCATTTTATAGATTATGGTTGGAAATTCTCACCCACTCTCATCCGAAGACCTCTCCTCCCACTTTTGTTAATATATAGTCGGGCATTCGAACCTTTTCTTACCCGCTTTTTACAAATTATGGTCGAACATTCCCACCTACTTGCAGCCGAATACTTCCGCTCCACCTTTTAGTGATGTATGGTTGGCATTTGCACCTTTTCTTACCCTCTTTTTATACTGATTGCTGAAGATTAAGTTGTTCTTTCTCAAACTACAACATTTTTTTAATTGTTGAAACTTGATTTGAAGTGGATAAATAAGGAGGACAAACAGTTTTAAGTCAGGCTGATAGAAGGAATTAATTTTATAGCAAAATCTGTATTTCGTCATATGTCAAGAGATGCTTATTGCTGAAGAAGTTCTTTCTCATTCTACAAAGTACAACGTTGTTTATCGTTGAAACTTGATTAGACATGAATAAATATGAAGGACAAAGCAGTCTTAACTTGGTTTGAGTTAAGGAATTCGTTTTATAGTAGAATCCGAATTCGTGCATAACTCGTAAAATAGAGCTTATTTTCGGATTCCTGAAGAATGAGTCTGGTTCTTTCTCATAATACAAAGTTTGTTGTTTATTGTTGAAACTTCATCAGAAGTGAAGAAATAAGGACAAACCGTTTTAAGTAAGTTTGATAGAAGGATTTCATTTTATAGCAAAATCTGTATTCTTTCATATCTCCTGGAGAGAAGCTTATTGCTGAAAATTAGGTCTGGTTCTTTTTCATACTACAAAATACAGTGTTGTTTATTGTTGAAACTAGATTAGAAGTAGATAAATATGAAGGACAAAGCAGTTTGAACTTGGTTTGAGAGAAGGAATTAATTTTATTGCAAAATCCGAATTCATGCATAACTCGTCAAATAGATAGTGATGTGTCGTTCGTGAGCGATTTGTTCGATATGAACTAATTTTTTATATGACTCGGGAGTAACGAGTTGTCTCAGTGAGTGATTTGTTCAATTTCATGCAGTAGCCTTCCTCACCACATGGCAGGCGGCAGCTTCATAAGTTCAGTCAGCAGGACAGGAAACAGTATTGATTCGTTCACGACTCAACTCCTCGGCTGACGGGTCCTCGCACAGGAAACAGTATTGATTCGTTTATGACTCAACTCCTTGGGTCTTTGTTCATTTGTCACGTTTCAAATTCTACGTTTCATTTGACAGGCTGAAGAGCAGTAGGCACAACAGTTCGTTCACAAACCGGATCATTAATCTCATAGACTATTCTACCTTCAACAAGTTGGAAACCACAATCGACTCTCTAGATGCAGAAAAAGCATTTGATCGAGTGAACTGGAAATTTTTATTCGCAACATTAAACAAATTCGGGTTTGGGTCACACTTCATCAAATGGATAAGGATATTATATAGCTCCCCAAATGCAAGTGTCAGGACAAATGATCAAACTTCTCCAAGCTTCAGTCTGCAGAGAGGTACAAGACAGGGTTGCCCATTTTCTTCCTAATTTTTTGCTTTTTTCATCAAACCTTTAGCAGCTTCTATCAGACAAGATAGAAATATTAAAGGCATCCAATCCCAAAATATTGAGCATAAAATAAGTCTTTATGCTGATGATGTATTACTTTTCCTTCAGAACTCACAGACGTCTCTCACACACACGATCACACTCATAAATAAATTCTCAGCACTTTCTGACTACTCTATCAACTGGTCTAAGACCACAGTTCTGCCCATTAACTGTAGGGTCCAGAATATACCTGCAATCACTTTACAGTCAGGAAATATTAGATATTTAGGCATAAACATTTCCTCCAGGGTCTCAGAGCTAACAAACCTAAATTATGTTTTAAATTTTTCACAAGAACATCTTGTTTGGTCAGTTAAGTACTGAAAAGTCATTGATTTGGGCATACTTTAACATGTTAAAGGGGCTTTTGAAACTGTTATTTTTCACACAAAGGATTTTTCTGATGTGAAAGTGTATAGTAGAGGTCGGTTAAAAAACCTTTTTAAAAGAATTTGAGCTCATTCAAGGATAGTATGATGAGGGGCTGATATACTAACCTTTCCATATATATATATATATAATTGTTTCACTGATGTTAATTTGTTTAAAATCTGGTCATTTCTAACATATGTATCGGCCCACAATTTCACAATCGGTGCCTCCAAAGTAAGTTCTTTCCTATACTCACATGAGTGAAGTGCACAGTGAATTAGAAGTTACTGAAGGCCTGTCAGAGGGAGCATTGGGCCCAGTATTCATTGTAAATGCCTTGTGATACGTCTTCGTAACATGTTTTATATAGTACAACCTGTCACTAAAGGAGCTCCACAGTTTGTCTGTCGTACTGCTTTGGTGGAGGTTGTGGGCCTTATAAATAAATTATATTCATATATTTATAGATTCTAAAGATATAGTGATTAAAAGAGGTTGACAACGCCACCTAGGTTTGAGAGCCCAAGACTCTAAAGACACGTACAGGTTCTTAATCAAAACAAGGTTTGAGCAGACTTAAAAAAACAGGAGTCTAACTGGTATTTTACAAGATTTATTGTCATAAAATAGGTAACCCAGCCCAAAATCTCCGCCAAGGATCCCACAGCCTCTGGATCATCTCACTCTCCAACTCTCTGGGGCAAGTGACAGACATCCAACTCTGGTGGTGGAACAAGCCCTCAGTCACTCCAAAACACAAGAGTGAGGAAATATCAGTACTCACTGGTAGTCCACCTCCACCTCCACGGCCCTTGAAGAAGGCTCCGTACCCCCCATGCTCCCCGGGCGCTGTAATTGGCTGCCCCACTGCTCCAGTGTATGGCATCTGTCTCCATGAGTGTGTCACCCTGTGCATGTGTGTGTTCAACAGGTCCCAACCTGGATAGGTCAAATGCGGAGGAGTAATATTAAATTAAATAATTTTAGTTATTTACACTGATCCTCTATCATTCAAATAGTTATTAGTATGCCATGAGACTAAAGTGAAAGAAAGTTTACCAGTTTTGACAATAATTAAAACCAGATTCATTCTGCGGGAGGCTCCCTGGGGTTATAATTGCAAGACAGTTTCTCCTGAAATGCCTCAAGTCAAGATGAAGCACAGGTCTGCTACTCAGGCTTTGTGGACTCTTCTTTTATAACGAACCTTTACACAGAAAACTGTGAAAATGTCGTTCCTCCTCTCCAGTACCCCCGAATAGACCTTACCAGGGAGGCTGAGGAGTGTGATCTCGTTATTCCTGTCTGACACACATATTCTTACAATTTGAATTCATTGAAGTCTGTTAAAAATGAAAAATGTGTTTTTATGTCCAACAACGTTCTTTTAAATATTTGATGCTAATGATAAAAGCTCCAATGATGTCAGATTTTATGTTCAAAGCAGAACATGTGAAACAGCATAAAAAGTGAACGTTGACTTAACAGCATACATGTGTAACTGTGCTGTCGACACAGTGATGTAAACACCAGATAAAGAGAGAGAATGAGCTTTTACTGTCGGACTGTGTTGATTAAAGTGAGGACAGAAAACAACAGACTGAGCGAACAAAGAGAAAATCAGGAGCCTGCAGGGAAATCTTGCCCCACAGCTGAAAGTTTCTCCTTTAAACAGAGAAGTTTCAGTATTTTTCTGTTTTCACCACACTGCTGAATGAGTTCAGGTGTTGATGCTGTTCAGTGTTTCCTGAATCTTTCTGTTCTGTTGAAGAGTACTTTTTGTTGTAAATGATGTTGTCAGATTGGTGAATAAAATCTACTCTTTGTTCCACTGTCTTTATATAGAAAGTCCAAGATCTTTAATCCTTCCGCAGGCAAGAGGAAACATGGCTCTGATGAGGCTAAAGAACACGAGCAACAATTTACTAAAAGTTTATTGAACTTTTTGCATTGTTTCATTCCAACAAATACTCCTGCAGTTAAAGTGTTCCACACATACGTTATCTAACTTTTTAAACAAAATCACATGTATACATATATTTAATTTCTATTGAGAAATGCAGCAGAGCACCAGAGTTTCCTCATGTGTAAGAGGATGGAGGTGTGTTTGATGGGTCAAACACACAAAAAACACCTGGGCAGTCAGATCAAGCAGCTTTAAGCAGCTTGGTGGTTTTACTCTCTTTGGCTCCACTTTCTCAAGACGTCCTCTGCTGCGTCCAGAGTGGAGTCCTCCTGTTAGATACTAATTCATATGCTGATGTACATTCCAGCTGCCGTGACACTAAACAGGGAAACTCATCTTTTAACACCAGTAAAATCTATTCATTATTCAAATATTTTGACCTGTTTTGACTCCCCCTGTAAGCATGTAGTGTTCTAACACTTCACACTGTGCGGTCAATGCTTGTTCCTTTAAAAAAGGAGTGTATCAACTCTATGTAAGCACAGTGCATAAATGTGTACAATAAAAGGGGATATCAAACCCTCAACAATATCAAAAATACCTTATTTGTCTTTGGAAGAATAACTTTTGAAGAAAATGACCTTTTAATTGTTTCTTATTTTGATAAAAGAATCCAAACAAGTGCGTAATTTTTTTTTCATGTTTTATTTTATTTAAACACATAAATCAATGTAATAATAATTTGTGTAGGATCTTATTCATATTCTTATTTGAATGACACAATAATGCTCTGAACAGTTGTGAGAACACCAGATTCTCACATGTGGGGATGCTTCCAGCATAAATCCCCACATCCTGAATCAGTTGTTCAGGATGAAAAGATAGAGTCGTGCAAAAGATAGATACATTTGAAGTATTTTTATTGATGTTACTGTAACAGGAGGTATAGAGATTTCATTGGATGACTAGTCTTGTGCGCGAATACTAAACGCTGCTGCTACTTTCTCTCTTGATGTTGTTGTATTTGTATTGTCTACGATGTTTTGGCGTCATATATTTTTTGAAGAGCCTCCACATTGAAGGCAGCTCTGGTCTTTCTTCTGAGGGGTTAAACTTGTCCACTGCTTGTTCTGGTACTGCAAGTTGAAGAGACAAGTCTTCTGTGGTATGTAAGGGGTTTGATGTTGGAGAGTCCTCTGACTGTTTAGAGGCTGGTTCCATTTCGATGACAATGAAAGTTCTTTCTTGATTTTGCTTTGGAAGTGGTTCTTGGACAACGATCAGTGATGAAATGTCCTCCGTGTCTTGAGTTTCCTGCATGACTTCAGACTGGTCGTTCTTTATAATGGTCTCTACCGTCTTTTTGCTTTCGCGCAGACGCTTTTTAGAGGAAACTTTCTCCTTTGGTGGCTCTGAGACATCTTTTGGTTGTGGGACTAATTCCATTTCGATGTCACTCACCAGCTCTGGGACCACGTCTGGTTGTGGCACTCCAGCCTGATGAGCCAAATCTGATGGAATCACTTCCTGTGAGTCTTCAGAAGCCCTTTCTATTTCCTTTTCTTCCACGGGTTCAGAAATCTTCTCTGGTTCCTGGATATAAATCGGTGATGAAATGTCCTCCGTGTCTTGAGGTTCCTGGATGACTTCAGGCAGGTTCTTTACAATGGTTTCTGGCATCTTTTTGTTCCTGCGCCGACGCTTCTTTGATGTAACGTTCTCTTTTGGTGGCTCAGGGATCCCTTGTGGTTCTGTTTTGTTGACTCCATCCACTTCTGGATTCGATACTTCCACTTGTGAAGCCAGCTCTTCTACAGTTATGTTCTTTGGTGGAAGACGTATCTGATCTAAATGGAGTTCTGGGAGGATGTACAGCTCTGTTTTTTCTTCTGGCTTGATGATGAGGGATAGAAATACAGCCTTCATAAGTTCTGCCACCTTCTTTTCCTGTGTCTTTGTTTCCTCCTCCTGTGCCTTTAGTTTGGAGGCAAGATCAATATTGGAGGCAGTCTTTTCTTTGAGTTGTTCTTTCAAGCTCTCTACCTCTTTTACAACTGACTGATATTCAGTTTCAGATACTGGTGGTTTCAGTGTTTCAATCAATTCTGTAATTACGTCATTGCATTCCTTGAGCTCCTGCTCACACTTTTCACGGAGATGACGCTCACACTTCAAACAGTTTTCCAGGTCCTTGAGTTTTTCCTCAGAAATGGAGCAGCTATTCTCTGCTGCGACTCTTCTGTCTTTTTCTCGTGTTAGACAGAGATTCTTTTTCAGCAGCTTAGTCCTGACAATATCCATCCGATGGTATAAATAGTTGATCTTGTCCTTATTATGTTGGTAAGATTCCTGTAATTTTTCTGATCCATAATCATCGTTGGCAGCAGAGGCATTAGAGGGAATCTCCTCGGTTTGTGAAATTGGAAACTTCCACGTGACGCGACGAACTTTGGAGGCCTGGGGATGATCCTGCACAAGCTGGACGTCCTCGGAATGAGGAGTCACAGCCGCAGCAGAGACCTGGGATTGTTCCTTTTCCAACACGTCCAACATTTCTGATCTGTTGGTGGGTTCCTCCAAACTTTCATCACTGCCAAAAGTAATGTTATATTTGTAGGACGCCTGAGATTGTTCTTTTTCAAACAGGTCATTTTCTAGGTTTGATTTTAAAATTTCTCGCCTGTTGGTGGGTTCCTTATAACTTTCCTTACTGACAAAAGTAATGTTATAATTGTAGGACGCCTGAGATTGTTCTTTTTCAAACAGGTCATTTTCTAGGCTTGATGTTAAAATTTCTTGCCTGTTGGTGGGTTTCTTATAACTTTCATTACTGCCAAAAGTAATGTTATATTTGTTGGAGGCCTGGGCTTGTTTGTCGGTTTGTGAATTTGGAAACTTCCACGTGACGCAACGTACTTTGGAGGCCTGGGGATGATCCTGCACCAGCTGGACGTCCTCGGAATGAGGAGTCACAGCCGCAGCAGAGACCTGGGATGGTTCTTTTTCCTCTTCGTCATTTACTGTTTGAGGAGACGGGGAATCCTCAGAGGCCTGGCATTGTTCTTTTTCACACAGCTCATTTTCTGACCTGTTGGTGGGTTCCTCATAACCTTCATTATCGCCAAAAGTAATGGTATATGTGTAGATATCCTCAGGTAAATCGTCCTCTACCATGTCACACCACTGAAGTGGAGCAGATGATATCTTGGTTTGACTCATTTTGCTTGTTGTTTTTAAGAGCTTGTCAAAATGACTATTTAAGATAGTAATTAAGTGTTGTTTTTAATAGTTTGTCAAAATTACTATTTAAGATAGTAATTAAGTGTTGTTTTTTTAGACGATGTGAAAACCGTTTGCTGTGACTTTCAAATTCGCTTCGAAAACTGGACGTGTTTCTTCAGATAAACTCCTGACGAACTGTGAAATAGGAGGGAAAATGTCTGGCCTATATAACATTTGTGATGTCAAACAACATCAGTGGTGACATCAATTGTGATGTCAAACAACATCAGTGGTGACATCAATTGTGATGTCATCATCAGTGATGACCAGAAGAGAGATTGTGATGTCATCAGTGATGTCATCAGTGATGACATCACAATTTAGTGATAAGACTAAAAAAGAGCAATGGCATTCCGTTCTCAGTCACCATCTTGTGTGTTGTTTTGCTCTCTTGTTCAGTTTTATGATTATACATTTTTAAACTTTTTTCTGTGAAATCTCAAAATATTATTGTCCAGGTCAGTTTTAATGCATTCATTGTATGTTATGGTACTCACGACTGCTTTCTTCATGCCTCCACTGGAAAATTGGACCTCATTCTGTGATGATCTGCAGGTTTGAAGGCCTCTGTTCTGTCTCTCTTCTGGTCTGTGATTCCAACCACAGATTCTGAATGGAATTGAAGTCCGGATTCCAGAATGTTGATTTTTGTTCTCTGTTAATCACTTGACGACTTCAGCTGAATACTTCATGTCACTGTCACGTTGGAAGGTCCACTTCTGCCAGTTTTCAGCAACCAGTGTAATGTTTCCCACTAGCAGTGTTTTCCAAGACAGAATAATGTCAGTTTTTAAAATGTTTCCAAAATAAACCTTTTTCCACATTCAAACTGAAGCAGACACCCTTTCCACTTTTAAGATTAGGCTTAAAACTTTCCTTTTTGATAAAGCTTATAGTTAGGGATGGCTCAGGTGATCCTGAAACATCTCATAGTTAAGCTGCTATAGGATTAGACTGCTGGGGTTCATCTGTCCCACCTTTCCTCACTTTGTTCTCTTTTTCCCCATTTAAAAAAGCCTCAAAATAAAAGTGAGTTTTAGGTGGCTACAATAGAATAGAATAGAATAGAATAGAATAGAATAGAATAGAATAGATTAGATAAATATTTTATTCATCCCCCAGTGAGGGAAATTCAAATTAGTCAAGTAGCTCATTAAAATATAAATATTTCCAATGATTGTATATTAGACAACAACAACAATCATAATAATAATCAATGACTAATTAAATAAATTTGAGAAGAACATGTCAGCAGTCGCTGTTAAAAAGCCTTATGGCTGTGGGGACAAAGGACCTCCTGAACCTCTCAGTCCTGCAGTTCAGTGAGATGAGCCTCTCACTGCAGCTGCTCCTCTCTCCTGCCAGGATGCTGTGGAGAGGATGTTTATTGTTCTCCAAAACAGAATATGATTTCCTCCTCATCCGTTGCTCCACCACAGCACCGAGAGGGTCGAGCCTTCTGCCTACCACAGAACAAGTCTTTTTCACCAGTTTGTCCAGGCACCTTGTTAGAATTAAAATTAACTAACAGACAACGGCATGAAACCAAGAAATCCCTCAGAGGCCTCAGTATTTTACTTGCAAGGGGAGAACAACACCCGAACCTACTCTCTGCAGATTCACAAGAGTTCTCCAACGAGTGGTTGCTTCCCTTGCTCTTTTATTAGGTGACACACACACACACACACATACATACAATCCCCTATGTGCCCAGGTCTGGCATATCTCCTTAGTTTGGAGGCATCTCCTTATTTGGGGAGCTATAAAGATAACGATCAGTGGGGAGACAACATTCCTTCTTCTTCTCCTTGTGAAGTTTTGATATGAACTGGCCTCTCTGGCTGTGACTTTTATTTAATGATAAAAAGCAAACTTTTCTGACACACCTACAGTTTTTGTCTTAAGTGCAACTCCCCCAGCAGACAACAGCATTGAACAGTGCATAGGAGTGATCAAACATGCATTTCATATCTCTACAGACATGAGCCGTCTAGGGAAGAAGAGACGGCTCAGGCCAATCTGAACACTGAACGCTAAGGACAAACTTTTTCCTTTGCGCCTTTGATTATGAGCGAATATATCCAACTACTGTGTGAGTCATTTTGTCATCATCACCCGTCTTGCATAGGTACTGTACTTTTCAGCAGCATTAGATTTCTAAGATAATGCGTCATTTGGAAGGTCAGACATGATAGTTTGTAGTATATTGGGTCCAAACTGTCTATCAAGGCAGACAGCATGAAGGTATGTTTACAGACTGTGTTTGGATCTAAATGTGTCTTTATTCTGTATGAACCTGCCATTGTCTCACTGCTCTTTGTATCAATAATGCAGATCAGGACCACTGAGCTCCTGCACGGAATCCCTGATTGTTCAGCAAATATTTAAAGTCAGAGTGAACATTCCCGGTTTCCCCAATTGTCACTGTCAAGTACAGTCAAATGTGCTAAAGTTGATGTTTTCTTGGCACATTTACTTTTCACCAGGGGAGAAGTGCTGCTGAGCAGAATTTTTACTTCCATAAAGATTCAAGTTGCATACACATAATTAACCTCTTGGTGACTGAATGATTAATAGAGGTCCATAATTCATGCATTACTTTAGAAAATTCCTAAGATTGCTGCAGAGCAGCATGATTCTCCAGAGAAACCTAATCTGAGCTGCACTGTCACCACTCCTGCAGCACTCTCTCCAGAAGATGGAGACCTTGTGCCAGTGTAGAGATTCCTGCCCGAGCACCAAAGATATCACAGTTAAAAGTCTCAGATGATAAGGAGTTGTTGGTGAAAATATAATGAAGCATCTCAAAAATGTTTTAACCACATTTTCACATTTTTCTGTGTAAGGGTTTGTTATAAAAGAAGAGTCCACAAAGCCTGAGTAGCAGACCTGTGCTTCTTCTTGACTTGAGGGATTTCAGGAGAAACTGTCTTGCAATTACAACCTCAGGGATCTTCCCGCAGAATAAATCTGGTTTTAATTATTGTCAAAACAGTTCAACTTTCTTTCACTTTAAGAGACCACTGTAATATACACAGTTTCATGGAATACTAATGACCATTTGAATGATAAAGAATCAATGTAAGTAACTAAGATGACTTTATTAAGATTACTTTATTGTCATGTAGTCACACGAAATTACTCTCCGCATCTGACTCATCCGGGTTGGCACCTGTTGAACACACACATGCACGGGGTGACACACTCAGCGCCCAGGGAGCATGGGGGGTACGGAGCGGCGAGATTAGGAATGGAAGGTTATTGGAGGACCCACTCTAACCACAGAGCCTGATAGGTTGTGGGTACAGTGGCACACGTTACACCGGCGGCTCCTGGGTACGGGGACCATTATGAAGAATTGAATCTCTGCACCATGCAAATCAAAGATGTCAGATGACACCAAACGAAAAAACAAAAAATAAGGAAGAGGTAAATCTGAAATGGTTGTTAAAAAACCATCTGAGGTTGCCGTGACAAAGTGACAGGATAACAAGGCAGTCTTGATGGCCTCCACTGTCCGTGGGATACAGCCCCAGGACAGTTGCATGAGATGGTCAACAAAAGAGAAGCTCCATGTTACTGTGCCTCGACCAGCTGTTGTAGCTGAATACAACAAAAACATGGGCGGCTTCGGTTTGTGCGACCGCATGATCAGCTTCTATCCAATGTCAAGCCGCACAAGAAAATGGACCTGCATTTTGTTGACCTGGCAGCTGGATCGAGTACAGGTCAGACCACCAAGTCTCTGGAAAACCAGAGAAAGAGAGGCTGCAGTATTTCGACTTCAAACTGCTGCTGGCTGAGGAGATGATTGCTCAGGCACAGGGAGATCACAAGGCTGACAATGTGGCCAGTGATGATGAAGAGATGAGTACTGATGAAGAGTACATTCCAACAAAGAAGAGGAGGCCTGTTGAACCTCAGCCCAATGCCAATGTCCAAAAATACAGGGCAGTCCATTTGCCAAAGATGGAGGAGGCTGCTCATTCATCACGGTGCAGAAGAGAGGGATGCAAAGGGGACACATATGTCAAGTGCATCAAGCATAACATGTTTCTGTGTGTTTCAAAGGCCAAAAACTGTTTCCTGTTGTACCATTCATGATACACTGTGATTTGGAGCTGTATGTGATGCCGTAAATTTGAGTATTCAAACATTGTTGGGTGTTCTGCTAAGTTTAAATTCTTGTTCAAATGTTTATTGTGGGGAGTACCAGTAAGGATATTCCAGTAAATATGTGTTTATTTTGGTGCCATGTTTAACTAACCCTGTTTGGTAGTTTGAAGAGTTGACAGTGAGAAATTGCGATAGTATAGGTCAGACAGAAATGTGCTGATTTCCTCCCTCATGTAAAATAGCCAGATCATTCAGATGTCTTCATCTATTTTAATGTTTATGAAATAAGAAGATTTTTTAAAAGAAATCCACATGAAAATGAATTCGGTATTATAACATTACATCATTACATTTTATATCAAACAAGACCCGATGTCCACCACAAGGGACAGTCCAGAAAAAATAAATAAACAATGTTTTTGAAAAAAAATTGTTGCAGTATGTTTCTTTCAACCACAATACTTAAATTATCATAAAAATATCAAAAAAGCAAAACTTGTTTCCTCTGGGTCTCTCATGGCATACTAATAACCATTTGAATGGTAAAGAATCAATGTAAGTAACTAAGATGACTTTATTAAGATTACTTTATTGTCATGTAGTCACACGAAATGACTCTCCGCATCTGAGTCATCCAGGTTGGCACCTGTTGAACACACACATGCACGGGGTGACACACTCAGCGCCCAGGGAGCATGGGGGGTACGGAGCGGCGAGATTAGGAATGGAAGGTTATTGGAGGACCCACTCTAACCACAGAGCCTGATAGGTTGTGGGTACAGTGGCACACGTTACACCGGCGGCTCCTGGGTACGGGGACCATTATGAAGAATTGAATCTTTGCACCATGCAAATCAAAGATGTCAGATGACACCAAACGAAAAAACAAAAAATAAGGAAGAGGTAAATTGCACCTTTTCTTACCCATTTTTCAGTAATTATGGGTGGAAATTCACACCTTCTTGCAGCTGAACACCTCCTCTCCCACTTATGATCATGTGTGGTTTGATATTCGAAAATTTTCTTTCATGTTTTCTAGCAATTATTGATGGACATTCAGACCTTCTTTCAGCTGAACACCTCCGCTTCTGCTTTTGATTGTGTATAGTCGGGCTTTCGAGCCTTTTCTTCCCCGGTTTTTACAAATTATGGTTGGACATTCAGACCTTCTTGCAGCCGAAAACCTCCGCTCCCTCTTTTAATCATACATTGTCGGGCATTCGCAGCTTTTCTTACCTGCTTTTTACAAACCAGGGTCGGACTTTCACATCTTTTAGTAGCCTAACACCTCCGCTCCCGTTATTGATTGTGTACAGTTGGGTATTTTAACCTTTTCTTACCCGCTTTTTACCAACTATGGTCTGACATTCACACCTTCTTGCAGCACTTCCGCTTCACCTTTTAGTGTTCTATGGGGTATTCACACCTTTTTTTTCACCGCATTTTATAGATTATGGTTGGAAATTCTCACCCACTCTCATCCGAAGACCTCTCCTCCCACTTTTGTTAATATATAGTCGGGCATTCAAACCTTTTCTTACCCGCTTTTTACAAATTATGGTCGAACATTCCCACCTACTTGCAGCCGAATACTTCCGCTCCACCTTTTAGTGATGTATGGTTGGCATTTGCACCTTTTCTTACCCTCTTTTTATACTGATTGCTGAAGATTAAGTTGTTCTTTCTCAAACTACAACATTTTTTTAATTGTTGAAACTTGATTTGAAGTGGATAAATAAGGAGGACAAACAGTTTTAAGTCAGGCTGATAGAAGGAATTAATTTTATAGCAAAATCTGTATTTCGTCATATGTCAAGAGATGCTTATTGCTGAAGAAGTTCTTTCTCATTCTACAAAGTACAACGTTGTTTATCGTTGAAACTTGATTAGACATGAATAAATATGAAGGACAAAGCAGTCTTAACTTGGTTTGAGTTAAGGAATTCGTTTTATAGTAGAATCCGAATTCGTGCATAACTCGTAAAATAGAGCTTATTTTCGGATTCCTGAAGAATGAGTCTGGTTCTTTCTCATAATACAAAGTTTGTTGTTTATTGTTGAAACTTCATCAGAAGTGAAGAAATAAGGACAAACCGTTTTAAGTAAGTTTGATAGAAGGATTTCATTTTATAGCAAAATCTGTATTCTTTCATATCTCCTGGAGAGAAGCTTATTGCTGAAAATTAGGTCTGGTTCTTTTTCATACTACAAAATACAGTGTTGTTTATTGTTGAAACTAGATTAGAAGTAGATAAATATGAAGGACAAAGCAGTTTGAACTTGGTTTGAGAGAAGGAATTAATTTTATTGCAAAATCCGAATTCATGCATAACTCGTCAAATAGATAGTGATGTGTCGTTCGTGAGCGATTTGTTCGTTTATATGACTCGGGAGTAACGAGTTGTCTCAGTGAGTGATTTGTTCAATTTCATGCAGTAGCCTTCCTCACCACATGGCAGGCGGCAGCTTCATAAGTTCAGTCAGCAGGACAGGAAACAGTATTGATTCGTTCACGACTCAACTCCTCGGCTGACGGGTCCTCGCACAGGAAACAGTATTGATTCGTTTATGACTCAACTCCTTGGGTCTTTGTTCATTTGTCACGTTTCAAATTCTACGTTTCATTTGACAGGCTGAAGAGCAGTAGGCACAACAGTTCGTTCACAAACCGGATCATTAATCTCATAGACTATTCTACCTTCAACAAGTTGGAAACCACAATCGACTCTCTAGATGCAGAAAAAGCATTTGATCGAGTGAACTGGAAATTTTTATTCGCAACATTAAACAAATTCGGGTTTGGGTCACACTTCATCAAATGGATAAGGATATTATATAGCTCCCCAAATGCAAGTGTCAGGACAAATGATCAAACTTCTCCAAGCTTCAGTCTGCAGAGAGGTACAAGACAGGGTTGCCCATTTTCTTCCTCATTTTTTGCTTTTTTCATCAAACCTTTAGCAGCTTCTATCAGACAAGATAGAAATATTAAAGGCATCCAATCCCAAAATATTGAGCATAAAATAAGTCTTTATGCTGATGATGTATTACTTTTCCTTCAGAACTCACAGACGTCTCTCACACACACGATCACACTCATAAATAAATTCTCAGCACTTTCTGACTACTCTATCAACTGGTCTAAGACCACAGTTCTGCCCATTAACTGTAGGGTCCAGAATATACCTGCAATCACTTTACAGTCAGGAAATATTAGATATTTAGGCATAAACATTTCCTCCAGGGTCTCAGAGCTAACAAACCTAAATTATGTTTTAAATTTTTCACAAGAACATCTTGTTTGGTCAGTTAAGTACTGAAAAGTCATTGATTTGGGCATACTTTAACATGTTAAAGGGGCTTTTGAAACTGTTATTTTTCACACAAAGGATTTTTCTGATGTGAAAGTGTATAGTAGAGGTCGGTTAAAAAACCTTTTTAAAAGAATTTGAGCTCATTCAAGGATAGTATGATGAGGGGCTGATATACTAACCTTTCCATATATATATATATATAATTGTTTCACTGATGTTAATTTGTTTAAAATCTGGTCATTTCTAACATATGTATCGGCCCACAATTTCACAATCGGTGCCTCCAAAGTAAGTTCTTTCCTATACTCACATGAGTGAAGTGCACAGTGAATTAGAAGTTACTGAAGTTTATGTGGCCTGTCAGAGGGAGCATTGGGCCAAGTATTCATTGTAAATGCCTTGTGATACGTCTTCGTAACACGTTTTATATAGTACAACCTGTCACTAAAGGAGCACCACAGTTTGTCTGTCGTACTGCTTTGGTGGAGGTTGTGGGCCTTATAAATAAATTATATTCATATATTTATAGATTCTAAAGATATAGTGATTAAAAGAGGTTGACAACGCCACCTAGGTTTGAGAGCCCAAGACTCTAAAGACACGTACAGGTTCTTAATCAAAACAAGGTTTGAGCAGACTTAAAAAAACAGGAGTCTAACTGGTATTTTACAAGATTTATTGTCATAAAATAGGTAACCCAGCCCAAAATCTCCGCCAAGGATCCCACAGCCTCTGGATCATCTCACTCTCCAACTCTCTGGGGCAAGTGACAGATATCCAACTCTGGTGGTGGAACAAACCCTCAGTCACTCCAAAACACAAGAGTGAGGAAATATCAGTACTCACTGGTAGTCCACCTCCACCTCCACGGCCCTTGAAGAAGGCTCCGTACCCCCCATGCTCCCCGGGCGCTGTAATTGGCTGCCCCACTGCTCCAGTGTATGGCATCTGTCTCCATGAGTGTGTCACCCTGTGCATGTGTGTGTTCAACAGGTCCCAACCTGGATAGGTCAAATGCGGAGGAGTAATATTAGATTAAATAATTTTAGTTATTTACACTGATCCTCTATCATTCAAATGGTTATTAGTATGCCATGAGACTAAAGTGAAAGAAAGTTTACCAGTTTTGACAATAATTAAAACCAGATTCATTCTGCGGGAGGCTCCCTGGGGTTATAATTGCAAGACAGTTTCTCCTGAAATGCCTCAAGTCAAGATGAAGCACAGGTCTGCTACTCAGGCTTTGTGGACTCTTCTTTTATAACGAACCTTTACACAGAAAACTGTGAAAATGTCGTTCCTCCTCTCCAGTACCCCCGAATAGACCTTACCAGGGAGGCTGAGGAGTGTGATCCCGTTATTCCTGTCTAACACACATATTCTTACAATTTGAATTTATTGAAGTCTGTTAAAAATGAAAAATGTGTTTTTATGTCCAACAACGTTCTTTTAAATATTTGATGCTAATGGTAAAAGCTCCAATGATGTCAGATTTTATGTTCAAAGCAGAACATGTGAAACAGCATAAAAAGTGAACGTTGACTTAACAGCATACATGTGTAACTGTGCTGTCGACACAGTGATGTAAACACCAGATAAAGAGAGAGAATGAGCTTTTACTGTCGGACTGTGTTGATTAAAGTGAGGACAGAAAACAACAGACTGAGCGAACAAAGAGAAAATCAGGAGCCTGCAGGGAAATCTTGCCCCACAGCTGAAAGTTTCTCCTTTAAACAGAGAAGTTTCAGTATTTTTCTGTTTTCACCACACTGCTGAATGAGTTCAGGTGTTGATGCTGTTCAGTGTTTCCTGAATCTTTCTGTTCTGTTGAAGAGTACTTTTTGTTGTAAATGATGTTGTCAGATTGGTGAATAAAATCTACTCTTTGTTCCACTGTCTTTATATAGAAAGTCCAAGATCTTTAATCCTTCCGCAGGCAAGAGGAAACATGGCTCTGATGAGGCTAAAGAACACGAGCAACAATTTACTAAAAGTTTATTGAACTTTTTGCATTGTTTCATTCCAACAAATACTCCTGCAGTTAAAGTGTTCCACACATACGTTATCTAACTTTTTAAACAAAATCACATGTATACATATATTTAATTTCTATTGAGAAATGCAGCAGAGCACCAGAGTTTCCTCATGTGTAAGAGGATGGAGGTGTGTTTGATGGGTCAAACACACAAAAAACACCTGGGCAGTCAGATCAAGCAGCTTTAAGCAGCTTGGTGGTTTTACTCTCTTTGGCTCCACTTTCTCAAGACGTCCTCTGCTGCGTCCAGAGTGGAGTCCTCCTGTTAGACACTAATTCATATGCTGATGTACATTCCAGCTGCCGTGACACTAAACAGGGAAACTCATCTTTTAACACCAGTAAAATCTATTCATTATTCAAATATTTTGACCTGTTTTGACTCCCCCTGTAAGCATGTAGTGTTCTAACACTTCACACTGTGCGGTCAATGCTTGTTCCTTTAAAAAAGGAGTGTATCAACTCTATGTAAGCACAGTGCATAAATGTGTACAATAAAAGGGGATATAAAACCCTCAACAATATCAAAAATACCTTATTTGTCTTTGGAAGAATAACTTTTGAAGAAAATGACCTTTTAATTGTTTCTTATTTTGATAAAAGAATCCAAACAAGTGCGTCATTTTTTTTTCATGTTTTATTTTATTTAAACACATAAATCAATGTAATAATAATTTGTGTAGGATCTTATTCATATTCTTATTTGAATGACACAATAATGCTCTGAACAGTTGTGAGAACACCAGATTCTCACATGTGGGGATGCTTCCAGCATAAATCCCCACATCCTGAATCAGTTGTTCAGGATGAAAAGATAGAGTCGTGCAAAAGATAGATACATTTGAAGTATTTTTATTGATGTTACTGTAACAGGAGGTATAGAGATTTCATTGGATGACTAGTCTTGTGCGCGAATACTAAACGCTGCTGCTACTTTCTCTCTTGATGTTGTTGTATTTGTATTGTCTACGATGTTTTGGCGTCATATATTTTTTGAAGAGCCTCCACATTGAAGGCAGCTCTGGTCTTTCTTCTGAGGGGTTAAACTTGTCCACTGCTTGTTCTGGTACTGCAAGTTGAAGAGACAAGTCTTCTGTGGTATGTAAGGGGTTTGATGTTGGAGAGTCCTCTGACTGTTTAGAGGCTGGTTCCATTTCGATGACAATGAAAGTTCTTTCTTGATTTTGCTTTGGAAGTGGTTCTTGGACAACGATCAGTGATGAAATGTCCTCCGTGTCTTGAGTTTCCTGCATGACTTCAGACTGGTCGTTCTTTATAATGGTCTCTACCGTCTTTTTGCTTTCGCGCCGACGCTTTTTAGAGGAAACTTTCTCCTTTGGTGGCTCTGAGACATCTTTTGGTTGTGGGACTAATTCCATTTCGATGTCACTCACCAGCTCTGGGACCACGTCTGGTTGTGGCACTCCAGCCTGATGAGCCAAATCTGATGGAATCACTTCCTGTGAGTCTTCAGAAGCCCTTTCTATTTCCTTTTCTTCCACGGGTTCAGAAATCTTCTCTGGTTCCTGGATATAAATCGGTGATGAAATGTCCTCCGTGTCTTGAGGTTCCTGGATGACTTCAGGCAGGTTCTTTACAATGGTTTCTGGCATCTTTTTGTTCTTGCGCCGACGCTTCTTTGATGTAACGTTCTCTTTTGGTGGCTCAGGGATCCCTTGTGGTTCTGTTTTGTTGACTCCATCCACTTCTGGATTCGATACTTCCACTTGTGAAGCCAGCTCTTCTACAGTTATGTTCTTTGGTGGAAGACGTATCTGATCTAAATGGAGTTCTGGGAGGATGTACAGCTCTGTTTTTTCTTCTGGCTTGATGATGAGGGATAGAAATACAGCCTTCATAAGTTCTGCCACCTTCTTTTCCTGTGTCTTTGCTTCCTCCTCCTGTGCCTTTAGTTTGGAGGCAAGATCAATATTGGAGGCAGTCTTTTCTTTGAGTTGTTCTTTCAAGCTCTCTACCTCTTTTACAACTGACTGATATTCAGTTTCAGATACTGGTGGTTTCAGTGTTTCAATCAATTCTGTAATTACGTCATTGCATTCCTTGAGCTCCTGCTCACACTTTTCACGGAGATGACGCTCACACTTCAAACAGTTTTCCAGGTCCTTGAGTTTTTCCTCAGAAATGGAGCAGCTATTCTCTGCTGCGACTCTTCTGTCTTTTTCTCGTGTTAGAAAGAAATTCTTTTTCAGCAGCTTAGTCCTGACAATATCCATCCGATGGTATAAATAGTTGATCTTGTCCTTATTATGTTGGTAAGATTCCTGTAATTTTTCTGATCCATAATCATCATCGGCAGCAGAGGCATTAGAGGGAATCTCCTCGGTTTGTGAAATTGGAAACTTCCACGTGACGCGACGAACTTTGGAGGCCTGGGGATGATCCTGCACAAGCTGGACGTCCTCGGAATGAGGAGTCACAGCCGCAGCAGAGACCTGGGATTGTTCCTTTTCCAACACGTCCAACATTTCTGATCTGTTGGTGGGTTCCTCCAAACTTTCATCACTGCCAAAAGTAATGTTATATTTGTAGGACGCCTGAGATTGTTCTTTTTCAAACAGGTCATTTTCTAGGTTTGATTTTAAAATTTCTCGCCTGTTGGTGGGTTCCTTATAACTTTCCTTACTGACAAAAGTAATGTTATATTTGTAGGACGCCTGAGATTGTTCTTTTTCAAACAGGTCATTTTCTAGGCTTGATGTTAAAATTTCTTGCCTGTTGGTGGGTTTCTTATAACTTTCATTACTGCCAAAAGTAATGTTATATTTGTTGGAGGCCTGGGCTTGTTTGTCGGTTTGTGAATTTGGAAACTTCCACGTGACGCAACGTACTTTGGAGGCCTGGGGATGATCCTGCACCAGCTGGACGTCCTCGGAATGAGGAGTCACAGCCGCAGCAGAGACCTGGGATGGTTCTTTTTCCTCTTCGTCATTTACTGTTTGAGGAGACGGGGAATCCTCAGAGGCCTGGCATTGTTCTTTTTCACACAGCTCATTTTCTGACCTGTTGGTGGGTTCCTCATAACCTTCATTATCGCCAAAAGTAATGGTATATGTGTAGATATCCTCAGGTAAATCGTCCTCTACCATGTCACACCACTGAAGTGGAGCAGATGATATCTTGGTTTGACTCATTTTGCTTGTTGTTTTTAAGAGCTTGTCAAAATTACTATTTAAGATAGTAATTAAGTGTTGTTTTTAATAGTTTGTCAAAATTACTATTTAAGATAGTAATTAAGTGTTGTTTTTTTAGACGATGTGAAAACCGTTTGCTGTGACTTTCAAATTCGCTTCGAAAACTGGACGTGTTTCTTCAGATAAACTCCTGACGAACTGTGAAATAGGAGGGAAAATGTCTGGCCTATATAACATTTGTGATGTCAAACAACATCAGTGGTGACATCAATTGTGATGTCAAACAACATCAGTGGTGACATCAATTGTGATGTCATCATCAGTGATGACCAGAAGACCAGAAGAGAGATTGTGATGTCATCAGTGATGTCATCAGTGATGACATCACAATTTAGTGATAAGACTAAAAAAGAGCAATGGCATTCCGTTCTCAGTCACCATCTTGTGTGTTGTTTTGCTCTCTTGTTCAGTTTTATGATTATACATTTTTAAACTTTTTTCTGTGAAATCTCAAAATATCATTGTCCAGGTCAGTTTTAATGCATTCATTGTATGTTATGGTACTCACGACTGCTTTCTTCATGCCTCCACTGGAAAATTGGACCTCATTCTGTGATGATCTGCAGGTTTGAAGGCCTCTGTTCTGTCTCTCTTCTGGTCTGTGATTCCAACCACAGATTCTGAATGGAATTGAAGTCCGGATTCCAGAATGTTGATTTTTGTTCTCTGTTAATCACTTGACGACTTCAGCTGAATACTTCATGTCACTGTCACGTTGGAAGGTCCACTTCTGCCAGTTTTCAGCAACCAGTGTAATGTTTCCCACTAGCAGTGTTTTCCAAGACAGAATAATGTCAGTTTTTAAAATGTTTCCAAAATAAACCTTTTTCCACATTCAAACTGAAGCAGACACCCTTTCCACTTTTAAGATTAGGCTTAAAACTTTCCTTTTTGATAAAGCTTATAGTTAGGGATGGCTCAGGTGATCCTGAAACATCCCATAGTTAAGCTGCTATAGGATTAGACTGCTGGGGTTCATCTGTCCCACCTTTCCTCACTTTGTTCTCTTTTTCCCCATTTAAAAAAGCCTCAAAATAAAAGTGAGTTTTAGGTGGCTACAATAGAATAGAATAGAATAGAATAGAATAGAATAGAATAGAATAGGTAAATATTTTATTCATCCCCCAGTGAGGGAAATTCAAATTAGTCAAGTAGCTCATTAAAATATAAATATTTCCAATGATTGTATATTAGACAACAACAACAATCATAATAATAATCAATGACTAATTAAATAAATTTGAGAAGAACATGTCAGCAGTCGCTGTTAAAAAGCCTTATGGCTGTGGGGACAAAGGACCTCCTGAACCTCTCAGTCCTGCAGTTCAGTGAGATGAGCCTCTCACTGCAGCTGCTCCTCTCTCCTGCCAGGATGCTGTGGAGAGGATGTTTATTGTTCTCCAAAACAGAATATGATTTCCTCCTCATCCGTTGCTCCACCACAGCACCGAGAGGGTCGAGCCTTCTGCCTACCACAGAACAAGTCTTTTTCACCAGTTTGTCCAGGCACCTTGTTAGAATTAAAATTAACTAACAGACAACGGCATGAAACCAAGAAATCCCTCAGAGGCCTCAGTATTTTACTTGCAAGGGGAGAACAACACCCGAACCTACTCTCTGCAGATTCACAAGAGTTCTCCAACGAGTGGTTGCTTCCCTTGCTCTTTTATTAGGTGACACACACACACACACACATACATACAATCCCCTATGTGCCCAGGTCTGGCATATCTCCTTAGTTTGGAGGCATCTCCTTATTTGGGGAGCTATAAAGATAACGATCAGTGGGGAGACAACATTCCTTCTTCTTCTCCTTGTGAAGTTTTGATATGAACTGGCCTCTCTGGCTGTGACTTTTATTTAATGATAAAAAGCAAACTTTTCTGACACACCTACAGTTTTTGTCTTAAGTGCAACTCCCCCAGCAGACAACAGCATTGAACAGTGCATAGGAGTGATCAAACATGCATTTCATATCTCTACAGACATGAGCCGTCTAGGGAAGAAGAGACGGCTCAGGCCAATCTGAACACTGAACGCTAAGGACAAACTTTTTCCTTTGCGCCTTTGATTATGAGCGAATATATCCAACTAATGTGTGAGTCATTTTGTCATCATCACCCGTCTTGCATAGGTACTGTACTTTTCAGCAGCATTAGATTTCTAAGATAATGCGTCATTTGGAAGGTCAGACATGATAGTTTGTAGTATATTGGGTCCAAACTGTCTATCAAGGCAGACAGCATGAAGGTATGTTTACAGACTGTGTTTGGATCTAAATGTGTCTTTATTCTGTATGAACCTGCCATTGTCTCACTGCTCTTTGTATCAATAATGCAGATCAGGACCACTGAGCTCCTGCACGGAATCCCTGATTGTTCAGCAAATATTTAAAGTCAGAGTGAACATTCCCGGTTTCCCCAATTGTCACTGTCAAGTACAGTCAAATGTGCTAAAGTTGATGTTTTCTTGGCACATTTACTTTTCACCAGGGGAGAAGTGCTGCTGAGCAGAATTTTTACTTCCATAAAGATTCAAGTTGCATACACATAATTAACCTCTTGGTGACTGAATGATTAATAGAGGTCCATAATTCATGTATTACTTTAGAAAATTCCTAAGATTGCTGCAGAGCAGCATGATTCTCCAGAGAAACCTAATCTGAGCTGCACTGTCACCACTCCTGCAGCACTCTCTCCAGAAGATGGAGACCTTGTGCCAGTGTAGAGATTCCTGCCCGAGCACCAAAGATATCACAGTTAAAAGTCTCAGATGATAAGGAGTTGTTGGTGAAAATATAATGAAGCATCTCAAAAATGTTTTAACCACATTTTCACATTTTTCTGTGTAAGGGTTTGTTATAAAAGAAGAGTCCACAAAGCCTGAGTAGCAGACCTGTGCTTCTTCTTGACTTGAGGGATTTCAGGAGAAACTGTCTTGCAATTACAACCTCAGGGATCTTCCCGCAGAATAAATCTGGTTTTAATTATTGTCAAAACAGTTCAACTTTCTTTCACTTTAAGAGACCACTGTAATATACACAGTTTCATGGAATACTAATGACCATTTGAATGATAAAGAATCAATGTAAGTAACTAAGATGACTTTATTAAGATTACTTTATTGTCATGTAGTCACACGAAATTACTCTCCGCATCTGACTCATCCGGGTTGGCACCTGTTGAACACACACATGCACGGGGTGACACACTCAGCGCCCAGGGAGCATGGGGGGTACGGAGCGGCGAGATTAGGAATGGAAGGTTATTGGAGGACCCACTCTAACCACAGAGCCTGATAGGTTGTGGGTACAGTGGCACACGTTACACCGGCGGCTCCTGGGTACGGGGACCATTATGAAGAATTGAATCTCTGCACCATGCAAATCAAAGATGTCAGATGACACCAAACGAAAAAACAAAAAATAAGGAAGAGGTAAATCTGAAATGGTTGTTAAAAAACCATCTGAGGTTGCCGTGACAAAGTGACAGGATAACAAGGCAGTCTTGATGGCCTCCACTGTCCGTGGGATACAGCCCCAGGACAGTTGCATGAGATGGTCAACAAAAGAGAAGCTCCATGTTACTGTGCCTCGACCAGCTGTTGTAGCTGAATACAACAAAAACATGGGCGGCTTCGGTTTGTGCGACCGCATGATCAGCTTCTATCCAATGTCAAGCCGCACAAGAAAATGGACCTGCATTTTGTTGACCTGGCAGCTGGATCGAGTACAGGTCAGACCACCAAGTCTCTGGAAAACCAGAGAAAGAGAGGCTGCAGTATTTCGACTTCAAACTGCTGCTGGCTGAGGAGATGATTGCTCAGGCACAGGGAGATCACAAGGCTGACAATGTGGCCAGTGATGATGAAGAGATGAGTACTGATGAAGAGTACATTCCAACAAAGAAGAGGAGGCCTGTTGAACCTCAGCCCAATGCCAATGTCCAAAAATACAGGGCAGTCCATTTGCCAAAGATGGAGGAGGCTGCTCATTCATCACGGTGCAGAAGAGAGGGATGCAAAGGGGACACATATGTCAAGTGCATCAAGCATAACATGTTTCTGTGTGTTTCAAAGGCCAAAAACTGTTTCCTATTGTACCATTCATGATACACTGTGATTTGGAGCTGTATGTGATGCCGTAAATTTGAGTATTCAAACATTGTTGGGTGTTCTGCTAAGTTTAAATTCTTGTTCAAATGTTTATTGTGGGGAGTACCAGTAAGGATATTCCAGTAAATATGTGTTTATTTTGGTGCCATGTTTAACTAACCCTGTTTGGTAGTTTGAAGAGTTGACAGTGAGAAATTGCGATAGTATAGGTCAGACAGAAATGTGCTGATTTCCTCCCTCATGTAAAATAGCCAGATCATTCAGATGTCTTCATCTATTTTAATGTTTATGAAATAAGAAGATTTTTTAAAAGAAATCCACATGAAAATGAATTCGGTATTATAACATTACATCATTATATTTTATATCAAACAAGACCCGATGTCCACCACAAGGGACAGTCCAGAAAAAATAAATAAACAATGTTTTTGAAAAAAAATTGTTGCAGTATGTTTCTTTCAACCACAATACTTAAATTATCATAAAAATATCAAAAAAGCAAAACTTGTTTCCTCTGGGTCTCTCATGGCATACTAATAACCATTTGAATGGTAAAGAATCAATGTAAGTAACTAAGATGACTTTATTAAGATTACTTTATTGTCATGTAGTCACACGAAATGACTCTCCGCATCTGACTCATCCAGGTTGGCACCTGTTGAACACACACATGCACGGGGTGACACACTCAGCACCCAGGGAGCATGGGGGGTACGGAGCGGCGAGATTAGGAATGGAAGGTTATTGGAGGACCCACTCTAACCACAGAGCCTGATAGGTTGTGGGTACAGTGGCACACGTTACACCGGCGGCTCCTGGGTACGGGGACCATTATGAAGAATTGAATCTTTGCACCATGCAAATCAAAGATGTCAGATGACACCAAACGAAAAAACAAAAAATAAGGAAGAGGTAAATTGCACCTTTTCTTACCCATTTTTCAGTAATTATGGGTGGAAATTCACACCTTCTTGCAGCTGAACACCTCCTCTCCCACTTATGATCATGTGTGGTTTGATATTCGAAAATTTTCTTTCATGTTTTCTAGCAATTATTGATGGACATTCAGACCTTCTTTCAGCTGAACACCTCCGCTTCTGCTTTTGATTGTGTATAGTCGGGCTTTCGAGCCTTTTCTTCCCCGGTTTTTACAAATTATGGTTGGACATTCAGACCTTCTTGCAGCCGAAAACCTCCGCTCCCTCTTTTAATCATACATTGTCGGGCATTCGCAGCTTTTCTTACCTGCTTTTTACAAACCAGGGTCGGACTTTCACATCTTTTAGTAGCCTAACACCTCCGCTCCCGTTATTGATTGTGTACAGTTGGGTATTTTAACCTTTTCTTACCCGCTTTTTACCAACTATGGTCTGACATTCACACCTTCTTGCAGCCGAACACTTCCGCTTCACCTTTTAGTGTTCTATGGGGTATTCACACCTTTTTTTTCACCGCATTTTATAGATTATGGTTGGAAATTCTCACCCACTCTCATCCGAAGACCTCTCCTCCCACTTTTGTTAATATATAGTCGGGCATTCGAACCTTTTCTTACCCGCTTTTTACAAATTATGGTCGAACATTCCCACCTACTTGCAGCCGAATACTTCCGCTCCACCTTTTAGTGATGTATGGTTGGCATTTGCACCTTTTCTTACCCTCTTTTTATACTGATTGCTGAAGATTAAGTTGTTCTTTCTCAAACTACAACATTTTTTTAATTGTTGAAACTTGATTTGAAGTGGATAAATAAGGAGGACAAACAGTTTTAAGTCAGGCTGATAGAAGGAATTAATTTTATAGCAAAATCTGTATTTCGTCATATGTCAAGAGATGCTTATTGCTGAAGAAGTTCTTTCTCATTCTACAAAGTACAACGTTGTTTATCGTTGAAACTTGATTAGACATGAATAAATATGAAGGACAAAGCAGTCTTAACTTGGTTTGAGTTAAGGAATTCATTTTATAGTAGAATCCGAATTCGTGCATAACTCGTAAAATAGAGCTTATTTTCGGATTCCTGAAGAATGAGTCTGGTTCTTTCTCATAATACAAAGTTTGTTGTTTATTGTTGAAACTTCATCAGAAGTGAAGAAATAAGGACAAACCGTTTTAAGTAAGTTTGATAGAAGGATTTCATTTTATAGCAAAATCTGTATTCTTTCATATCTCCTGGAGAGAAGCTTATTGCTGAAAATTAGGTCTGGTTCTTTTTCATACTACAAAATACAGTGTTGTTTATTGTTGAAACTAGATTAGAAGTAGATAAATATGAAGGACAAAGCAGTTTGAACTTGGTTTGAGAGAAGGAATTAATTTTATTGCAAAATCCGAATTCATGCATAACTCGTCAAATAGATAGTGATGTGTCGTTCGTGAGCGATTTGTTCGATATGAACTAATTTTTTATATGACTCGGGAGTAACGAGTTGTCTCAGTGAGTGATTTGTTCAATTTCATGCAGTAGCCTTCCTCACCACATGGCAGGCGGCAGCTTCATAAGTTCAGTCAGCAGGACAGGAAACAGTATTGATTCGTTCACGACTCAACTCCTCGGCTGACGGGTCCTCGCACAGGAAACAGTATTGATTCGTTTATGACTCAACTCCTTGGGTCTTTGTTCATTTGTCACGTTTCAAATTCTACGTTTCATTTGACAGGCTGAAGAGCAGTAGGCACAACAGTTCGTTCACAAACGGGATCATTAATCTCATAGACTATTCTACCTTCAACAAGTTGGAAACCACAATCGACTCTCTAGATGCAGAAAAAGCATTTGATCGAGTGAACTGGAAATTTTTATTCGCAACATTAAACAAATTCGGGTTTGGGTCACACTTCATCAAATGGATAAGGATATTATATAGCTCCCCAAATGCAAGTGTCAGGACAAATGATCAAACTTCTCCAAGCTTCAGTCTGCAGAGAGGTACAAGACAGGGTTGCCCATTTTCTTCCTCATTTTTTGCTTTTTTCATCAAACCTTTAGCAGCTTCTATCAGACAAGATAGAAATATTAAAGGCATCCAATCCCAAAATATTGAGCATAAAATAAGTCTTTATGCTGATGATGTATTACTTTTCCTTCAGAACTCACAGACGTCTCTCACACACACGATCACACTCATAAATAAATTCTCAGCACTTTCTGACTACTCTATCAACTGGTCTAAGACCACAGTTCTGCCCATTAACTGTAGGGTCCAGAATATACCTGCAATCACTTTACAGTCAGGAAATATTAGATATTTAGGCATAAACATTTCCTCCAGGGTCTCAGAGCTAACAAACCTAAATTATGTTTTAAATTTTTCACAAGAACATCTTGTTTGGTCAGTTAAGTACTGAAAAGTCATTGATTTGGGCATACTTTAACATGTTAAAGGGGCTTTTGAAACTGTTATTTTTCACACAAAGGATTTTTCTGATGTGAAAGTGTATAGTAGAGGTCGGTTAAAAAACCTTTTTAAAAGAATTTGAGCTCATTCAAGGATAGTATGATGAGGGGCTGATATACTAACCTTTCCATATATATATATATATATAATTGTTTCACTGATGTTAATTTGTTTAAAATCTGGTCATTTCTAACATATGTATCGGCCCACAATTTCACAATCGGTGCCTCCAAAGTAAGTTCTTTCCTATACTCACATGAGTGAAGTGCACAGTGAATTAGAAGTTACTGAAGGCCTGTCAGAGGGAGCATTGGGCCCAGTATTCATTGTAAATGCCTTGTGATACGTCTTCGTAACATGTTTTATATAGTACAACCTGTCACTAAAGGAGCTCCACAGTTTGTCTGTCGTACTGCTTTGGTGGAGGTTGTGGGCCTTATAAATAAATTATATTCATATATTTATAGATTCTAAAGATATAGTGATTAAAAGAGGTTGACAACGCCACCTAGGTTTGAGAGCCCAAGACTCTAAAGACACGTACAGGTTCTTAATCAAAACAAGGTTTGAGCAGACTTAAAAAAACAGGAGTCTAACTGGTATTTTACAAGATTTATTGTCATAAAATAGGTAACCCAGCCCAAAATCTCCGCCAAGGATCCCACAGCCTCTGGATCATCTCACTCTCCAACTCTCTGGGGCAAGTGACAGATATCCAACTCTGGTGGTGGAACAAACCCTCAGTCACTCCAAAACACAAGAGTGAGGAAATATCAGTACTCACTGGTAGTCCACCTCCACCTCCACGGCCCTTGAAGAAGGCTCCGTACCCCCCATGCTCCCCGGGCGCTGTAATTGGCTGCCCCACTGCTCCAGTGTATGGCATCTGTCTCCATGAGTGTGTCACCCTGTGCATGTGTGTGTTCAACAGGTCCCAACCTGGATAGGTCAAATGCGGAGGAGTAATATTAAATTAAATAATTTTAGTTATTTACACTGATCCTCTATCATTCAAATGGTTATTAGTATGCCATGAGACTAAAGTGAAAGAAAGTTTACCAGTTTTGACAATAATTAAAACCAGATTCATTCTGCGGGAGGCTCCCTGGGGTTATAATTGCAAGACAGTTTCTCCTGAAATGCCTCAAGTCAAGATGAAGCACAGGTCTGCTACTCAGGCTTTGTGGACTCTTCTTTTATAACGAACCTTTACACAGAAAACTGTGAAAATGTCGTTCCTCCTCTCCAGTACCCCCGAATAGACCTTACCAGGGAGGCTGAGGAGTGTGATCCCGTTATTCCTGTCTGACACACATATTCTTACAATTTGAATTTATTGAAGTCTGTTAAAAATGAAAAATGTGTTTTTATGTCCAACAACGTTCTTTTAAATATTTGATGCTAATGATAAAAGCTCCAATGATGTCAGATTTTATGTTCAAAGCAGAACATGTGAAACAGCATAAAAAGTGAACGTTGACTTAACAGCATACATGTGTAACTGTGCTGTCGACACAGTGATGTAAACATCAGATAAAGAGAGAGAATGAGCTTTTACTGTCGGACTGTGTTGATTAAAGTGAGGACAGAAAACAACAGACTGAGCGAACAAAGAGAAAATCAGGAGCCTGCAGGGAAATCTTGCCCCACAGCTGAAAGTTTCTCCTTTAAACAGAGAAGTTTCAGTATTTTTCTGTTTTCACCACACTGCTGAATGAGTTCAGGTGTTGATGCTGTTCAGTGTTTCCTGAATCTTTCTGTTCTGTTGAAGAGTACTTTTTGTTGTAAATGATGTTGTCAGATTGGTGAATAAAATCTACTCTTTGTTCCACTGTCTTTATATAGAAAGTCCAAGATCTTTAATCCTTCCGCAGGCAAGAGGAAACATGGCTCTGATGAGGCTAAAGAACACGAGCAACAATTTACTAAAAGTTTATTGAACTTTTTGCATTGTTTCATTCCAACAAATACTCCTGCAGTTAAAGTGTTCCACACATACGTTATCTAACTTTTTAAACAAAATCACATGTATACATATATTTAATTTCTATTGAGAAATGCAGCAGAGCACCAGAGTTTCCTCATGTGTAAGAGGATGGAGGTGTGTTTGATGGGTCAAACACACAGAAAACACCTGGGCAGTCAGATCAAGCAGCTTTAAGCAGCTTGGTGGTTTTACTCTCTTTGGCTCCACTTTCTCAAGACGTCCTCTGCTGCGTCCAGAGTGGAGTCCTCCTGTTAGACACTAATTCATATGCTGATGTACATTCCAGCTGCCGTGACACTAAACAGGGAAACTCATCTTTTAACACCAGTAAAATCTATTCATTATTCAAATATTTTGACCTGTTTTGACTCCCCCTGTAAGCATGTAGTGTTCTAACACTTCACACTGTGCGGTCAATGCTTGTTCCTTTAAAAAAGGAGTGTATCAACTCTATGTAAGCACAGTGCATAAATGTGTACAATAAAAGGGGATATCAAACCCTCAACAATATCAAAAATACCTTATTTGTCTTTGGAAGAATAACTTTTGAAGAAAATGACCTTTTAATTGTTTCTTATTTTGATAAAAGAATCCAAACAAGTGCGTAATTTTTTTTTTCATGTTTTATTTTATTTAAACACATAAATCAATGTAATAATAATTTGTGTAGGATCTTATTCATATTCTTATTTGAATGACACAATAATGCTCTGAACAGTTGTGAGAACACCAGATTCTCACATGTGGGGATGCTTCCAGCATAAATCCCCACATCCTGAATCAGTTGTTCAGGATGAAAAGATAGAGTCGTGCAAAAGATAGATACATTTGAAGTATTTTTATTGATGTTACTGTAACAGGAGGTATAGAGATTTCATTGGATGACTAGTCTTGTGCGCGAATACTAAACGCTGCTGCTACTTTCTCTCTTGATGTTGTTGTATTTGTATTGTCTACGATGTTTTGGCGTCATATATTTTTTGAAGAGCCTCCACATTGAAGGCAGCTCTGGTCTTTCTTCTGAGGGGTTAAACTTGTCCACTGCTTGTTCTGGTACTGCAAGTTGAAGAGACAAGTCTTCTGTGGTATGTAAGGGGTTTGATGTTGGAGAGTCCTCTGACTGTTTAGAGGCTGGTTCCATTTCGATGACAATGAAAGTTCTTTCTTGATTTTGCTTTGGAAGTGGTTCTTGGACAACGATCAGTGATGAAATGTCCTCCGTGTCTTGAGTTTCCTGCATGACTTCAGACTGGTCGTTCTTTATAATGGTCTCTACCGTCTTTTTGCTTTCGCGCAGACGCTTTTTAGAGGAAACTTTCTCCTTTGGTGGCTCTGAGACATCTTTTGGTTGTGGGACTAATTCCATTTCGATGTCACTCACCAGCTCTGGGACCACGTCTGGTTGTGGCACTCCAGCCTGATGAGCCAAATCTGATGGAATCACTTCCTGTGAGTCTTCAGAAGCCCTTTCTATTTCCTTTTCTTCCACGGGTTCAGAAATCTTCTCTGGTTCCTGGATATAAATCGGTGATGAAATGTCCTCCGTGTCTTGAGGTTCCTGGATGACTTCAGGCAGGTTCTTTACAATGGTTTCTGGCATCTTTTTGTTCCTGCGCCGACGCTTCTTTGATGTAACGTTCTCTTTTGGTGGCTCAGGGATCCCTTGTGGTTCTGTTTTGTTGACTCCATCCACTTCTGGATTCGATACTTCCACTTGTGAAGCCAGCTCTTCTACAGTTATGTTCTTTGGTGGAAGACGTATCTGATCTAAATGGAGTTCTGGGAGGATGTACAGCTCTGTTTTTTCTTCTGGCTTGATGATGAGGGATAGAAATACAGCCTTCATAAGTTCTGCCACCTTCTTTTCCTGTGTCTTTGTTTCCTCCTCCTGTGCCTTTAGTTTGGAGGCAAGATCAATATTGGAGGCAGTCTTTTCTTTGAGTTGTTCTTTCAAGCTCTCTACCTCTTTTACAACTGACTGATATTCAGTTTCAGATACTGGTGGTTTCAGTGTTTCAATCAATTCTGTAATTACGTCATTGCATTCCTTGAGCTCCTGCTCACACTTTTCACGGAGATGACGCTCACACTTCAAACAGTTTTCCAGGTCCTTGAGTTTTTCCTCAGAAATGGAGCAGCTATTCTCTGCTGCGACTCTTCTGTCTTTTTCTCGTGTTAGAAAGAAATTCTTTTTCAGCAGCTTAGTCCTGACAATATCCATCCGATGGTATAAATAGTTGATCTTGTCCTTATTATGTTGGTAAGATTCCTGTAATTTTTCTGATCCATAATCATCGTTGGCAGCAGAGGCATTAGAGGGAATCTCCTCGGTTTGTGAAATTGGAAACTTCCACGTGACGCGACGAACTTTGGAGGCCTGGGGATGATCCTGCACAAGCTGGACGTCCTCGGAATGAGGAGTCACAGCCGCAGCAGAGACCTGGGATTGTTCCTTTTCCAACACGTCCAACATTTCTGATCTGTTGGTGGGTTCCTCCAAACTTTCATCACTGCCAAAAGTAATGTTATATTTGTAGGACGCCTGAGATTGTTCTTTTTCAAACAGGTCATTTTCTAGGTTTGATTTTAAAATTTCTCGCCTGTTGGTGGGTTCCTTATAACTTTCCTTACTGACAAAAGTAATGTTATAATTGTAGGACGCCTGAGATTGTTCTTTTTCAAACAGGTCATTTTCTAGGCTTGATGTTAAAATTTCTTGCCTGTTGGTGGGTTTCTTATAACTTTCATTACTGCCAAAAGTAATGTTATATTTGTTGGAGGCCTGGGCTTGTTTGTCGGTTTGTGAATTTGGAAACTTCCACGTGACGCAACGTACTTTGGAGGCCTGGGGATGATCCTGCACCAGCTGGACGTCCTCGGAATGAGGAGTCACAGCCGCAGCAGAGACCTGGGATGGTTCTTTTTCCTCTTCGTCATTTACTGTTTGAGGAGACGGGGAATCCTCAGAGGCCTGGCATTGTTCTTTTTCACACAGCTCATTTTCTGACCTGTTGGTGGGTTCCTCATAACCTTCATTATCGCCAAAAGTAATGGTATATGTGTAGATATCCTCAGGTAAATCGTCCTCTACCATGTCACACCACTGAAGTGGAGCAGATGATATCTTGGTTTGACTCATTTTGCTTGTTGTTTTTAAGAGCTTGTCAAAATTACTATTTAAGATAGTAATTAAGTGTTGTTTTTAATAGTTTGTCAAAATTACTATTTAAGATAGTAATTAAGTGTTGTTTTTTTAGACGATGTGAAAACCGTTTGCTGTGACTTTCAAATTCGCTTCGAAAACTGGACGTGTTTCTTCAGATAAACTCCTGACGAACTGTGAAATAGGAGGGAAAATGTCTGGCCTATATAACATTTGTGATGTCAAACAACATCAGTGGTGACATCAATTGTGATGTCAAACAACATCAGTGGTGACATCAATTGTGATGTCATCATCAGTGATGACCAGAAGAGAGATTGTGATGTCATCAGTGATGTCATCAGTGATGACATCACAATTTAGTGATAAGACTAAAAAAGAGCAATGGCATTCCGTTCTCAGTCACCATCTTGTGTGTTGTTTTGCTCTCTTGTTCAGTTTTATGATTATACATTTTTAAACTTTTTTCTGTGAAATCTCAAAATATTATTGTCCAGGTCAGTTTTAATGCATTCATTGTATGTTATGGTACTCACGACTGCTTTCTTCATGCCTCCACTGGAAAATTGGACCTCATTCTGTGATGATCTGCAGGTTTGAAGGCCTCTGTTCTGTCTCTCTTCTGGTCTGTGATTCCAACCACAGATTCTGAATGGAATTGAAGTCCGGATTCCAGAATGTTGATTTTTGTTCTCTGTTAATCACTTGACGACTTCAGCTGAATACTTCATGTCACTGTCACGTTGGAAGGTCCACTTCTGCCAGTTTTCAGCAACCAGTGTAATGTTTCCCACTAGCAGTGTTTTCCAAGACAGAATAATGTCAGTTTTTAAAATGTTTCCAAAATAAACCTTTTTCCACATTCAAACTGAAGCAGACACCCTTTCCACTTTTAAGATTAGGCTTAAAACTTTCCTTTTTGATAAAGCTTATAGTTAGGGATGGCTCAGGTGATCCTGAAACATCCCATAGTTAAGCTGCTATAGGATTAGACTGCTGGGGTTCATCTGTCCCACCTTTCCTCACTTTGTTCTCTTTTTCCCCATTTAAAAAAGCCTCAAAATAAAAGTGAGTTTTAGGTGGCTACAATAGAATAGAATAGAATAGAATAGAATAGAATAGAATAGAATAGATAAATATTTTATTCATCCCCCAGTGAGGGAAATTCAAATTAGTCAAGTAGCTCATTAAAATATAAATATTTCCAATGATTGTATATTAGACAACAACAACAATCATAATAATAATCAATGACTAATTAAATAAATTTGAGAAGAACATGTCAGCAGTCGCTGTTAAAAAGCCTTATGGCTGTGGGGACAAAGGACCTCCTGAACCTCTCAGTCCTGCAGTTCAGTGAGATGAGCCTCTCACTGCAGCTGCTCCTCTCTCCTGCCAGGATGCTGTGGAGAGGATGTTTATTGTTCTCCAAAACAGAATATGATTTCCTCCTCATCCGTTGCTCCACCACAGCACCGAGAGGGTCGAGCCTTCTGCCTACCACAGAACAAGTCTTTTTCACCAGTTTGTCCAGGCACCTTGTTAGAATTAAAATTAACTAACAGACAACGGCATGAAACCAAGAAATCCCTCAGAGGCCTCAGTATTTTACTTGCAAGGGGAGAACAACACCCGAACCTACTCTCTGCAGATTCACAAGAGTTCTCCAACGAGTGGTTGCTTCCCTTGCTCTTTTATTAGGTGACACACACACACACACACATACATACAATCCCCTATGTGCCCAGGTCTGGCATATCTCCTTAGTTTGGAGGCATCTCCTTATTTGGGGAGCTATAAAGATAACGATCAGTGGGGAGACAACATTCCTTCTTCTTCTCCTTGTGAAGTTTTGATATGAACTGGCCTCTCTGGCTGTGACTTTTATTTAATGATAAAAAGCAAACTTTTCTGACACACCTACAGTTTTTGTCTTAAGTGCAACTCCCCCAGCAGACAACAGCATTGAACAGTGCATAGGAGTGATCAAACATGCATTTCATATCTCTACAGACATGAGCCGTCTAGGGAAGAAGAGACGGCTCAGGCCAATCTGAACACTGAACGCTAAGGACAAACTTTTTCCTTTGCGCCTTTGATTATGAGCGAATATATCCAACTAATGTGTGAGTCATTTTGTCATCATCACCCGTCTTGCATAGGTACTGTACTTTTCAGCAGCATTAGATTTCTAAGATAATGCGTCATTTGGAAGGTCAGACATGATAGTTTGTAGTATATTGGGTCCAAACTGTCTATCAAGGCAGACAGCATGAAGGTATGTTTACAGACTGTGTTTGGATCTAAATGTGTCTTTATTCTGTATGAACCTGCCATTGTCTCACTGCTCTTTGTATCAATAATGCAGATCAGGACCACTGAGCTCCTGCACGGAATCCCTGATTGTTCAGCAAATATTTAAAGTCAGAGTGAACATTCCCGGTTTCCCCAATTGTCACTGTCAAGTACAGTCAAATGTGCTAAAGTTGATGTTTTCTTGGCACATTTACTTTTCACCAGGGGAGAAGTGCTGCTGAGCAGAATTTTTACTTCCATAAAGATTCAAGTTGCATACACATAATTAACCTCTTGGTGACTGAATGATTAATAGAGGTCCATAATTCATGCATTACTTTAGAAAATTCCTAAGATTGCTGCAGAGCAGCATGATTCTCCAGAGAAACCTAATCTGAGCTGCACTGTCACCACTCCTGCAGCACTCTCTCCAGAAGATGGAGACCTTGTGCCAGTGTAGAGATTCCTGCCCGAGCACCAAAGATATCACAGTTAAAAGTCTCAGATGATAAGGAGTTGTTGGTGAAAATATAATGAAGCATCTCAAAAATGTTTTAACCACATTTTCACATTTTTCTGTGTAAGGGTTTGTTATAAAAGAAGAGTCCACAAAGCCTGAGTAGCAGACCTGTGCTTCATCTTGACTTGAGGGATTTCAGGAGAAACTGTCTTGCAATTACAACCTCAGGGAGCTTCCCGCAGAATAAATCTGGTTTTAATTATTGTCAAAACAGTTCAACTTTCTTTCACTTTAAGAGACCACTGTAATATACACAGTTTCATGGAATACTAATGACCATTTGAATGATAAAGAATCAATGTAAGTAACTAAGATGACTTTATTAAGATTACTTTATTGTCATGTAGTCACACGAAATTACTCTCCGCATCTGACTCATCCGGGTTGGCACCTGTTGAACACACACATGCACGGGGTGACACACTCAGCGCCCAGGGAGCATGGGGGGTACGGAGCGGCGAGATTAGGAATGGAAGGTTATTGGAGGACCCACTCTAACCACAGAGCCTGATAGGTTGTGGGTACAGTGGCACACGTTACACCGGCGGCTCCTGGGTACGGGGACCATTATGAAGAATTGAATCTCTGCACCATGCAAATCAAAGATGTCAGATGACACCAAACGAAAAAACAAAAAATAAGGAAGAGGTAAATCTGAAATGGTTGTTAAAAAACCATCTGAGGTTGCCGTGACAAAGTGACAGGATAACAAGGCAGTCTTGATGGCCTCCACTGTCCGTGGGATACAGCCCCAGGACAGTTGCATGAGATGGTCAACAAAAGAGAAGCTCCATGTTACTGTGCCTCGACCAGCTGTTGTAGCTGAATACAACAAAAACATGGGCGGCTTCGGTTTGTGCGACCGCATGATCAGCTTCTATCCAATGTCAAGCCGCACAAGAAAATGGACCTGCATTTTGTTGACCTGGCAGCTGGATCGAGTACAGGTCAGACCACCAAGTCTCTGGAAAACCAGAGAAAGAGAGGCTGCAGTATTTCGACTTCAAACTGCTGCTGGCTGAGGAGATGATTGCTCAGGCACAGGGAGATCACAAGGCTGACAATGTGGCCAGTGATGATGAAGAGATGAGTACTGATGAAGAGTACATTCCAACAAAGAAGAGGAGGCCTGTTGAACCTCAGCCCAATGCCAATGTCCAAAAATACAGGGCAGTCCATTTGCCAAAGATGGAGGAGGCTGCTCATTCATCACGGTGCAGAAGAGAGGGATGCAAAGGGGACACATATGTCAAGTGCATCAAGCATAACATGTTTCTGTGTGTTTCAAAGGCCAAAAACTGTTTCCTGTTGTACCATTCATGATACACTGTGATTTGGAGCTGTATGTGATGCCGTAAATTTGAGTATTCAAACATTGTTGGGTGTTCTGCTAAGTTTAAATTCTTGTTCAAATGTTTATTGTGGGGAGTACCAGTAAGGATATTCCAGTAAATATGTGTTTATTTTGGTGCCATGTTTAACTAACCCTGTTTGGTAGTTTGAAGAGTTGACAGTGAGAAATTGCGATAGTATAGGTCAGACAGAAATGTGCTGATTTCCTCCCTCATGTAAAATAGCCAGATCATTCAGATGTCTTCATCTATTTTAATGTTTATGAAATAAGAAGATTTTTTAAAAGAAATCCACATGAAAATGAATTCGGTATTATAACATTACATCATTACATTTTATATCAAACAAGACCCGATGTCCACCACAAGGGACAGTCCAGAAAAAATAAATAAACAATGTTTTTGAAAAAAAATTGTTGCAGTATGTTTCTTTCAACCACAATACTTAAATTATCATAAAAATATCAAAAAAGCTAAACTTGTTTCCTCTGGGTCTCTCATGGCATACTAATAACCATTTGAATGGTAAAGAATCAATGTAAGTAACTAAGATGACTTTATTAAGATTACTTTATTGTCATGTAGTCACACGAAATGACTCTCCGCATCTGACTCATCCAGGTTGGCACCTGTTGAACACACACATGCACGGGGTGACACACTCAGCGCCCAGCGAGCATGGGGGGTACGGAGCGGCGAGATTAGGAATGGAAGGTTATTGGAGGACCCACTCTAACCACAGAGCCTGATAGGTTGTGGGTACAGTGGCACACGTTACACCGGCAGCTCCTGGGTACGGGGACCATTATGAAGAATTGAATCTTTGCACCATGCAAATCAAAGATGTCAGATGACACCAAACGAAAAAACAAAAAATAAGGAAGAGGTAAATTGCACCTTTTCTTACCCATTTTTCAGTAATTATGGGTGGAAATTCACACCTTCTTGCAGCTGAACACCTCCTCTCCCACTTATGATCATGTGTGGTTTGATATTCGAAAATTTTCTTTCATGTTTTCTAGCAATTATTGATGGACATTCAGACCTTCTTTCAGCTGAACACCTCCGCTTCCGCTTTTGATTGTGTATAGTCGGGCTTTCGAGCCTTTTCTTCCCCGGTTTTTACAAATTATGGTTGGACATTCAGACCTTCTTGCAGCCGAAAACCTCCGCTCCCTCTTTTAATCATACATTGTCGGGCATTCGCAGCTTTTCTTACCTGCTTTTTACAAACCAGGGTCGGACTTTCACATCTTTTAGTAGCCTAACACCTCCGCTTCCGTTATTAATTGTGTACAGTTGGGTATTTTAACCTTTTCTTACCCGCTTTTTACCAACTATGGTCTGACATTCACACCTTCTTGCAGCCGAACACTTCCGCTTCACCTTTTAGTGTTCTATGGGGTATTCACACCTTTTTTTTCACCGCATTTTATAGATTATGGTTGGAAATTCTCACCCACTCTCATCCGAAGACCTCTCCTCCCACTTTTGTTAATATATAGTCGGGCTTTCGAACCTTTTCTTACCCGCTTTTTACAAATTATGGTCGAACATTCCCACCTACTTGCAGCCGAATACTTCCGCTCCACCTTTTAGTGATGTATGGTTGGCATTTGCACCTTTTCTTACCCTCTTTTTATACTGATTGCTGAAGATTAAGTTGTTCTTTCTCAAACTACAACATTTTTTTAATTGTTGAAACTTGATTTGAAGTGGATAAATAAGGAGGACAAACAGTTTTAAGTCAGGCTGATAGAAGGAATTAATTTTATAGCAAAATCTGTATTTCGTCATATGTCAAGAGATGCTTATTGCTGAAGAAGTTCTTTCTCATTCTACAAAGTACAACGTTGTTTATCGTTGAAACTTGATTAGACATGAATAAATATGAAGGACAAAGCAGTCTTAACTTGGTTTGAGTTAAGGAATTCGTTTTATAGTAGAATCCGAATTCGTGCATAACTCGTAAAATAGAGCTTATTTTCGGATTCCTGAAGAATGAGTCTGGTTCTTTCTCATAATACAAAGTTTGTTGTTTATTGTTGAAACTTCATCAGAAGTGAAGAAATAAGGACAAACCGTTTTAAGTAAGTTTGATAGAAGGATTTCATTTTATAGCAAAATCTGTATTCTTTCATATCTCCTGGAGAGAAGCTTATTGCTGAAAATTAGGTCTGGTTCTTTTTCATACTACAAAATACAGTGTTGTTTATTGTTGAAACTAGATTAGAAGTAGATAAATATGAAGGACAAAGCAGTTTGAACTTGGTATGAGAGAAGGAATTAATTTTATTGCAAAATCCGAATTCATGCATAACTCGTCAAATAGATAGTGATGTGTCGTTCGTGAGCGATTTGTTCGATATGAACTAATTTTTTATATGACTCGGGAGTAACGAGTTGTCTCAGTGAGTGATTTGTTCAATTTCATGCAGTAGCCTTCCTCACCACATGGCAGGCGGCAGCTTCATAAGTTCAGTCAGCAGGACAGGAAACAGTATTGATTCGTTCACGACTCAACTCCTCGGCTGACGGGTCCTCGCACAGGAAACAGTATTGATTCGTTTATGACTCAACTCCTTGGGTCTTTGTTCATTTGTCACGTTTCAAATTCTACGTTTCATTTGACAGGCTGAAGAGCAGTAGGCACAACAGTTCGTTCACAAACCGGATCATTAATCTCATAGACTATTCTACCTTCAACAAGTTGGAAACCACAATCGACTCTCTAGATGCAGAAAAAGCATTTGATCGAGTGAACTGGAAATTTTTATTCGCAACATTAAACAAATTCGGGTTTGGGTCACACTTCATCAAATGGATAAGGATATTATATAGCTCCCCAAATGCAAGTGTCAGGACAAATGATCAAACTTCTCCAAGCTTCAGTCTGCAGAGAGGTACAAGACAGGGTTGCCCATTTTCTTCCTCATTTTTTGCTTTTTTCATCAAACCTTTAGCAGCTTCTATCAGACAAGATAGAAATATTAAAGGCATCCAATCCCAAAATATTGAGCATAAAATAAGTCTTTATGCTGATGATGTATTACTTTTCCTTCAGAACTCACAGACGTCTCTCACACACACGATCACACTCATAAATAAATTCTCAGCACTTTCTGACTACTCTATCAACTGGTCTAAGACCACAGTTCTGCCCATTAACTGTAGGGTCCAGAATATACCTGCAATCACTTTACAGTCAGGAAATATTAGATATTTAGGCATAAACATTTCCTCCAGGGTCTCAGAGCTAACAAACCTAAATTATGTTTTAAATTTTTCACAAGAACATCTTGTTTGGTCAGTTAAGTACTGAAAAGTCATTGATTTGGGCATACTTTAACATGTTAAAGGGGCTTTTGAAACTGTTATTTTTCACACAAAGGATTTTTCTGATGTGAAAGTGTATAGTAGAGGTCGGTTAAAAAACCTTTTTAAAAGAATTTGAGCTCATTCAAGGATAGTATGATGAGGGGCTGATATACTAACCTTTCCATATATATATATATATAATTGTTTCACTGATGTTAATTTGTTTAAAATCTGGTCATTTCTAACATATGTATCGGCCCACAATTTCACAATCGGTGCCTCCAAAGTAAGTTCTTTCCTATACTCACATGAGTGAAGTGCACAGTGAATTAGAAGTTACTGAAGTTTATGTGGCCTGTCAGAGGGAGCATTGGGCCCAGTATTCATTGTAAATGCCTTGTGATACGTCTTCGTAACACGTTTTATATAGTACAACCTGTCACTAAAGGAGCACCACAGTTTGTCTGTCGTACTGCTTTGGTGGAGGTTGTGGGCCTTATAAATAAATTATATTCATATATTTATAGATTCTAAAGATATAGTGATTAAAAGAGGTTGACAACGCCACCTAGGTTTGAGAGCCCAAGACTCTAAAGACACGTACAGGTTCTTAATCAAAACAAGGTTTGAGCAGACTTAAAAAAACAGGAGTCTAACTGGTATTTTACAAGATTTATTGTCATAAAATAGGTAACCCAGCCCAAAATCTCCGCCAAGGATCCCACAGCCTCTGGATCATCTCACTCTCCAACTCTCTGGGGCAAGTGACAGATATCCAACTCTGGTGGTGGAACAAACCCTCAGTCACTCCAAAACACAAGAGTGAGGAAATATCAGTACTCACTGGTAGTCCACCTCCACCTCCACGGCCCTTGAAGAAGGCTCCGTACCCCCCATGCTCCCCGGGCGCTGTAATTGGCTGCCCCACTGCTCCAGTGTATGGCATCTGTCTCCATGAGTGTGTCACCCTGTGCATGTGTGTGTTCAACAGGTCCCAACCTGGATAGGTCAAATGCGGAGGAGTAATATTAAATTAAATAATTTTAGTTATTTACACTGATCCTCTATCATTCAAATGGTTATTAGTATGCCATGAGACTAAAGTGAAAGAAAGTTTACCAGTTTTGACAATAATTAAAACCAGATTCATTCTGCGGGAGGCTCCCTGGGGTTATAATTGCAAGACAGTTTCTCCTGAAATGCCTCAAGTCAAGATGAAGCACAGGTCTGCTACTCAGGCTTTGTGGACTCTTCTTTTATAACGAACCTTTACACAGAAAACTGTGAAAATGTCGTTCCTCCTCTCCAGTACCCCCGAATAGACCTTACCAGGGAGGCTGAGGAGTGTGATCCCGTTATTCCTGTCTGACACACATATTCTTACAATTTGAATTTATTGAAGTCTGTTAAAAATGAAAAATGTGTTTTTATGTCCAACAACGTTCTTTTAAATATTTGATGCTAATGATAAAAGCTCCAATGATGTCAGATTTTATGTTCAAAGCAGAACATGTGAAACAGCATAAAAAGTGAACGTTGACTTAACAGCATACATGTGTAACTGTGCTGTCGACACAGTGATGTAAACACCAGATAAAGAGAGAGAATGAGCTTTTACTGTCGGACTGTGTTGATTAAAGTGAGGACAGAAAACAACAGACTGAGCGAACAAAGAGAAAATCAGGAGCCTGCAGGGAAATCTTGCCCCACAGCTGAAAGTTTCTCCTTTAAACAGAGAAGTTTCAGTATTTTTCTGTTTTCACCACACTGCTGAATGAGTTCAGGTGTTGATGCTGTTCAGTGTTTCCTGAATCTTTCTGTTCTGTTGAAGAGTACTTTTTGTTGTAAATGATGTTGTCAGATTGGTGAATAAAATCTACTCTTTGTTCCACTGTCTTTATATAGAAAGTCCAAGATCTTTAATCCTTCCGCAGGCAAGAGGAAACATGGCTCTGATGAGGCTAAAGAACACGAGCAACAATTTACTAAAAGTTTATTGAACTTTTTGCATTGTTTCATTCCAACAAATACTCCTGCAGTTAAAGTGTTCCACACATACGTTATCTAACTTTTTAAACAAAATCACATGTATACATATATTTAATTTCTATTGAGAAATGCAGCAGAGCACCAGAGTTTCCTCATGTGTAAGAGGATGGAGGTGTGTTTGATGGGTCAAACACACAAAAAACACCTGGGCAGTCAGATCAAGCAGCTTTAAGCAGCTTGGTGGTTTTACTCTCTTTGGCTCCACTTTCTCAAGACGTCCTCTGCTGCGTCCAGAGTGGAGTCCTCCTGTTAGATACTAATTCATATGCTGATGTACATTCCAGCTGCCGTGACACTAAACAGGGAAACTCATCTTTTAACACCAGTAAAATCTATTCATTATTCAAATATTTTGACCTGTTTTGACTCCCCCTGTAAGCATGTAGTGTTCTAACACTTCACACTGTGCGGTCAATGCTTGTTCCTTTAAAAAAGGAGTGTATCAACTCTATGTAAGCACAGTGCATAAATGTGTACAATAAAAGGGGATATCAAACCCTCAACAATATCAAAAATACCTTATTTGTCTTTGGAAGAATAACTTTTGAAGAAAATGACCTTTTAATTGTTTCTTATTTTGATAAAAGAATCCAAACAAGTGCGTAATTTTTTTTTTCATGTTTTATTTTATTTAAACACATAAATCAATGTAATAATAATTTGTGTAGGATCTTATTCATATTCTTATTTGAATGACACAATAATGCTCTGAACAGTTGTGAGAACACCAGATTCTCACATGTGGGGATGCTTCCAGCATAAATCCCCACATCCTGAATCAGTTGTTCAGGATGAAAAGATAGAGTCGTGCAAAAGATAGATACATTTGAAGTATTTTTATTGATGTTACTGTAACAGGAGGTATAGAGATTTCATTGGATGACTAGTCTTGTGCGCGAATACTAAACGCTGCTGCTACTTTCTCTCTTGATGTTGTTGTATTTGTATTGTCTACGATGTTTTGGCGTCATATATTTTTTGAAGAGCCTCCACATTGAAGGCAGCTCTGGTCTTTCTTCTGAGGGGTTAAACTTGTCCACTGCTTGTTCTGGTACTGCAAGTTGAAGAGACAAGTCTTCTGTGGTATGTAAGGGGTTTGATGTTGGAGAGTCCTCTGACTGTTTAGAGGCTGGTTCCATTTCGATGACAATGAAAGTTCTTTCTTGATTTTGCTTTGGAAGTGGTTCTTGGACAACGATCAGTGATGAAATGTCCTCCGTGTCTTGAGTTTCCTGCATGACTTCAGACTGGTCGTTCTTTATAATGGTCTCTACCGTCTTTTTGCTTTCGCGCCGACGCTTTTTAGAGGAAACTTTCTCCTTTGGTGGCTCTGAGACATCTTTTGGTTGTGGGACTAATTCCATTTCGATGTCACTCACCAGCTCTGGGACCACGTCTGGTTGTGGCACTCCAGCCTGATGAGCCAAATCTGATGGAATCACTTCCTGTGAGTCTTCAGAAGCCCTTTCTATTTCCTTTTCTTCCACGGGTTCAGAAATCTTCTCTGGTTCCTGGATATAAATCGGTGATGAAATGTCCTCCGTGTCTTGAGGTTCCTGGATGACTTCAGGCAGGTTCTTTACAATGGTTTCTGGCATCTTTTTGTTCTTGCGCCGACGCTTCTTTGATGTAACGTTCTCTTTTGGTGGCTCAGGGATCCCTTGTGGTTCTGTTTTGTTGACTCCATCCACTTCTGGATTCGATACTTCCACTTGTGAAGCCAGCTCTTCTACAGTTATGTTCTTTGGTGGAAGACGTATCTGATCTAAATGGAGTTCTGGGAGGATGTACAGCTCTGTTTTTTCTTCTGGCTTGATGATGAGGGATAGAAATACAGCCTTCATAAGTTCTGCCACCTTCTTTTCCTGTGTCTTTGCTTCCTCCTCCTGTGCCTTTAGTTTGGAGGCAAGATCAATATTGGAGGCAGTCTTTTCTTTGAGTTGTTCTTTCAAGCTCTCTACCTCTTTTACAACTGACTGATATTCAGTTTCAGATACTGGTGGTTTCAGTGTTTCAATCAATTCTGCAATTACGTCATTGCATTCCTTGAGCTCCTGCTCACACTTTTCACGGAGATGACGCTCACACTTCAAACAGTTTTCCAGGTCCTTGAGTTTTTCCTCAGAAATGGAGCAGCTATTCTCTGCTGCGACTCTTCTGTCTTTTTCTCGTGTTAGAAAGAAATTCTTTTTCAGCAGCTTAGTCCTGACAATATCCATCCGATGGTATAAATAGTTGATCTTGTCCTTATTATGTTGGTAAGATTCCTGTAATTTTTCTGATCCATAATCATCGTCGGCAGCAGAGGCATTAGAGGGAGTCTCCTCGGTTTGTGAAATTGGAAACTTCCACGTGACGCGACGAACTTTGGAGGCCTGGGGATGATCCTGCACAAGCTGGACGTCCTCGGAATGAGGAGTCACAGCCGCAGCAGAGACCTGGGATTGTTCCTTTTCCAACACGTCCAACATTTCTGATCTGTTGGTGGGTTCCTCCAAACTTTCATCACTGCCAAAAGTAATGTTATATTTGTAGGACGCCTGAGATTGTTCTTTTTCAAACAGGTCATTTTCTAGGTTTGATTTTAAAATTTCTCGCCTGTTGGTGGGTTCCTTATAACTTTCCTTACTGACAAAAGTAATGTTATAATTGTAGGACGCCTGAGATTGTTCTTTTTCAAACAGGTCATTTTCTAGGCTTGATGTTAAAATTTCTTGCCTGTTGGTGGGTTTCTTATAACTTTCATTACTGCCAAAAGTAATGTTATATTTGTTGGAGGCCTGGGCTTGTTTGTCGGTTTGTGAATTTGGAAACTTCCACGTGACGCAACGTACTTTGGAGGCCTGGGGATGATCCTGCACCAGCTGGACGTCCTCGGAATGAGGAGTCACAGCCGCAGCAGAGACCTGGGATGGTTCTTTTTCCTCTTCGTCATTTACTGTTTGAGGAGACGGGGAATCCTCAGAGGCCTGGCATTGTTCTTTTTCACACAGCTCATTTTCTGACCTGTTGGTGGGTTCCTCATAACCTTCATTATCGCCAAAAGTAATGGTATATGTGTAGATATCCTCAGGTAAATCGTCCTCTACCATGTCACACCACTGAAGTGGAGCAGATGATATCTTGGTTTGACTCATTTTGCTTGTTGTTTTTAAGAGCTTGTCAAAATGACTATTTAAGATAGTAATTAAGTGTTGTTTTTAATAGTTTGTCAAAATTACTATTTAAGATAGTAATTAAGTGTTGTTTTTTTAGACGATGTGAAAACCGTTTGCTGTGACTTTCAAATTCGCTTCGAAAACTGGACGTGTTTCTTCAGATAAACTCCTGACGAACTGTGAAATAGGAGGGAAAATGTCTGGCCTATATAACATTTGTGATGTCAAACAACATCAGTGGTGACATCAATTGTGATGTCAAACAACATCAGTGGTGACATCAATTGTGATGTCATCATCAGTGATGACCAGAAGAGAGATTGTGATGTCATCAGTGATGTCATCAGTGATGACATCACAATTTAGTGATAAGACTAAAAAAGAGCAATGGCATTCCGTTCTCAGTCACCATCTTGTGTGTTGTTTTGCTCTCTTGTTCAGTTTTATGATTATACATTTTTAAACTTTTTTCTGTGAAATCTCAAAATATTATTGTCCAGGTCAGTTTTAATGCATTCATTGTATGTTATGGTACTCACGACTGCTTTCTTCATGCCTCCACTGGAAAATTGGACCTCATTCTGTGATGATCTGCAGGTTTGAAGGCCTCTGTTCTGTCTCTCTTCTGGTCTGTGATTCCAACCACAGATTCTGAATGGAATTGAAGTCCGGATTCCAGAATGTTGATTTTTGTTCTCTGTTAATCACTTGACGACTTCAGCTGAATACTTCATGTCACTGTCACGTTGGAAGGTCCACTTCTGCCAGTTTTCAGCAACCAGTGTAATGTTTCCCACTAGCAGTGTTTTCCAAGACAGAATAATGTCAGTTTTTAAAATGTTTCCAAAATAAACCTTTTTCCACATTCAAACTGAAGCAGACACCCTTTCCACTTTTAAGATTAGGCTTAAAACTTTCCTTTTTGATAAAGCTTATAGTTAGGGATGGCTCAGGTGATCCTGAAACATCCCATAGTTAAGCTGCTATAGGATTAGACTGCTGGGGTTCATCTGTCCCACCTTTCCTCACTTTGTTCTCTTTTTCCCCATTTAAAAAAGCCTCAAAATAAAAGTGAGTTTTAGGTGGCTACAATAGAATAGAATAGAATAGAATAGAATAGAATAGAATAGATAAATATTTTATTCATCCCCCAGTGAGGGAAATTCAAATTAGTCAAGTAGCTCATTAAAATATAAATATTTCCAATGATTGTATATTAGACAACAACAACAATCATAATAATAATCAATGACTAATTAAATAAATTTGAGAAGAACATGTCAGCAGTCGCTGTTAAAAAGCCTTATGGCTGTGGGGACAAAGGACCTCCTGAACCTCTCAGTCCTGCAGTTCAGTGAGATGAGCCTCTCACTGCAGCTGCTCCTCTCTCCTGCCAGGATGCTGTGGAGAGGATGTTTATTGTTCTCCAAAACAGAATATGATTTCCTCCTCATCCGTTGCTCCACCACAGCACCGAGAGGGTCGAGCCTTCTGCCTACCACAGAACAAGTCTTTTTCACCAGTTTGTCCAGGCACCTTGTTAGAATTAAAATTAACTAACAGACAACGGCATGAAACCAAGAAATCCCTCAGAGGCCTCAGTATTTTACTTGCAAGGGGAGAACAACACCCGAACCTACTCTCTGCAGATTCACAAGAGTTCTCCAACGAGTGGTTGCTTCCCTTGCTCTTTTATTAGGTGACACACACACACACACACATACATACAATCCCCTATGTGCCCAGGTCTGGCATATCTCCTTAGTTTGGAGGCATCTCCTTATTTGGGGAGCTATAAAGATAACGATCAGTGGGGAGACAACATTCCTTCTTCTTCTCCTTGTGAAGTTTTGATATGAACTGGCCTCTCTGGCTGTGACTTTTATTTAATGATAAAAAGCAAACTTTTCTGACACACCTACAGTTTTTGTCTTAAGTGCAACTCCCCCAGCAGACAACAGCATTGAACAGTGCATAGGAGTGATCAAACATGCATTTCATATCTCTACAGACATGAGCCGTCTAGGGAAGAAGAGACGGCTCAGGCCAATCTGAACACTGAACGCTAAGGACAAACTTTTTCCTTTGCGCCTTTGATTATGAGCGAATATATCCAACTAATGTGTGAGTCATTTTGTCATCATCACCCGTCTTGCATAGGTACTGTACTTTTCAGCAGCATTAGATTTCTAAGATAATGCGTCATTTGGAAGGTCAGACATGATAGTTTGTAGTATATTGGGTCCAAACTGTCTATCAAGGCAGACAGCATGAAGGTATGTTTACAGACTGTGTTTGGATCTAAATGTGTCTTTATTCTGTATGAACCTGCCATTGTCTCACTGCTCTTTGTATCAATAATGCAGATCAGGACCACTGAGCTCCTGCACGGAATCCCTGATTGTTCAGCAAATATTTAAAGTCAGAGTGAACATTCCCGGTTTCCCCAATTGTCACTGTCAAGTACAGTCAAATGTGCTAAAGTTGATGTTTTCTTGGCACATTTACTTTTCACCAGGGGAGAAGTGCTGCTGAGCAGAATTTTTACTTCCATAAAGATTCAAGTTGCATACACATAATTAACCTCTTGGTGACTGAATGATTAATAGAGGTCCATAATTCATGCATTACTTTAGAAAATTCCTAAGATTGCTGCAGAGCAGCATGATTCTCCAGAGAAACCTAATCTGAGCTGCACTGTCACCACTCCTGCAGCACTCTCTCCAGAAGATGGAGACCTTGTGCCAGTGTAGAGATTCCTGCCCGAGCACCAAAGATATCACAGTTAAAAGTCTCAGATGATAAGGAGTTGTTGGTGAAAATATAATGAAGCATCTCAAAAATGTTTTAACCACATTTTCACATTTTTCTGTGTAAGGGTTTGTTATAAAAGAAGAGTCCACAAAGCCTGAGTAGCAGACCTGTGCTTCTTCTTGACTTGAGGGATTTCAGGAGAAACTGTCTTGCAATTACAACCTCAGGGATCTTCCCGCAGAATAAATCTGGTTTTAATTATTGTCAAAACAGTTCAACTTTCTTTCACTTTAAGAGACCACTGTAATATACACAGTTTCATGGAATACTAATGACCATTTGAATGATAAAGAATCAATGTAAGTAACTAAGATGACTTTATTAAGATTACTTTATTGTCATGTAGTCACACGAAATTACTCTCCGCATCTGACTCATCCGGGTTGGCACCTGTTGAACACACACATGCACGGGGTGACACACTCAGCGCCCAGGGAGCATGGGGGGTACGGAGCGGCGAGATTAGGAATGGAAGGTTATTGGAGGACCCACTCTAACCACAGAGCCTGATAGGTTGTGGGTACAGTGGCACACGTTACACCGGCGGCTCCTGGGTACGGGGACCATTATGAAGAATTGAATCTCTGCACCATGCAAATCAAAGATGTCAGATGACACCAAACGAAAAAACAAAAAATAAGGAAGAGGTAAATCTGAAATGGTTGTTAAAAAACCATCTGAGGTTGCCGTGACAAAGTGACAGGATAACAAGGCAGTCTTGATGGCCTCCACTGTCCGTGGGATACAGCCCCAGGACAGTTGCATGAGATGGTCAACAAAAGAGAAGCTCCATGTTACTGTGCCTCGACCAGCTGTTGTAGCTGAATACAACAAAAACATGGGCGGCTTCGGTTTGTGCGACCGCATGATCAGCTTCTATCCAATGTCAAGCCGCACAAGAAAATGGACCTGCATTTTGTTGACCTGGCAGCTGGATCGAGTACAGGTCAGACCACCAAGTCTCTGGAAAACCAGAGAAAGAGAGGCTGCAGTATTTCGACTTCAAACTGCTGCTGGCTGAGGAGATGATTGCTCAGGCACAGGGAGATCACAAGGCTGACAATGTGGCCAGTGATGATGAAGAGATGAGTACTGATGAAGAGTACATTCCAACAAAGAAGAGGAGGCCTGTTGAACCTCAGCCCAATGCCAATGTCCAAAAATACAGGGCAGTCCATTTGCCAAAGATGGAGGAGGCTGCTCATTCATCACGGTGCAGAAGAGAGGGATGCAAAGGGGACACATATGTCAAGTGCATCAAGCATAACATGTTTCTGTGTGTTTCAAAGGCCAAAAACTGTTTCCTATTGTACCATTCATGATACACTGTGATTTGGAGCTGTATGTGATGCCGTAAATTTGAGTATTCAAACATTGTTGGGTGTTCTGCTAAGTTTAAATTCTTGTTCAAATGTTTATTGTGGGGAGTACCAGTAAGGATATTCCAGTAAATATGTGTTTATTTTGGTGCCATGTTTAACTAACCCTGTTTGGTAGTTTGAAGAGTTGACAGTGAGAAATTGCGATAGTATAGGTCAGACAGAAATGTGCTGATTTCCTCCCTCATGTAAAATAGCCAGATCATTCAGATGTCTTCATCTATTTTAATGTTTATGAAATAAGAAGATTTTTTAAAAGAAATCCACATGAAAATGAATTCGGTATTATAACATTACATCATTATATTTTATATCAAACAAGACCCGATGTCCACCACAAGGGACAGTCCAGAAAAAATAAATAAACAATGTTTTTGAAAAAAAATTGTTGCAGTATGTTTCTTTCAACCACAATACTTAAATTATCATAAAAATATCAAAAAAGCAAAACTTGTTTCCTCTGGGTCTCTCATGGCATACTAATAACCATTTGAATGGTAAAGAATCAATGTAAGTAACTAAGATGACTTTATTAAGATTACTTTATTGTCATGTAGTCACACGAAATGACTCTCCGCATCTGACTCATCCAGGTTGGCACCTGTTGAACACACACATGCACGGGGTGACACACTCAGCGCCCAGGGAGCATGGGGGGTACGGAGCGGCGAGATTAGGAATGGAAGGTTATTGGAGGACCCACTCTAACCACAGAGCCTGATAGGTTGTGGGTACAGTGGCACACGTTACACCGGCGGCTCCTGGGTACGGGGACCATTATGAAGAATTGAATCTTTGCACCATGCAAATCAAAGATGTCAGATGACACCAAACGAAAAAACAAAAAATAAGGAAGAGGTAAATTGCACCTTTTCTTACCCATTTTTCAGTAATTATGGGTGGAAATTCACACCTTCTTGCAGCTGAACACCTCCTCTCCCACTTATGATCATGTGTGGTTTGATATTCGAAAATTTTCTTTCATGTTTTCTAGCAATTATTGATGGACATTCAGACCTTCTTTCAGCTGAACACCTCCGCTTCTGCTTTTGATTGTGTATAGTCGGGCTTTCGAGCCTTTTCTTCCCCGGTTTTTACAAATTATGGTTGGACATTCAGACCTTCTTGCAGCCGAAAACCTCCGCTCCCTCTTTTAATCATACATTGTCGGGCATTCGCAGCTTTTCTTACCTGCTTTTTACAAACCAGGGTCGGACTTTCACATCTTTTAGTAGCCTAACACCTCCGCTCCCGTTATTGATTGTGTACAGTTGGGTATTTTAACCTTTTCTTACCCGCTTTTTACCAACTATGGTCTGACATTCACACCTTCTTGCAGCCGAACACTTCCGCTTCACCTTTTAGTGTTCTATGGGGTATTCACACCTTTTTTTTCACCGCATTTTATAGATTATGGTTGGAAATTCTCACCCACTCTCATCCGAAGACCTCTCCTCCCACTTTTGTTAATATATAGTCGGGCATTCGAACCTTTTCTTACCCGCTTTTTACAAATTATGGTCGAACATTCCCACCTACTTGCAGCCGAATACTTCCGCTCCACCTTTTAGTGATGTATGGTTGGCATTTGCACCTTTTCTTACCCTCTTTTTATACTGATTGCTGAAGATTAAGTTGTTCTTTCTCAAACTACAACATTTTTTTAATTGTTGAAACTTGATTTGAAGTGGATAAATAAGGAGGACAAACAGTTTTAAGTCAGGCTGATAGAAGGAATTAATTTTATAGCAAAATCTGTATTTCGTCATATGTCAAGAGATGCTTATTGCTGAAGAAGTTCTTTCTCATTCTACAAAGTACAACGTTGTTTATCGTTGAAACTTGATTAGACATGAATAAATATGAAGGACAAAGCAGTCTTAACTTGGTTTGAGTTAAGGAATTCATTTTATAGTAGAATCCGAATTTGTGCATAACTCGTAAAATAGAGCTTATTTTCGGATTCCTGAAGAATGAGTCTGGTTCTTTCTCATAATACAAAGTTTGTTGTTTATTGTTGAAACTTCATCAGAAGTGAAGAAATAAGGACAAACCGTTTTAAGTAAGTTTGATAGAAGGATTTCATTTTATAGCAAAATCTGTATTCTTTCATATCTCCTGGAGAGAAGCTTATTGCTGAAAATTAGGTCTGGTTCTTTTTCATACTACAAAATACAGTGTTGTTTATTGTTGAAACTAGATTAGAAGTAGATAAATATGAAGGACAAAGCAGTTTGAACTTGGTTTGAGAGAAGGAATTAATTTTATTGCAAAATCCGAATTCATGCATAACTCGTCAAATAGATAGTGATGTGTCGTTCGTGAGCGATTTGTTCGATATGAACTAATTTTTTATATGACTCGGGAGTAACGAGTTGTCTCAGTGAGTGATTTGTTCAATTTCATGCAGTAGCCTTCCTCACCACATGGCAGGCGGCAGCTTCATAAGTTCAGTCAGCAGGACAGGAAACAGTATTGATTCGTTCACGACTCAACTCCTCGGCTGACGGGTCCTCGCACAGGAAACAGTATTGATTCGTTTATGACTCAACTCCTTGGGTCTTTGTTCATTTGTCACGTTTCAAATTCTACGTTTCATTTGACAGGCTGAAGAGCAGTAGGCACAACAGTTCGTTCACAAACCGGATCATTAATCTCATAGACTATTCTACCTTCAACAAGTTGGAAACCACAATCGACTCTCTAGATGCAGAAAAAGCATTTGATCGAGTGAACTGGAAATTTTTATTCGCAACATTAAACAAATTCGGGTTTGGGTCACACTTCATCAAATGGATAAGGATATTATATAGCTCCCCAAATGCAAGTGTCAGGACAAATGATCAAACTTCTCCAAGCTTCAGTCTGCAGAGAGGTACAAGACAGGGTTGCCCATTTTCTTCCTCATTTTTTGCTTTTTTCATCAAACCTTTAGCAGCTTCTATCAGACAAGATAGAAATATTAAAGGCATCCAATCCCAAAATATTGAGCATAAAATAAGTCTTTATGCTGATGATGTATTACTTTTCCTTCAGAACTCACAGACGTCTCTCACACACACGATCACACTCATAAATAAATTCTCAGCACTTTCTGACTACTCTATCAACTGGTCTAAGACCACAGTTCCGCCCATTAACTGTAGGGTCCAGAATATACCTGCAATCACTTTACAGTCAGGAAATATTAGATATTTAGGCATAAACATTTCCTCCAGGGTCTCAGAGCTAACAAACCTAAATTATGTTTTAAATTTTTCACAAGAACATCTTGTTTGGTCAGTTAAGTACTGAAAAGTTATTGATTTGGGCATACTTTAACATGTTAAAGGGGCTTTTGAAACTGTTATTTTTCACACAAAGGATTTTTCTGATGTGAAAGTGTATAGTAGAGGTCGGTTAAAAAACCTTTTTAAAAGAATTTGAGCTCATTCAAGGATAGTATGATGAGGGGCTGATATACTAACCTTTCCATATATATATATATATATATAATTGTTTCACTGATGTTAATTTGTTTAAAATCTGGTCATTTCTAACATATGTATCGGCCCACAATTTCACAATCGGTGCCTCCAAAGTAAGTTCTTTCCTATACTCACATGAGTGAAGTGCACAGTGAATTAGAAGTTACTGAAGGCCTGTCAGAGGGAGCATTGGGCCCAGTATTCATTGTAAATGCCTTGTGATACGTCTTCGTAACATGTTTTATATAGTACAACCTGTCACTAAAGGAGCTCCACAGTTTGTCTGTCGTACTGCTTTGGTGGAGGTTGTGGGCCTTATAAATAAATTATATTCATATATTTATAGATTCTAAAGATATAGTGATTAAAAGAGGTTGACAACGCCACCTAGGTTTGAGAGCCCAAGACTCTAAAGACACGTACAGGTTCTTAATCAAAACAAGGTTTGAGCAGACTTAAAAAAACAGGAGTCTAACTGGTATTTTACAAGATTTATTGTCATAAAATAGGTAACCCAGCCCAAAATCTCCGCCAAGGATCCCACAGCCTCTGGATCATCTCACTCTCCAACTCTCTGGGGCAAGTGACAGACATCCAACTCTGGTGGTGGAACAAACCCTCAGTCACTCCAAAACACAAGAGTGAGGAAATATCAGTACTCACTGGTAGTCCACCTCCACCTCCACGGCCCTTGAAGAAGGCTCCGTACCCCCCATGCTCCCCGGGCGCTGTAATTGGCTGCCCCACTGCTCCAGTGTATGGCATCTGTCTCCATGAGTGTGTCACCCTGTGCATGTGTGTGTTCAACAGGTCCCAACCTGGATAGGTCAAATGCGGAGGAGTAATATTAAATTAAATAATTTTAGTTATTTACACTGATCCTCTATCATTCAAATAGTTATTAGTATGCCATGAGACTAAAGTGAAAGAAAGTTTACCAGTTTTGACAATAATTAAAACCAGATTCATTCTGCGGGAGGCTCCCTGGGGTTATAATTGCAAGACAGTTTCTCCTGAAATGCCTCAAGTCAAGATGAAGCACAGGTCTGCTACTCAGGCTTTGTGGACTCTTCTTTTATAACGAACCTTTACACAGAAAACTGTGAAAATGTCGTTCCTCCTCTCCAGTACCCCCGAATAGACCTTACCAGGGAGGCTGAGGAGTGTGATCCCGTTATTCCTGTCTGACACACATATTCTTACAATTTGAATTTATTGAAGTCTGTTAAAAATGAAAAATGTGTTTTTATGTCCAACAACGTTCTTTTAAATATTTGATGCTAATGATAAAAGCTCCAATGATGTCAGATTTTATGTTCAAAGCAGAACATGTGAAACAGAATAAAAAGTGAACGTTGACTTAACAGCATACATGTGTAACTGTGCTGTCGACACAGTGATGTAAACACCAGATAAAGAGAGAGAATGAGCTTTTACTGTCGGACTGTGTTGATTAAAGTGAGGACAGAAAACAACAGACTGAGCGAACAAAGAGAAAATCAGGAGCCTGCAGGGAAATCTTGCCCCACAGCTGAAAGTTTCTCCTTTAAACAGAGAAGTTTCAGTATTTTTCTGTTTTCACCACACTGCTGAATGAGTTCAGGTGTTGATGCTGTTCAGTGTTTCCTGAATCTTTCTGTTCTGTTGAAGAGTACTTTTTGTTGTAAATGATGTTGTCAGATTGGTGAATAAAATCTACTCTTTGTTCCACTGTCTTTATATAGAAAGTCCAAGATCTTTAATCCTTCCGCAGGCAAGAGGAAACATGGCTCTGATGAGGCTAAAGAACACGAGCAACAATTTACTAAAAGTTTATTGAACTTTTTGCATTGTTTCATTCCAACAAATACTCCTGCAGTTAAAGTGTTCCACACATACGTTATCTAACTTTTTAAACAAAATCACATGTATACATATATTTAATTTCTATTGAGAAATGCAGCAGAGCACCAGAGTTTCCTCATGTGTAAGAGGATGGAGGTGTGTTTGATGGGTCAAACACACAAAAAACACCTGGGCAGTCAGATCAAGCAGCTTTAAGCAGCTTGGTGGTTTTACTCTCTTTGGCTCCACTTTCTCAAGACGTCCTCTGCTGCGTCCAGAGTGGAGTCCTCCTGTTAGATACTAATTCATATGCTGATGTACATTCCAGCTGCCGTGACACTAAACAGGGAAACTCATCTTTTAACACCAGTAAAATCTATTCATTATTCAAATATTTTGACCTGTTTTGACTCCCCCTGTAAGCATGTAGTGTTCTAACACTTCACACTGTGCGGTCAATGCTTGTTCCTTTAAAAAAGGAGTGTATCAACTCTATGTAAGCACAGTGCATAAATGTGTACAATAAAAGGGGATATCAAACCCTCAACAATATCAAAAATACCTTATTTGTCTTTGGAAGAATAACTTTTGAAGAAAATGACCTTTTAATTGTTTCTTATTTTGATAAAAGAATCCAAACAAGTGCGTAATTTTTTTTTCATGTTTTATTTTATTTAAACACATAAATCAATGTAATAATAATTTGTGTAGGATCTTATTCATATTCTTATTTGAATGACACAATAATGCTCTGAACAGTTGTGAGAACACCAGATTCTCACATGTGGGGATGCTTCCAGCATAAATCCCCACATCCTGAATCAGTTGTTCAGGATGAAAAGATAGAGTCGTGCAAAAGATAGATACATTTGAAGTATTTTTATTGATGTTACTGTAACAGGAGGTATAGAGATTTCATTGGATGACTAGTCTTGTGCGCGAATACTAAACGCTGCTGCTACTTTCTCTCTTGATGTTGTTGTATTTGTATTGTCTACGATGTTTTGGCGTCATATATTTTTTGAAGAGCCTCCACATTGAAGGCAGCTCTGGTCTTTCTTCTGAGGGGTTAAACTTGTCCACTGCTTGTTCTGGTACTGCAAGTTGAAGAGACAAGTCTTCTGTGGTATGTAAGGGGTTTGATGTTGGAGAGTCCTCTGACTGTTTAGAGGCTGGTTCCATTTCGATGACAATGAAAGTTCTTTCTTGATTTTGCTTTGGAAGTGGTTCTTGGACAACGATCAGTGATGAAATGTCCTCCGTGTCTTGAGTTTCCTGCATGACTTCAGACTGGTCGTTCTTTATAATGGTCTCTACCGTCTTTTTGCTTTCGCGCCAACGCTTTTTAGAGGAAACTTTCTCCTTTGGTGGCTCTGAGACATCTTTTGGTTGTGGGACTAATTCCATTTCGATGTCACTCACCAGCTCTGGGACCACGTCTGGTTGTGGCACTCCAGCCTGATGAGCCAAATCTGATGGAATCACTTCCTGTGAGTCTTCAGAAGCCCTTTCTATTTCCTTTTCTTCCACGGGTTCAGAAATCTTCTCTGGTTCCTGGATATAAATCGGTGATGAAATGTCCTCCGTGTCTTGAGGTTCCTGGATGACTTCAGGCAGGTTCTTTACAATGGTTTCTGGCATCTTTTTGTTCTTGCGCCGACGCTTCTTTGATGTAACGTTCTCTTTTGGTGGCTCAGGGATCCCTTGTGGTTCTGTTTTGTTGACTCCATCCACTTCTGGATTCGATACTTCCACTTGTGAAGCCAGCTCTTCTACAGTTATGTTCTTTGGTGGAAGACGTATCTGATCTAAATGGAGTTCTGGGAGGATGTACAGCTCTGTTTTTTCTTCTGGCTTGATGATGAGGGATAGAAATACAGCCTTCATAAGTTCTGCCACCTTCTTTTCCTGTGTCTTTGTTTCCTCCTCCTGTGCCTTTAGTTTGGAGGCAAGATCAATATTGGAGGCAGTCTTTTCTTTGAGTTGTTCTTTCAAGCTCTCTACCTCTTTTACAACTGACTGATATTCAGTTTCAGATACTGGTGGTTTCAGTGTTTCAATCAATTCTGCAATTACGTCATTGCATTCCTTGAGCTCCTGCTCACACTTTTCACGGAGATGACGCTCACACTTCAAACAGTTTTCCAGGTCCTTGAGTTTTTCCTCAGAAATGGAGCAGCTATTCTCTGCTGCGACTCTTCTGTCTTTTTCTCGTGTTAGAAAGAAATTCTTTTTCAGCAGCTTAGTCCTGACAATATCCATCCGATGGTATAAATAGTTGATCTTGTCCTTATTATGTTGGTAAGATTCCTGTAATTTTTCTGATCCATAATCATCGTCGGCAGCAGAGGCATTAGAGGGAATCTCCTCGGTTTGTGAAATTGGAAACTTCCACGTGACGCGACGAACTTTGGAGGCCTGGGGATGATCCTGCACAAGCTGGACGTCCTCGGAATGAGGAGTCACAGCCGCAGCAGAGACCTGGGATTGTTCCTTTTCCAACACGTCCAACATTTCTGATCTGTTGGTGGGTTCCTCCAAACTTTCATCACTGCCAAAAGTAATGTTATATTTGTAGGACGCCTGAGATTGTTCTTTTTCAAACAGGTCATTTTCTAGGTTTGATTTTAAAATTTCTCGCCTGTTGGTGGGTTCCTTATAACTTTCCTTACTGACAAAAGTAATGTTATAATTGTAGGACGCCTGAGATTGTTCTTTTTCAAACAGGTCATTTTCTAGGCTTGATGTTAAAATTTCTTGCCTGTTGGTGGGTTTCTTATAACTTTCATTACTGCCAAAAGTAATGTTATATTTGTTGGAGGCCTGGGCTTGTTTGTCGGTTTGTGAATTTGGAAACTTCCACTTGACGCAACGTACTTTGGAGGCCTGGGGATGATCCTGCACCAGCTGGACGTCCTCGGAATGAGGAGTCACAGCCGCAGCAGAGACCTGGGATGGTTCTTTTTCCTCTTCGTCATTTACTGTTTGAGGAGACGGGGAATCCTCAGAGGCCTGGCATTGTTCTTTTTCACACAGCTCATTTTCTGACCTGTTGGTGGGTTCCTCATAACCTTCATTATCGCCAAAAGTAATGGTATATGTGTAGATATCCTCAGGTAAATCGTCCTCTACCATGTCACACCACTGAAGTGGAGCAGATGATATCTTGGTTTGACTCATTTTGCTTGTTGTTTTTAAGAGCTTGTCAAAATTACTATTTAAGATAGTAATTAAGTGTTGTTTTTAATAGTTTGTCAAAATTACTATTTAAGATAGTAATTAAGTGTTGTTTTTTTAGACGATGTGAAAACCGTTTGCTGTGACTTTCAAATTCGCTTCGAAAACTGGACGTGTTTCTTCAGATAAACTCCTGACGAACTGTGAAATAGGAGGGAAAATGTCTGGCCTATATAACATTTGTGATGTCAAACAACATCAGTGGTGACATCAATTGTGATGTCAAACAACATCAGTGGTGACATCAATTGTGATGTCATCATCAGTGATGACCAGAAGACCAGAAGAGAGATTGTGATGTCATCAGTGATGTCATCAGTGATGACATCACAATTTAGTGATAAGACTAAAAAAGAGCAATGGCATTCCGTTCTCAGTCACCATCTTGTGTGTTGTTTTGCTCTCTTGTTCAGTTTTATGATTATACATTTTTAAACTTTTTTCTGTGAAATCTCAAAATATTATTGTCCAGGTCAGTTTTAATGCATTCATTGTATGTTATGGTACTCATGACTGCTTTCTTCATGCCTCCACTGGAAAATTGGACCTCATTCTGTGATGATCTGCAGGTTTGAAGGCCTCTGTTCTGTCTCTCTTCTGGTCTGTGATTCCAACCACAGATTCTGAATGGAATTGAAGTCCGGATTCCAGAATGTTGATTTTTGTTCTCTGTTAATCACTTGACGACTTCAGCTGAATACTTCATGTCACTGTCACGTTGGAAGGTCCACTTCTGCCAGTTTTCAGCAACCAGTGTAATGTTTCCCACTAGCAGTGTTTTCCAAGACAGAATAATGTCAGTTTTTAAAATGTTTCCAAAATAAACCTTTTTCCACATTCAAACTGAAGCAGACACCCTTTCCACTTTTAAGATTAGGCTTAAAACTTTCCTTTTTGATAAAGCTTATAGTTAGGGATGGCTCAGGTGATCCTGAAACATCCCATAGTTAAGCTGCTATAGGATTAGACTGCTGGGGTTCATCTGTCCCACCTTTCCTCACTTTGTTCTCTTTTTCCCCATTTAAAAAAGCCTCAAAATAAAAGTGAGTTTTAGGTGGCTACAATAGAATAGAATAGAATAGAATAGAATAGAATAGAATAGATAAATATTTTATTCATCCCCCAGTGAGGGAAATTCAAATTAGTCAAGTAGCTCATTAAAATATAAATATTTCCAATGATTGTATATTAGACAACAACAACAATCATAATAATAATCAATGACTAATTAAATAAATTTGAGAAGAACATGTCAGCAGTCGCTGTTAAAAAGCCTTATGGCTGTGGGGACAAAGGACCTCCTGAACCTCTCAGTCCTGCAGTTCAGTGAGATGAGCCTCTCACTGCAGCTGCTCCTCTCTCCTGCCAGGATGCTGTGGAGAGGATGTTTATTGTTCTCCAAAACAGAATATGATTTCCTCCTCATCCGTTGCTCCACCACAGCACCGAGAGGGTCGAGCCTTCTGCCTACCACAGAACAAGTCTTTTTCACCAGTTTGTCCAGGCACCTTGTTAGAATTAAAATTAACTAACAGACAACGGCATGAAACCAAGAAATCCCTCAGAGGCCTCAGTATTTTACTTGCAAGGGGAGAACAACACCCGAACCTACTCTCTGCAGATTCACAAGAGTTCTCCAACGAGTGGTTGCTTCCCTTGCTCTTTTATTAGGTGACACACACACACACACACATACATACAATCCCCTATGTGCCCAGGTCTGGCATATCTCCTTAGTTTGGAGGCATCTCCTTATTTGGGGAGCTATAAAGATAACGATCAGTGGGGAGACAACATTCCTTCTTCTTCTCCTTGTGAAGTTTTGATATGAACTGGCCTCTCTGGCTGTGACTTTTATTTAATGATAAAAAGCAAACTTTTCTGACACACCTACAGTTTTTGTCTTAAGTGCAACTCCCCCAGCAGACAACAGCATTGAACAGTGCATAGGAGTGATCAAACATGCATTTCATATCTCTACAGACATGAGCCGTCTAGGGAAGAAGAGACGGCTCAGGCCAATCTGAACACTGAACGCTAAGGACAAACTTTTTCCTTTGCGCCTTTGATTATGAGCGAATATATCCAACTAATGTGTGAGTCATTTTGTCATCATCACCCGTCTTGCATAGGTACTGTACTTTTCAGCAGCATTAGATTTCTAAGATAATGCGTCATTTGGAAGGTCAGACATGATAGTTTGTAGTATATTGGGTCCAAACTGTCTATCAAGGCAGACAGCATGAAGGTATGTTTACAGACTGTGTTTGGATCTAAATGTGTCTTTATTCTGTATGAACCTGCCATTGTCTCACTGCTCTTTGTATCAATAATGCAGATCAGGACCACTGAGCTCCTGCACGGAATCCCTGATTGTTCAGCAAATATTTAAAGTCAGAGTGAACATTCCCGGTTTCCCCAATTGTCACTGTCAAGTACAGTCAAATGTGCTAAAGTTGATGTTTTCTTGGCACATTTACTTTTCACCAGGGGAGAAGTGCTGCTGAGCAGAATTTTTACTTCCATAAAGATTCAAGTTGCATACACATAATTAACCTCTTGGTGACTGAATGATTAATAGAGGTCCATAATTCATGCATTACTTTAGAAAATTCCTAAGATTGCTGCAGAGCAGCATGATTCTCCAGAGAAACCTAATCTGAGCTGCACTGTCACCACTCCTGCAGCACTCTCTCCAGAAGATGGAGACCTTGTGCCAGTGTAGAGATTCCTGCCCGAGCACCAAAGATATCACAGTTAAAAGTCTCAGATGATAAGGAGTTGTTGGTGAAAATATAATGAAGCATCTCAAAAATGTTTTAACCACATTTTCACATTTTTCTGTGTAAGGGTTTGTTATAAAAGAAGAGTCCACAAAGCCTGAGTAGCAGACCTGTGCTTCATCTTGACTTGAGGGATTTCAGGAGAAACTGTCTTGCAATTACAACCTCAGGGATCTTCCCGCAGAATAAATCTGGTTTTAATTATTGTCAAAACAGTTCAACTTTCTTTCACTTTAAGAGACCACTGTAATATACACAGTTTCATGGAATACTAATGACCATTTGAATGATAAAGAATCAATGTAAGTAACTAAGATGACTTTATTAAGATTACTTTATTGTCATGTAGTCACACGAAATTACTCTCCGCATCTGACTCATCCGGGTTGGCACCTGTTGAACACACACATGCACGGGGTGACACACTCAGCGCCCAGGGAGCATGGGGGGTACGGAGCGGCGAGATTAGGAATGGAAGGTTATTGGAGGACCCACTCTAACCACAGAGCCTGATAGGTTGTGGGTACAGTGGCACACGTTACACCGGCGGCTCCTGGGTACGGGGACCATTATGAAGAATTGAATCTCTGCACCATGCAAATCAAAGATGTCAGATGACACCAAACGAAAAAACAAAAAATAAGGAAGAGGTAAATCTGAAATGGTTGTTAAAAAACCATCTGAGGTTGCCGTGACAAAGTGACAGGATAACAAGGCAGTCTTGATGGCCTCCACTGTCCGTGGGATACAGCCCCAGGACAGTTGCATGAGATGGTCAACAAAAGAGAAGCTCCATGTTACTGTGCCTCGACCAGCTGTTGTAGCTGAATACAACAAAAACATGGGCGGCTTCGGTTTGTGCGACCGCATGATCAGCTTCTATCCAATGTCAAGCCGCACAAGAAAATGGACCTGCATTTTGTTGACCTGGCAGCTGGATCGAGTACAGGTCAGACCACCAAGTCTCTGGAAAACCAGAGAAAGAGAGGCTGCAGTATTTCGACTTCAAACTGCTGCTGGCTGAGGAGATGATTGCTCAGGCACAGGGAGATCACAAGGCTGACAATGTGGCCAGTGATGATGAAGAGATGAGTACTGATGAAGAGTACATTCCAACAAAGAAGAGGAGGCCTGTTGAACCTCAGCCCAATGCCAATGTCCAAAAATACAGGGCAGTCCATTTGCCAAAGATGGAGGAGGCTGCTCATTCATCACGGTGCAGAAGAGAGGGATGCAAAGGGGACACATATGTCAAGTGCATCAAGCATAACATGTTTCTGTGTGTTTCAAAGGCCAAAAACTGTTTCCTGTTGTACCATTCATGATACACTGTGATTTGGAGCTGTATGTGATGCCGTAAATTTGAGTATTCAAACATTGTTGGGTGTTCTGCTAAGTTTAAATTCTTGTTCAAATGTTTATTGTGGGGAGTACCAGTAAGGATATTCCAGTAAATATGTGTTTATTTTGGTGCCATGTTTAACTAACCCTGTTTGGTAGTTTGAAGAGTTGACAGTGAGAAATTGCGATAGTATAGGTCAGACAGAAATGTGCTGATTTCCTCCCTCATGTAAAATAGCCAGATCATTCAGATGTCTTCATCTATTTTAATGTTTATGAAATAAGAAGATTTTTTAAAAGAAATCCACATGAAAATGAATTCGGTATTATAACATTACATCATTACATTTTATATCAAACAAGACCCGATGTCCACCACAAGGGACAGTCCAGAAAAAATAAATAAACAATGTTTTTGAAAAAAAATTGTTGCAGTATGTTTCTTTCAACCACAATACTTAAATTATCATAAAAATATCAAAAAAGCAAAACTTGTTTCCTCTGGGTCTCTCATGGCATACTAATAACCATTTGAATGGTAAAGAATCAATGTAAGTAACTAAGATGACTTTATTAAGATTACTTTATTGTCATGTAGTCACGCGAAATGACTCTCCGCATCTGACTCATCCAGGTTGGCACCTGTTGAACACACACATGCACGGGGTGACACACTCAGCGCCCAGGGAGCATGGGGGGTACGGAGCGGCGAGATTAGGAATGGAAGGTTATTGGAGGACCCACTCTAACCACAGAGCCTGATAGGTTGTGGGTACAGTGGCACACGTTACACCGGCGGCTCCTGGGTACGGGGACCATTATGAAGAATTGAATCTTTGCACCATGCAAATCAAAGATGTCAGATGACACCAAACGAAAAAACAAAAAATAAGGAAGAGGTAAATTGCACCTTTTCTTACCCATTTTTCAGTAATTATGGGTGGAAATTCACACCTTCTTGCAGCTGAACACCTCCTCTCCCACTTATGATCATGTGTGGTTTGATATTCGAAAATTTTCTTTCATGTTTTCTAGCAATTATTGATGGACATTCAGACCTTCTTTCAGCTGAACACCTCCGCTTCCGCTTTTGATTGTGTATAGTCGGGCTTTCGAGCCTTTTCTTCCCCGGTTTTTACAAATTATGGTTGGACATTCAGACCTTCTTGCAGCCGAAAACCTCCGCTCCCTCTTTTAATCATACATTGTCGGGCATTCGCAGCTTTTCTTACCTGCTTTTTACAAACCAGGGTCGGACTTTCACATCTTTTAGTAGCCTAACACCTCCGCTCCCGTTATTGATTGTGTACAGTTGGGTATTTTAACCTTTTCTTACCAGCTTTTTACCAACTATGGTCTGACATTCACACCTTCTTGCAGCCGAACACTTCCGCTTCACCTTTTAGTGTTCTATGGGGTATTCACACCTTTTTTTTCACCGCATTTTATAGATTATGGTTGGAAATTCTCACCCACTCTCATCCGAAGACCTCTCCTCCCACTTTTGTTAATATATAGTCGGGCATTCGAACCTTTTCTTACCCGCTTTTTACAAATTATGGTCGAACATTCCCACCTACTTGCAGCCGAATACTTCCGCTCCACCTTTTAGTGATGTATGGTTGGCATTTGCACCTTTTCTTACCCTCTTTTTATACTGATTGCTGAAGATTAAGTTGTTCTTTCTCAAACTACAACATTTTTTTAATTGTTGAAACTTGATTTGAAGTGGATAAATAAGGAGGACAAACAGTTTTAAGTCAGGCTGATAGAAGGAATTAATTTTATAGCGAAATCTGTATTTCGTCATCTGTCAAGAGATGCTTATTGCTGAAGAAGTTCTTTCTCATTCTACAAAGTACAACGTTGTTTATCGTTGAAACTTGATTAGACATGAATAAATATGAAGGACAAAGCAGTCTTAACTTGGTTTGAGTTAAGGAATTCGTTTTATAGTAGAATCCGAATTCGTGCATAACTCGTAAAATAGAGCTTATTTTCGGATTCCTGAAGAATGAGTCTGGTTCTTTCTCATAATACAAAGTTTGTTGTTTATTGTTGAAACTTCATCAGAAGTGAAGAAATAAGGACAAACCGTTTGATAGAAGGATTTCATTTTATAGCAAAATCTGTATTCTTTCATATCTCCTGGAGAGAAGCTTATTGCTGAAAATTAGGTCTGGTTCTTTTTCATACTACAAAATACAGTGTTGTTTATTGTTGAAACTAGATTAGAAGTAGATAAATATGAAGGACAAAGCAGTTTGAACTTGGTTTGAGAGAAGGAATTAATTTTATTGCAAAATCCGAATTCATGCATAACTCGTCAAATAGATAGTGATGTGTCGTTCGTGAGCGATTTGTTCGATATGAACTAATTTTTTATATGACTCGGGAGTAACGAGTTGTCTCAGTGAGTGATTTGTTCAATTTCATGCAGTAGCCTTCCTCACCACATGGCAGGCGGCAGCTTCATAAGTTCAGTCAGCAGGACAGGAAACAGTATTGATTCGTTCACGACTCAACTCCTCGGCTGACGGGTCCTCGCACAGGAAACAGTATTGATTCGTTTATGACTCAACTCCTTGGGTCTTTGTTCATTTGTCACGTTTCAAATTCTACGTTTCATTTGACAGGCTGAAGAGCAGTAGGCACAACAGTTCGTTCACAAACCGGATCATTAATCTCATAGACTATTCTACCTTCAACAAGTTGGAAACCACAATCGACTCTCTAGATGCAGAAAAAGCATTTGATCGAGTGAACTGGAAATTTTTATTCGCAACATTAAACAAATTCGGGTTTGGGTCACACTTCATCAAATGGATAAGGATATTATGTAGCTCCCCAAATGCAAGTGTCAGGACAAATGATCAAACTTCTCCAAGCTTCAGTCTGCAGAGAGGTACAAGACAGGGTTTCCCATTTTCTTCCTCATTTTTTGCTTTTTTCATCAAACCTTTAGCAGCTTCTATCAGACAAGATAGAAATATTAAAGGCATCCAATCCCAAAATATTGAGCATAAAATAAGTCTTTATGCTGATGATGTATTACTTTTCCTTCAGAACTCACAGACGTCTCTCACACACACGATCACACTCATAAATAAATTCTCAGCACTTTCTGACTACTCTATCAACTGGTCTAAGACCACAGTTCTGCCCATTAACTGTAGGGTCCAGAATATACCTGCAATCACTTTACAGTCAGGAAATATTAGATATTTAGGCATAAACATTTCCTCCAGGGTCTCAGAGCTAACAAACCTAAATTATGTTTTAAATTTTTCACAAGAACATCTTGTTTGGTCAGTTAAGTACTGAAAAGTCATTGATTTGGGCATACTTTAACATGTTAAAGGGGCTTTTGAAACTGTTATTTTTCACACAAAGGATTTTTCTGATGTGAAAGTGTATAGTAGAGGTCGGTTAAAAAACCTTTTTAAAAGAATTTGAGCTCATTCAAGGATAGTATGATGAGGGGCTGATATACTAACCTTTCCATATATATATATATATAATTGTTTCACTGATGTTAATTTGTTTAAAATCTGGTCATTTCTAACATATGTATCGGCCCACAATTTCACAATCGGTGCCTCCAAAGTAAGTTCTTTCCTATACTCACATGAGTGAAGTGCACGGTGAATTAGAAGTTACTGAAGGCCTGTCAGAGGGAGCATTGGGCCCAGTATTCATTGTAAATGCCTTGTGATACGTCTTCGTAACACGTTTTATATAGTACAACCTGTCACTAAAGGAGCTCCACAGTTTGTCTGTCGTACTGCTTTGGTGGAGGTTGTGGGCCTTATAAATAAATTATATTCATATATTTATAGATTCTAAAGATATAGTGATTAAAAGAGGTTGACAACGCCACCTAGGTTTGAGAGCCCAAGACTCTAAAGACACGTACAGGTTCTTAATCAAAACAAGGTTTGAGCAGACTTAAAAAAACAGGAGTCTAACTGGTATTTTACAAGATTTATTGTCATAAAATAGGTAACCCAGCCCAAAATCTCCGCCAAGGATCCCACAGCCTCTGGATCATCTCACTCTCCAACTCTCTGGGGCAAGTGACAGACATCCAACTCTGGTGGTGGAACAAACCCTCAGTCACTCCAAAACACAAGAGTGAGGAAATATCAGTACTCACTGGTAGTCCACCTCCACCTCCACGGCCCTTGAAGAAGGCTCCGTACCCCCCATGCTCCCCGGGCGCTGTAATTGGCTGCCCCACTGCTCCAGTGTATGGCATCTGTCTCCATGAGTGTGTCACCCTGTGCATGTGTGTGTTCAACAGGTCCCAACCTGGATAGGTCAAATGCGGAGGAGTAATATTAAATTAAATAATTTTAGTTATTTACACTGATCCTCTATCATTCAAATGGTTATTAGTATGCCATGAGACTAAAGTGAAAGAAAGTTTACCAGTTTTGACAATAATTAAAACCAGATTCATTCTGCGGGAGGCTCCCTGGGGTTATAATTGCAAGACAGTTTCTCCTGAAATGCCTCAAGTCAAGATGAAGCACAGGTCTGCTACTCAGGCTTTGTGGACTCTTCTTTTATAACGAACCTTTACACAGAAAACTGTGAAAATGTCGTTCCTCCTCTCCAGTACCCCCGAATAGACCTTACCAGGGAGGCTGAGGAGTGTGATCCCGTTATTCCTGTCTGACACACATATTCTTACAATTTGAATTTATTGAAGTCTGTTAAAAATGAAAAATGTGTTTTTATGTCCAACAACGTTCTTTTAAATATTTGATGCTAATGATAAAAGCTCCAATGATGTCAGATTTTATGTTCAAAGCAGAACATGTGAAACAGCATAAAAAGTGAACGTTGACTTAACAGCATACATGTGTAACTGTGCTGTCGACACAGTGATGTAAACACCAGATAAAGAGAGAGAATGAGCTTTTACTGTCGGACTGTGTTGATTAAAGTGAGGACAGAAAACAACAGACTGAGTGAACAAAGAGAAAATCAGGAGCCTGCAGGGAAATCTTGCCCCACAGCTGAAAGTTTCTCCTTTAAACAGAGAAGTTTCAGTATTTTTCTGTTTTCACCACACTGCTGAATGAGTTCAGGTGTTGATGCTGTTCAGTGTTTCCTGAATCTTTCTGTTCTGTTGAAGAGTACTTTTTGTTGTAAATGATGTTGTCAGATTGGTGAATAAAATCTACTCTTTGTTCCACTGTCTTTATATAGAAAGTCCAAGATCTTTAATCCTTCCGCAGGCAAGAGGAAACATGGCTCTGATGAGGCTAAAGAACACGAGCAACAATTTACTAAAAGTTTATTGAACTTTTTGCATTGTTTCATTCCAACAAATACTCCTGCAGTTAAAGTGTTCCACACATACGTTATCTAACTTTTTAAACAAAATCACATGTATACATATATTTAATTTCTATTGAGAAATGCAGCAGAGCACCAGAGTTTCCTCATGTGTAAGAGGATGGAGGTGTGTTTGATGGGTCAAACACACAAAAAACACCTGGGCAGTCAGATCAAGCAGCTTTAAGCAGCTTGGTGGTTTTACTCTCTTTGGCTCCACTTTCTCAAGACGTCCTCTGCTGCGTCCAGAGTGGAGTCCTCCTGTTAGACACTAATTCATATGCTGATGTACATTCCAGCTGCCGTGACACTAAACAGGGAAACTCATCTTTTAACACCAGTAAAATCTATTCATTATTCAAATATTTTGACCTGTTTTGACTCCCCCTGTAAGCATGTAGTGTTCTAACACTTCACACTGTGCGGTCAATGCTTGTTCCTTTAAAAAAGGAGTGTATCAACTCTATGTAAGCACAGTGCATAAATGTGTACAATAAAAGGGGATATCAAACCCTCAACAATATCAAAAATACCTTATTTGTCTTTGGAAGAATAACTTTTGAAGAAAATGACCTTTTAATTGTTTCTTATTTTGATAAAAGAATCCAAACAAGTGCGTAATTTTTTTTTTCATGTTTTATTTTATTTAAACACATAAATCAATGTAATAATAATTTGTGTAGGATCTTATTCATATTCTTATTTGAATGACACAATAATGCTCTGAACAGTTGTGAGAACACCAGATTCTCACATGTGGGGATGCTTCCAGCATAAATCCCCACATCCTGAATCAGTTGTTCAGGATGAAAAGATAGAGTCGTGCAAAAGATAGATACATTTGAAGTATTTTTATTGATGTTACTGTAACAGGAGGTATAGAGATTTCATTGGATGACTAGTCTTGTGCGCGAATACTAAACGCTGCTGCTACTTTCTCTCTTGATGTTGTTGTATTTGTATTGTCTACGATGTTTTGGCGTCATATATTTTTTGAAGAGCCTCCACATTGAAGGCAGCTCTGGTCTTTCTTCTGAGGGGTTAAACTTGTCCACTGCTTGTTCTGGTACTGCAAGTTGAAGAGACAAGTCTTCTGTGGTATGTAAGGGGTTTGATGTTGGAGAGTCCTCTGACTGTTTAGAGGCTGGTTCCATTTCGATGACAATGAAAGTTCTTTCTTGATTTTGCTTTGGAAGTGGTTCTTGGACAACGATCAGTGATGAAATGTCCTCCGTGTCTTGAGTTTCCTGCATGACTTCAGACTGGTCGTTCTTTATAATGGTCTCTACCGTCTTTTTGCTTTCGCGCCGACGCTTTTTAGAGGAAACTTTCTCCTTTGGTGGCTCTGAGACATCTTTTGGTTGTGGGACTAATTCCATTTCGATGTCACTCACCAGCTCTGGGACCACGTCTGGTTGTGGCACTCCAGCCTGATGAGCCAAATCTGATGGAATCACTTCCTGTGAGTCTTCAGAAGCCCTTTCTATTTCCTTTTCTTCCACGGGTTCAGAAATCTTCTCTGGTTCCTGGATATAAATCGGTGATGAAATGTCCTCCGTGTCTTGAGGTTCCTGGATGACTTCAGGCAGGTTCTTTACAATGGTTTCTGGCATCTTTTTGTTCTTGCGCCGACGCTTCTTTGATGTAACGTTCTCTTTTGGTGGCTCAGGGATCCCTTGTGGTTCTGTTTTGTTGACTCCATCCACTTCTGGATTCGATACTTCCACTTGTGAAGCCAGCTCTTCTACAGTTATGTTCTTTGGTGGAAGACGTATCTGATCTAAATGGAGATCTGGGAGGATGTACAGCTCTGTTTTTTCTTCTGGCTTGATGATGAGGGATAGAAATACAGCCTTCATAAGTTCTGCCACCTTCTTTTCCTGTGTCTTTGTTTCCTCCTCCTGTGCCTTTAGTTTGGAGGCAAGATCAATATTGGAGGCAGTCTTTTCTTTGAGTTGTTCTTTCAAGCTCTCTACCTCTTTTACAACTGACTGATATTCAGTTTCAGATACTGGTGGTTTCAGTGTTTCAATCAATTCTGCAATTACGTCATTGCATTCCTTGAGCTCCTGCTCACACTTTTCACGGAGATGACGCTCACACTTCAAACAGTTTTCCAGGTCCTTGAGTTTTTCCTCAGAAATGGAGCAGCTATTCTCTGCTGCGACTCTTCTGTCTTTTTCTCGTGTTAGAAAGAAATTCTTTTTCAGCAGCTTAGTCCTGACAATATCCATCCGATGGTATAAATAGTTGATCTTGTCCTTATTATGTTGGTAAGATTCCTGTAATTTTTCTGATCCATAATCATCGTCGGCAGCAGAGGCATTAGAGGGAATCTCCTCGGTTTGTGAAATTGGAAACTTCCACGTGACGCGACGAACTTTGGAGGCCTGGGGATGATCCTGCACAAGCTGGACGTCCTCGGAATGAGGAGTCACAGCCGCAGCAGAGACCTGGGATTGTTCCTTTTCCAACACGTCCAACATTTCTGATCTGTTGGTGGGTTCCTCCAAACTTTCATCACTGCCAAAAGTAATGTTATATTTGTAGGACGCCTGAGATTGTTCTTTTTCAAACAGGTCATTTTCTAGGTTTGATTTTAAAATTTCTCGCCTGTTGGTGGGTTTCTTATAACTTTCATTACTGCCAAAAGTAATGTTATATTTGTTGGAGGCCTGGGCTTGTTTGTCGGTTTGTGAATTTGGAAACTTCCACGTGACGCAACGTACTTTGGAGGCCTGGGGATGATCCTGCACCAGCTGGACGTCCTCGGAATGAGGAGTCACAGCCGCAGCAGAGACCTGGGATGGTTCTTTTTCCTCTTCGTCATTTACTGTTTGAGGAGACGGGGAATCCTCAGAGGCCTGGCATTGTTCTTTTTCACACAGCTCATTTTCTGACCTGTTGGTAGGTTCCTCATAACCTTCATTATCGCCAAAAGTAATGGTATATGTGTAGATATCCTCAGGTAAATCGTCCTCTACCATGTCACACCACTGAAGTGGAGCAGATGATATCTTGGTTTGACTCATTTTGCTTGTTGTTTTTAAGAGCTTGTCAAAATTACTATTTAAGATAGTAATTAAGTGTTGTTTTTAATAGTTTGTCAAAATTACTATTTAAGATAGTAATTAAGTGTTGTTTTTTTAGACGATGTGAAAACCGTTTGCTGTGACTTTCAAATTCGCTTCGAAAACTGGACGTGTTTCTTCAGATAAACTCCTGACGAACTGTGAAATAGGAGGGAAAATGTCTGGCCTATATAACATTTGTGATGTCAAACAACATCAGTGGTGACATCAATTGTGATGTCAAACAACATCAGTGGTGACATCAATTGTGATGTCATCATCAGTGATGACCAGAAGACCAGAAGAGAGATTGTGATGTCATCAGTGATGTCATCAGTGATGACATCACAATTTAGTGATAAGACTAAAAAAGAGCAATGGCATTCCGTTCTCAGTCACCATCTTGTGTGTTGTTTTGCTGTCTTGTTCAGTTTTATGATTATACATTTTTAAACTTTTTTCTGTGAAATCTCAAAATATTATTGTCCAGGTCAGTTTTAATGCATTCATCGTATGTTATGGTACTCACGACTGCTTTCTTCATGCCTCCACTGGAAAATTGGACCTCATTCTGTGATGATCTGCAGGTTTGAAGGCCTCTGTTCTGTCTCTCTTCTGGTCTGTGATTCCAACCACAGATTCTGAATGGAATTGAAGTCCGGATTCCAGAATGTTGATTTTTGTTCTCTGTTAATCACTTGACGACTTCAGCTGAATACTTCATGTCACTGTCACGTTGGAAGGTCCACTTCTGCCAGTTTTCAGCAACCAGTGTAATGTTTCCCACTAGCAGTGTTTTCCAAGACAGAATAATGTCAGTTTTTAAAATGTTTCCAAAATAAACCTTTTTCCACATTCATACTGAAGCAGACACCCTTTCCACTTTTAAGATTAGGCTTAAAACTTTCCTTTTTGATAAAGCTTATAGTTAGGGATGGCTCAGGTGATCCTGAAACATACCATAGTTAAGCTGCTATAGGATTAGACTGCTGGGGTTCATCTGTCCCACCTTTCCTCACTTTGTTCTCTTTTTCCCCATTTAAAAAAGCCTCAAAATAAAAGTGAGTTTTAGGTGGCTACAATAGAATAGAATAGAATAGAATAGAATAGAATAGAATAGATAAATATTTTATTCATCCCCCAGTGAGGGAAATTCAAATTAGTCAAGTAGCTCATTAAAATATAAATATTTCCAATGATTGTATATTAGACAACAACAACAATCATAATAATAATCAATGACTAATTAAATAAATTTGAGAAGAACATGTCAGCAGTCGCTGTTAAAAAGCCTTATGGCTGTGGGGACAAAGGACCTCCTGAACCTCTCAGTCCTGCAGTTCAGTGAGATGAGCCTCTCACTGCAGCTGCTCCTCTCTCCTGCCAGGATGCTGTGGAGAGGATGTTTATTGTTCTCCAAAACAGAATATGATTTCCTCCTCATCCGTTGCTCCACCACAGCACCGAGAGGGTCGAGCCTTCTGCCTACCACAGAACAAGTCTTTTTCACCAGTTTGTCCAGGCACCTTGTTAGAATTAAAATTAACTAACAGACAACGGCATGAAACCAAGAAATCCCTCAGAGGCCTCAGTATTTTACTTGCAAGGGGAGAACAACACCCGAACCTACTCTCTGCAGATTCACAAGAGTTCTCCAACGAGTGGTTGCTTCCCTTGCTCTTTTATTAGGTGACACACACACACACACATACATACAATCCCCTATGTGCCCAGGTCTGGCATATCTCCTTAGTTTGGAGGCATCTCCTTATTTGGGGAGCTATAACGATAACGATCAGTGGGGAGACAACATTCCTTCTTCTTCTCCTTGTGAAGTTTTGATATGAACTGGCCTCTCTGGCTGTGACTTTTATTTAATGATAAAAAGCAAACTTTTCTGACACACCTACAGTTTTTGTCTTAAGTGCAACTCCCCCAGCAGACAACAGCATTGAACAGTGCATAGGAGTGATCAAACATGCATTTCATATCTCTACAGACATGAGCCGTCTAGGGAAGAAGAGACGGCTCAGGCCAATCTGAACACTGAACGCTAAGGACAAACTTTTTCCTTTGCGCCTTTGATTATGAGCGAATATATCCAACTAATGTGTGAGTCATTTTGTCATCATCACCCGTCTTGCATAGGTACTGTACTTTTCAGCAGCATTAGATTTCTAAGATAATGCGTCATTTGGAAGGTCAGACATGATAGTTTGTAGTATATTGGGTCCAAACTGTCTATCAAGGCAGACAGCATGAAGGTATGTTTACAGACTGTGTTTGGATCTAAATGTGTCTTTATTCTGTATGAACCTGCCATTGTCTCACTGCTCTTTGTATCAATAATGCAGATCAGGACCACTGAGCTCCTGCACGGAATCCCTGATTGTTCAGCAAATATTTAAAGTCAGAGTGAACATTCCCGGTTTCCCCAATTGTCACTGTCAAGTACAGTCAAATGTGCTAAAGTTGATGTTTTCTTGGCACATTTACTTTTCACCAGGGGAGAAGTGCTGCTGAGCAGAATTTTTACTTCCATAAAGATTCAAGTTGCATACACATAATTAACCTCTTGGTGACTGAATGATTAATAGAGGTCCATAATTCATGCATTACTTTAGAAAATTCCTAAGATTGCTGCAGAGCAGCATGATTCTCCAGAGAAACCTAATCTGAGCTGCACTGTCACCACTCCTGCAGCACTCTCTCCAGAAGATGGAGACCTTGTGCCAGTGTAGAGATTCCTGCCCGAGCACCAAAGATATCACAGTTAAAAGTCTCAGATGATAAGGAGTTGTTGGTGAAAATATAATGAAGCATCTCAAAAATGTTTTAACCACATTTTCACATTTTTCTGTGTAAGGGTTTGTTATAAAAGAAGAGTCCACAAAGCCTGAGTAGCAGACCTGTGCTTCATCTTGACTTGAGGGATTTCAGGAGAAACTGTCTTGCAATTACAACCTCAGGGAGCTTCCTGCAGAATAAATCTGGTTTTAATTATTGTCAAAACAGTTCAACTTTCTTTCACTTTAAGAGACCACTGTAATATACACAGTTTCATGGAATACTAATGACCATTTGAATGATAAAGAATCAATGTAAGTAACTAAGATGACTTTATTAAGATTACTTTATTGTCATGTAGTCACACGAAATTACTCTCCGCATCTGACTCATCCGGGTTGGCACCTGTTGAACACACACATGCACGGGGTGACACACTCAGCGCCCAGGGAGCATGGGGGGTACGGAGCGGCGAGATTAGGAATGGAAGGTTATTGGAGGACCCACTCTAACCACAGAGCCTGATAGGTTGTGGGTACAGTGGCACACGTTACACCGGCGGCTCCTGGGTACGGGGACCATTATGAAGAATTGAATCTCTGCACCATGCAAATCAAAGATGTCAGATGACACCAAACGAAAAAACAAAAAATAAGGAAGAGGTAAATCTGAAATGGTTGTTAAAAAACCATCTGAGGTTGCCGTGACAAAGTGACAGGATAACAAGGCAGTCTTGATGGCCTCCACTGTCCGTGGGATACAGCCCCAGGACAGTTGCATGAGATGGTCAACAAAAGAGAAGCTCCATGTTACTGTGCCTCGACCAGCTGTTGTAGCTGAATACAACAAAAACATGGGCGGCTTCGGTTTGTGCGACCGCATGATCAGCTTCTATCCAATGTCAAGCCGCACAAGAAAATGGACCTGCATTTTGTTGACCTGGCAGCTGGATCGAGTACAGGTCAGACCACCAAGTCTCTGGAAAACCAGAGAAAGAGAGGCTGCAGTATTTCGACTTCAAACTGCTGCTGGCTGAGGAGATGATTGCTCAGGCACAGGGAGATCACAAGGCTGACAATGTGGCCAGTGATGATGAAGAGATGAGTACTGATGAAGAGTACATTCCAACAAAGAAGAGGAGGGCTGTTGAACCTCAGCCCAATGCCAATGTCCAAAAATACAGGGCAGTCCATTTGCCAAAGATCATGTGTATCATGTGTGGTTTGATATTCGAAAATTTTCTTTCATGTTTTCTAGCAATTATTGATGGACATTCAGACCTTCTTTCAGCTGAACACCTCCGCTTCCGCTTTTGATTGTGTATAGTCGGGCTTTCGAGCCTTTTCTTCCCCGGTTTTTACAAATTATGGTTGGACATTCAGACCTTCTTGCAGCCGAAAACCTCCGCTCCCTCTTTTAATCATACATTGTCGGGCATTCGCAGCTTTTCTTACCTGCTTTTTACAAACCAGGGTCGGACTTTCACATCTTTTAGTAGCCTAACACCTCCGCTCCCGTTATTGATTGTGTACAGTTGGGTATTTTAACCTTTTCTTACCCGCTTTTTACCAACTATGGTCTGACATTCACACCTTCTTGCAGCCGAACACTTCCGCTTCACCTTTTAGTGTTCTATGGGGTATTCACACCTTTTTTTTCACCGCATTTTATAGATTATGGTTGGAAATTCTCACCCACTCTCATCCGAAGACCTCTCCTCCCACTTTTGTTAATATATAGTCGGGCATTCGAACCTTTTCTTACCCGCTTTTTACAAATTATGGTCGAACATTCCCACCTACTTGCAGCCGAATACTTCCGCTCCACCTTTTAGTGATGTATGGTTGGCATTTGCACCTTTTCTTACCCTCTTTTTATACTGATTGCTGAAGATTAAGTTGTTCTTTCTCAAACTACAACATTTTTTTAATTGTTGAAACTTGATTTGAAGTGGATAAATAAGGAGGACAAACAGTTTTAAGTCAGGCTGATAGAAGGAATTAATTTTATAGCGAAATCTGTATTTCGTCATCTGTCAAGAGATGCTTATTGCTGAAGAAGTTCTTTCTCATTCTACAAAGTACAACGTTGTTTATCGTTGAAACTTGATTAGACATGAATAAATATGAAGGACAAAGCAGTCTTAACTTGGTTTGAGTTAAGGAATTCGTTTTATAGTAGAATCCGAATTCATGCATAACTCGTAAAATAGAGCTTATTTTCGGATTCCTGAAGAATGAGTCTGGTTCTTTCTCATAATTCAAAGTTTGTTGTTTATTGTTGAAACTTCATCAGAAGTGAAGAAATAAGGACAAACCGTTTTAAGTAAGTTTGATAGAAGGATTTCATTTTATAGCAAAATCTGTATTCTTTCATATCTCCTGGAGAGAAGCTTATTGCTGAAAATTAGGTCTGGTTCTTTTTCATACTACAAAATACAGTGTTGTTTATTGTTGAAACTAGATTAGAAGTAGATAAATATGAAGGACAAAGCAGTTTGAACTTGGTTTGAGAGAAGGAATTAATTTTATTGCAAAATCCGAATTCATGCATAACTCGTCAAATAGATAGTGATGTGTCGTTCGTGAGCGATTTGTTCGATATGAACTAATTTTTTATATGACTCGGGAGTAACGAGTTGTCTCAGTGAGTGATTTGTTCAATTTCATGCAGTAGCCTTCCTCACCACATGGCAGGCGGCAGCTTCATAAGTTCAGTCAGCAGGACAGGAAACAGTATTGATTCGTTCACGACTCAACTCCTCGGCTGACGGGTCCTCGCACAGGAAACAGTATTGATTCGTTTATGACTCAACTCCTTGGGTCTTTGTTCATTTGTCACGTTTCAAATTCTACGTTTCATTTGACAGGCTGAAGAGCAGTAGGCACAACAGTTCGTTCACAAACCGGATCATTAATCTCATAGACTATTCTACCTTCAACAAGTTGGAAACCACAATCGACTCTCTAGATGCAGAAAAAGTATTTGATCGAGTGAACTGGAAATTTTTATTCGCAACATTAAACAAATTCGGGTTTGGGTCACACTTCATCAAATGGATAAGGATATTATGTAGCTCCCCAAATGCAAGTGTCAGGACAAATGATCAAACTTCTCCAAGCTTCAGTCTGCAGAGAGGTACAAGACAGGGTTTCCCATTTTCTTCCTCATTTTTTGCTTTTTTCATCAAACCTTTAGCAGCTTCTATCAGACAAGATAGAAATATTAAAGGCATCCAATCCCAAAATATTGAGCATAAAATAAGTCTTTATGCTGATGATGTATTACTTTTCCTTCAGAACTCACAGACGTCTCTCACACACACGATCACACTCATAAATAAATTCTCAGCACTTTCTGACTACTCTATCAACTGGTCTAAGACCACAGTTCTGCCCATTAACTGTAGGGTCCAGAATATACCTGCAATCACTTTACAGTCAGGAAATATTAGATATTTAGGCATAAACATTTCCTCCAGGGTCTCAGAGCTAACAAACCTAAATTATGTTTTAAATTTTTCACAAGAACATCTTGTTTGGTCAGTTAAGTACTGAAAAGTCATTGATTTGGGCATACTTTAACATGTTAAAGGGGCTTTTGAAACTGTTATTTTTCACACAAAGGATTTTTCTGATGTGAAAGTGTATAGTAGAGGTCGGTTAAAAAACCTTTTTAAAAGAATTTGAGCTCATTCAAGGATAGTATGATGAGGGGCTGATATACTAACCTTTCCATATATATATATATATAATTGTTTCACTGATGTTAATTTGTTTAAAATCTGGTCATTTCTAACATATGTATCGGCCCACAATTTCACAATCGGTGCCTCCAAAGTAAGTTCTTTCCTATACTCACATGAGTGAAGTGCACGGTGAATTAGAAGTTACTGAAGGCCTGTCAGAGGGAGCATTGGGCCCAGTATTCATTGTAAATGCCTTGTGATACGTCTTCGTAACACGTTTTATATAGTACAACCTGTCACTAAAGGAGCTCCACAGTTTGTCTGTCGTACTGCTTTGGTGGAGGTTGTGGGCCTTATAAATAAATTATATTCATATATTTATAGATTCTAAAGATATAGTGATTAAAAGAGGTTGACAACGCCACCTAGGTTTGAGAGCCCAAGACTCTAAAGACACGTACAGGTTCTTAATCAAAACAAGGTTTGAGCAGACTTAAAAAAACAGGAGTCTAACTGGTATTTTACAAGATTTATTGTCATAAAATAGGTAACCCAGCCCAAAATCTCCGCCAAGGATCCCACAGCCTCTGGATCATCTCACTCTCCAACTCTCTGGGGCAAGTGACAGACATCCAACTCTGGTGGTGGAACAAACCCTCAGTCACTCCAAAACACAAGAGTGAGGAAATATCAGTACTCACTGGTAGTCCACCTCCACCTCCACGGCCCTTGAAGAAGGCTCCGTACCCCCCATGCTCCCCGGGCGCTGTAATTGGCTGCCCCACTGCTCCAGTGTATGGCATCTGTCTCCATGAGTGTGTCACCCTGTGCATGTGTGTGTTCAACAGGTCCCAACCTGGATAGGTCAAATGCGGAGGAGTAATATTAAATTAAATAATTTTAGTTATTTACACTGATCCTCTATCATTCAAATGGTTATTAGTATGCCATGAGACTAAAGTGAAAGAAAGTTTACCAGTTTTGACAATAATTAAAACCAGATTCATTCTGCGGGAGGCTCCCTGGGGTTATAATTGCAAGACAGTTTCTCCTGAAATGCCTCAAGTCAAGATGAAGCACAGGTCTGCTACTCAGGCTTTGTGGACTCTTCTTTTATAACGAACCTTTACACAGAAAACTGTGAAAATGTCGTTCCTCCTCTCCAGTACCCCCGAATAGACCTTACCAGGGAGGCTGAGGAGTGTGATCCCGTTATTCCTGTCTGACACACATATTCTTACAATTTGAATTTATTGAAGTCTGTTAAAAATGAAAAATGTGTTTTTATGTCCAACAACGTTCTTTTAAATATTTGATACTAATGATAAAAGCTCCAATGATGTCAGATTTTATGTTCAAAGCAGAACATGTGAAACAGCATAAAAAGTGAACGTTGACTTAACAGCATACATGTGTAACTGTGCTGTAAACACCAGATAAAGAGAGAGAATGAGCTTTTACTGTCGGACTGTGTTGATTAAAGTGAGGACAGAAAACAACAGACTGAGCGAACAAAGAGAAAATCAGGAGCCTGCAGGGAAATCTTGCCCCACAGCTGAAAGTTTCTCCTTTAAACAGAGAAGTTTCAGTATTTTTCTGTTTTCACCACACTGCTGAATGAGTTCAGGTGTTGATGCTGTTCAGTGTTTCCTGAATCTTTCTGTTCTGTTGAAGAGTACTTTTTGTTGTAAATGATGTTGTCAGATTGGTGAATAAAATCTACTCTTTGTTCCACTGTCTTTATATAGAAAGTCCAAGATCTTTAATCCTTCCGCAGGCAAGAGGAAACATGGCTCTGATGAGGCTAAAGAACACGAGCAACAATTTACTAAAAGTTTATTGAACTTTTTGCATTGTTTCATTCCAACAAATACTCCTGCAGTTAAAGTGTTCCACACATACGTTATCTAACTTTTTAAACAAAATCACATGTATACATATATTTAATTTCTATTGAGAAATGCAGCAGAGCACCAGAGTTTCCTCATGTGTAAGAGGATGGAGGTGTGTTTGATGGGTCAAACACACAAAAAACACCTGGGCAGTCAGATCAAGCAGCTTTAAGCAGCTTGGTGGTTTTACTCTCTTTGGCTCCACTTTCTCAAGACGTCCTCTGCTGCGTCCAGAGTGGAGTCCTCCTGTTAGACACTAATTCATATGCTGATGTACATTCCAGCTGCCGTGACACTAAACAGGGAAACTCATCTTTTAACACCAGTAAAATCTATTCATTATTCAAATATTTTGACCTGTTTTGACTCCCCCTGTAAGCATGTAGTGTTCTAACACTTCACACTGTGCGGTCAATGCTTGTTCCTTTAAAAAAGGAGTGTATCAACTCTATGTAAGCACAGTGCATAAATGTGTACAATAAAAGGGGATATCAAACCCTCAACAATATCAAAAATACCTTATTTGTCTTTGGAAGAATAACTTTTGAAGAAAATGACCTTTTAATTGTTTCTTATTTTGATAAAAGAATCCAAACAAGTGCGTAATTTTTTTTTTCATGTTTTATTTTATTTAAACACATAAATCAATGTAATAATAATTTGTGTAGGATCTTATTCATATTCTTATTTGAATGACACAATAATGCTCTGAACAGTTGTGAGAACACCAGATTCTCACATGTGGGGATGCTTCCAGCATAAATCCCCACATCCTGAATCAGTTGTTCAGGATGAAAAGATAGAGTCGTGCAAAAGATAGATACATTTGAAGTATTTTTATTGATGTTACTGTAACAGGAGGTATAGAGATTTCATTGGATGACTAGTCTTGTGCGCGAATACTAAACGCTGCTGCTACTTTCTCTCTTGATGTTGTTGTATTTGTATTGTCTACGATGTTTTGGCGTCATATATTTTTTGAAGAGCCTCCACATTGAAGGCAGCTCTGGTCTTTCTTCTGAGGGGTTAAACTTGTCCACTGCTTGTTCTGGTACTGCAAGTTGAAGAGACAAGTCTTCTGTGGTATGTAAGGGGTTTGATGTTGGAGAGTCCTCTGACTGTTTAGAGGCTGGTTCCATTTCGATGACAATGAAAGTTCTTTCTTGATTTTGCTTTGGAAGTGGTTCTTGGACAACGATCAGTGATGAAATGTCCTCCGTGTCTTGAGTTTCCTGCATGACTTCAGACTGGTCGTTCTTTATAATGGTCTCTACCGTCTTTTTGCTTTCGCGCCGACGCTTTTTAGAGGAAACTTTCTCCTTTGGTGGCTCTGAGACATCTTTTGGTTGTGGGACTAATTCCATTTCGATGTCACTCACCAGCTCTGGGACCACGTCTGGTTGTGGCACTCCAGCCTGATGAGCCAAATCTGATGGAATCACTTCCTGTGAGTCTTCAGAAGCCCTTTCTATTTCCTTTTCTTCCACGGGTTCAGAAATCTTCTCTGGTTCCTGGATATAAATCGGTGATGAAATGTCCTCCGTGTCTTGAGGTTCCTGGATGACTTCAGGCAGGTTCTTTACAATGGTTTCTGGCATCTTTTTGTTCTTGCGCCGACGCTTCTTTGATGTAACGTTCTCTTTTGGTGGCTCAGGGATCCCTTGTGGTTCTGTTTTGTTGACTCCATCCACTTCTGGATTCGATACTTCCACTTGTGAAGCCAGCTCTTCTACAGTTATGTTCTTTGGTGGAAGACGTATCTGATCTAAATGGAGATCTGGGAGGATGTACAGCTCTGTTTTTTCTTCTGGCTTGATGATGAGGGATAGAAATACAGCCTTCATAAGTTCTGCCACCTTCTTTTCCTGTGTCTTTGTTTCCTCCTCCTGTGCCTTTAGTTTGGAGGCAAGATCAATATTGGAGGCAGTCTTTTCTTTGAGTTGTTCTTTCAAGCTCTCTACCTCTTTTACAACTGACTGATATTCAGTTTCAGATACTGGTGGTTTCAGTGTTTCAATCAATTCTGCAATTACGTCATTGCATTCCTTGAGCTCCTGCTCACACTTTTCACGGAGATGACGCTCACACTTCAAACAGTTTTCCAGGTCCTTGAGTTTTTCCTCAGAAATGGAGCAGCTATTCTCTGCTGCGACTCTTCTGTCTTTTTCTCGTGTTAGAAAGAAATTCTTTTTCAGCAGCTTAGTCCTGACAATATCCATCCGATGGTATAAATAGTTGATCTTGTCCTTATTATGTTGGTAAGATTCCTGTAATTTTTCTGATCCATAATCATCGTCGGCAGCAGAGGCATTAGAGGGAATCTCCTCGGTTTGTGAAATTGGAAACTTCCACGTGACGCGACGAACTTTGGAGGCCTGGGGATGATCCTGCACAAGCTGGACGTCCTCGGAATGAGGAGTCACAGCCGCAGCAGAGACCTGGGATTGTTCCTTTTCCAACACGTCCAACATTTCTGATCTGTTGGTGGGTTCCTCCAAACTTTCATCACTGCCAAAAGTAATGTTATATTTGTAGGACGCCTGAGATTGTTCTTTTTCAAACAGGTCATTTTCTAGGTTTGATTTTAAAATTTCTCGCCTGTTGGTGGGTTCCTTATAACTTTCCTTACTGACAAAAGTAATGTTATATTTGTAGGACGCCTGAGATTGTTCTTTTTCAAACAGGTCATTTTCTAGGCTTGATGTTAAAATTTCTTGCCTGTTGGTGGGTTTCTTATAACTTTCATTACTGCCAAAAGTAATGTTATATTTGTTGGAGGCCTGGGCTTGTTTGTCGGTTTGTGAATTTGGAAACTTCCACGTGACGCAACGTACTTTGGAGGCCTGGGGATGATCCTGCACCAGCTGGACGTCCTCGGAATGAGGAGTCACAGCCGCAGCAGAGACCTGGGATGGTTCTTTTTCCTCTTCGTCATTTACTGTTTGAGGAGACGGGGAATCCTCAGAGGCCTGGCATTGTTCTTTTTCACACAGCTCATTTTCTGACCTGTTGGTGGGTTCCTCATAACCTTCATTATCGCCAAAAGTAATGGTATATGTGTAGATATCCTCAGGTAAATCGTCCTCTACCATGTCACACCACTGAAGTGGAGCAGATGATATCTTGGTTTGACTCATTTTGCTTGTTGTTTTTAAGAGCTTGTCAAAATTACTATTTAAGATAGTAATTAAGTGTTGTTTTTAATAGTTTGTCAAAATTACTATTTAAGATAGTAATTAAGTGTTGTTTTTTTAGACGATGTGAAAACCGTTTGCTGTGACTTTCAAATTCGCTTCGAAAACTGGACGTGTTTCTTCAGATAAACTCCTGACGAACTGTGAAATAGGAGGGAAAATGTCTGGCCTATATAACATTTGTGATGTCAAACAACATCAGTGGTGACATCAATTGTGATGTCAAACAACATCAGTGGTGACATCAATTGTGATGTCATCATCAGTGATGACATCACAATTTAGTGATAAGACTAAAAAAGAGCAATGGCATTCCGTTCTCAGTCACCATCTTGTGTGTTGTTTTGCTGTCTTGTTCAGTTTTATGATTATACATTTTTAAACTTTTTTCTGTGAAATCTCAAAATATTATTGTCCAGGTCAGTTTTAATGCATTCATTGTATGTTATGGTACTCACGACTGCTTTCTTCATGCCTCCACTGGAAAATTGGACCTCATTCTGTGATGATCTGCAGGTTTGAAGGCCTCTGTTCTGTCTCTCTTCTGGTCTGTGATTCCAACCACAGATTCTGAATGGAATTGAAGTCCGGATTCCAGAATGTTGATTTTTGTTCTCTGTTAATCACTTGACGACTTCAGCTGAATACTTCATGTCACTGTCACGTTGGAAGGTCCACTTCTGCCAGTTTTCAGCAACCAGTGTAATGTTTCCCACTAGCAGTGTTTTCCAAGACAGAATAATGTCAGTTTTTAAAATGTTTCCAAAATAAACCTTTTTCCACATTCATACTGAAGCAGACACCCTTTCCACTTTTAAGATTAGGCTTAAAACTTTCCTTTTTGATAAAGCTTATAGTTAGGGATGGCTCAGGTGATCCTGAAACATACCATAGTTAAGCTGCTATAGGATTAGACTGCTGGGGTTCATCTGTCCCACCTTTCCTCACTTTGTTCTCTTTTTCCCCATTTAAAAAAGCCTCAAAATAAAAGTGAGTTTTAGGTGGCTACAATAGAATAGAATAGAATAGAATAGAATAGAATAGAATAGATAAATATTTTATTCATCCCCCAGTGAGGGAAATTCAAATTAGTCAAGTAGCTCATTAAAATATAAATATTTCCAATGATTGTATATTAGACAACAACAACAATCATAATAATAATCAATGACTAATTAAATAAATTTGAGAAGAACATGTCAGCAGTCGCTGTTAAAAAGCCTTATGGCTGTGGGGACAAAGGACCTCCTGAACCTCTCAGTCCTGCAGTTCAGTGAGATGAGCCTCTCACTGCAGCTGCTCCTCTCTCCTGCCAGGATGCTGTGGAGAGGATGTTTATTGTTCTCCAAAACAGAATATGATTTCCTCCTCATCCGTTGCTCCACCACAGCACCGAGAGGGTCGAGCCTTCTGCCTACCACAGAACAAGTCTTTTTCACCAGTTTGTCCAGGCACCTTGTTAGAATTAAAATTAACTAACAGACAACGGCATGAAACCAAGAAATCCCTCAGAGGCCTCAGTATTTTACTTGCAAGGGGAGAACAACACCCGAACCTACTCTCTGCAGATTCACAAGAGTTCTCCAACGAGTGGTTGCTTCCCTTGCTCTTTTATTAGGTGACACACACACACACACACATACATACAATCCCCTATGTGCCCAGGTCTGGCATATCTCCTTAGTTTGGAGGCATCTCCTTATTTGGGGAGCTATAAAGATAACGATCAGTGGGGAGACAACATTCCTTCTTCTTCTCCTTGTGAAGTTTTGATATGAACTGGCCTCTCTGGCTGTGACTTTTATTTAATGATAAAAAGCAAACTTTTCTGACACACCTACAGTTTTTGTCTTAAGTGCAACTCCCCCAGCAGACAACAGCATTGAACAGTGCATAGGAGTGATCAAACATGCATTTCATATCTCTACAGACATGAGCCGTCTAGGGAAGAAGAGACGGCTCAGGCCAATCTGAACACTGAACGCTAAGGACAAACTTTTTCCTTTGCGCCTTTGATTATGAGCGAATATATCCAACTAATGTGTGAGTCATTTTGTCATCATCACCCGTCTTGCATAGGTACTGTACTTTTCAGCAGCATTAGATTTCTAAGATAATGCGTCATTTGGAAGGTCAGACATGATAGTTTGTAGTATATTGGGTCCAAACTGTCTATCAAGGCAGACAGCATGAAGGTATGTTTACAGACTGTGTTTGGATCTAAATGTGTCTTTATTCTGTATGAACCTGCCATTGTCTCACTGCTCTTTGTATCAATAATGCAGATCAGGACCACTGAGCTCCTGCACGGAATCCCTGATTGTTCAGCAAATATTTAAAGTCAGAGTGAACATTCCCGGTTTCCCCAATTGTCACTGTCAAGTACAGTCAAATGTGCTAAAGTTGATGTTTTCTTGGCACATTTACTTTTCACCAGGGGAGAAGTGCTGCTGAGCAGAATTTTTACTTCCATAAAGATTCAAGTTGCATACACATAATTAACCTCTTGGTGACTGAATGATTAATAGAGGTCCATAATTCATGCATTACTTTAGAAAATTCCTAAGATTGCTGCAGAGCAGCATGATTCTCCAGAGAAACCTAATCTGAGCTGCACTGTCACCACTCCTGCAGCACTCTCTCCAGAAGATGGAGACCTTGTGCCAGTGTAGAGATTCCTGCCCGAGCACCAAAGATATCACAGTTAAAAGTCTCAGATGATAAGGAGTTGTTGGTGAAAATATAATGAAGCATCTCAAAAATGTTTTAACCACATTTTCACATTTTTCTGTGTAAGGGTTTGTTATAAAAGAAGAGTCCACAAAGCCTGAGTAGCAGACCTGTGCTTCATCTTGACTTGAGGGATTTCAGGAGAAACTGTCTTGCAATTACAACCTCAGGGAGCTTCCTGCAGAATAAATCTGGTTTTAATTATTGTCAAAACAGTTCAACTTTCTTTCACTTTAAGAGACCACTGTAATATACACAGTTTCATGGAATACTAATGACCATTTGAATGATAAAGAATCAATGTAAGTAACTAAGATGACTTTATTAAGATTACTTTATTGTCATGTAGTCACACGAAATTACTCTCCGCATCTGACTCATCCGGGTTGGCACCTGTTGAACACACACATGCACGGGGTGACACACTCAGCGCCCAGGGAGCATGGGGGGTACGGAGCGGCGAGATTAGGAATGGAAGGTTATTGGAGGACCCACTCTAACCACAGAGCCTGATAGGTTGTGGGTACAGTGGCACACGTTACACCGGCGGCTCCTGGGTACGGGGACCATTATGAAGAATTGAATCTCTGCACCATGCAAATCAAAGATGTCAGATGACACCAAACGAAAAAACAAAAAATAAGGAAGAGGTAAATCTGAAATGGTTGTTAAAAAACCATCTGAGGTTGCCGTGACAAAGTGACAGGATAACAAGGCAGTCTTGATGGCCTCCACTGTCCGTGGGATACAGCCCCAGGACAGTTGCATGAGATGGTCAACAAAAGAGAAGCTCCATGTTACTGTGCCTCGACCAGCTGTTGTAGCTGAATACAACAAAAACATGGGCGGCTTCGGTTTGTGCGACCGCATGATCAGCTTCTATCCAATGTCAAGCCGCACAAGAAAATGGACCTGCATTTTGTTGACCTGGCAGCTGGATCGAGTACAGGTCAGACCACCAAGTCTCTGGAAAACCAGAGAAAGAGAGGCTGCAGTATTTCGACTTCAAACTGCTGCTGGCTGAGGAGATGATTGCTCAGGCACAGGGAGATCACAAGGCTGACAATGTGGCCAGTGATGATGAAGAGATGAGTACTGATGAAGAGTACATTCCAACAAAGAAGAGGAGGGCTGTTGAACCTCAGCCCAATGCCAATGTCCAAAAATACAGGGCAGTCCATTTGCCAAAGATGGAGGAGGCTGCTCATTCATCACGGTGCAGAAGAGAGGGATGCAAAGGGGACACATATGTCAAGTGCATCAAGCATAACATGTTTCTGTGTGTTTCAAAGGCCAAAAACTGTTTCCTGTTGTACCATTCATGATACACTGTGATTTGGAGCTGTATGTGATGCCGTAAATTTGAGTATTCAAACATTGTTGGGTGTTCTGCTAAGTTTAAATTCTTGTTCAAATGTTTATTGTGGGGAGTACCAGTAAGGATATTCCAGTAAATATGTGTTTATTTTGGTGCCATGTTTAACTAACCCTGTTTGGTAGTTTGAAGAGTTGACAGTGAGAAATTGCGATAGTATAGGTCAGACAGAAATGTGCTGATTTCCTCCCTCATGTAAAATAGCCAGATCATTCAGATGTCTTCATCTATTTTAATGTTTATGAAATAAGAAGATTTTTTAAAAGAAATCCACATGAAAATGAATTCGGTATTATAACATTACATCATTACATTTTATATCAAACAAGACCCGATGTCCACCACAAGGGACAGTCCAGAAAAAATAAATAAACAATGTTTTTGAAAAAAAATTGTTGCAGTATGTTTCTTTCAACCACAATACTTAAATTATCATAAAAATATCAAAAAAGCAAAACTTGTTTCCTCTGGGTCTCTCATGGCATACTAATAACCATTTGAATGGTAAAGAATCAATGTAAGTAACTAAGATGACTTTATTAAGATTACTTTATTGTCATGTAGTCACACGAAATGACTCTCCGCAGCTGACTCATCCAGGTTGGCACCTGTTGAACACACACATGCACGGGGTGACACACTCAGCGCCCAGGGAGCATGGGGGGTACGGAGCGGCGAGATTAGGAATGGAAGGTTATTGGAGGACCCACTCTAACCACAGAGCCTGATAGGTTGTGGGTACAGTGGCACACGTTACACCGGCGGCTCCTGGGTACGGGGACCATTATGAAGAATTGAATCTTTGCACCATGCAAATCAAAGATGTCAGATGACACCAAACGAAAAAACAAAAAATAAGGAATAGGTAAATTGCACCTTTTCTTACCCATTTTTCAGTAATTATGGGTGGAAATTCACACCTTCTTGCAGCTGAACACCTCCTCTCCCACTTATGATCATGTGTGGTTTGATATTCGAAAATTTTCTTTCATGTTTTCTAGCAATTATTGATGGACATTCAGACCTTCTTTCAGCTGAACACCTCCGCTTCGGCTTTTGATTGTGTATAGTCGGGCTTTCGAGCCTTTTCTTCCCCGGTTTTTACAAATTATGGTTGGACATTCAGACCTTCTTGCAGCCGAAAACCTCCGCTCCCTCTTTTAATCATACATTGTCGGGCATTCGCAGCTTTTCTTACCTGCTTTTTACAAACCAGGGTCGGACTTTCACATCTTTTAGTAGCCTAACACCTCCGCTCCCGTTATTGATTGTGTACAGTTGGGTATTTTAACCTTTTCTTACCCGCTTTTTACCAACTATGGTCTGACATTCACACCTTCTTGCAGCCGAACACTTCCGCTTCACCTTTTAGTGTTCTATGGGGTATTCACACCTTTTTTTTCACCGCATTTTATAGATTATGGTTGGAAATTCTCACCCACTCTCATCCGAAGACCTCTCCTCCCACTTTTGTTAATATATAGTCGGGCATTCGAACCTTTTCTTACCCGCTTTTTACAAATTATGGTCGAACATTCCCACCTACTTGCAGCCGAATACTTCCGCTCCACCTTTTAGTGATGTATGGTTGGCATTTGCACCTTTTCTTACCCTCTTTTTATACTGATTGCTGAAGATTAAGTTGTTCTTTCTCAAACTACAACATTTTTTTAATTGTTGAAACTTGATTTGAAGTGGATAAATAAGGAGGACAAACAGTTTTAAGTCAGGCTGATAGAAGGAATTAATTTTATAGCGAAATCTGTATTTCGTCATCTGTCAAGAGATGCTTATTGCTGAAGAAGTTCTTTCTCATTCTACAAAGTACAACGTTGTTTATCGTTGAAACTTGATTAGACATGAATAAATATGAAGGACAAAGCAGTCTTAACTTGGTTTGAGTTAAGGAATTCGTTTTATAGTAGAATCCGAATTCGTGCATAACTCGTAAAATAGAGCTTATTTTCGGATTCCTGAAGAATGAGTCTGGTTCTTTCTCATAATACAAAGTTTGTTGTTTATTGTTGAAACTTCATCAGAAGTGAAGAAATAAGGACAAACCGTTTTAAGTAAGTTTGATAGAAGGATTTCATTTTATAGCAAAATCTGTATTCTTTCATATCTCCTGGAGAGAAGCTTATTGCTGAAAATTAGGTCTGGTTCTTTTTCATACTACAAAATACAGTGTTGTTTATTGTTGAAACTAGATTAGAAGTAGATAAATATGAAGGACAAAGCAGTTTGAACTTGGTTTGAGAGAAGGAATTAATTTTATTGCAAAATCCGAATTCATGCATAACTCGTCAAATAGATAGTGATGTGTCGTTCGTGAGCGATTTGTTCGATATGAACTAATTTTTCATATGACTCGGGAGTAACGAGTTGTCTCAGTGAGTGATTTGTTCAATTTCATGCAGTAGCCTTCCTCACCACATGGCAGGCGGCAGCTTCATAAGTTCAGTCAGCAGGACAGGAAACAGTATTGATTCGTTCACGACTCAACTCCTCGGCTGACGGGTCCTCGCACAGGAAACAGTATTGATTCGTTTATGACTCAACTCCTTGGGTCTTTGTTCATTTGTCACGTTTCAAATTCTACGTTTCATTTGACAGGCTGAAGAGCAGTAGGCACAACAGTTCGTTCACAAACCGGATCATTAATCTCATAGACTATTCTACCTTCAACAAGTTGGAAACCACAATCGACTCTCTAGATGCAGAAAAAGCATTTGATCGAGTGAACTGGAAATTTTTATTCGCAACATTAAACAAATTCGGGTTTGGGTCACACTTCATCAAATGGATAAGGATATTATATAGCTCCCCAAATGCAAGTGTCAGGACAAATGATCAAACTTCTCCAAGCTTCAGTCTGCAGAGAGGTACAAGACAGGGTTTCCCATTTTCTTCCTCATTTTTTGCTTTTTTCATCAAACCTTTAGCAGCTTCTATCAGACAAGATAGAAATATTAAAGGCATCCAATCCCAAAATATTGAGCATAAAATAAGTCTTTATGCTGATGATGTATTACTTTTCCTTCAGAACTCACAGACGTCTCTCACACACACGATCACACTCATAAATAAATTCTCAGCACTTTCTGACTACTCTATCAACTGGTCTAAGACCACAGTTCTGCCCATTAACTGTAGGGTTCAGAATATACCTGCAATCACTTTACAGTCAGGAAATATTAGATATTTAGGCATAAACATTTCCTCCAGGGTCTCAGAGCTAACAAACCTAAATTATGTTTTAAATTTTTCACAAGAACATCTTGTTTGGTCAGTTAAGTACTGAAAAGTCATTGATTTGGGCATACTTTAACATGTTAAAGGGGCTTTTGAAACTGTTATTTTTCACACAAAGGATTTTTCTGATGTGAAAGTGTATAGTAGAGGTCGGTTAAAAAACCTTTTTAAAAGAATTTGAGCTCATTCAAGGATAGTATGATGAGGGGCTGATATACTAACCTTTCCATATATATATATATATAATTGTTTCACTGATGTTAATTTGTTTAAAATCTGGTCATTTCTAACATATGTATCGGCCCACAATTTCACAATCGGTGCCTCCAAAGTAAGTTCTTTCCTATACTCACATGAGTGAAGTGCACGGTGAATTAGAAGTTACTGAAGGCCTGTCAGAGGGAGCATTGGGCCCAGTATTCATTGTAAATGCCTTGTGATACGTCTTCGTAACACGTTTTATATAGTACAACCTGTCACTAAAGGAGCTCCACAGTTTGTCTGTCGTACTGCTTTGGTGGAGGTTGTGGGCCTTATAGATAAATTATATTCATATATTTATAGATTCTAAAGATATAGTGATTAAAAGAGGTTGACAACGCCACCTAGGTTTGAGAGCCCAAGACTCTAAAGACACGTACAGGTTCTTAATCAAAACAAGGTTTGAGCAGACTTAAAAAAACAGGAGTCTAACTGGTATTTTACAAGATTTATTGTCATAAAATAGGTAACCCAGCCCAAAATCTCCGCCAAGGATCCCACAGCCTCTGGATCATCTCACTCTCCAACTCTCTGGGGCAAGTGACAGACATCCAACTCTGGTGGTGGAACAAACCCTCAGTCACTCCAAAACACAAGAGTGAGGAAATATCAGTACTCACTGGTAGTCCACCTCCACCTCCACGGCCCTTGAAGAAGGCTCCGTACCCCCCATGCTCCCCGGGCGCTGTAATTGGCTGCCCCACTGCTCCAGTGTATGGCATCTGTCTCCATGAGTGTGTCACCCTGTGCATGTGTGTGTTCAACAGGTCCCAACCTGGATAGGTCAAATGCGGAGGAGTAATATTAAATTAAATAATTTTAGTTATTTACACTGATCCTCTATCATTCAAATGGTTATTAGTATGCCATGAGACTAAAGTGAAAGAAAGTTTACCAGTTTTGACAATAATTAAAACCAGATTCATTCTGCGGGAGGCTCCCTGGGGTTATAATTGCAAGACAGTTTCTCCTGAAATGCCTCAAGTCAAGATGAAGCACAGGTCTGCTACTCAGGCTTTTTGGACTCTTCTTTTATAACGAACCTTTACACAGAAAACTGTGAAAATGTCGTTCCTCCTCTCCAGTACCCCCGAATAGACCTTACCAGGGAGGCTGAGGAGTGTGATCCCGTTATTCCTTTCTGACACACATATTCTTACAATTTGAATTTATTGAAGTCTGTTAAAAATGAAAAATGTGTTTTTATGTCCAACAACGTTCTTTTAAATATTTGATGCTAATGATAAAAGCTCCAATGATGTCAGATTTTATGTTCAAAGCAGAACATGTGAAACAGCATAAAAAGTGAACGTTGACTTAACAGCATACATGTGTAACTGTGCTGTCGACACAGTGATGTAAACACCAGATAAAGAGAGAGAATGAGCTTTTACTGTCGGACTGTGTTGATTAAAGTGAGGACAGAAAACAACAGACTGAGCGAACAAAGAGAAAATCAGGAGCCTGCAGGGAAATCTTGCCCCACAGCTGAAAGTTTCTCCTTTAAACAGAGAAGTTTCAGTATTTTTCTGTTTTCACCACACTGCTGAATGAGTTCAGGTGTTGATGCTGTTCAGTGTTTCCTGAATCTTTCTGTTCTGTTGAAGAGTACTTTTTGTTGTAAATGATGTTGTCAGATTGGTGAATAAAATCTACTCTTTGTTCCACTGTCTTTATATAGAAAGTCCAAGATCTTTAATCCTTCCGCAGGCAAGAGGAAACATGGCTCTGATGAGGCTAAAGAACACGAGCAACAATTTACTAAAAGTTTATTGAACTTTTTGCATTGTTTCATTCCAACAAATACTCCTGCAGTTAAAGTGTTCCACACATACGTTATCTAACTTTTTAAACAAAATCACATGTATACATATATTTAATTTCTATTGAGAAATGCAGCAGAGCACCAGAGTTTCCTCATGTGTAAGAGGATGGAGGTGTGTTTGATGGGTCAAACACACAAAAAACACCTGGGCAGTCAGATCAAGCAGCTTTAAGCAGCTTGGTGGTTTTACTCTCTTTGGCTCCACTTTCTCAAGACGTCCTCTGCTGCGTCCAGAGTGGAGTCCTCCTGTTAGACACTAATTCATATGCTGATGTACATTCCAGCTGCCGTGACACTAAACAGGGAAACTCATCTTTTAACACCAGTAAAATCTATTCATTATTCAAATATTTTGACCTGTTTTGACTCCCCCTGTAAGCATGTAGTGTTCTAACACTTCACACTGTGCGGTCAATGCTTGTTCCTTTAAAAAAGGAGTGTATCAACTCTATGTAAGCACAGTGCATAAATGTGTACAATAAAAGGGGATATCAAACCCTCAACAATATCAAAAATACCTTATTTGTCTTTGGAAGAATAACTTTTGAAGAAAATGACCTTTTAATTGTTTCTTATTTTGATAAAAGAATCCAAACAAGTGCGTAATTTTTTTTTTCATGTTTTATTTTATTTAAACACATAAATCAATGTAATAATAATTTGTGTAGGATCTTATTCATATTCTTATTTGAATGACACAATAATGCTCTGAACAGTTGTGAGAACACCAGATTCTCACATGTGGGGATGCTTCCAGCATAAATCCCCACATCCTGAATCAGTTGTTCAGGATGAAAAGATAGAGTCGTGCAAAAGATAGATACATTTGAAGTATTTTTATTGATGTTACTGTAACAGGAGGTATAGAGATTTCATTGGATGACTAGTCTTGTGCGCGAATACTAAACGCTGCTGCTACTTTCTCTCTTGATGTTGTTGTATTTGTATTGTCTACGATGTTTTGGCGTCATATATTTTTTGAAGAGCCTCCACATTGAAGGCAGCTCTGGTCTTTCTTCTGAGGGGTTAAACTTGTCCACTGCTTGTTCTGGTACTGCAAGTTGAAGAGACAAGTCTTCTGTGGTATGTAAGGGGTTTGATGTTGGAGAGTCCTCTGACTGTTTAGAGGCTGGTTCCATTTCGATGACAATGAAAGTTCTTTCTTGATTTTGCTTTGGAAGTGGTTCTTGGACAACGATCAGTGATGAAATGTCCTCCGTGTCTTGAGTTTCCTGCATGACTTCAGACTGGTCGTTCTTTATAATGGTCTCTACCGTCTTTTTGCTTTCGCGCCGACGCTTTTTAGAGGAAACTTTCTCCTTTGGTGGCTCTGAGACATCTTTTGGTTGTGGGACTAATTCCATTTCGATGTCACTCACCAGCTCTGGGACCACGTCTGGTTGTGGCACTCCAGCCTGATGAGCCAAATCTGATGGAATCACTTCCTGTGAGTCTTCAGAAGCCCTTTCTATTTCCTTTTCTTCCACGGGTTCAGAAATCTTCTCTGGTTCCTGGATATAAATCGGTGATGAAATGTCCTCCGTGTCTTGAGGTTCCTGGATGACTTCAGGCAGGTTCTTTACAATGGTTTCTGGCATCTTTTTGTTCTTGCGCCGACGCTTCTTTGATGTAACGTTCTCTTTTGGTGGCTCAGGGATCCCTTGTGGTTCTGTTTTGTTGACTCCATCCACTTCTGGATTCGATACTTCCACTTGTGAAGCCAGCTCTTCTACAGTTATGTTCTTTGGTGGAAGACGTATCTGATCTAAATGGAGTTCTGGGAGGATGTACAGCTCTGTTTTTTCTTCTGGCTTGATGATGAGGGATAGAAATACAGCCTTCATAAGTTCTGCCACCTTCTTTTCCTGTGTCTTTGTTTCCTCCTCCTGTGCCTTTAGTTTGGAGGCAAGATCAATATTGGAGGCAGTCTTTTCTTTGAGTTGTTCTTTCAAGCTCTCTACCTCTTTTACAACTGACTGATATTCAGTTTCAGATACTGGTGGTTTCAGTGTTTCAATCAATTCTGCAATTACGTCATTGCATTCCTTGATCTCCTGCTCACACTTTTCACGGAGATGACGCTCACACTTCAAACAGTTTTCCAGGTCCTTGAGTTTTTTCTCAGAAATGGAGCAGCTATTCTCTGCTGCGACTCTTCTGTCTTTTTCTCGTGTTAGAAAGAAATTCTTTTTCAGCAGCTTAGTCCTGACAATATCCATCCGATGGTATAAATAGTTGATCTTGTCCTTATTATGTTGGTAAGATTCCTGTAATTTTTCTGATCCATAATCATCGTCGGCAGCAGAGGCATTAGAGGGAATCTCCTCGGTTTGTGAAATTGGAAACTTCCACGTGACGCGACGAACTTTGGAGGCCTGGGGATGATCCTGCACAAGCTGGACGTCCTCGGAATGAGGAGTCACAGCCGCAGCAGAGACCTGGGATTGTTCCTTTTCCAACACGTCCAACATTTCTGATCTGTTGGTGGGTTCCTCCAAACTTTCATCACTGCCAAAAGTAATGTTATATTTGTAGGACGCCTGAGATTGTTCTTTTTCAAACAGGTCATTTTCTAGGTTTGATTTTAAAATTTCTCGCCTGTTGGTGGGTTCCTTATAACTTTCCTTACTGACAAAAGTAATGTTATATTTGTAGGACGCCTGAGATTGTTCCTTTTCAAACAGGTCATTTTCTAGGCTTGATGTTAAAATTTCTTGCCTGTTGGTGGGTTTCTTATAACTTTCATTACTGCCAAAAGTAATGTTATATTTGTTGGAGGCCTGGGCTTGTTTGTCGGTTTGTGAATTTGGAAACTTCCACGTGACGCAACGTACTTTGGAGGCCTGGGGATGATCCTGCACCAGCTGGACGTCCTCGGAATGAGGAGTCACAGCCGCAGCAGAGACCTGGGATGGTTCTTTTTCCTCTTCGTCATTTACTGTTTGAGGAGACGGGGAATCCTCAGAGGCCTGGCATTGTTCTTTTTCACACAGCTCATTTTCTGACCTGTTGGTGGGTTCCTCATAACCTTCATTATCGCCAAAAGTAATGGTATATGTGTAGATATCCTCAGGTAAATCGTCCTCTACCATGTCACACCACTGAAGTGGAGCAGATGATATCTTGGTTTGACTCATTTTGCTTGTTGTTTTTAAGAGCTTGTCAAAATTACTATTTAAGATAGTAATTAAGTGTTGTTTTTAATAGTTTGTCAAAATTACTATTTAAGATAGTAATTAAGTGTTGTTTTTTTAGACGATGTGAAAACCGTTTGCTGTGACTTTCAAATTCGCTTCGAAAACTGGACGTGTTTCTTCAGATAAACTCCTGACGAACTGTGAAATAGGAGGGAAAATGTCTGGCCTATATAACATTTGTGATGTCAAACAACATCAGTGGTGACATCAATTGTGATGTCAAACAACATCAGTGGTGACATCAATTGTGATGTCATCATCAGTGATGACCAGAAGACCAGAAGAGAGATTGTGATGTCATCAGTGATGTCATCAGTGATGACATCACAATTTAGTGATAAGACTAAAAAAGAGCAATGGCATTCCGTTCTCAGTCACCATCTTGTGTGTTGTTTTGCTCTCTTGTTCAGTTTTATGATTATACATTTTTAAACTTTTTTCTGTGAAATCTCAAAATATTATTGTCCAGGTCAGTTTTAATGCATTCATTGTATGTTATGGTACTCACGACTGCTTTCTTCATGCCTCCACTGGAAAATTGGACCTCATTCTGTGATGATCTGCAGGTTTGAAGGCCTCTGTTCTGTCTCTCTTCTGGTCTGTGATTCCAACCACAGATTCTGAATGGAATTGAAGTCCGGATTCCAGAATGTTGATTTTTGTTCTCTGTTAATCACTTGACGACTTCAGCTGAATACTTCATGTCACTGTCACGTTGGAAGGTCCACTTCTGCCAGTTTTCAGCAACCAGTGTAATGTTTCCCACTAGCAGTGTTTTCCAAGACAGAATAATGTCAGTTTTTAAAATGTTTCCAAAATAAACCTTTTTCCACATTCAAACTGAAGCAGACACCCTTTCCACTTTTAAGATTAGGCTTAAAACTTTCCTTTTTGATAAAGCTTATAGTTAGGGATGGCTCAGGTGATCCTGAAACATCCCATAGTTAAGCTGCTATAGGATTAGACTGCTGGGGTTCATCTGTCCCACCTTTCCTCACTTTGTTCTCTTTTTCCCCATTTAAAAAAGCCTCAAAATAAAAGTGAGTTTTAGGTGGCTACAATAGAATAGAATAGAATAGAATAGAATAGAATAGAATAGAATAGATAAATATTTTATTCATCCCCCAGTGAGGGAAATTCAAATTAGTCAAGTAGCTCATTAAAATATAAATATTTCCAATGATTGTATATTAGACAACAACAACAATCATAATAATAATCAATGACTAATTAAATAAATTTGAGAAGAACATGTCAGCAGTCGCTGTTAAAAAGCCTTATGGCTGTGGGGACAAAGGACCTCCTGAACCTCTCAGTCCTGCAGTTCAGTGAGATGAGCCTCTCACTGCAGCTGCTCCTCTCTCCTGCCAGGATGCTGTGGAGAGGATGTTTATTGTTCTCCAAAACAGAATATGATTTCCTCCTCATCCGTTGCTCCACCACAGCACCGAGAGGGTCGAGCCTTCTGCCTACCACAGAACAAGTCTTTTTCACCAGTTTGTCCAGGCACCTTGTTAGAATTAAAATTAACTAACAGACAACGGCATGAAACCAAGAAATCCCTCAGAGGCCTCAGTATTTTACTTGCAAGGGGAGAACAACACCCGAACCTACTCTCTGCAGATTCACAAGAGTTCTCCAACGAGTGGTTGCTTCCCTTGCTCTTTTATTAGGTGACACACACACACACACATACATACAATCCCCTATGTGCCCAGGTCTGGCATATCTCCTTAGTTTGGAGGCATCTCCTTATTTGGGGAGCTATAAAGATAACGATCAGTGGGGAGACAACATTCCTTCTTCTTCTCCTTGTGAAGTTTTGATATGAACTGGCCTCTCTGGCTGTGACTTTTATTTAATGATAAAAAGCAAACTTTTCTGACACACCTACAGTTTTTGTCTTAAGTGCAACTCCCCCAGCAGACAACAGCATTGAACAGTGCATAGGAGTGATCAAACATGCATTTCATATCTCTACAGACATGAGCCGTCTAGGGAAGAAGAGACGGCTCAGGCCAATCTGAACACTGAACGCTAAGGACAAACTTTTTCCTTTGCGCCTTTGATTATGAGCGAATATATCCAACTAATGTGTGAGTCATTTTGTCATCATCATCCGTCTTGCATAGGTACTGTACTTTTCAGCAGCATTAGATTTCTAAGATAATGCGTCATTTGGAAGGTCAGACATGATAGTTTGTAGTATATTGGGTCCAAACTGTCTATCAAGGCAGACAGCATGAGGGTATGTTTACAGACTGTGTTTGGATCTAAATGTGTCTTTATTCTGTATGAACCTGCCATTGTCTCACTGCTCTTTGTATCAATAATGCAGATCAGGACCACTGAGCTCCTGCACGGAATCCCTGATTGTTCAGCAAATATTTAAAGTCAGAGTGAACATTCCCGGTTTCCCCAATTGTCACTGTCAAGTACAGTCAAATGTGCTAAAGTTGATGTTTTCTTGGCACATTTACTTTTCACCAGGGGAGAAGTGCTGCTGAGCAGAATTTTTACTTCCATAAAGATTCAAGTTGCATACACATAATTAACCTCTTGGTGACTGAATGATTAATAGAGGTCCATAATTCATGCATTACTTTAGAAAATTCCTAAGATTGCTGCAGAGCAGCATGATTCTCCAGAGAAACCTAATCTGAGCTGCACTGTCACCACTCCTGCAGCACTCTCTCCAGAAGATGGAGACCTTGTGCCAGTGTAGAGATTCCTGCCCGAGCACCAAAGATATCACAGTTAAAAGTCTCAGATGATAAGGAGTTGTTGGTGAAAATATAATGAAGCATCTCAAAAATGTTTTAACCACATTTTCACATTTTTCTGTGTAAGGGTTTGTTATAAAAGAAGAGTCCACAAAGCCTGAGTAGCAGACCTGTGCTTCATCTTGACTTGAGGGATTTCAGGAGAAACTGTCTTGCAATTACAACCTCAGGGAGCTTCCCGCAGAATAAATCTGGTTTTAATTATTGTCAAAACAGTTCAACTTTCTTTCACTTTAAGAGACCACTGTAATATACACAGTTTCATGGAATACTAATGACCATTTGAATGATAAAGAATCAATGTAAGTAACTAAGATGACTTTATTAAGATTACTTTATTGTCATGTAGTCACACGAAATTACTCTCCGCATCTGACTCATCCGGGTTGGCACCTGTTGAACACACACATGCACGGGGTGACACACTCAGCGCCCAGGGAGCATGGGGGGTACGGAGCGGCGAGATTAGGAATGGAAGGTTATTGGAGGACCCACTCTAACCACAGAGCCTGATAGGTTGTGGGTACAGTGGCACACGTTACACCGGCGGCTCCTGGGTACGGGGACCATTATGAAGAATTGAATCTCTGCACCATGCAAATCAAAGATGTCAGATGACACCAAACGAAAAAACAAAAAATAAGGAAGAGGTAAATCTGAAATGGTTGTTAAAAAACCATCTGAGGTTGCCGTGACAAAGTGACAGGATAACAAGGCAGTCTTGATGGCCTCCACTGTCCGTGGGATACAGCCCCAGGACAGTTGCATGAGATGGTCAACAAAAGAGAAGCTCCATGTTACTGTAACTCGACCAGCTGTTGTAGCTGAATACAACAAAAACATGGGCGGCTTCGGTTTGTGCGACCGCATGATCAGCTTCTATCCAATGTCAAGCCGCACAAGAAAATGGACCTGCATTTTGTTGACCTGGCAGCTGGATCGAGTACAGGTCAGACCACCAAGTCTCTGGAAAACCAGAGAAAGAGAGGCTGCAGTATTTCGACTTCAAACTGCTGCTGGCTGAGGAGATGATTGCTCAGGCACAGGGAGATCACAAGGCTGACAATGTGGCCAGTGATGATGAAGAGATGAGTACTGATGAAGAGTACATTCCAACAAAGAAGAGGAGGCCTGTTGAACCTCAGCCCAATGCCAATGTCCAAAAATACAGGGCAGTCCATTTGCCAAAGATGGAGGAGGCTGCTCATTCATCACGGTGCAGAAGAGAGGGATGCAAAGGGGACACATATGTCAAGTGCATCAAGCATAACATGTTTCTGTGTGTTTCAAAGGCCAAAAACTGTTTCCTGTTGTACCATTCATGATACACTGTGATTTGGAGCTGTATGTGATGCCGTAAATTTGAGTATTCAAACATTGTTGGGTGTTTTGCTAAGTTTAAATTCTTGTTCAAATGTTTATTGTGGGGAGTACCAGTAAGGATATTCCAGTAAATATGTGTTTATTTTGGTGCCATGTTTAACTAACCCTGTTTGGTAGTTTGAAGAGTTGACAGTGAGAAATTGCGATAGTATAGGTCAGACAGAAATGTGCTGATTTCCTCCCTCATGTAAAATAGCCAGATCATTCAGATGTCTTCATCTATTTTAATGTTTATGAAATAAGAAGATTTTTTAAAAGAAATCCACATGAAAATGAATTCGGTATTATAACATTACATCATTACATTTTATATCAAACAAGACCCGATGTCCACCACAAGGGACAGTCCAGAAAAAATAAATGAACAATGTTTTTGAAAAAAAATTGTTGCAGTATGTTTCTTTCAACCACAATACTTAAATTATCATAAAAATATCAAAAAAGCAAAACTTGTTTCCTCTGGGTCTCTCATGGCATACTAATAACCATTTGAATGGTAAAGAATCAATGTAAGTAACTAAGATGACTTTATTAAGATTACTTTATTGTCATGTAGTCACACGAAATGACTCTCCGCATCTGACTCATCCAGGTTGGCACCTGTTGAACACACACATGCACGGGGTGACACACTCAGCGCCCAGGGAGCATGTGGGGTACGGAGCGGCGAGATTAGGAATGGAAGGTTATTGGAGGACCCACTCTAACCACAGAGCCTGATAGGTTGTGGGTACAGTGGCACACGTTACACCGGCGGCTCCTGGGTACGGGGACCATTATGAAGAATTGAATCTTTGCACCATGCAAATCAAAGATGTCAGATGACACCAAACGAAAAAACAAAAAATAAGGAAGAGGTAAATTGCACCTTTTCTTACCCATTTTTCAGTAATTATGGGTGGAAATTCACACCTTCTTGCAGCTGAACACCTCCTCTCCCACTTATGATCATGTGTGGTTTGATATTCGAAAATTTTCTTTCATGTTTTCTAGCAATTATTGATGGACATTCAGACCTTCTTTCAGCTGAACACCTCCGCTTCCGCTTTTGATTGTGTATAGTCGGGCTTTCGAGCCTTTTCTTCCCCGGTTTTTACAAATTATGGTTGGACATTCAGACCTTCTTGCAGCCGAAAACCTCCGCTCCCTCTTTTAATCATACATTGTCGGGCATTCGCAGCTTTTCTTACCTGCTTTTTACAAACCAGGGTCGGACTTTCACATCTTTTAGTAGCCTAACACCTCCGCTCCCGTTATTGATTGTGTACAGTTGGGTATTTTAACCTTTTCTTACCCGCTTTTTACCAACTATGGTCTGACATTCACACCTTCTTGCAGCCGAACACTTCCGCTTCACCTTTTAGTGTTCTATGGGGTATTCACACCTTTTTTTTCACCGCATTTTATAGATTATGGTTGGAAATTCTCACCCACTCTCATCCGAAGACCTCTCCTCCCACTTTTGTTAATATATAGTCGGGCATTCGAACCTTTTCTTACCCGCTTTTTACAAATTATGGTCGAACATTCCCACCTACTTGCAGCCGAATACTTCCGCTCCACCTTTTAGTGATGTATGGTTGGCATTTGCACCTTTTCTTACCCTCTTTTTATACTGATTGCTGAAGATTAAGTTGTTCTTTCTCAAACTACAACATTTTTTTAATTGTTGAAACTTGATTTGAAGTGGATAAATAAGGAGGACAAACAGTTTTAAGTCAGGCTGATAGAAGGAATTAATTTTATAGCAAAATCTGTATTTCGTCATATGTCAAGAGATGCTTATTGCTGAAGAAGTTCTTTCTCATTCTACAAAGTACAACGTTGTTTATCGTTGAAACTTGATTAGACATGAATAAATATGAAGGACAAAGCAGTCTTAACTTGGTTTGAGTTAAGGAATTCGTTTTATAGTAGAATCCGAATTCGTGCATAACTCGTAAAATAGAGCTTATTTTCAGATTCCTGAAGAATGAGTCTGGTTCTTTCTCATAATACAAAGTTTGTTGTTTATTGTTGAAACTTCATCAGAAGTGAAGAAATAAGGACAAACCGTTTTAAGTAAGTTTGATAGAAGGATTTCATTTTATAGCAAAATCTGTATTCTTTCATATCTCCTGGAGAGAAGCTTATTGCTGAAAATTAGGTCTGGTTCTTTTTCATACTACAAAATACAGTGTTGTTTATTGTTGAAACTAGATTAGAAGTAGATAAATATGATGGACAAAGCAGTTTGAACTTGGTTTGAGAGAAGGAATTAATTTTATTGCAAAATCCGAATTCATGCATAACTCGTCAAATAGATAGTGATGTGTCGTTCGTGAGCGATTTGTTCGATATGAACTAATTTTTTATATGACTCGGGAGTAACGAGTTGTCTCAGTGAGTGATTCGTTCATTTTCATGCAGTACCCTTCCTCACCCCATGGCAGGCGGCAGCTTCATAAGCTCAGTCAGCAGGACACGAAACAGTATTGATTCGTTCACGACTCAACTCCTCGGGTGACGGGTCCTCGCACAGGAAACAGTATTGATTCGTTCATGACTCAACTCCTCGGCTGACGGGTCCTCGCACAGGAAACAGTATTGATTCGTTTACGACTAAACTCCTTGGGTCTTCGTTCAATTGTCACGTTTCAAATTCTACGTTTCATTTGACAGGCTGAAGAGCAGTAGGCACAACAGTTTGTCCACAAACCGGATTATTAATCTCATAGACTATTCTAGCATCAACAAGTTGGAAACCACAATCGACTCTCTAGATGCTGTGAGTGGGGATAGCCTTATAAGGAAATATCATGTATAACCGGCTTGCTCATTTCCGTGGTTGCAAAACAGCTTTATAAGGAGATATCTCTGAGAAAGACATGTTGTGAAACTAGGACCGCACCCACAACGGTCTTCTGAAAGTAACGCCTTATACAAGTACACACACGCACACACATAGAGGGAGAGACAAGATATTGACGCACACACATCTCATAAGGCGGAGACTGAACTCAAGTCTATATAACATCACACCCCTAGACAAAGACAGAGCTTTTCCGTACTTTGTGCTGTTCGCATGTATTGTACTGAACTGTTCTCCGCACTTTGCAAACTGCGTAAATAAAACTGTGTTGATTCTTATATCGTCTCATCTGTCTTCCTCCTTCACTGCATCAACGGACTCGGAAAGAGGTACAGGTTGACCTCAACAATGCAGAAAAAGCATTTGATGGAGTGAACTGGAAATTTTTATTCGCAGCATTAAACAAATTCGGGTTTGGGTCACACTTCATCAACTGGATAAGGATATTATATAGCTCCCCAAATGCAAGTGTCAGGACAAATGATCAAACTTCTCCAAGCTTCAGTCTGCAGAGAGGTACAAGACAGGGTTGCCCACTTTCTCCCTCACTTTTTGCTATTTTCATCAAACCTTTAGCAGCTTCTATCAGACAAGATAGAAATATTAAAGGCATCCAATCCCAAAATATTGAGCATAAAATAAGTCTTTATGCTGATGATGTATTACTTTTCCTTCAGAACTCACAGACGTCTCTCACTCACACGATCACACTCATAAATAAATTCTCAGCACTTTCTGACTACTCTATCAACTAGTCTAAGACCACAGTTCTGCCCATTAACTGCAGGGTCCAGAATATACCTGCGATCACTTTACAGTCAGGAAATAATAGATATTTAGGCATAAACTTTTCCTCCAGGCTCTCAGAGTTAACAAAGCTAAATTATGTGCAATTATTAAAGACTTATTAAAGAAAGCAGAGGACGATCTCTCTCGTTGGAAGTCCTTACCTATATCACTTATGGGGAGAGTTACAACCATTAAAATGATGATACTACCAAAAGTTAACTATTTGTTCTCAATGATCCCCATAAAACCATCTGCTACTTGGTTTAAGTCACTAGATTCATGCATCTCCAAATTTCTGTGGAAAAACAAACCACCACGTATTAGTTTAAAAACCCTACAGAAGACCAAGGACTGTGGTGGATTAGATTTACCTCATTTTCAGCACTATTCCTTAGCCAATAGGTTACAGTATATATCAAAATGGTTTAAACCTAGCCCAATAGATGAACCATGGATAAATATAGAACAAGCATTGTGTGATACTCTGGAAATCTCTGACCTGCCACTTATTAGTCAAAATATTTACATCAAAAGCGGAAGCGGAGGTGTTCGGCTGCAAGAAGGTGTGAACGTCCGCCCAAAGTTTGTAAAAACCAGTTAAAAGGTTCCAATATCCAACCAAACATAATCAAAAGCGGGAGCAGAGCTGTTCGACTGCAAGTAGGTGTGAATGTCAGATCATAATTTGCAAAAAGCTGATGAGAAAGGGTGAGAATGCCCGACTATACACCATCAAATGCGGGAGCGGAAGTGTTCGGCTGTGAATAGGTGTGAATGTCCGACCATAATTGCTGAAAAATGTTTAAGAAAAGGTGCGAATGCCCAACCATACATCATCAAAAGCAGGAGTTTATGTGTTCGGCTACAAGGTTTGAATGTCCTACCATAGTTTGTAAAAGGCGGGTAAGAAAAGGTTCGAATGCCCGAACATACACCATCAAAAGAGGGAGCGGAGGTGTTCCGCTGTAAGAAGGTGTGAATGTCCGACCATAGTTGGTAAAAAGCGGGTAAGAAAAAGTTCGAATGCCCGAATAAACACCATCAAAAGCAGAAGCGGAGGTGTTCAGCTGTAAGAAGGTGTGAAAGTCCCACCAAAGTTTGTAAAAAGCAGTTAAGAAAAGGTTCGAATATCTAACCAAACATAATCAAAAGCGGGAGCAGAGCTGTTCGACTGCAAATAGGTGTGAATGTCAGATCATAATTTGCAAAAAGCTGATGAGAAAGGGTGAGAATGCCCGACTATACACCATCAAATGAGGGAGCGGAGTTGTTCGGCTGTGAGTAGGTGTGAATTTCCAACCATAATTGCTGAAAAATGTGTTAGAAAAGGCTAGAATGCCGGTCCATACATCATCAAAAGCGGGAGAGGTGGTGTTCGGCTGCAAGTAGGTGTGAATGTCCAGCCATAATTACTCACAAACGGGTAAGAAAAGGTAGTATTGCCAGACCATACATGATCAAAACAGGGGGCGGAGGTGGTTCAGCTGCAAGAAGGTGTGAATGTCCGACTAAAGTTTATAAAAAGCAGGTAAGACAAGGTGCGAATGCCCGACAATGTAAGATCAAAAGAGGGAGCGGAGGTTTTCGGCTGCAAGAAGGTCTGAATGTCCACCCATAATTCCTGAAAAATGGGTAAAAACAGGGTGCGAATGCCAGACCATACATCATCAAAAGCAGGAGTGGATGTGTTCGGCAACATGAAGGTTTGAATGTCCATCAATAATTGCTTTAAAACATGAAAGAAAATTTTCGAATATCAAACCGCACATGATCATAAGCGGGAGAGGAGGTGTTCCGCTGTAAGAAGGTGTGAATGTCCGACCATAGTTGGTAAAAAGCGGGTAAGAAAAGGTTAAAATATCCGACTGTACACAATCAATAGTGGGAGCGGAGTTGTTCGGCTACAAGAAGGTGTGAAAGTCCCATCATGGTTTGTAAAAAGCTTGTAAGAAAAGGTTCGAATGGCCGAATATATACCATCAAAAGTGGAAGCGGAAGTGTTCGGTTGCAAGAAGGTGTGAACGTCCGACCAAAGTTTGTAAAAAGCAGTTAAGAAAAGTTTTGAATATCCAACAAAACATAATCAACAGCTGGAGCGGAGTTGTTCGGCTGTGAATAGGTGTGAATGTCCGACCATAATTGCTGAAAAATGTGTTAGAAAAGACTAAAATGCCGTACCATACATCATCAAAAGCGGGAAAAGTGGTGTTCGGCTCCAAGTAGGTGTGAATGTCCAGCCATAATTACTCACAAACGGGTAAGAAAAGGTAGTATTGCCAGACCATACATGATCAAAAAAGGGAGCGGAGGTGGTTCAGCTGTGAGGTGTGAATGTCCGACTAAAGTTTCTAAAAAGCGGATAAGACAAGGTGCGAATGCCCGACAATGTATGATCAAAAGAGGGAGCGGAGGTTTTCGGCTGCAAGATCTGAATGTCCAACCATAATTTGTAAAAACCGGGGAAGAAAAGACTCGAAAGCCCGACTATACACCATCAAAAGCGGGAGCGGTGTTCAGCTGCAAGAAGGTCTGAATGTCCCACCAAAGTTTGTAAAAAGCAGTTAAGAAAAGGTTCGAATATCTAACCAAACATAATCAAAAGCGGGAGCAGAGCTGTTCGACTGCAAATAGGTGTGAATGTCAGATCATAATTTGCAAAAAGCTGATGAGAAAGGGTGAGAATGCCCGACTATACACCATCAAATGCGGGAGCGGAGTTGTTCGGCTGCAAGTAGGTGTGAATGTCCAGCCATAATTACTCACAAACGGGTAAGAAAAGGTAGTATTGCCAGACCATACATGATCAAAACAGGGAGCGGAGGTGGTTCAGCTGCAAGGTGTAAATGTCTGACTAAAGTTTGTAAAAAGCGGGTAAGACAAGGTGCGAATGCCTGACAATGTATGATCAAAAGAGGGAGCTGATGTTTTCGGCTGCAAGAAGGTCTGAATGTCCAACCATAATTTGTAAAAACCGGGGAAGAAAAGGCTCGAAAGCCCGACTCATGTATACTGAGGATGGGAGACTGGGTCAAAATGTTTTTATTTAATTTGTTGGCTTCCTTAGCTGGGGCAACTTTTTTGAACTGGCATTGTATAAATTGCTCTAATCTGTGTAATTATGAATTTGATTCGATTTTAATATTAATGTATTAATATAGGCTTGAATTGGACTATTTCTGCCTATATCTTTCCTTTTTGATAAAGCTTATAGACACTCTCTCCCCTGTGTTTCCCTATTCCAACAGGTATCCTTTGAATGGTGTTCTGGTGTTTTTCCCCCCTCTTTTCTGTCCTCTCAAACCCCAGCTGGTCGAGGCGGATGGCCACCCTTCCTGAGTCTAGTTCTGTCAGAGGTTTCTTCCTGTTAAAAGGGAGTCGTTCCTTTCCACAGTCGCCACAGGCACGCTCAGGACTGGAGATTGGACTGAAGACAAGTTTCGGTGCAATCTGTTGGTTTCCTTAGCTAGGATATTGTTTTTGAATTGGCTCTACGTGAATGAATTGGATTGTTTTAAAATTAATTAATTGGATTTCATTGGATTATGATTACAATGAAATGATTTCCAGTTGGCTTGAATTGGACTATGTTAATTAAGTTCCTTGAGATGACATTTGTTGTAATTTGAAGCTATATAAATAAAACTGAATTGAATTTAAATTAATTCCCTCTCGCCCGATGACTGCTGAGATAGGCTCCAGCCCCCCTGTGACCCTACTGACAGGTTAAGTGGGTATAGAAAATGGATGGATGGACTTAGAGATGGACTCTTAGAGATAAAACTTGTTTTGATTAGGAGCTTGGTAAATAAAACTGACAGGACAAGCCTGCAGCTGCAAGTTCAGCAAATATCCAGTAGGTAGCAGACTAACTCTATAGCAGATGCTTAATTTTTCACAAGAACATCTTGTTTGGTCAGTTAAGTACTGAAAAGTCATTGATTTTGGGCATACTTTAACACGTTAAAGGGGCTTTTGAAACTGTTATTTTTCACACAAAGGATTTTTCTGATGTGAAAGGTTATAGTAGAGGTCGGTTAAAAAACCTTTTTAAAAGAATTTGAGCTCATTCAAGGATAGTATGATGAGGGGCTGATATACTAACCTTTCCATATATATATATATATAATTGTTTCACTGATGTTAATTTGTTTAAAATCTGGTCATTTCTAACATATGTATCGGCCCACAATTTCACAATCGGTGCCTCCAAAATAAGTTCTTTCCTATACTCACATGAGTGAAGTGCACAGTGAATTAGAAGTTACTGAAGTTTATGTGGCCTGTCAGAGGGAGCATCGGGCCCAGTATTCATTGTAAATGCCTTGTGATACGTCTTCGTAACACGTTTTATATAGTACAACCTGTCACTAAAGGAGCTCCACAGTTTGTCTGTCGTACTGCTTTGGTGGAGGTTGTGGGCCTTATAAATAAATTATATTCATATATTTATAAATTCTAAAGATATAGTGATTAAAAGAGGTTGACAACGCCACCTAGGTTTGAGAGCCCAAGACTCTAAAGACACGTACAGGTTCTTAATCAAAACAAGGTTTGAGCAGACTTAAAAAAACAGGAGTCTAACTGGTATTTTACAAGATTTATTGTCATAAAATAGGTAACCCAGCCCAAAATCTCCGCCAAGGATCCCACATCCTCTGGATCATCTCACTCTCCAACTCTCTGGGGCAAGTGACAGACATCCAACTCTGGTGGTGGAACAAGCCCTCAGTCACTCCAAAACACAAGAGTGAGGAAATATCAGTACTCACTGGTAGTCCACCTCCACCTCCACGGCCCTTGAAGAAGGCTCCGTACCCCCCATGCTCCCCGGGCGCTGTAATTGGCTGCCCCACTGCTCCAGTGTATGGCATCTGTCTCCATGAGTGTGTCACCCTGTGCATGTGTGTGTTCAACAGGTCCCAACCTGGATAGGTCAAATGCGGAGGAGTAATATTAAATTAAATCATTTTAGTTATTTACATTGATCCTCTATCATTCAAATGGTTATTAGTATGCCATGAGACTAAAGTTAAAGAAAGTTTACCAGTTTTGACAATAATTAAAACCAGATTCATTCTGCGGGAGGCTCCCTGGGGTTATAATTGGAAGACAGTTTCTCCTGAAATGCCTCAAGTCAAGATAAAGCACAGGTCTGCTACTCAGGCTTTGTGGACTCTTCTTTTATAACGAACCATTACACAGAAATCTGTGAAAATGTGGTTCCTCCTCTCCAGTACCCCCGAATAGACCTTACCAGGGAGGCTGAGGAGTGTGATCCCGTTATTCCTGTCTGACACACATATTCTTACAATTTGAATTTATTGAAGTCTGTTAAAAATTTGAAATGTTTTTTTATGTCCAACAACGTTCTTTTAAATATTTGATGCTAATGATAAAAGCTCCATGATGTCAGATTTTATGTTCAAAGCAGAACATGTGAAACAGCATAAAAAGTGAATGTTGACTTAACAGCATACATGTGTAACTGTGCTGTCGACACAGTGATGTAAACACCAGATAAAGAGAGAGAATGAGCTTTTTACTGTCGGACTGTGTTGACTAAAGTGAGGACAGAAAACAACAGACTGAGCGAACAAAGAGAAAATCAGGAGCCTGCAGGGAAATCTTGCCCCACAGCTGAAAGTTTCTCCTTTAAACAGAGAAGTTTCAGTATTTTTCTGTTTTCACCACACTGCTGAATGAGTTCAGGTGTTGATGCTGATCAGTGTTTCCTGAATATTTCTGTTCTGTTGAAGAGTACTTTTTGTTGTAAATGATGTTGTCAGATTGGTGAATAAAATCTACTCTTTGTTCCACTGTCTTTATATAGAAAGTCCAAGATCTTTAATCTTTCCCCAGGCAAGAGGAAACATGGCTCTGATGAGGCTAAAGAACACGATCAACAATTTACTAAAAGTTTATTGAACTTTTTGCATCGTTTCATTCCAACAAATACTCCTGCAGTTAAAGTGTTCCACACATACGTTATCTAACTTTTTAAACAAAATCACATGTATACATATATTTAATTTCTATTGAGAAATGCAGCAGAGCACCAGAGTTTCCTCATGTGTAAGAGGATGGAGGTGTGTTTGATGGGTCAAACACACAAAAAACACCTGGGCAGTCAGATCAAGCAGCTTTAAGCAGCTTGGTGTTTTTACTCTCTTTGGCTCCACTTTCTCAAGATGTCCTCTGCTGCGTCCAGAGTGGAGTCCTCCTGTTAGACACTAATTCATATGCTGATGTACATTCCAGCTGCCGTGACACTAAACAGGGAAACTCAGCTTATAACAACAGTAAAATCTATTCATGGTTCAAATATTTTGACCTGTTTTGACTCCCCCTGTAAGCATGTAGTGTTCTAACCCTTCACACTGTGCGGTCAATGCTTGTTCCTTTCAAAAAGGAGTGTATCAACTCTATGTAAGCACAGTGCATAAATATGTACAATAAAAGGGGATATCAAACCCTCAACAATATTAAAAATACCTTCTTTGTCTTTGGAAGAACAATTTTTGAAGAAAATGACCTTTTAATTGACAAGCAAAACTGTTTCTTATTTTGATAAAAGAATCCAAACAAGTGCGTAATTATTTTTTTTTTTCACGTTTTATTTTATTTAATCACATAAATCAATGTAATAATAATTTGTGAAGGATCTTATTCATATTCTTATTTGAATGACACAATAATGCTCTTAACAGATGTGAGAACAATGCACTGATACTTTCAGTCAGTGCAGTTGTTCAGGATGAAAAGATAGAGCCGTACAAAAGATAGATACATTTGAAGTATTTTTATTGATGTTACTGTAACAGGATGTATAGAGATTTCATTGGTTGACTAGTCTTGTGAGCGAAACTAAACGCTGCTGCTACTTTCTCTCTTGATGTTGTTGTCTTTGTATTGTCTACGATGTTTAGGCGTCATATATTTTTTGAAGCGCCTCCACATTGAAGGCAGCTCTGGTCTTTCTTCTGAGGGGTTAAACTTGTCCACTGCTTGTTCTGGTACTGCAAGTTGAAGAGACAAGTCTTCTGTGGCATGTAAGGGGTTTGATGTTGGAGAGTCCTCTGACTGTTTAGAGGCTGGTTCCATTTCGATGACAATGAAAGTTCTTTCTTGATTTTGCTTTGGAAGTGGTTCCTGGACAACGATCAGTGATGAAATTTCCTCCGTGTCTTGAGGTCCCTGCATGACTTCAGGCTGGTCATTCTTTATAATGGTCTACTCCGTCTTTTTGCTTTTGCGCCGACGCTTTTTAGAGGAAACTTTCTCCTTTGGTGGCTCTGAGACATCTTTTGGTTGTGGGACTAATTCCATTTCGATGTCACTCACCAGCTCTGGGACCACGTCTTGTTGTGGCACTCCAGCCTGATGAGCCAAATCTGATGGAATCACTTCCTGTGAGTCTTCAGAAGCCCTTTCTATTTCCTTTTCTTCCACGGTTTCGAAAATCTTCTCTGGTTCCTGGACGACGAAAGGTGATGAAATGTCCTCCGTGTCTTGAGGTTCCTGCATGACTTCAGGCTGGTTCTTTACAATGGTTTCTGGCATCTTTTTGTTCTTGCGCCGACGCTTCTTTTATGTAACGTTCTCTTTTGGTTGCTCAGAGATCGCTTGTGGTCCTGTTTTGTTGACTCCATCCACTTCTGGATTCGATACTTCCACTTGTGAAGCCAGCTCTTCTACGATTATGTTCTTTGGTCGAAGACATATCTGATCTAAATGGAGTTCTGGGAGGATGTACAGCTCTGTTTTTTCTTCTGGCTTGATGATGACGGATAGAAATACAGCCTTCATAAGTTCTGCCACCTTCTTTTCCTGTGTCTTTGTTTCCTCCTCCTGTGCCTTTAGTTTGGAGGCAAGATCAATATTGGAGGCAGTCTTTTCTTTGAGTTGTTCTTTCAAGCTCTCTACCTCTTTTACAACTGACTGATATTCAGTTTCAGATACTGGTGGTTTCAGTGTTTCAATCAATTCTGCAATTACGTCATTGCATTCCTTGAGCTCCTGCTCACACTTTTCACGGAGATGACGCTCACACTTCAAACAGTTTTCCAGGTCCTTCAGTTTTTCCTCAGAAATGGAGCAGCTATTCTCTGCTGCGACTCTTCTGTCTTTTTCTCGTGTTAGAAAGAAATTCTTTTTCAGCAGCTTAGTCCTGACAATATCCATCCGATGGTATAAATAGTTGATCTTGTCCTTATTATGTTGGTAAGATTCCTGTAATTTTTCTGATCCATAATCTTCGTCGGCAGCAGAGGCATTAGAGGGAATCTCCTTGGTTTGTGAAATTGGAAACTTCCACGTGACGCGACGTACTTTGGAGGCATGGGGATTATCCTGCACAAGCTGGACGTCCTCGGAATGAGGAGTCACAGTCACAGTAGAGACCTGGGATTACTCCTTTTCCAACACGTCCAACATTGCTGATCTGTTGGTGGGTTCCTCCAAATTTTCATTACTGCCAAAAGTAATGTTATATTTGTAGGACGCCTGAGATTGTTCTTTTTCAAACAGGTCATTTTCTAGGCTTGATGTTAAAATTTCTTGCCTGTTGGTGGGTTCCTTATAACTTTCGTTACTGCCAAAAGTAATGTTATATTTGTTGGAGGCCTGGGCTTGTTTGTTGGTTTCTGAATTTGGAAACTTCCACGTGACGCGACGTACTTTGGAGGCCTGGGGATGATCCTGCACCAGCTGGACGTCCTCGGAATGAGGAGTCACAGCTGCAGCAGAGACCTGGGATGGTTCTTTTTCCTCTTCGTCATTTACTTTTTGAGGAGACAGGTCATTTTCTGACTTGTTGGTGGGTTCCTCATAACTTTCATTATCGCCAAAAGTAATGGTATATGTGTAGAAATCCTCAGGTAAATCGTCCTCTACCATGTCACACCACTGAAGTGGAGCAGATGATATCTTGGTTTGACTCATTTTGCTTGTTGTTTTTAAGAGCTTGTCAAAATTACTATTTAAGATAGCAACTAAGTGTTGTTTTTAAGAGTTTGTCAAAATTAATATTTAAGATAGTAATTAAGTGTTGATTTTTTAGATGATGTGAAAACCGTTTGCTGTGACTTTCAAATTTGCTTCGAAAACTGGACGTGTTTCTTCAGATAAACTCCTGACGAACTGTGAAAAAGGAGTGAAAATGTCTGGCCTATATAACATTTGTGATGTCAAACAACATCAGTGGTGATATCAATTGTGATGTCATCATCAGTGATGACCAGAAGACCAGAAGAGAGATTGTGATGTCATCAGTGATGACATCATGACAATTTAGTGAAGACTAAAAAACAGGAAGACTAAAAAAGGGCAATGGCGTTCCGTTCTCAGTCACCATCTTGTGTGTTGTTTTGCTCTCTTGTTCAGTTTTATGATTATACATTTTTAAACGTTTTTCTGTGAAATCTCAAAATATTATTGTCCAGGTCAAATTTAATGCATTCATTGTATGTTATGGTACTCACGACTGCTTTCTTAATTTCTCCACTGGAAAATTGGACCTCATTCTGTAATGATCTGTCTCTCTTCTGGTCTGTGATTCCAACCACAGATTCTGAATGGAATTGAAGTCCGGATTGCAGAATGTTGATTTTTGTTCTCTGTTAATCACTTGACGACTTCAGCTTAATACTTCATGTCACAGAAGGTCCACTTCTGCCAGTTTTTCAGCAACCAGTGTAATGTTTCCCACTAGCAGTGTTTTCCAAGACAGAATAATGTCAGTTTTTAAAATGTTTCCAAAATAAACCTTTTTCCACATTCAAACTGATGCAGACACCCTTTCCACTTTTAAGATTAGGCTTAAAACTTTCCTTTTTGATAAAGCTTATAGTTAGGGATGGCTCAGGTAATCAATGACAAATTAAATCAATTTGAGAAGAACATGTCAGCAGTCGCTGTTAAAAAGCCTTATGGCTGTGGGGAAAAAGGACCTCCTGAACCTCTCAGTCCTGCAGCTCAGTGAGATGAGCCTCTCACTGCAGCTGCTCCTCTGTCCTGCCAGGATGCTGTGGAGAGGATGTTTATTGTTCTCAAAAAAAGAATACGATTTCCTCCTCATCCTTTGCCCCAACACAGCACCGAGAGGATCTAGCCTTCTGCCTACCACAGAACAAGCCTTTTTCACCAGTTTGTCCAGGCACCTACAGTTTTGTCTTAAGTGCAACTCCCCCAGCAGACAACAGCATTGAACAGTGCATTGGAGTGATCAAACATGCATATCATATCTCTACAGACATGAGCCGTCTCAGAAAGAAGAGACGGCTCAGGCCCATCTGAACACTGAACGCTAAGGACAAACTTTTTCCTTTGCGCCTTTGATTATGAGCGAATATATCCTACTAATGTGTGAGTCATTTTGTCATTATCACCCGTCTTGCATAGGTACTGTACTTTTCAGCAGCATTAGATTTCTAAGATAATGTGTCATTTGGCAGGTCAGACATGATAGTTTGTAGTATTTTGGGTCCAAACTCTCTATCAAGGCAGACAGCATGAAGGGATGTTTACAGACTGTGTTTGGATCTAAATGTGTCTTTATTCTGTATGAATCTGCCATTGTCTCACTGCTCTTTGTATCAATAATGCAGATCAGGACCACTGAGCTCCTGCACGGAATCCCTCATTGTTCAGCAAACATTTAAAGTCAGAGTGAACATTCCCGGTTTCCCCAATTGTCACTGTCAAGTACAGTCAAATGTGCTAAAGTTTATGTTTTCTTGGCACGTTTACTTTTCACCAGAGGAGAGGTGCTGCTGAGCAGAATTTTTACTTCCATAAAGATTCAAGTTACATACACATAATTAACCTCTTGGTGACTGAATGATTAATAGAGGTCCATAATTCATGCATTACTTCAGAAAATTCCTAAGATTGCTGCAGAGCAGCATGATTCTCCAGAGAAACCTCATCTGAGCTCTACTGTCACCACTCCTGCAGCACTCTCTCCAGAAGATGGAGACCTTGTGCCAGTGTAGAGATTCCTGCCCGCGCACCAGAGACATCACAGTTAAAAGTCTCAGATGATAAGGAGTTGTTGGTGAAAATATAATGAAGCATCTCAAAAATGTTTTAACCACATTTTCACATTTTTCTGTGTAAGGGTTCGTTATAAAAGAAGAGTCCACAAAGCCTGAGTAGCAGACCTGTGCTTCATCTTGACTTGAGGCATTTCAGGAGAAACTGTCTTGCAATTACAACCCCAGGGAGCTTCCCGCAGAATAAATCTGGTTTTAATTACTGTCAAAACAGGTCAACTTTCTTTCACTTTAAAAGACCACTGTAATATACACAGTCTCATGGAATACTAATGACCATTTGAATGATAAAGAATCAATGTAAGTAACTAAGATGACTTTATTAAGATTACTTTATTGTCATGTAGTCACACGAAATGACTCTCCGCATCTGACTCATCCAGGTTGACACCTGTTGAACACACACATGCACGGGGTGACACACTCATGGAGACAGATGCCATACACTGGAGAGATGGGGCAGCCACTTCCAGCGCCCGGGGATTATGGGTGGTACGGAGTGGCGAGAGTAGGAATGGAAGTTATTGGAGGACCCACTCTAACCACAGAGCCTGATAGGTTGTGGGTACAGTGGGACACGTTACCCCGGCGGCTTTCGATTTGCTACCAAACATAGAACTGGTTGCAGAATAGTCGATAGAGAAAGTTTCCAACTTGGTTGTAAAGGACGGGGCCAAAGCCCGAAGAAAGAGGTATATATGCACACCATGTTCTGAAGACATGGCAGCAGTATGTCTGAGTTACCAACGATCTGTTGGTAAACACACTCTTCCCTGGGTGGGCTCGAACCACCAAACTTTCGGTCAACAGCTGAATGCGCTGGCCGATTGCGCCACAGAGACTCTATGGACAGTGTAATAATTGTGTCTAAAAATCATAAACCTTAAGTTAATTTTTGTCCTCTGTGCAGAACATGAGTCAGGCATAACTTATAAAATCTATCTGAGTCCTACTGTCCCTCTCAGAGGACATCCTGGGCTCTGTTTTGATGCCCCAGTTGTTGGGATCTTTTGAAAATGGCGGGAATTTCAACGTCCGTGTTTTACAGCAACAAGAGAGGTTAGTCGACAATGTTTTGCAGATATCATGTTTCTATTGTTAAAAATCTATTTTTTCTTTAATATCAAAGTCTTTACTTCAATTTAGTAACATTTTTATGAAGACACAGTATTTTTAACCCTTTAAAAACACAACCTCTATGTAATGTCCTTTGTAGTGGACATCAGGACTCCCATTTTTAATACATCAGGGAGCAGAGGGCTAAGTGAGGCAGAGAGGATTTTGCTATGAGTTGTGGATGGAGATTCAGATTTGATGAGATGGATGAGGCCCAGAGAGAGGAGGAAGATGAAAGTTCAGAGGAGGATACTGCAGCTGTTGAGGAGCCTGAGCCTGAGCCGAGAAACACCCATCGTGTGTTATGGATCAGTAGCAATGTGTAAGCTCTGGTTTTGATGTTTATTACAGTGTATAGCAATGGAAATGAGAGCAGTTTTAGTTCACACTCTTGTTCTAACACACACATTGAACTTATACCTCTCCTTTCTTTATCACTTAAGTTTCAACCCTATTGTGGAAGACAGCAATTCTAATGACAACACTGGACACATCCATCAGAACTGGAAGCCCTCTGACTACTTCCAACAGCACATCGATGACCAAGTTTTTAAAGAAATGTCAGAACGAACAAAAAATCCGGAGGTGTTGATCACTGGAGGAAGTCTAAAAACCACACCAGAGGAGCTGAAAACCTTCTTTGGCATGTCTATGTACATGGCATGACTCGGATACCCTAGGATCCGGATGTACTGAGCGGCGAAGACAAGGGTCCCAGTTATAGCTGATGCAATGAGTCGAGACAGATTCTTCAAGATCAGGCAGTCCATCAAAGTCACAAATGATCTTGACATCTCTGATGAGGAGAAGAAGCGTGATTCCCTCTGGAAGGTGAGACCTCTCTTAAACAGAGTTTCTGTTTAATCTGCCTAGGCCAGGGAAGGCATTTGTAGATGAGCAGATAATTCCATTCACAGGCCGGTGTCCTGTACGACAGTTTGTGCCCGGAAAACCAAACCCCACAGGACTGAAAGCATTTCTCCTTGCCAGTGCGAGAGAGACGCCGAGAGCGTGACCGGAGCTGCATCGCTTCCGCCTGTACCCCGTTGTTTGGTTCTGCCTCTGGCCAACAGGTGGAGGTGTCCACTCCAGCAGGTGCTCACACTCCTGTTGTCCTGCCCCCTCCTGAACCCATGCAGCTTGGACGAGCCAGATAGACTCCGACTGAGCGTCAACGAAGACTTCAGGCGAGGCTGTGTTTTTATTGCGGCCAACCCGGCCACGTTCGAGAGAACTGCCCCAATCTGCCAAAAGCCTGGGCTCACCTGAGGAGGGGGGGATCCAGGTGAGCCAAGATTCAGGTTTTTTCCCTTCCACACGTACTCAGTTGTCTGCCGTTTTGTTTTGTGACTCTAAGGAGGTGGCTATAAACCCGTTTGTGGATTCTGGGGCAGATGAGAATTTTATTGCCGCAGATTTTGTTAAACTACATAATATTCCTGTTGTGTCACTTACAGCACCTCGTAAGGTAAATGCTCTAGACGGTATGTTGTTGTCTGTAATTTCTCACCAGACTGTACCTTTATCTCTACTTATCTCTGGTAACCACCATGAGCTTATCAGTTTTTTTTATTATGCCTGCTCCTCATACTCCTGTGGTTTTAGGTCTCCCCTGGCTTAGACTGCACAATCCCAACATTGACTGGACACAGAGCACAATATTTAGCTGGAGTGTAGCATGCCACAATAATTGTCTTAGATCTGCTGTTCCAGCCTTGAGTCCTCCTGCCATAGTTCCTCCCGTCTCTCCTGATCTTTCTGGGGTTCCTCCTTGTTATCATAACTTGGCTGAGGTATTTAGCAAACATCAAGCTCTCTCTCTCCCACCACACCGTCCCTATGACTGCCACATAGACTTACTGCCTGGGTCCCCTCTCCCCTCCAGCCGCCTTTACAACCTCTCCCGTCCCGAGAGAGAGACTATGGAGAGGTACATAAAGGAGTCATTGGCAGCAGGTATCATTCACCCCTCTTCCTCCCCTGTAGGTGCTGGGGTTTTTTTTGTGTCTAAGAAAGACAAGACCTTGCGCCCCTGCATTGACTATCGTGGTCTGAACGCTATCACTGTCAAGAATAAATATCCCCTGCCACTATTGGATTCAGCTTTTCACTCCCTTCATCAAGCCACTGTCTTCTTCAAACTAGATCTTCGGAATGCATACCATCTTGTCCGTATTCGTGAGGGGGATGAGTGGAAAACGGCGTTCAACACACCTCTTGATCCATTTTGAGTACTTGGCCATGCCTTTTGGGTTAACTAATGCACCGGCAGTTTTTCAATCCTTAGTTAATGATGTACTCCGTGACATGCTCAACCGTTTTGTTTTTGTTTATCTGGACAACATTTTAGTTTTTTCTAGCACACTGGAGGAACATAGCAAGCATGTCAGATTAGTTCTCCAAAGATTGCTTGAGAAAAGATTATTTGTCAAGGCTGAGAAATGCGAGTTTCATGTCCAGTCAGTCTCTTTTTTGGGCTTTGTCATTGAAAGAGGTCAGATTCGCTGTGATCCAGCCAAGGTAAGGGCGGTGGTTGAGTGGCCAGTACCTGAGAACCGCAAGCAACTTCAGCGTTTCCTTGATTTTGCTAATTTTTACCGGCGCTTTATTAGGAATTTTAGTAAGGTGGCTGCTCCACTCACCCAACTTACCTCCACCTCCAGCCCTTTTACCTGGACCTCTGAAGCTGCCCAGGCATTCTCAAGACTTAAAGAGCTGTTTTCCTCTGCGCCTGTTCTCATCCACCCTGATACCTCTAAGCAGTTCGTAGTGGAGGTGGATGCCTCTGACAGTGGTGTGGGAGCAGTGCTTTCGCAGATCTCACAACAGAAGTTGCATCCGTGTGCTTATTTTTCTCGCCGGCTGTCTCCAGCTGAGCGCAACTATGATGTGGGTAACCGGGAGCTTTTAGCAGTCGTTCTGGCATTAGAGGAGTGGAGACACTGGCTGGAGGGAGCAGAAATTCCATTTGTGGTTTGGACGGACCATAAGAACTTGGCCTACCTTCAGCAAGCCAAACGTCTCAATTCTCGACAGGCCAGATGGGCACTTTTTTAGGCAGATTTAATTTTACTCTCTCTTATAGACCTGGTTCCCATAATTTAAAGCCTGATGCCCTTTCCCGTCAGACAGAGAGACAGCCATTGACTGATCCCTCTGAGCCTGTGCTCCCTCCAAGCTGTTTTGTGGGAGCGGTCCATTGGGAGGTTGAGCAGCAGGTTAAGAGGGCCCTTTCCCGTTGTCCCCGTCCAGAGATCGGACCACCTAACTCTTTGTTCGTTCCCGAGAACGTTAGGTCTCAGGTGCTGCAGTGGGGGCACTCCTCCAGATTGGCCTGCCATCCTGGGGCGGCACGCACACTTGAGCTTATTCGACAGCGGTCCTGGTGGCCCACGCTGGTCTGTGACACCAATCAGTTTGTGGCAGCGTGCTCTGTCTGTGCCCGAGGGAAGGCCTCGCACCAACGGCCCGCTTGCTTGCTGAACCCTCTCCCCATTCCCTCACATCGCGTAGGATTTTGTCTCTGGTCTACCTCCTTCTGCAGGTAACTCTGTCATCCTTACTATTGTCGATCGTTTTTCTAAGGCTGTGCATTTTGTACCACTGTCGAAGCTCCCTTCTGCTCTGGAGACTGCTGAACTCTTGGTTCATCATGTTTTTCGTCACCATGGTATCCCCATGGACATCGTTTCTGATCGGGGACCCCAGTTTTTTTCCCAGGTTTGGCGAGCGTTCTGTGGCGCATTGGGGGCGAGGGTTAGTCTATCGTCTGGGTACCATCCTCAGTCGAACGGCCAGACAGAACGTGCCAACCAAGACCTGGAGGCCGCTTTAAGATGTGTGTGTGCACGTAACCCATCCTCCTGGAGTGTTCAGCTACCGTGGGTGGAGTATGCTCATAACAGTCTCTCCACATCTGCTACTGGTATGTCGCCATTCATGGTAATGTATGGTTTTCAACCCCCTTTGTTCCCTTCCCAGGAGGATGATGTGTCCGTCCCTTCTGTTCAGGAACACTTGCGACGAGTTCGCAGAGTGTAGGCGTTCGCCCGCTCCTAATTATCAGCCTGGGCAGATGGTGTGGTTATCCACCAGGGACCTGCCTTTGCAGGTAGAATCCCGTAAGCTGTCCCCTCGTTTCATTGGTCCTTTTCCAGCGGTCAGAATCATTAATCCCTCGGCTGTGCGCCTTAAGCTCCCAGACTCCCTTAAGGTACACCCCACGTTTCATGTGTCCCTCTTAAAGCCAGTCACCTCTTGTGCACTTGGTCCTCCAGCTGAACCTCCTCCTCCCCCCCCTGGTCGTGGATGGCCATCCTGCTTACTCAATTAATCGGATTCTGAATGTCAGACGTCGAGGCAGGGGTTTCCAGTATTTGGTTGACTGGGAGGGTTATGGGCCGGAGGAATGTTCTTGGGTTCTTGGGCGCTGGCTATGTGGGAGGGCAACCCCCAGCTCTGCTCCTCCTACCGGCGGTTCGTGGTGGAGATGAGAGGGGTCTTCGACCATCCTGTTCGTGGTAAAGAGGCGGGCAACCGACTGCTCTCACTACGCCAAGGCTCCAGGTCAGTAGCCGACCCGCTTACCCGCCAGACCATACATGATCAAAACAGGGAGTGGAGGTTGTTCAGCTGCAGGGTGTGAATTTCTGACTAAAGTTTGTAAATAGCGGGTAAGACAAAGTGCGAATGCCCGACAATGTATGATCAAAAGAGGGAGCGGAGGTTTTCGGCTGCAAGAAGGTGTGAACGTCTGACCAAAGTTTTTAAAAAGCAGTTAAGAAAAGGTTCGAATATCCAACCAAACATAATCAAAAGCGGGAGCAGAGCTGTTCGACTGCAAGTAGGTGTGAATGTAAGATCATAATTTGCAAAAAGCTGATGAGAAAGGGTGAGAATGCCCGACTATACACCATCAAATGCGGGAGCGGAGGTGTTCGGCTCTGAGTAGGTGTGAATGTCCGACCATAATTGCTGAAGAATGTGTTAGAAAAGGTAAGAATGCTGGACCATACATCATCAAAAGCGGGAGAGGTGGTGTTCGGCTGCAAAAAGGTGTGACTGTTCGACTAAAGTTTGTAAAAAGTGGGTAAGACAAGGTGCGAATGCCTGACAATGTATGATCAAAAGCGGGAGCGGAGGTGTTCTGCTGCAAGAAGGTCTACATGTCCATCAATAATTGCTAGAAAACATGAAAGAAACTTTTCGAAAATCAAACCGCACATGATCATAAGTGGGAGAGGAGGTGTTCAGCTGCAAGGTGTGAATGTCCACCCATAATTCCTGAAAAATGGGCAAAAAAAAGGTGTGAATGCCCAACCATACATCATCAAAAGCAGGAGTGGAAGTGTTCGGCTACAAGAAGGTGTGAACGTCCAACCAAAATATGTAAAAAGAAGTTAAGAAAAGGTTCGAATATCCAACCAAACATAATCAAAAGCGGGAGCAGAGCTGTTCGACTGCAAGTAGGTGTGAATGTCAGATCATAATTTGCAAAAAGCTGATGAGAAAGGGTGAGAATGCCCGACTATACATCATCAAAAGCGGGAGCGGAGTTGTTCGGCTGTGAGTAGGTGTGAATCTCCGACCATAATTGCTGAAAAATGTGTTAGAAAAGGTAAAAATGCCGGTCCATACATCATCAAAAGCGAGAGAGGTTGTGTTCGACTGCAAGTAGGTGTGAATGTCCAGCCATAATTACTCACAAACGGGTAAGAAAAGGTAGTAGCCAGACCATATATGATCAAAACAGGGAGCGGAGGTGGTTCAGCTGCAAGAAGGTTTGAATGTCAAACTAAAGTTCAAATATATTAACAAAAGCGGGAGGAGAGGTCTTCGGATGAGAGTGGTTGAAAATTTCCAACCATAATGTATAAAATGCGGTGAAAAAAAAGGTGTGATAGAACACTAAAAGGTGGAGCGGAAGTGTTCGGCTGCAAGAAGGTGTGAATGTCCGACTATATTTGGTGAAAAGCAGGTGAAGCAAGGTCTGAATGCCCAACCTTACATCATCAAAAGCAAGATCAGAGTTGTTTGGCTGCAAGAAGGCCATAGTTTGCCAAAAGCGGGTAAGGTGCGAATGTCCGACTAAATATCAACAAAATTTGGGGCGGAGGTCTTCGGATGCAAGTGGGTGTGAATATCCCACCATACAAGTATGGTGGGTGGAGAGGAAGCTGTGAATAGCCGACCATAGTTTGGAAAAAGCGGGTAAGAAAAGGTTTGAATGCCCGAACATACACCATCAAAAGAGGGAGCGGAGGTGTTCCGCTGTACGAAGGTGTGAATGTCCAACCATACTTGGTAAAAAGCGGGTAAGAAAAGGTTAATATACCCGACTGTACACAATCAATAGCGGGAGCGGATGTGTTCGGCTACAAGAAGTTGTGACAGTCCGACCATGGTTTGTAAAAAGCCGGTAAGAAAAGGTGCGAATGTCCGACAATGTATGATCAAAAGAGAGAGCGGAGGTTTTCGGATACACGAAAGTTTGAATGTCCTACCATAGTTTGTAAATAGCGGGTAAGAAAAGGTTCAAATGCCCGACTATACACCATAAAAAGCGGGAGCGGAGGTGTTCCGCTGTAAGACGGTGTGAATGTCCGACCATAGTTGGTAAAAAGCGGGTAAGAAAAGGTTAAGATACCCGACTGTACAAAATCAATAGCGAGAGCGGAGTTGTTCGGCTACAAGACGGTGTGAAAGTACGACCATGGTTTGTAAAAAGCAGTTAAGAAAAGGTTCGAATATCCAACCAAACATAATCAAAAGCGGGAGCAGATCTGTTCGACTGCAAGTAGGTTTGAATGTCCAGCCATAATTAATCACAAACGGGGGAAGAAAAGGTAGTATTGCCAGACCATACATGATCAAAACAGGGAGCGGAGGTTCAGCTGCAAGGTGTGAATGTCTGACTATAGTTTGTAAAAAGCGGGTAAGACAAGGTGCGAATGCCCGACAATGTATGATCAAAAGAGAGAGCGGAGGTGTTCGGCTGCAAGGTCTGAATGTCCAACCATAATTTGTAAAAACCGGGTAAGAAAAGGCTCGAAAGCCCGACTATACATCATCAAAAGCGGGAGCGGAGGTGTTCAGCTGCAAGAAGGTGTGAATGTTCGACTAAAGTTTGTAAAAAGCTGGTAAGACAAGGAGCGATGTCCCGACATTGTATGATCAAAAGCGGGAGCGGAGGTGTCCAGCTGTGAGTAGGTGTGAATGTCCGACCATAATTGCTGAAAAATGTGTTAGAAAAGGTTACTGGACCATACATCATCAAAAGCGGGAGAGGTGGTGTTCGGCTGCAAGAAGGTGTGAAAGTCCAACAATGGTTTGTAAAAAGCGGGTAATAAAAGGTTCGAATGCCCGAATATACATCATCAAAAGCGGAAGCGGAGGTGTTCGGATGCAAGAAGGTGTGAACGTCCGACCAAAGTTTGTAAAAAGCAGTGAAAAGCGAGAAAAAGCTTTTCGTGAGTTTTGCATGATTTGGGATTTTGCTTATAAAATGCATTACTTCACTCAAACTATGTTAAAACTGATTTGTCCTTCATATTTACCATGTCTAGAAAGATTTAAACAAAAAAACAACGTTGTACTTTGCAGTAAAAGAAAGAGCAAATCTAAAGTTTCAGGAATCCGAGTATAAGCCTGCTTTCATGAGTTCTGCACGATTTCGGATTTTGCTATAAAATGAATTGCTTTGCTCAAACCAAGTTAAAACTGCTTTGTCCTTCCATATTCATCAATGTCTAGATCGACTTCAACAAAGAAAAACATTGGACTTTGCAGTAGAAGAAGTTGAAATCCATCTACACATTGATAAATACGAAGGACAAAGCAGTTCCCACTTGCCCATAAGAAAATAAGCTTATTCTCGGATTCCTGATCCTTCAGTTTTGCTCTTTCTTCTACTGCAAAATACAATGTTGTTCTTTGTTGAAGTCGATCTAGACATTGATAAATATGAATGAAAAAGCAGTTTTAACTTGGTTTGAGTGAATGAATTCATTTTATACATAAAATCCGAAATCGTGCAGAACTCATGAAAATAAGCTTATTCTCGGATTCCTAAAACTTTTGATTTGCTCTTTCTTTTATTGCAAAGTACAACGTTGTTTTTTTGTTTAAATCTATCGAGACATTGATAAATATGAAGGTAAAAGCCGTTTTAACATAGTTTGAGTGAAGGAATTAATTTTATAGATAAAATCCCAAACCATGCAGAACTCCTCAAAAGGGGCGTATGGCTTAATCACAAGTGTTGCTCTTTCTCATTCAGGGTAGTATGAGGAAGTTTATGCTTGAAATATATGTAGAAATGGGTACATATGAATGACAAAGCAGTGTTAACTTAGTTTGCGTGAAGGAATTCATTTTATACATAAAATCCGAAATCGTGCAGAACTCATGAAAATAAGCTTATTCTCGGATTCCTAAAACTTTTGATTTGCACTTTCTTTTACTGCAAAGTACAACGTTGTTTTTTGTTGAAATCTATCTAGACATTGATAAATACCAGTCGAAACTCTGCTGCCGCTTTTGATCATTTATGGTTGGGCATTCTTACCTTTTCTTACCCGCTTTTTACAAATTATGATCTTACATTCACACCTACTTGCAGTCGAACACCTTCTCATCCACTTATGATCATGTGCGGTTGGGCTTTCGCACCTTTTCTTACCCATTTTTCAGTAATTATGGGTGGACATTCAGACCTTCTTGCAGCCGAAAACCTCCACTCCTCTTTTGATCATACATTGTCGGGAATTCACACCTTGTCTTACCCGCTTTTTACAAACTTTAGTCGGACATTCAAACCTTCTTGCAGCTGAACCACCTCCGCTCCCTGTTTTGATCATATATGGTCTGGCAATAGTACCCTTTCTTACCCGTTTGTGAGTAATTATGGCTGGACATTCACACCTACTTGCAGCCGAACACAACCTCTCCCGCTTTTGGTGATATATGGTCCGGCATTCTTACCTTTTCTAACACATTTTTCAGCAATTATGGTTGTAGAATCACACCTACTCACAGCCGAACAACTCCGCTCCCACATTTGATAGTGTATAGTCGGGCATTCTCACCCTTTCTCAACAGCTTTTTGCAAATTATGATCTGATATTCACACCTACTTGCAGTCGAACAGCTCTGCTCCCGCTTTTGATTATGTTTAGTTGGATATTCGAACATTTTCTTAACTGCTTTTTACAAACTTTGGTCGGACGTTCACACCGTCTTGCAGCCGAACACCTCCGCTTCCGCTTTTGATGGTATATAGTCGGGCATTCGAGCCTTTTCTTACCCGCCTATTACTTACTATGGTTGGACATTCAAACCTTCTTGTAGCCGAACACATCCGCTCCTGCTTTTGATGATGTATTATTTGGCATTTGCACCTTTTCTTACCCATTTTTCATTAATTTTTGGTCGGATATTCAGACCTTCTTGCACCTGAACACCTCTGCTCCCGCTTTTGATGGTGTATAGTCGGGCTTTCGAGCCTTTTCTTCCCCGATTTTTACAAATTGTGGTTGGACATTCAGACCTTGCAGCCGAAAACCTCCGCTCCCTCTTTTGATCATACATTGTCGGGCATTCGCCCCTTGTCTTACACGGTTTTTACAAACTTTAGTCAGACATTCACACCTTGCAGTTGAACCACCTCCATTCCCTGTTTTGATCATGTGTGGTCTGGAAATACTACCTTTTCTTCCTCCGTTTGTGAGTGATTATGGCTGGACATTCACACCTACTTGCAGCCGAAAAACCACCTCTCCCGCTTTTGATGATGTATTGTCCGGCATTCTAGTCTTTTCTATCACATTTTTCAGCAATTATGATCTGACATTCACACCTACTTGCAGTCGAACAGCTCTGCTCCCGCTTTTGATTATGTTCGGTTGGATATTCAAACCTTTTCTTAACTGCTTTTTACAAACTTTGGTCGGACGTTCACACCTTCTTGCAGCCGAACACCTCCGCTTCCGCTTTTGATGGTATATATTCGGGTATTCGAACCTTTTCTTACCCGCTTTTTACAAACCATGGTTTGTAAAACCTTCTTGTAGCTGAACAACTCCACTCCTGCTTTTGATGATTTATGGTTGGACATTCGCATCTTTTCCTACCCATTTTTCAGTAATTATGGGTGGATATTCACATCTTCTTGCAGCTGAACACCTCCTCTCCCGCTAATGATCATGTAAGGTTTGATATTCGAAAATTTTCTTTCATGTTTTAAAGCAATTATTAATGGACATTCACACCTACTTGCAGCCGAACACAACCTCTCTCGCTTTTGATGATGTATGGACCGGCATTCTTACCTTTTCTAACACATTTTTCAGCAATTATGGTCGGAGATTCACACCTACTCACAGCCGAACAACTCCGCTCCCGCATTTGATGGTGTATAGTCGGGCATTCTCACCCTTTCTCATCAGCTTTTTGCAAATTATGATCTGATATTCACACCTACTTGCAGTCGAACAGCTCTGCTCCCGCTTTTGATTATGTTTGGTTAGATATTCGAACCTTTTCTTAACTGCTTTTTACAAACTTTGGTCGGACGTTCACAATATCTTGCAGCCGAACACCTCCGCTTCCGCTTTTGATGGTGTATAGTCGGGCATTCGAGCCTTTTCTTACCCGCCTATTACTTACTATGGTTGGACATTCAAACCTTCTTGTAGCCGAACACATCCGCTCCTGCTTTTGATGATGTATGATTTGGCATTCGCACCTTTTCTTACCCATTTTTCAGTAATTATTGGTCGGACATTCAGACCTGCTTGCACCTGAACACCTCTGCTCCCGCTTTTGATGGTGTATAGTCGGGCTTTCGAGCCTTTTCTTCCCCGATTTTTACAAATTATGGTTGGACATTCAGACCTTGCAGCCGAAAACCTCCGCTCCCTCTTTTGATCATACATTGTCGGGCATTCGCCCCTTGTCTTACACGGTTTTTACAAACTTTAGTCAGACATTCACACCTTGCAGCTGAACCACCTCCATTCCCTGTTTTGATCATGTGTGGTCTGGAAATACTACCTTTTCTTCCCCCGTTTGTGAGTAATTATGGCTGGACATTCACACCTACTTGCAGCCGAAAAACCACCTCTCCCGCTTTTGATGATGTATTGTCCGGCATTCTAGTCTTTTCTATCACATTTTTCAGCAATTATGATCTGACATTCACACCTACTTGCAGTCGAACAGCTCTGCTCCCGCTTTTGATTATGTTCGGTTGGATATTCAAACCTTTTCTTAACTGCTTTTTACAATATTTGGTCGGACGTTCACACCTTCTTGCAGCCGAACACCCCCACTTCCGCTTTTGATGGTATATATTCGGGTATTCGAACCTTCTCTTACCCGCTTTTTACAAACCATGGTTGGACTTTCATACCTTCTTGTAGCTGAACAACTCCACTCCTGCTTTTGATGATTTATGGTTGGACATTCGCATCTTTTCCTACCCATTTTTCAGTAATTATGGGTGGATATTCACATCTTCTTGCAGCTGAACACCTCCTCTCCCGCTAATGATCTTGTAAGGTTTGATATTCGAAAATTTTCTTTCATGTTTTAAAGCAATTATTAATGGACATTCACACCTACTTGCAGCCGAACACCACCTCTCCCGCTTTTGATGATGTATGGACCGGCATTCTTACCTTTTCTAACACATTTTTCAGCAATTATGGTTGGAGAATCACACCTACTCACAGCCGAACAACTCCGCTACCGCATTTGATGGTGTATAGTCGGGATTTCTCACCCTTTCTCATCAGCTTTTTGCAAATTATTCTCTGACATTCACACCTACTTGCAGTCGAACAGCTCTGCTCCCGCTTTTGATTATGTTTGGTTAGATATTCGAACCTTTTCTTAACTGCTTTTTTACAAACTTTGGTTGGACGTTCACACCTTCTTGCAGCCGAACACCTCCGCTCCCTCTTTTGTTGGTGTATGTTCGGGCATTCGAACCTTTTCTTACCCGCTTTTTATAAACCAGGGTCGGACTTTCACACCTTTTAGTAGCCGAACAACTCCGCTCCCGCTATTGATTGTGTACAGTCGGGTATTTTAACCTTTTCTTACCCGCTTTTTACCAACTATGGTCGGACATTCACACCTTCGTACAGCGGAACACCTCCGCTCCCTCTTTTGATGGTGTATGTTCGGGTATTCAAACCTTTTCTTACCCGCTTTTTCCAAACTATGGTCGGCTATTCACAGCTTCCTCTCCACCATACTTGTATGGTTGGATATTCACACCCACTTGCATCCGAAGACCTCTGCCCCAAATTTTGTTGATATTTAGTCGGACATTCGCACCTTACCCGCTTTTGGCAAACTATGGCCTTCTTGCAGCCAAACACCTCTGATCTCGCTTTTGATGATGTAAGGTTGGGCATTCAGACCTTGCTTCACCTGCTTTTCACCAAATATAGTCGGATATTCACACCTTCTTGCAGCCGAACACTTCCGCTCCACCTTTTAGTGTTCTATCACACCTTTTTTTCACCGCATTTTATACATTATGGTTGGAAATTTTCAACCACTCTCATCCGAAGACCTCTCCTCCCGCTTTCTTTAATATATTTGAACTTTAGTCGGACATTCAAACCTTCTTGCAGCTGAACCACCTCCGCTCCCTGTTTTAATCATATATGGTCTGGCAATACTACCTTTTCTTACCCGTTTGTGAGTAATTATGGCTGGACATTCACACCTACTTGCAGCCGAACACAACCTCTCTCGCTTTTGATGATGTATGGACCGGCATTTTTACCTATTCTAACACATTTTTCAGCAATTATGGTCGGAGATTCACACCTACTCACAGCCGAACAACTCCGCTCCCGCATTTGATGATGTATAGTCGGGCATTCTCACCCTTTCTCATCAGCTTTTTGAAAATTATGATCTGAGATTCACACCTACTTCCAGTCGAACAGCTCTGCTCCCGCTTTTGATTATGTTTGGTTAGATATTCGAACCTTTTCTTAACTGCTTTTTACAAACTTTGGTCGGACGTTCACAATATCTTGCAGCCGAACACCTCCGCTTCCGCTTTTGATGGTGTATATTCGGGCATACGAACCTTTTCTTACCCGCTTTTTACAAACCAAGGTCGGACTTTCACACCTTCTCTTAGCTGAACAACTCCGCTCCCTCTTTTGATTGTGTACAGTCGGGCAATTTAACCTTTTCTTACCCGCTTTTTACCATCTATGGTCGGACATTCACACCGTCTTACAGCGGAACACCTCCGCTCCCTCTTTTGATGATGTATGGTTAGGCATTCGCACCTTCTCTCACCCGCCTTTTACTATGGTCGGCCATTCACAGCTTCCTCTCCACCATACTTGTATGGTGGGATATTCACACCCACTTGCATCCGAAGACCTCCGCTTCCGCTTTTGATGGGAACTGACAACATAAGAAGTCCGGACATACTTTGATAGTATATGAATAAGTGGGTAGCTACTGACAAGCATTAAGCATGTCACACAGCCCAAACATATAACATTTCAGGACACACCACACAGTTAACAACCACAGTGAAGCGTGTCAAAGCCCAAACATGTAACATTCAACAGGACACTTACACAACACATTCAAATCAAACAGTCAGACAACATACAAGAACATATACCCCAGCCGGCATTGCTCCCTGCCTATTTTCGTACAGCACACTGTGTGCGCACACCTTTATTCACAAACTCTTCAACTTATACTCTTTTACCGAAGTTGCTACAGCTCGATTGGCCGAATACCCTTTGATCCTATTTCGGTGAATTTGACATCTGCCTTACATATAACAGATTAGCGGTTTAGCAGTTTTAATTTAGTTTGAGTGAAGGAATTCATTTTATAGCAAAATCCGAAATCGTGAAGAACTCATGAAAGTAAGCTTATTCTCGGATTCCTGAAACTTTAGATTTGCTCTTTCTTTTACTGCAAAGTACACGTTGTTTTTTTTGTTTAAATCTTTCTAGACATGGTAAATATTAAGGACAAAGCAGTTTTCACATAGTTTGAGTGAAGGAATTCATTTTATAGATAAAATCCCAAGAGTCTGATGGGAAAAGAGAGTGAATGCGAAGTAGACTTTAACACGGCTATGGGAGCGAGCCGAGTGTGGGCTAACCAGGAGAATTGCTTGAAAGAAATGCGACCCCGAATGAGCGGTCAGAACAAAGCCTCAATACGGGATTCTCGTGGTGTTTTTGTTGCTGCCTTGTCTTTTGCACAGAGTAAAAGACAAGGCAGCCATCGAATAGGGCCCGATTGTTCCTACTTGGTCAGCCGAGGAGCAAGGGGGGGGGGGGAGCAAGTGTCTCAACCAAGCAAAGCTCACCATGGGGAAGGTGGCTATGCCAACAAGCCTGATGCCCTGCTCCCGCAGTGACGGATAATCGTACTCTGGTTTCTCTTCATAACGTACAAGTCTTTCGCCTTTTACTAAAGATTTCTGTGGAGAGCAGCACTAATGAGTTGTTTCTATTTTTGGCAGGCTTTACCTTTGCGGGTGAAGCCCTTTCTGTCTGTGCAAAAGAAATCTTGTTACTGTGCAGAGTGACTTCTCTGAGTAGAGTCGCCTTACTTGTTGCGACTGTGCCGATGTTCGAAGCTGGAGTGCAAAGTTGTTGCTTGAATGGTGCTTGCTGGAGCGTGCGGGAGTGCAAAGTTATACCATTTAAAAGGGCTGAAGAGTGCTCAGTGCAGCGGGTGGGCGACACTCTGGCCACCTTGAAAACCGAGGTTACATCCACTACCAGGGGCAGCCCAAGTTCTGCCGCAAGTGTGGTGAGCATGGGCACCTGGTTGAGGCTTGTACCAAGGTGTTATGTGGGAAGAGCAGAGAAATTGGGCAAACTTTTGGAGAGTGTCCAAATGGCAGGAAATGTAATCTCTGTGGAGAATTAAATCACCTCTTCAGAGATTGCCCTAAATCTTTTGCCAACAAATTAAAGACGGTAAAGCCACAGTCAAGCCAACAAAGAGAAGGACCAAAGGTGGCAGTTGGTGAACAAAGTGAAGAGGTTGACCCAATAAATTCAAACTTCCCGCCAAAAGCTTGGATTGGAAGTGAGGAGCAAAAAGGGGAGGGGCCTGTAGAGGCCTCACCACTCAGTGTTGAAGTCTGTGAGAATTCACAGGCAGAGGGTGGAGCTACGCTAAATGAGGAGGAAGAGCAGACAGGTGAGTCTAGTGAAGATACTCACCTCCCCGAAGGTCAACAGAAGGTCAATTTGTTGATAGGCATTCATTTATTTCTTCACTTCTGATGAAGTTTCAACAATAAACAACAAACTTTGTATTATTAGAAAGAACCAGAATCATTCTTCAGGAATCCGAAAATAAGCTCTATTTTATGAGTTATGCACGAATTCGGATTCTCCTATAAAACGAATTCATTAACTCAAACCAAGTTAAGACTGCTTTGTCCTTCATATTTATTCATGTCTAATCAAGTTTCAACGATAAACAACGTTGTACTTTGTAGAATGAGAAAGAACTTCTTCAGCAATAAGCATCTCTCGACATATGACGAAGTACAGATTTTGCTATAAAATTAATTCCTTCTATCAGCCTGACTTAAAACTGTTTGTCCTCCTTATTTATCCACTTCAAATCAAGTTTCAACAAATAAAAAAAAGTTGTAGTTTGAGAAAGTACAACTTAATCTTCAGCAATCAGTATAAAAAGAGGTGCAAATGCCAACCATACATACCTACAAGGTGGAGCGGAAGTATTCAGCTGCAAGTAGGTGTGAATGTTCGACTATAATTTGTAAAAAGCGGGTAAGAAAAGGTTCGAATGCCCGACTATATATTAACAAAAGCGGGAGGAGAGGTCTTCGGATGAGAGTGGGTGAGAATTTCCAACCATAATCTATAAAATACGGTGAAAAAAAATATGTGAATGCCTCATAGAACACTAAAAGCGGAAGTGTTCGGCTGCAAGAAGGTGTGAATGTCCGACTATATTTGGTGAAAAGCAGGTGAAGCAAGGTCTGAATGCCCAACCTTATATCATCAAAAGCGAGATCAGAGGTGTTTGGCTGCAAGAAGGCCATAGTTTTCCAAAAGCGGGTAAGGTGCGAATGTCCGACTAAATATCAACAAAATTTGGGGCGGAGGTCTTCGGATGCAAGTGGGTGTAAATATCCCACCATACAAGTATGGTGGAGAGGAAGCTGTAAATAGCCGACCATAGTTTGGAAAAAGCGGGTAAGAAAAGGTTTGAATGCCCGAACATACACCATCAAAAGAGGGAGCGGAGGTGTTCCGCTGTACGAAGGTGTGAATGTCCGACCATACTTGGTAAAAAGCGGGTAAGAAAAGGTTAAAATACCCGACTGTACACAATCAATAGCGGGAGCGGATGTGTTCGGCTACAAGAAGATGTGAAAGTCCGACCATGGTTTGTAAAAAGCGGGTAAGAAAAGGTGCGAATGTCCGACAATGTATGATCAAAAGAGAGAGCGGAGGTTTTCGGATACACGAAAGTTTGAATGTCCTACCATAGTTTGTAAATAGCGGGTAAGAAAAGGTTCAAATGCCCGACTATACACCATAAAAAGCGGGAGCGGAGGTGTTCCGCTGTAAGACGGTGTGAATGTCCGACCATAGTTGGTAAAAAGCGGGTAAGAAAAGGTTAAAATACCCGACTGTACAAAATCAATAGCGAGAGCGGAGTTGTTCGGCTACAAGACGGTGTGAAAGTACGACCATGGTTTGTAAAAAGCAGTTAAGAAAAGGTTCGAATATCCAACCAAACATAATCAAAAGCGGGAGCAGAGCTGTTCGACTGCAAGTAGGTGTGAATGTCCAGCCATAATTACTCACAAACGGGGGAAGAAAAGGTAGTATTGCCAGACCATACATGATCAAAACAGGGAGCGGAGGTTCAGCTGCAAGGTGTGAATGTCTGACTATAGTTTGTAAAAAGCGGGTAAGACAAGGTGCGAATGCCCGACAATGTATGATCAAAAGAGAGAGCGGAGGTGTTCGGCTGCAAGGTCTGAATGTCCAACCATAATTTGTAAAAACCGGGTAAGAAAAGGCTCGAAAGCCCGACTATACATCATCAAAAGCGGGAGCGGAGGTGTTCAGCTGCAAGAAGGTGTGAATGTTCGACTAAAGTTTGTAAAAAGCTGGTAAGACAAGGAGCGATGTCCCGACATTGTATGATCAAAAGCGGGAGCGGAGGTGTCCAGCTGTGAGTAGGTGTGAATGTCCGACCATAATTGCTGAAAAATGTGTTAGAAAAGGTAAGAATACTGGACCATACATCATCAAAAGCGAGAGAGGTGGTGTTCGGCTGCAAGAAGGTGTGAAAGTCCAACAATTGTTTGTAAAAAGCGGGTAAGAAAAGGTTAAAATACCCGACTGTACACAATCAATAGCGGGAGCGGATGTGTTCGGCTACAAGAAGATGTGAAAGTCCGACCATGGTTTGTAAAAAGCGGGTAAGAAAAGGTGCGAATGTCCGACAATGTATGATCAAAAGAGAGAGCGGAGGTTTTCGGATACAAGAAGGTTTGAATGTCCCACCATAGTTTGTAAAAAGCGGGTAAGAAAAGGTTCGAATGCCCGACTATACACCATCAAAAGCGGGAGCAGAGGTGTTCCGCTGTAAGACGGTGTGAATGTCCGACCATAGTTGGTAAAAAGCGGGTAAGAAAAGGTTAAAATACCCGACTGTACACAATCAATAGCGGGAGCGGAGTTGTACGGCTACAAGAAGGTGTGAAAGTCCGACCATGGTTTGTAAAAACCGGGAAGAAAAGGTTCGAAAGCCCGACTATACACCATCAAAAAGAAGGTTTGAATGTCCATCAATAATTGCTTTAAAACAAGAAAGTAAATTTTCGAATATCAAACCGCACATGATCATAAGCGGTAGAGGAGGTGTTCGGCTGCAAGAAGGTGTGAATGTCCACCCATAATTCATGAAAAATGGGTAAAAAAAAAGGTGCGAATGCCTAACAATACATTATCAAAAGCAGGTGTGAATGTCAGATCATAATTTGTAAAAAGCTGATGAGAAAGGGTGAGAATGCCCGACTATACACCATCAAATGCGGGAGCGGAGGTGTTCGGCTCTGAGTAGGTGTGAATGTCCGACCATAATTGCTGAAGAATGTGTTAGAAAAGGTAAGAATGCCGGACCATACATCATCAAAAGCGGGAGAGGTGGTGTTCTGCTGCAAAAAGGTGTGACTGTTCGACTAAAGTTTGTAAAAAGTGGGTAAGACAAGGTGCGAATGCCTGACAATGTATGATCAAAAGCGGGAGCGGAGGTGTTCAGCTGCAAGAAGGTCTACATGTCCATCAATAATTGCTAGAAAACATGAAAGAAACTTTTCGAAAATCAAACCGCACATGATCATAAGTGGGATAGGAGGTGTTCAGCTGCAAGGTGTGAATATCCACCCATAATTCCTGAAAAATGGGCAAAAAAAAGGTGTGAATGCCCAACCATACATCATCAAAAGCAGGAGTGGAAGTGTTCGGCTACAAGAAGGTGTGAACGTCCAACCAAAATATGTAAAAAGAAGTTAAGAAAAGGTTCGAATATCCAACCAAACATAATCAAAAGCGGGAGCAGAGCTGTTCGACTGCAAGTAGGTGTGAATGTCAGATCATAATTTGCAAAAAGCTGATGAGAAAGGGTGAGAATGCCCGACTATACATCATCAAATGCGGGAGCGGAGTTGTTCGGCTGTGAGTAGGTGTGAATCTCCGACCATAATTGCTGAAAAATGTGTTAGAAAAGGTAAAAATGCCGGTCCATACATCATCAAAAGCGAGAGAGGTTGTGTTCGACTGCAAGTAGGTGTGAATGTCCAGCCATAATTACTCACAAACGGGTAAGAAAAGGTAGTAGCCAGACCATATATGATCAAAACAGGGAGCGGAGGTGGTTCAGCTGCAAGAAGGTTTGAATGTCAAACTAAAGTTCAAATATATTAACAAAAGCGGGAGGAGAGGTCTTCGGATGAGAGTGGTTAAAAATTTCCAACCATAATGTATAAAATGCGGTGAAAAAAAAGGTGTGATAGAACACTAAAAGGTGGAGCGGAAGTGTTCGGCTGCAAGAAGGTGTGAATGTCCGACTATATTTGGTGAAAAGCAGGTGAAGCAAGGTCTGAATGCCCAACCTTACATCATCAAAAGCAAGATCAGAGTTGTTTGGCTGCAAGAAGGCCATAGTTTGCCAAAAGCGGGTAAGGTGCGAATGTCCGACTAAATATCAACAAAATTTGGGGCGGAGGTCTTCGGATGCAAGTGGGTGTGAATATCCCACCATACAAGTATGGTGGGTGGAGAGGAAGCTGTGAATAGCCGACCATAGTTTGGAAAAAGCGGGTAAGAAAAGGTTTGAATGCCCGAACATACACCATCAAAAGAGGGAGCGGAGGTGTTCCGCTGTACGAAGGTGTGAATGTCCAACCATACTTGGTAAAAAGCGGGTAAGAAAAGGTTAATATACCCGACTGTACACAATCAATAGCGGGAGCGGATGTGTTCGGCTACAAGAAGGTGTGACAGTCCGACCATGGTTTGTAAAAAGCTGGTAAGAAAAGGTGCGAATGTCCGACAATGTATGATCAAAAGAGAGAGCGGAGGTTTTCGGATACACGAAAGTTTGAATGTCCTACCATAGTTTGTAAATAGCGGGTAAGAAAAGGTTCAAATGCCCGACTATACACCATAAAAAGCGGGAGCGGAGGTGTTCCGCTGTAAGACGGTGTGAATGTCCGACCATATTTGGTAAAAAGCGGGTAAGAAAAGGTTAAAATACCCGACTGTACAAAATCAATAGCGGGAGCGGAGTTGTTCGGCTACAAGAAGGTGTGAAAGTACGACCATGGTTTGTAAAAAGCAGTTAAGAAAAGGTTCGAATATCCAACCAAACATAATCAAAAGCGGGAGCAGAGCTGTTCGACTGCAAGTAGGTGTGAATGTCCAGCCATAATTACTCACAAACGGGGGAAGAAAAGGTAGTATTGCCAGACCATACATGATCAAAACAGGGAGCGGAGGTTCAGCTGCAAGGTGTGAATGTCTGACTATAGTTTGTAAAAAGCGGGTAAGACAAGGTGCGAATGCCCGACAATGTATGATCAAAAGAGAGAGCGGAGGTGTTCGGCTGCAAGGTCTGAATGTCCAACCATAATTTGTAAAAACCGGGTAAGAAAAGGCTCGAAAGCCCGACTATACATCATCAAAAGCGGGAGCGGAGGTGTTCAGCTGCAAGAAGGTGTGAATGTTCGACTAAAGTTTGTAAAAAGCTGGTAAGACAAGGAGCGATGTCCCGACATTGTATGATCAAAAGCGGGAGCGGAGGTGTCCAGCTGTGAGTAGGTGTGAATGTCCGACCATAATTGCTGAAAAATGTGTTAGAAAAGGTAAGAATACTGGACCATATATCATCAAAAGCGGGAGAGGTGGTGTTCGGCTGCAAGAAGGTGTGAAAGTCCAACAATGGTTTGTAAAAAGCGGGTAAGAAAAGGTTAAAATACCCGACTGTACACAATCAATAGCGGGAGCGGATGTGTTCGGATACAAGAAGATGTGAAAGTCCGACCATGGTTTGTAAAAAGCGGGTAAGAAAAGGTGCGAATGTCCGACAATGTATGATCAAAAGAGAGAGCGGAGGTTTTCGGATACAAGAAGGTTTGAATGTCCCACCATAGTTTGTAAAAAGCGGGTAAGAAAAGGTTCGAATGCCCGACTATACACCATCAAAAGCGGGAGCAGAGGTGTTCCGCTGTAAGACGGTGTGAATGTCCGACCATAGTTGGTAAAAAGCGGGTAAGAAAAGGTTAAAATACCCGACTGTACACAATCAATAGCGGGAGCGGAGTTGTACGGCTACAAGAAGGTGTGAAAGTCCGACCATGGTTTGTAAAAACCGGGAAGAAAAGGCTCGAAAGCCCGACTATACACCATCAAAAAGAAGGTTTGAATGTCCATCAATAATTGCTTTAAAACAAGAAAGTAAATTTTCGAATATCAAACCGCACATGATCATAAGCGGTAGAGGAGGTGTTCGGCTGCAAGAAGGTGTGAATGTCCACCCATAATTCATGAAAAATGGGTAAAAAAAAAGGTGCGAATGCCTAACAATACATTATCAAAAGCAGGTGTGAATGTCAGATCATAATTTGTAAAAAGCTGATGAGAAAGGGTGAGAATGCCCGACTATACACCATCAAATGCGGGAGCGGAGGTGTTCGGCTCTGAGTAGGTGTGAATGTCCGACCATAATTGCTGAAGAATGTGTTAGAAAAGGTAAGAATGCCGGACCATACATCATCAAAAGCGGGAGAGGTGGTGTTCTGCTGCAAAAAGGTGTGACTGTTCGACTAAAGTTTGTAAAAAGTGGGTAAGACAAGGTGCGAATGCCTGACAATGTATGATCAAAAGCGGGAGCGGAGGTGTTCAGCTGCAAGAAGGTCTACATGTCCATCAATAATTGCTAGAAAACATGAAAGAAACTTTTCGAAAATCAAACCGCACATGATCATAAGTGGGATAGGAGGTGTTCAGCTGCAAGGTGTGAATATCCACCCATAATTCCTGAAAAATGGGCAAAAAAAAGGTGTGAATGCCCAACCATACATCATTAAAAGCAGGAGTGGAAGTGTTCGGCTACAAGAAGGTGTGAACGTCCAACCAAAATATGTAAAAAGAAGTTAAGAAAAGGTTCGAATATCCAACCAAACATAATCAAAAGCGGGAGCAGAGCTGTTCGACTGCAAGTAGGTGTGAATGTCAGATCATAATTTGCAAAAAGCTGATGAGAAAGGGTGAGAATGCCCGACTATACATCATCAAATGCGGGAGCGGAGTTGTTCGGCTGTGAGTAGGTGTGAATCTCCGACCATAATTGCTGAAAAATGTGTTAGAAAAGGTAAAAATGCCGGTCCATACATCATCAAAAGCGAGAGAGGTTGTGTTCGACTGCAAGTAGGTGTGAATGTCCAGCCATAATTACTCACAAACGGGTAAGAAAAGGTAGTAGCCAGACCATATATGATCAAAACAGGGAGCGGAGGTGGTTCAGCTGCAAGAAGGTTTGAATGTCAAACTAAAGTTCAAATATATTAACAAAAGCGGGAGGAGAGGTCTTCGGATGAGAGTGGTTAAAAATTTCCAACCATAATGTATAAAATGCGGTGAAAAAAAAGGTGTGATAGAACACTAAAAGGTGGAGCGGAAGTGTTCGGCTGCAAGAAGGTGTGAATGTCCGACTATATTTGGTGAAAAGCAGGTGAAGCAAGGTCTGAATGCCCAACCTTACATCATCAAAAGCAAGATCAGAGTTGTTTGGCTGCAAGAAGGCCATAGTTTGCCAAAAGCGGGTAAGGTGCGAATGTCCGACTAAATATCAACAAAATTTGGGGCGGAGGTCTTCGGATGCAAGTGGGTGTGAATATCCCACCATACAAGTATGGTGGGTGGAGAGGAAGCTGTGAATAGCCGACCATAGTTTGGAAAAAGCGGGTAAGAAAAGGTTTGAATGCCCGAACATACACCATCAAAAGAGGGAGCGGAGGTGTTCCGCTGTACGAAGGTGTGAATGTCCAACCATACTTGGTAAAAAGCGGGTAAGAAAAGGTTAATATACCCGACTGTACACAATCAATAGCGGGAGCGGATGTGTTCGGCTACAAGAAGGTGTGACAGTCCGACCATGGTTTGTAAAAAGCTGGTAAGAAAAGGTGCGAATGTCCGACAATGTATGATCAAAAGAGAGAGCGGAGGTTTTCGGATACACGAAAGTTTGAATGTCCTACCATAGTTTGTAAATAGCGGGTAAGAAAAGGTTCAAATGCCCGACTATACACCATAAAAAGCGGGAGCGGAGGTGTTCCGCTGTAAGACGGTGTGAATGTCCGACCATATTTGGTAAAAAGCGGGTAAGAAAAGGTTAAAATACCCGACTGTACAAAATCAATAGCGGGAGCGGAGTTGTTCGGCTACAAGAAGGTGTGAAAGTACGACCATGGTTTGTAAAAAGCAGTTAAGAAAAGGTTCGAATATCCAACCAAACATAATCAAAAGCGGGAGCAGAGCTGTTCGACTGCAAGTAGGTGTGAATGTCCAGCCATAATTACTCACAAACGGGGGAAGAAAAGGTAGTATTGCCAGACCATACATGATCAAAACAGGGAGCGGAGGTTCAGCTGCAAGGTGTGAATGTCTGACTATAGTTTGTAAAAAGCGGGTAAGACAAGGTGCGAATGCCCGACAATGTATGATCAAAAGAGAGAGCGGAGGTGTTCGGCTGCAAGGTCTGAATGTCCAACCATAATTTGTAAAAACCGGGTAAGAAAAGGCTCGAAAGCCCGACTATACATCATCAAAAGCGGGAGCGGAGGTGTTCAGCTGCAAGAAGGTGTGAATGTTCGACTAAAGTTTGTAAAAAGCTGGTAAGACAAGGAGCGATGTCCCGACATTGTATGATCAAAAGCGGGAGCGGAGGTGTCCAGCTGTGAGTAGGTGTGAATGTCCGACCATAATTGCTGAAAAATGTGTTAGAAAAGGTAAGAATACTGGACCATATATCATCAAAAGCGGGAGAGGTGGTGTTCGGCTGCAAGAAGGTGTGAAAGTCCAACAATGGTTTGTAAAAAGCGGGTAAGAAAAGGTTAAAATACCCGACTGTACACAATCAATAGCGGGAGCGGATGTGTTCGGATACAAGAAGATGTGAAAGTCCGACCATGGTTTGTAAAAAGCGGGTAAGAAAAGGTGCGAATGTCCGACAATGTATGATCAAAAGAGAGAGCGGAGGTTTTCGGATACAAGAAGGTTTGAATGTCCCACCATAGTTTGTAAAAAGCGGGTAAGAAAAGGTTCGAATGCCCGACTATACACCATCAAAAGCGGGAGCAGAGGTGTTCCGCTGTAAGACGGTGTGAATGTCCGACCATAGTTGGTAAAAAGCGGGTAAGAAAAGGTTAAAATACCCGACTGTACACAATCAATAGCGGGAGCGGAGTTGTACGGCTACAAGAAGGTGTGAAAGTCCGACCATGGTTTGTAAAAACCGGGAAGAAAAGGCTCGAAAGCCCGACTATACACCATCAAAAAGAAGGTTTGAATGTCCATCAATAATTGCTTTAAAACAAGAAAGTAAATTTTCGAATATCAAACCGCACATGATCATAAGCGGTAGAGGAGGTGTTCGGCTGCAAGAAGGTGTGAATGTCCACCCATAATTCATGAAAAATGGGTAAAAAAAAAGGTGCGAATGCCTAACAATACATTATCAAAAGCAGGTGTGAATGTCAGATCATAATTTGTAAAAAGCTGATGAGAAAGGGTGAGAATGCCCGACTATACACCATCAAATGCGGGAGCGGAGGTGTTCGGCTCTGAGTAGGTGTGAATGTCCGACCATAATTGCTGAAGAATGTGTTAGAAAAGGTAAGAATAATGGACCATACATCATCAAAAGCGGGAGAGGTGGTGTTCGGCTGCAAAAAGGTGTGACTGTTCGACTAAAGTTTGTAAAAAGTGGGTAAGACAAGGTGCGAATGCCTGACAATGTATGATCAAAAGCGGGACCGGAGGTGTTCAGCTGAAAGAAGGTCTACATGTCCATCAATAATTGCTAGAAAACATGAAAGAAACTTTTCGAAAATCAAACCGCACATGATCATAAGTGGGATAGGAGGTGTTCAGCTGCAAGGTGTGAATGTCCACCCATAATTCCTGAAAAATGGGCAAAAAAAAGATGTGAATGCCCAACCATACATCATCAAAAGCAGGAGTGGAAGTGTTCGGCTACAAGAAGGTGTGAACGTCCAACCAAAATATGTAAAAAGAAGTTAAGAAAAGGTTCGAATATCCAACCAATCATAATCAAAAGCGGGAGCAGAGCTGTTCGACTGCAAGTAGGTGTGAATGTCAGATCATAATTTGCAAAAAGCTGATGAGAAAGGGTGAGAATGCCCGACTATACATCATCAAATGCGGGAGCGGAGTTGTTCGGCTGTGAGTAGGTGTGAATCTCCGACCATAATTGCTGAAAAATGTGTTAGAAAAGGTAAAAATGCCGGTCCATACATCATCAAAAGCGAGAGAGGTTGTGTTCGACTGCAAGTAGGTGTGAATGTCCGACTATATTTGGTGAAAAGCAGGTGAAGCAAGGTCTGAATGCCCAACCTTACATCATCAAAAGCAAGATCAGAGTTGTTTGGCTGCAAGAAGGCCATAGTTTGCCAAAAGCGGGTAAGGTGCGAATGTCCGACTAAATATCAACAAAATTTGGGGCGGAGGTCTTCGGATGCAAGTGGGTGTGAATATCCCACCATACAAGTATGGTGGGTGGAGAGGAAGCTGTGAATAGCCGACCATAGTTTGGAAAAAGCGGGTAAGAAAAGGTTTGAATGCCCGAACATACACCATCAAAAGAGGGAGCGGAGGTGTTCCGCTGTACGAAGGTGTGAATGTCCAACCATACTTGGTAAAAAGCGGGTAAGAAAAGGTTAATATACCCGACTGTACACAATCAATAGCGGGAGCGGATGTGTTCGGCTACAAGAAGGTGTGACAGTCCGACCATGGTTTGTAAAAAGCTGGTAAGAAAAGGTGTGAATGTCCGACAATGTATGATCAAAAGAGAGAGCGGAGGTTTTCGGATACACGAAAGTTTGAATGTCCTACCATAGTTTGTAAATAGCGGGTAAGAAAAGGTTCAAATGCCCGACTATACACCATAAAAAGCGGGAGCGGAGGTGTTCCGCTGTAAGACGGTGTGAATGTCCGACCATAGTTGGTAAAAAGCGGGTAAGAAAAGGTTAAAATACCCGACTGTACAAAATCAATAGCGGGAGCGGAGTTGTTCGGCTACAAGAAGGTGTGAAAGTACGACCATGGTTTGTAAAAAGCAGTTAAGAAAAGGTTTGAATATCCAACCAAACATAATCAAAAGCGGGAGCAGAGCTGTTCGACTGCAAGTAGGTGTGAATGTCCAGCCATAATTACTCACAAACGGGGGAAGAAAAGGTAGTATTGCCAGACCATACATGATCAAAACAGGGAGCGGAGGTTCAGCTGCAAGGTGTGAATGTCTGACTATAGTTTGTAAAAAGCGGGTAAGACAAGGTGCGAATGCCCGACAATGTATGATCAAAAGAGAGAGCGGAGGTGTTCGGCTGCAAGGTCTGAATGTCCAACCATAATTTGTAAAAACCGGGTAAGAAAAGGCTTGAAAGCCCGACTATACATCATCAAAAGCGGGAGCGGAGGTGTTCAGCTGCAAGAAGGTGTGAATGTTCGACTAAAGTTTGTAAAAAGCTGGTAAGACAAGGAGCGATGTCCCGACATTGTATGATCAAAAGCGGGAGCGGAGGTGTCCAGCTGTGAGTAGGTGTGAATGTCCGACCATAATTGCTGAAAAATGTGTTAGAAAAGGTAAGAATACTGGGCCATACATCATCAAAAGCGGGAGAGGTGGTGTTCGGCTGCAAGAAGGTGTGAAAGTCCAACAATGGTTTGTAAAAAGCGGGTAAGAAAAGGTTAAAATACCCGACTGTACACAATCAATAGCGGGAGCGGATGTGTTCGGCTACAAGAAGATGTGAAAGTCCGACCATGGTTTGTAAAAAGCGGGTAAGAAAAGGTGCGAATGTCCGACAATGTATGATCAAAAGAGAGAGCGGAGGTTTTCGGATACAAGAAGGTTTGAATGTCCCACCATAGTTTGTAAAAAGCGGGTAAGAAAAGGTTCGAATGCCCGACTATACACCATCAAAAGCGGGAGCAGAGGTGTTCCGCTGTAAGACGGTGTGAATGTCCGACCATAGTTGGTAAAAAGCGGGTAAGAAAAGGTTAAAATACCCGACTGTACACAATCAATAGCGGGAGCGGAGTTGTTCGGCTACAAGAAGGTGTGAAAGTCTGACCATGGTTTGTAAAAACCGGGAAGAAAAGGCTCGAAAGCCCGACTATACACCATCAAAAAGAAGGTTTGAATGTCCATCAATAATTGCTTTAAAACAAGAAAGTAAATTTTCGAATATCAAACCGCACATGATCATAAGCGGGAGAGGAGGTGTTCGGCTGCAAGAAGGTGTGAATGTCCACCCATAATTCATGAAAAATGGGTAAAAAAAAAGGTGCGAATGCCTAACAATACATTATCAAAAGCAGGTGTGAATGTCAGATCATAATTTGTAAAAAGCTGATGAGAAAGGGTGAGAATGCCCGACTATACACCATCAAATGCGGGAGCGGAGGTGTTCGGCTCTGAGTAGGTGTGAATGTCCGACCATAATTGCTGAAGAATGTGTTAGAAAAGGTAAGAATGCTGGACCATACATCATCAAAAGCGGGAGAGGTGGTGTTCGGCTGCAAAAAGGTGTGACTGTTCGACTAAAGTTTGTAAAAAGTGGGTAAGACAAGGTGCGAATGCCTGACAATGTATGATCAAAAGCGGGAGCGGAGGTGTTCTGCTGCAAGAAGGTCTACATGTCCATCAATAATTGCTAGAAAACATGAAAGAAACTTTTCGAAAATCAAACCGCACATGATCATAAGTGGGATAGGAGGTGTTCAGCTGCAAGGTGTGAATGTCCAACCATAATTCCTGAAAAATGGGCAAAAAAAAGGTGTGAATGCCCAACCATACATCATCAAAAGCAGGAGTGGAAGTGTTCGGCTACAAGAAGGTGTGAACGTCCAACCAAAATATGTAAAAAGAAGTTAAGAAAAGGTTCGAATATCCAACCAAACATAATCAAAAGCGGGAGCAGAGCTGTTCGACTGCAAGTAGGTGTGAATGTCAGATCATAATTTGCAAAAAGCTGATGAGAAAGGGTGAGAATGCCCGACTATACATCATCAAATGCGGGAGCGGAGTTGTTCGGCTGTGAGTAGGTGTGAATCTCTGACCATAATTGCTGAAAAATGTGTTAGAAAAGGTAAAAATGCCGGTCCATACATCATCAAAAGCGAGAGAGGTTGTGTTCGACTGCAAGTAGGTGTGAATGTCCAGCCATAATTACTCACAAACGGGTAAGAAAAGGTAGTAGCCAGACCATATATGATCAAAACAGGGAGCGGAGGTGGTTCAGCTGCAAGAAGGTTTGAATGTCAAACTAAAGTTCAAATATATTAACAAAAGCGGGAGGAGAGGTCTTCGGATGAGAGTGGTTGAAAATTTCCAACCATAATGTATAAAATGCGGTGAAAAAAAAGGTGTGATAGAACACTAAAAGGTGGAGCGGAAGTGTTCGGCTGCAAGAAGGTGTGAATGTCCGACTATATTTGGTGAAAAGCAGGTGAAGCAAGGTCTGAATGCCCAACCTTACATCATCAAAAGCAAGATCAGAGTTGTTTGGCTGCAAGAAGGCCATAGTTTGCCAAAAGCGGGTAAGGTGCGAATGTCCGACTAAATATCAACAAAATTTGGGGCGGAGGTCTTCGGATGCAAGTGGGTGTGAATATCCCACCATACAAGTATGGTGGGTGGAGAGGAAGCTGTGAATAGCCGACCATAGTTTGGAAAAAGCGGGTAAGAAAAGGTTTGAATGCCCGAACATACACCATCAAAAGAGGGAGCGGAGGTGTTCCGCTGTACGAAGGTGTGAATGTCCAACCATACTTGGTAAAAAGCGGGTAAGAAAAGGTTAATATACCCGACTGTACACAATCAATAGCGGGAGCGGATGTGTTCGGCTACAAGAAGGTGTGACAGTCCGACCATGGTTTGTAAAAAGCCGGTAAGAAAAGGTGCGAATGTCCGACAATGTATGATCAAAAGAGAGAGCGGAGGTTTTCGGATACACGAAAGTTTGAATGTCCTACCATAGTTTGTAAATAGCGGGTAAGAAAAGGTTCAAATGCCCGACTATACACCATAAAAAGCGGGAGCGGAGGTGTTCCGCTGTAAGACGGTGTGAATGTCCGACCATAGTTGGTAAAAAGCGGGTAAGAAAAGGTTAAGATACCCGACTGTACAAAATCAATAGCGAGAGCGGAGTTGTTCGGCTACAAGACGGTGTGAAAGTACGACCATGGTTTGTAAAAAGCAGTTAAGAAAAGGTTCGAATATCCAACCAAACATAATCAAAAGCGGGAGCAGATCTGTTCGACTGCAAGTAGGTTTGAATGTCCAGCCATAATTAATCACAAACGGGGGAAGAAAAGGTAGTATTGCCAGACCATACATGATCAAAACAGGGAGCGGAGGTTCAGCTGCAAGGTGTGAATGTCTGACTATAGTTTGTAAAAAGCGGGTAAGACAAGGTGCGAATGCCCGACAATGTATGATCAAAAGAGAGAGCGGAGGTGTTCGGCTGCAAGGTCTGAATGTCCAACCATAATTTGTAAAAACCGGGTAAGAAAAGGCTCGAAAGCCCGACTATACATCATCAAAAGCGGGAGCGGAGGTGTTCAGCTGCAAGAAGGTGTGAATGTTCGACTAAAGTTTGTAAAAAGCTGGTAAGACAAGGAGCGATGTCCCGACATTGTATGATCAAAAGCGGGAGCGGAGGTGTCCAGCTGTGAGTAGGTGTGAATGTCCGACCATAATTGCTGAAAAATGTGTTAGAAAAGGTAAGAATACTGGACCATACATCATCAAAAGCGGGAGAGGTGGTGTTCGGCTGCAAGAAGGTGTGAAAGTCCAACAATGGTTTGTAAAAAGCGGGTAATAAAAGGTTCGAATGCCCGAATATACATCATCAAAAGCGGAAGCGGAGGTGTTCGGATGCAAGAAGGTGTGAACGTCCGACCAAAGTTTGTAAAAAGCAGTGAAAAGCGAGAAAAAGCTTTTCGTGAGTTTTGCATGATTTGGGATTTTGCTTATAAAATGCATTACTTCACTCAAACTATGTTAAAACTGATTTGTCCTTCATATTTACCATGTCTAGAAAGATTTAAACAAAAAAAAAACGTTGTACTTTGTAGTAAAAGAAAGAGCAAATCTAAAGTTTCAGGAATCCGAGTATAAGCCTGCTTTCATGAGTTCTGCACGATTTCGGATTTTGCTATAAAATGAATTGCTTTGCTCAAACCAAGTTAAAACTGCTTTGTCCTTCCATATTCATCAATGTCTAGATCGACTTCAACAAAGAAAAACATTGGACTTTGCAGTAGAAGAAGTTGAAATCCATCTACACATTGATAAATACGAAGGACAAAGCAGTTCCCACTTGCCCATAAGAAAATAAGCTTATTCTCGGATTCCTGATCCTTCAGTTTTGCTCTTTCTTCTACTGCAAAATACAATGTTGTTCTTTGTTGAAGTCGATCTAGACATTGATAAATATGAATGAAAAAGCAGTTTTAACTTGGTTTGAGTGAATGAATTCATTTTATACATAAAATCCGAAATCGTGCAGAACTCATGAAAATAAGCTTATTCTCGGATTCCTAAAACTTTTGATTGGCTCTTTCTTTTACTGCAAAGTACAACGTTGTTTTTTTGTTTAAATCTATCGAGACATTGATAAATATGAAGGTAAAAGCCGTTTTAACATAGTTTGAGTGAAGGAATTGATTTTATAGATAAAATCCCAAATCATGCAGAACTCCTCAAAAGGGGCGTATGGCTTAATCACAAGTGTGGCTCTTTCTCATTCAGGGTAGTATGAGGAAGTTTATGCTTGAAATATATGTAGAAATGGGTACATATGAAGGACAAAGCAGTGTTAACTTAGTTTGAGTGAAGGAATTAATTTTATACATAAAATCCCAAATCATGCAGAACGTATGAAAAGAAGCTTATTCTCGGATTCCTGATCCTTCAGTTTTGCTCTTTCTTCTACTGCAAAATACAATGTTGTTCTTTGTTGAAGTCGATCTAGACATTAATAAATATGAAGGAAAAAGCAGTTTTAACTTGGTTTGAGTGAATGAATTCATTTTATACATAAAATCCGAAATCGTGCAGAACTCATGAAAATAAGCTTATTCTCGGATTCCTAAAACTTTTGATTTGCTCTTTCTTTTATTGCAAAGTACAACGTTGTTTTTGTTTAAATCTATCGAGACATTGATAAATATGAAGGTAAAAGCCGTTTTAACATAGTTTGAGTGAAGGAATTAATTTTATAGATAAAATCCCAAACCATGCAGAACTCCTCAAAAGGGGCGTATGGCTTAATCACAAGTGTTGATCTTTCTCATTCTGGGTAGTATGAGGAAGTTTATGCTTGAAATATATGTAGAAATGGGTACATATGAATGACAAAGCAGTGTTAACTTAGTTTGCGTGAAGGAATTAATTTTATACATAAAATCCGAAATCGTGCAGAACTCATGAAAATAAGCTTATTCTCGGATTCCTAAAACTTTTGATTTGCACTTTCTTTTACTGCAAAGTACAACGTTGTTTTTTGTTGAAATCTATCTAGACATTGATAAATACCAGTCGAAACTCTGCTGCCGCTTTTGATAATTTATGGTTGGGCATTCTTACCTTTTCTTACCCGCTTTTTACAAATTATGATCTTACATTCACACCTACTTGCAGTCGAACACCTTCTCATCCACTTATGATCATGTGCGGTTGGGCTTTCGCACCTTTTCTTACCCATTTTTCAGTAATTATGGGTGGACATTCAGACCTTCTTGCAGCCGAAAACCTCCACTCCTCTTTTGATCATACATTGTCGGGAATTCACACCTTGTCTTACCCGCTTTTTACAAACTTTAGTCGGACATTCAAACCTTCTTGCAGCTGAACCACCTCCGCTCCCTGTTTTGATCATATATGGTCTGGCAATAGTACCCTTTCTTACCCGTTTGTGAGTAATTATGGCTGGACATTCACACCTACTTAGAGCCGAACACAACCTCTCCCGCTTTTGGTGATATATGGTCCGGCATTCTTACCTTTTCTAACACATTTCTCAGCAATTATGGTTGTAGAATCACACCTACTCACAGCCGAACAACTCCGCTCCCACATTTGATAGTGTATAGTCGGGCATTCTCACCCTTTCTCAACAGCTTTTTGCAAATTATGATCTGATATTCACACCTACTTGCAGTCGAACAGCTCTGCTCCCGCTTTTGATTATGTTTGGTTGGATATTCGAACATTTTCTTAACTGCTTTTTACAAACTTTGGTCGGACGTTCACACCGTCTTGCAGCCGAACACCTCCGCTTCCGCTTTTGATGGTATATAGTCGGGCATTCGAGCCTTTTCTTACCCGCCTATTACTTACTATGGTTGGACATTCAAACCTTCTTGTAGCCGAACACATCCGCTCCTGCTTTTGATGATGTATTATTTGGCATTTGCACCTTTTCTTACCCATTTTTCATTAATTTTTGGTCGGATATTCAGACCTTCTTGCACCTGAACACCTCTGCTCCCGCTTTTGATGGTGTATAGTCGGGCTTTCGAGCCTTTTGTTCCCCGATTTTTACAAATTGTGGTTGGACATTCAGACCTTGCAGCCGAAAACATCCGCTCCCTCTTTTGATCATACATTGTCGGGCATTCGCCCCTTGTCTTACACGGTTTTTACAAACTTTAGTCAGACATTCACACCTTGCAGCTGAACCACCTCTATTCCCTGTTTTGATCATGTGTGGTCTGGAAATACTACCTTTTCTTCCCCCGTTTGTGAGTGATTATGGCTGGACATTCACACCTACTTGCAGCCGAAAAACCACCTCTCCCGCTTTTGATGATGTATTGTCCGGCATTCTAGTCTTTTCTATCACATTTTTCAGCAATTATGATCTGACATTCACACCTACTTGCAGTCGAACAGCTCTGCTCCCGCTTTTGATTATGTTCGGTTGGATATTCAAACCTTTTCTTAACTGCTTTTTACAAACTTTGGTCGGACGTTCACACCTTCTTGTAGCCGAACACATCCGCTCCTGCTTTTGATGATGTATTATTTGGCATTTGCACCTTTTCTTACCCATTTTTCATTAATTTTTGGTCGGATATTCAGACCTTCTTGCACCTGAACACCTCTGCTCCCGCTTTTGATGGTGTATAGTCGGGCTTTCGAGCCTTTTCTTCCCCGATTTTTACAAATTGTGGTTGGACATTCAGACCTTGCAGCCGAAAACCTCCGCTCCCTCTTTTGATCATACATTGTCGGGCATTCGCCCCTTGTCTTACACGGTTTTTACAAACTTTAGTCAGACATTCACACCTTGCAGCTGAACCACCTCCATTCCCTGTTTTGATCATGTGTGGTCTGGAAATACTACCTTTTCTTCCCCCGTTTGTGAGTGATTATGGCTGGACATTCACACCTACTTGCAGCCGAAAAACCACCTCTCCCGCTTTTGATGATGTATTGTCCGGCATTCTAGTCTTTTCTATCACATTTTTCAGCAATTATGATCTGACATTCACACCTACTTGCAGTCGAACAGCTCTGCTCCCGCTTTTGATTATGTTCGGTTGGATATTCAAACCTTTTCTTAACTGCTTTTTACAAACTTTGGTCGGACGTTCACACCTTCTTGCAGCCGAACACCTCCGCTTCCGCTTTTGATGGTATATATTCGGGTATTCGAACCTTTTCTTACCCGCTTTTTACAAACCATGGTTGGACTTTCATACCTTCTTGTAGCTGAACAACTCCACTCCTGCTTTTGATGATTTATGGTTGGACATTCGCATCTTTTCCTACCCATTTTTCAGTAATTATGGGTGGATATTCACATCTTCTTGCAGCTGAACACCTCCTCTCCCGCTAATGATCATGTAAGGTTTGATATTCGAAAATTTCCTTTCATGTTTTAAAGCAATTATTAATGGACATTCACACCTACTTGCAGCCGAACACAACCTCTCTCGCTTTTGATGATGTATGGACCGGCATTTTTACCTATTCTAACACATTTTTCAGCAATTATGGTCGGAGATTCACACCTACTCACAGCCGAACAACTCCGCTCCCGCATTTGATGATGTATAGTCGGGCATTCTCACCCTTTCTCATCAGCTTTTTGAAAATTATGATCTGACATTCACACCTACTTCCAGTCGAACAGCTCTGCTCCCGCTTTTGATTATGTTTGGTTAGATATTCGAACCTTTTCTTAACTGCTTTTTACAAACTTCGGACGTTCACAATATCTTGCAGCCGAACACCTCCGCTTCCGCTTTTGATGGTGTATATTCGGGCATACGAACCTTTTCTTACCCGCTTTTTACAAACCAAGGTCGGACTTTCACACCTTCTCTTAGCTGAACAACTCCGCTCCCTCTTTTGATTGTGTACAGTCGGGTAATTTAACCTTTTCTTACCCGCTTTTTACCATCTATGGTCGGACATTCACACCGTCTTACAGCGGAACACCTCCGCTCCCTCTTTTGATGATGTATGGTTAGGCATTCGCACCTTCTCTCACCCGCCTTTTACTATGGTCGGCCATTCACAGCTTCCTCTCCACCATACTTGTATGGTGGGATATTCACACCCACTTGCATCCGAAGACCTCCGCTTCCGCTTTTGATGGGAACTGACAACATAAGAAGTCCGGACATACTTTGATAGTATATGAATAAGTGGGTAGCTACTGACAAGCATTAAGCATGTCACACAGCCCAAACATATAACATTTCAGGACACACCACACAGTTAACAACCACAGTGAAGCGTGTCAAAGCCCAAACATGTAACATTCAACAGGACACTTACACAACACATTCAAATCAAACAGTCAGACAACATACAAGAACATATACCCCAGCCGGCATTGCTCCCTGCCTATTTTCGTACAGCACACTATGTGTGCGCACACCTTTATTCACAAACTCTTCAACTTATACTCTTTTACCGAAGTTGCTACAGCTCGATTGGCCGAATACCCTTTGATCCTATTTCGGTGAATTTGACATCTGCCTTACATATAACAGATTAGCGGTTTAGCAGTTTTAATTTAGTTTGAGTGAAGGAATTCATTTTATAGCAAAATCCGAAATCGTGAAGAACTCATGAAAGTAAGCTTATTCTCGGATTCCTGAAACTTTAGATTTGCTCTTTCTTTTACTGCAAAGTACAACGTTGTTTTTTTTGTTTAAATCTTTCTAGACATGGTAAATATTAAGGACAAAGCAGTTTTCACATAGTTTGAGTGAAGGAATTCATTTTATAGATAAAATCCCAAGAGTCTGATGGGAAAAGAGAGTGAATGCGAAGTAGACTTTAACACGGCTATGGGAGCGAGCCGAGTGTGGGCTAACCAGGAGAATTGCTTGAAAGAAATGCGACCCCGAATGAGCGGTCAGAACAAAGCCTCAATACGGGATTCTCGTGGTGTTTTTGTTGCTGCCTTGTCTTTTGCACAGAGTAAAAGACAAGGCAGCCATCGAATAGGGCCCGATTGTTCCTACTTGGTCAGCCGAGGAGCAAGGGGGGGGGGAGCAAGCGTCTCAACCAAGCAAAGCTCACCATGGGGAAGGTGGCTATGCCAACAAGCCTGATGCCCTGCTCCCGCAGTGACGGATAATCGTACTCTGGTTTCTCTTCATAACGTACAAGTCTTTCGCCTTTTACTAAAGATTTCTGTGGAGAGCAGCACTAATGAGTTGTTTCTATTTTTGGCAGGCTTTACCTTTGCGGGTGAAGCCCTTTCTGTCTGTGCAAAAGAAATCTTGTTACTGTGCAGAGTGACTTCTCTGAGTAGAGTCGCCTTACTTGTTGCGACTGTGCCGATGTTCGAAGCTGGAGTGCAAAGTTGTTGCTTGAATGGTGCTTGCTGGAGCGTGCGGGAGTGCAAAGTTATACCATTTAAAAGGGCTGAAGAGTGCTCAGTGCAGCGGGTGGGCGACACTCTGGCCACCTTGAAAACCGAGGTTACATCCACTACCAGGGGCAGCCCAAGTTCTGCCGCAAGTGTGGTGAGCATGGGCACCTGGTTGAGGCTTGTACCAAGGTGTTATGTGGGAAGAGCAGAGAAATTGGGCAAACTTTTGGAGAGTGTCCAAATGGCAGGAAATGTAATCTCTGTGGAGAATTAAATCACCTCTTCAGAGATTGCCCTAAATCTTTTGCCAACAAATTAAAGACGGTAAAGCCACAGTCAAGCCAACAAAGAGAAGGACCAAAGGTGGCAGTTGGTGAACAAAGTGAAGAGGTTGACCCAATAAATTCAAACTTCCCGCCAAAAGCTTGGATTGGAAGTGAGGAGCAAAAAGGGGAGGGGCCTGTAGAGGCCTCACCACTCAGTGTTGAAGTCTGTGAGAATTCACAGGCAGAGGGTGGAGCTACGCTAAATGAGGAGGAAGAGCAGACAGGTGAGTCTAGTGAAGATACTCACCTCCCCGAAGGTCAACAGAAGGTCAATTTGTTGATAGGCATTCATTTATTTCTTCACTTCTGATGAAGTTTCAACAATAAACAACAAACTTTGTATTATTAGAAAGAACCAGAATCATTCTTCAGGAATCCGAAAATAAGCTCTATTTTATGAGTTATGCACGAATTCGGATTCTCCTATAAAACGAATTCATTAACTCAAACCAAGTTAAGACTGCTTTGTCCTTCATATTTATTCATGTCTAATCAAGTTTCAACGATAAACAACGTTGTACTTTGTAGAATGAGAAAGAACTTCTTCAGCAATAAGCATCTCTCGACATATGACGAAGTACAGATTTTGCTATAAAATTAATTCCTTCTATCAGCCTGACTTAAAACTGTTTGTCCTCCTTATTTATCCACTTCAAATCAAGTTTCAACAAATAAAAAAAAGTTGTAGTTTGAGAAAGTACAACTTAATCTTCAGCAATCAGTATAAAAAGAGGTGCAAATGCCAACCATACATACCTACAAGGTGGAGCGGAAGTATTCAGCTGCAAGTAGGTGTGAATGTTCGACTATAATTTGTAAAAAGCGGGTAAGAAAAGGTTCGAATGCCCGACTATATATTAACAAAAGCGGGAGGAGAGGTCTTCGGATGAGAGTGGGTGAGAATTTCCAACCATAATCTATAAAATACGGTGAAAAAAAATATGTGAATGCCTCATAGAATACTAAAAGCGGAAGTGTTCGGCTGCAAGAAGGTGTGAATGTCCGACTATATTTGGTGAAAAGCAGGTGAAGCAAGGTCTGAATGCCCAACCTTATATCATCAAAAGCGAGATCAGAGGTGTTTGGCTGCAAGAAGGCCATAGTTTTCCAAAAGCGGGTAAGGTGCGAATGTCCGACTAAATATCAACAAAATTTGGGGCGGAGGTCTTCGGATGCAAGTGGGTGTGAATATCCCACCATACAAGTATGGTGGAGAGGAAGCTGTAAATAGCCGACCATAGTTTGGAAAAAGCGGGTAAGAAAAGGTTTGAATGCCCGAACATACACCATCAAAAGAGGGAGCGGAGGTGTTCCGCTGTACGAAGGTGTGAATGTCCGACCATACTTGGTAAAAAGCGGGTAAGAAAAGGTTAAAATACCCGACTGTACACAATCAATAGCAGGAGCGGATGTGTTCGGCTACAAGAAGATGTGAAAGTCCGACCATGGTTTGTAAAAAGCGGGTAAGAAAAGGTGCGAATGTCCGACAATGTATGATCAAAAGAGAGAGCGGAGGTTTTCGGATACAAGAAGGTTTGAATGTCCCACCATAGTTTGTAAAAAGCGGGTAAGAAAAGGTTCGAATGCCCGACTATACACCATCAAAAGCGGGAATAGAGGTGTTCCGCTGTAAGACGGTGTGAATGTCCGACCATAGTTGGTAAAAAGCGGGTAAGAAAAGGTTAAAATACCCGACTGTACACAATCAATAGCGGGAGCGGAGTTGTTCGGCTACAAGAAGGTGTGAAAGTCCGACCATGGTTTGTAAAAACCGGGAAGAAAAGGCTCGAAAGCCAGACTATACACCATCAAAAAGAAGGTTTGAATGTCCATCAATAATTGCTTTAAAACAAGAAAGTAAATTTTCGAATATCAAACCGCACATGATCATAAGCGGGAGAGGAGGTGTTCGGCTGCAAGAAGGTGTGAATGTCCACCCATAATTCATGAAAAATGGGTAAAAAAAAAGGTGCGAATGCCTAACAATACATTATCAAAAGCAGGTGTGAATGTCAGATCATAATTTGTAAAAAGCTGATGAGAAAGGGTGAGAATGCCCGACTATACACCATCAAATGCGGGAGCGGAGGTGTTCGGCTCTGAGTAGGTGTGAATGTCCGACCATAATTGCTGAAGAATGTGTTAGAAAAGGTAAGAATGCTGGACCATACATCATCAAAAGCGGGAGAGGTGGTGTTCGGCTGCAAAAAGGTGTGACTGTTCGACTAAAGTTTGTAAAAAGTGGGTAAGACAAGGTGCGAATGCCTGACAATGTATGATCAAAAGCGGGAGCGGAGGTGTTCAGCTGCAAGAAGGTCTACATGTCCATCAATAATTGCTAGAAAACATGAAAGAAACTTTTCGAAAATCAAACCGCACATGATCATAAGTGGGAGAGGAGGTGTTCAGCTGCAAGGTGTGAATGTCCACCCATAATTCCTGAAAAATGGGCAAAAAAAAGGTGTGAATGCCCAACCATACATCATCAAAAGCAGGAGTGGAAGTGTTCGGCTACAAGAAGGTGTGAACGTCCAACCAAAATATGTAAAAAGAAGTTAAGAAAAGGTTCGAATATCCAACCAAACATAATCAAAAGCGGGAGCAGAGCTGTTCGACTGCAAGTAGGTGTGAATGTCAGATCATAATTTGCAAAAAGCTGATGAGAAAGGGTGAGAATGCCCGACTATACATCATCAAATGCGGGAGCGGAGTTGTTCGGCTGTGAGTAGGTGTGAATCTCCGACCATAATTGCTGAAAAATGTGTTAGAAAAGGTAAAAATGCCGGTCCATACATCATCAAAAGCGAGAGAGGTTGTGTTCGACTGCAAGTAGGTGTGAATGTCCAGCCATAATTACTCACAAACGGGTAAGAAAAGGTAGTAGCCAGACCATATATGATCAAAACAGGGAGCGGAGGTGGTTCAACTGCAAGAAGGTTTGAATGTCAAACTAAAGTTCAAATATATTAACAAAAGCGGGAGGAGAGGTCTTCGGATGAGAGTGGTTGAAAATTTCCAACCATAATGTATAAAATGCGGTGAAAAAAAAGGTGTGATAGAACACTAAAAGGTGGAGCGGAAGTGTTCGGCTGCAAGAAGGTGTGAATGTCCGACTATATTTGGTGAAAAGCAGGTGAAGCAAGGTCTGAATGCCCAACCTTACATCATCAAAAGCAAGATCAGAGTTGTTTGGCTGCAAGAAGGCCATAGTTTGCCAAAAGCGGGTAAGGTGCGAATGTCCGACTAAATATCAACAAAATTTGGGGCGGAGGTCTTCGGATGCAAGTGGGTGTGAATATCCCACCATACAAGTATGGTGGGTGGAGAGGAAGCTGTGAATAGCCGACCATAGTTTGGAAAAAGCGGGTAAGAAAAGGTTTGAATGCCCGAACATACACCATCAAAAGAGGGAGCGGAGGTGTTCCGCTGTACGAAGGTGTGAATGTCCAACCATACTTGGTAAAAAGCGGGTAAGAAAAGGTTAATATACCCGACTGTACACAATCAATAGCGGGAGCGGATGTGTTCGGCTACAAGAAGGTGTGACAGTCCGACCATGGTTTGTAAAAAGCTGGTAAGAAAAGGTGCGAATGTCCGACAATGTATGATCAAAAGAGAGAGCGGAGGTTTTCGGATACACGAAAGTTTGAATGTCCTACCATAGTTTGTAAATAGCGGGTAAGAAAAGGTTCAAATGCCCGACTATACACCATAAAAAGCGGGAGCGGAGGTGTTCCGCTGTAAGACGGTGTGAATGTCCGACCATAGTTGGTAAAAAGCGGGTAAGAAAAGGTTAAAATACCCGACTGTACAAAATCAATAGCGGGAGCGGAGTTGTTCGGCTACAAGAAGGTGTGAAAGTACGACCATGGTTTGTAAAAAGCAGTTAAGAAAAGGTTCGAATATCCAACCAAACATAATCAAAAGCGGGAGCAGAGCTGTTCGACTGCAAGTAGGTGTGAATGTCCAGCCATAATTACTCACAAACGGGGGAAGAAAAGGTAGTATTGCCAGACCATACATGATCAAAACAGGGAGCGGAGGTTCAGCTGCAAAGTGTGAATGTCTGACTATAGTTTGTAAAAAGCGGGTAAGACAAGGTGCGAATGCCCGACAATGTATGATCAAAAGAGAGAGCGGAGGTGTTCGGCTGCAAGGTCTGAATGTCCAACCATAATTTGTAAAAACCGGGTAAGAAAAGGCTCGAAAGCCCGACTATACATCATCAAAAGCGGGAGCGGAGGTGTTCAGCTGCAAGAAGGTGTGAATGTTCGACTAAAGTTTGTAAAAAGCTGGTAAGACAAGGAGCGATGTCCCGACATTGTATGATCAAAAGCGGGAGCGGAGGTGTCCAGCTGTGAGTAGGTGTGAATGTCCGACCATAATTGCTGAAAAATGTGTTAGAAAAGGTAAGAATACTGGGCCATACATCATCAAAAGCGGGAGAGGTGGTGTTCGGCTGCAAGAAGGTGTGAAAGTCCAACAATGGTTTGTAAAAAGCGGGTAATAAAAGGTTCGAATGCCCGAATATACATCATCAAAAGCGGAAGCGGAGGTGTTCGGATGCAAGAAGGTGTGAACGTCCGACCAAAGTTTGTAAAAAGCAGTGAAAAGCGAGAAAAAGCTTTTCGTGAGTTTTGCATGATTTGGGATTTTGCTTATAAAATGCATTACTTCACTCAAACTATGTTAAAACTGATTTGTCCTTCATATTTACCATGTCTAGAAAGATTTAAACAAAAAAACAACGTTTTACTTTGCAGTAAAAGAAAGAGCAAATCTAAAGTTTCAGGAATCCGAGTATAAGCCTGCTTTCATGAGTTCTGCACGATTTCGGATTTTGCTATAAAATGAATTGCTTTGCTCAAACCAAGTTAAAACTGCTTTGTCCTTCCATATTCATCAATGTCTAGATTGACTTCAACAAAGAAAAACATTGGACTTTGCAGTAGAAGAAGTTGAAATCCATCTACACATTGATAAATACGAAGGACAAAGCAGTTCCCACTTGCCCATAAGAAAATAAGCTTATTCTCGGATTCCTGATCCTTCAGTTTTGCTCTTTCTTCTACTGCAAAATACAATGTTGTTCTTTGTTGAAGTCGATCTAGACATTGATAAATATGAATGAAAAAGCAGTTTTAACTTGGTTTGAGTGAATGAATTCATTTTATACATAAAATCCGAAATCGTGCAGAACTCATGAAAATAAGCTTATTCTCGGATTCCTAAAACTTTTGATTGGCTCTTTCTTTTACTGCAAAGTACAACGTTGTTTTTTTGTTTAAATCTATCGAGATATTGATAAATATGAAGGTAAAAGCCGTTTTAACATAGTTTGAGTGAAGGAATTGATTTTATAGATAAAATCCCAAATCATGCAGAACTCCTCAAAAGGGGCGTATGGCTTAATCACAAGTGTGGCTCTTTCTCATTCAGGGTAGTATGAGGAAGTTTATGCTTGAAATATATGTAGAAATGGGTACATATGAATGACAAAGCAGTGTTAACTTAGTTTGCGTGAAGGAATTCATTTTATACATAAAATCCGAAATCGTGCAGAACTCATGAAAATAAGCTTATTCTCGGATTCCTAAAACTTTTGATTTGCAATTTCTTTTACTGCAAAGTACAACGTTGTTTTTTGTTGAAATCTATCTAGACATTGATAAATACCAGTCGAAACTCTGCTGCCGCTTTTGATAATTTATGGTTGGGCATTCTTACCTTTTCTTACCCGCTTTTTACAAATTATGATCTTACATTCACACCTACTTGCAGTCGAACACCTTCTCATCCACTTATGATCATGTGCGGTTGGGCTTTCGCACCTTTTCTTACCCATTTTTCAGTAATTATGGGTGGACATTCAGACCTTCTTGCAGCCGAAAACCTCCACTCCTCTTTTGATCATACATTGTCGGGAATTCACACCTTGTCTTACCCGCTTTTTACAAACTTTAGTCGGACATTCAAACCTTCTTGCAGCTGAACCACCTCCGCTCCCTGTTTTGATCATATATGGTCTGGCAATAGTACCCTTTCTTACCCGTTTGTGAGTAATTATGGCTGGACATTCACACCTACTTGCAGCCGAACACAACCTCTCCCGCTTTTGGTGATATATGGTCCGGCATTCTTACCTTTTCTAACACATTTTTCAGCAATTATGGTTGTAGAATCACACCTACTCACAGCCGAACAACTCCGCTCCCACATTTGATAGTGTATAGTCGGGCATTCTCACCCTTTCTCAACAGCTTTTTGCAAATTATGATCTGATATTCACACCTACTTGCAGTCGAACAGCTCTGCTCCCGCTTTTGATTATGTTTGGTTGGATATTCGAACATTTTCTTAACTGCTTTTTACTTACTATGGTTGGACATTCAAACCTTCTTGTAGCCGAACACATCCGCTCCTGCTTTTGATGATGTATTATTTGGCATTTGCACCTTTTCTTACCCATTTTTCATTAATTTTTGGTCGGATATTCAGACCTTCTTGCACCTGAACACCTCTGCTCCCGCTTTTGATGGTGTATAGTCGGGCTTTCGAGCCTTTTCTTCCCCGATTTTTACAAATTGTGGTTGGACATTCAGACCTTGCAGCCGAAAACCTCCGCTCCCTCTTTTGATCATACATTGTCGGGCATTCGCCCCTTGTCTTACACGGTTTTTACAAACTTTAGTCAGACATTCACACCTTGCAGCTGAACCACCTCCATTCCCTGTTTTGATCATGTGTGGTCTGGAAATACTACCTTTTCTTCCCCCGTTTGTGAGTGATTATGGCTGGACATTCACACCTACTTGCAGCCGAAAAACCACCTCTCCCGCTTTTGATGATGTATTGTCCGGCATTCTAGTCTTTTCTATCACATTTTTCAGCAATTATGATCTGACATTCACACCTACTTGCAGTCGAACAGCTCTGCTCCCGCTTTTGATTATGTTCGGTTGGATATTCAAACCTTTTCTTAACTGCTTTTTACAAACTTTGGTCGGACGTTCACACCTTCTTGCAGCCGAACACCTCCGCTTCCGCTTTTGATGGTATATATTCGGGTATTCGAACCTTTTCTTACCCGCTTTTTACAAACCAATGTTGGACTTTCATACCTTCTTGTAGCTGAACAACTCCACTCCTGCTTTTGATGATTTATGGTTGGACATTCGCATCTTTTCCTACCCATTTTTCAGTAATTATGGGTGGATATTCACATCTTCTTGCAGCTGAACACCTCCTCTCCCGGTAATGATCATGTAAGGTTTGATATTCGAAAATTTTCTTTCATGTTTTAAAGCAATTATTAATGGACATTCACACCTACTTGCAGCCGAACACAACCTCTCTCGCTTTTGATGATGTATGGACCGGCATTCTTACCTTTTCTAACACATTTTTCAGCAATTATGGTCGGAGATTCACACCTACTCACAGCCGAACAACTCCGCTCCCGCATTTGATGGTGTATAGTCGGGCATTCTCACCCTTTCTCATCAGCTTTTTGCAAATTATGATCTGATATTCACACCTACTTGCAGTCGAACAGCTCTGCTCCCGCTTTTGATTATGTTTGGTTAGATATTCGAACCTTTTCTTAACTGCTTTTTACAAACTTTGGTCGGACGTTCACAATATCTTGCAGCCGAACACCTCCGCTTCCGCTTTTGATGGTGTATAGTCGGGCATTCGAGCCTTTTCTTACCCACCTATTACTTACTATGGTTGGACATTCAAACCTTCTTGTAGCCGAACACATCCGCTCCTGCTTTTGATGATGTATGGTTTGGCATTCGCACCTTTTCTTACCCATTTTTCAGTAATTATTGGTCGGACATTCAGACCTGCTTGCACCTGAACACCTCTGCTCCCGCTTTTGATGGTGTATAGTCGGGCTTTCGAGCCTTTTCTTCCCCGATTTTTACAAATTATGGTTGGACATTCAGACCTTGCAGCCGAAAACCTCCGCTCCCTCTTTTGATCATACATTGTCGGGCATTCGCCCCTTGTCTTACACGGTTTTTACAAACTTTAGTCAGACATTCACACCTTGCAGCTGAACCACCTCCATTCCCTGTTTTGATCATGTGTGGTCTGGAAATACTACCTTTTCTTCCCCCGTTTGTGAGTAATTATGGCTGGACATTCACACCTACTTGCAGCCGAAAAACCACCTCTCCCGCTTTTGATGATGTATTGTCCGGCATTCTAGTCTTTTCTATCACATTTTTCAGCAATTATGATCTGACATTCACACCTACTTGCAGTCGAACAGCTCTGCTCCCGCTTTTGATTATGTTCGGTTGGATATTCAAACCTTTTCTTAACTGCTTTTTACAATATTTGGTCGGACGTTCACACCTTCTTGCAGCCGAACACCCCCACTTCCGCTTTTGATGGTATATATTCGGGTATTCGAACCTTCTCTTACCCGCTTTTTACAAACCATGGTTGGACTTTCATACCTTCTTGTAGCTGAACAACTCCACTCCTGCTTTTGATGATTTATGGTTGGACATTCGCATCTTTTCCTACCCATTTTTCAGTAATTATGGGTGGATATTCACATCTTCTTGCAGCTGAACACCTCCTCTCCCGCTAATGATCATGTAAGGTTTGATATTCGAAAATTTTCTTTCATGTTTTAAAGCAATTATTAATGGACATTCACACCTACTTGCAGCCGAACACCACCTCTCCCGCTTTTGATGATGTATGGACCGGCATTCTTACCTTTTCTAACACATTTTTCAGCAATTATGGTTGGAGAATCACACCTACTCACAGCCGAACAACTCCGCTACCGCATTTGATGGTGTATAGTCGGGATTTCTCACCCTTTCTCATCAGCTTTTTGCAAATTATTCTCTGACATTCACACCTACTTGCAGTCGAACAGCTCTGCTCCCGCTTTTGATTATGTTTGGTTAGATATTCGAACCTTTTCTTAACTGCTTTTTTACAAACTTTGGTCGGACGTTCACACCTTCTTGCAGCCGAACACCTCCGCTCCCTCTTTTGTTGGTGTATGTTCGGGCATTCGAACCTTTTCTTACCCGCTTTTTACAAACCAGGGTCGGACTTTCACACCTTTTAGTAGCCGAACAACTCCGCTCCCGCTATTGATTGTGTACAGTCGGGTATTTTAACCTTTTCTTACCCGCTTTTTACCAACTATGGTCGGACATTCACACCTTCGTACAGCGGAACACCTCCGCTCCCTCTTTTGATGGTGTATGTTTGGGTATTCAAACCTTTTCTTACCCGCTTTTTCCAAACTATGGTCGGCTATTCACAGCTTCCTCTCCACCATACTTGTATGGTTGGATATTCACACCCACTTGCATCCGAAGACCTCTGCCCCAAATTTTGTTGATATTTAGTCGGACATTCGCACCTTACCCGCTTTTGGCAAACTATGGCCTTCTTGCAGCCAAACACCTCTGATCTCGCTTTTGATGATGTAAGGTTGGGCATTCAGACCTTGCTTCACCTGCTTTTCACCAAATATAGTCGGATATTCACACCTTCTTGCAGCCGAACACTTCCGCTCCACCTTTTAGTGTTCTATCACACCTTTTTTTCACCGCATTTTATACATTATGGTTGGAAATTTTCAACCACTCTCATCCGAAGACCTCTCCTCCCGCTTTCTTTAATATATTTGAACTTTAGTCGGACATTCAAACCTTCTTGCAGCTGAACCACCTCCGCTCCCTGTTTTGATCATATATGGTCTGGCAATACTACCTTTTCTTACCCGTTTGTGAGTAATTATGGCTGGACATTCACACCTACTTGCAGCCGAACACAACCTCTCTCGCTTTTGATGATGTATGGACCGGCATTTTTACCTATTCTAACACATTTTTCAGCAATTATGGTCGGAGATTCACACCTACTCACAGCCGAACAACTCCGCTCCCGCATTTGATGATGTATAGTCGGGCATTCTCACCCTTTCTCATCAGCTTTTTGAAAATTATGATCTGACATTCACACCTACTTCCAGTCGAACAGCTCTGCTCCCGCTTTTGATTATGTTTGGTTAGATATTCGAACCTTTTCTTAACTGCTTTTTACAAACTTTGGTTGGACGTTCACAATATCTTGCAGCCGAACACCTCCGCTTCCGCTTTTGATGGTGTATATTCGGGCATACGAACCTTTTCTTACCCGCTTTTTACCATCTATGGTCGGACATTCACACCGTCTTACAGCGGAACACCTCCGCTCCCTCTTTTGATGATGTATGGTTAGGCATTCGCACCTTCTCTCACTCGCCTTTTACTATGGTCGGCCATTCACAGCTTCCTCTCCACCATACTTGTATGGTGGGATATTCACACCCACTTGCATCCGAAGACCTCCGCTTCCGCTTTTGATGGGAACTGACAACATAAGAAGTCCGGACATACTTTGATAGTATATGAATAAGTGGGTAGCTACTGACAAGCATTAAGCATGTCACACAGCCCAAACATATAACATTTCAGGACACACCACACAGTTAACAACCACAGTGAAGCGTGTCAAAGCCCAAACATGTAACATTCAACAAGACACTTACACAACACATTCAAATCAAACAGTCAGACAACATACAAGAACATATACCCCAGCCGGCATTGCTCCCTGCCTATTTTCGTACAGCACACTATGTGTGCGCACACCTTTATTCACAAACTCTTCAACTTATACTCTTTTACCGAAGTTGCTACAGCTCGATTGGCCGAATACCCTTTGATCCTATTTCGGTGAATTTGACATCTGCCTTACATATAACAGATTAGCGGTTTAGCAGTTTTAATTTAGTTTGAGTGAAGGAATTCATTTTATAGCAAAATCCGAAATCGTGATGAACTCATGAAAGTAAGCTTATTCTCGGATTCCTGAAACTTTAGATTTGCTCTTTCTTTTACTGCAAAGTACACGTTGTTTTTTTTGTTTAAATCTTTCTAGACATGGTAAATATTAAGGACAAAGCAGTTTTCACATAGTTTGAGTGAAGGAATTCATTTTATAGATAAAATCCCAAGAGTCTGATGGGAAAAGAGAGTGAATGCGAAGTAGACTTTAACACGGCTATGGGAGCGAGCCGAGTGTGGGCTAACCAGGAGAATTGCTTGAAAGAAATGCGACCCCGAATGAGCGGTCAGAACAAAGCCTCAATACGGGATTCTCGTGGTGTTTTTGTTGCTGCCTTGTCTTTTGCACAGAGTAAAAGACATGGCAGCCATCGAATAGGGCCCGATTGTTCCTACTTGGTCAGCCGAGGAGCAAGGGGGGGGGGAGCAAGTGTCTCAACCAAGCAAAGCTCACCATGGGGAAGGTGGCTATGCCAACAAGCCTGATGCCCTGCTCCCGCAGTGACGGATAATCGTACTCTGGTTTCTCTTCATAACGTACAAGTCTTTCGCCTTTTACTAAAGATTTCTGTGGAGAGCAGCACTAATGAGTTGTTTCTATTTTTGGCAGGCTTTACCTTTGCGGGTGAAGCCCTTTCTGTCTGTGCAAAAGAAATCTTGTTACTGTGCAGAGTGACTTCTCTGAGTAGAGTCGCCTTACTTGTTGCGACTGTGCCGATGTTCGAAGCTGGAGTGCAAAGTTGTTGCTTGAATGGTGCTTGCTGGAGCGTGCGGGAGTGCAAAGTTATACCATTTAAAAGGGCTGAAGAGTGCTCAGTGCAGCGGGTGGGCGACACTCTGGCCACCTTGAAAACCGAGGTTACATCCACTACCAGGGGCAGCCCAAGTTCTGCCGCAAGTGTGGTGAGCATGTGCACCTGGTTGAGGCTTGTACCAAGGTGTTATGTGGGAAGAGCAGAGAAATTGGGCAAACTTTTGGAGAGTGTCCAAATGGCAGGAAATGTAATCTCTGTGGAGAATTAAATCACCTCTTCAGAGATTGCCCTAAATCTTTTGCCAACAAATTAAAGACGGTAAAGCCACAGTCAAGCCAACAAAGAGAAGGACCAAAGGTGGCAGTTGGTGAACAAAGTGAAGAGGTTGACCCAATAAATTCAAACTTCCCGCCAAAAGCTTGGATTGGAAGTGAGGAGCAAAAAGGGGAGGGGCCTGTAGAGGCCTCACCACTCAGTGTTGAAGTCTGTGAGAATTCACAGGCAGAGGGTGGAGCTACGCTAAATGAGGAGGAAGAGCAGACAGGTGAGTCTAGTGAAGATACTCACCTCCCCGAAGGTCAACAGAAGGTCAATTTGTTGATAGGCATTCATTTATTTCTTCACTTCTGATGAAGTTTCAACAATAAACAACAAACTTTGTATTATTAGAAAGAACCAGAATCATTCTTCAGGAATCCGAAAATAAGCTCTATTTTATGAGTTATGCACGAATTCGGATTCTCCTATAAAACGAATTCATTAACTCAAACCAAGTTAAGACTGCTTTGTCCTTCATATTTATTCATGTCTAATCAAGTTTCAACGATAAACAACGTTGTACTTTGTAGAATGAGAAAGAACTTCTTCAGCAATAAGCATCTCTCGACATATGACGAAGTACAGATTTTGCTATAAAATTAATTCCTTCTATCAGCCTGACTTAAAACTGTTTGTCCTCCTTATTTATCCACTTCAAATCAAGTTTCAACAAATAAAAAAAAGTTGTAGTTTGAGAAAGTACAACTTAATCTTCAGCAATCAGTATAAAAAGAGGTGCAAATGCCAACCATACATACCTACAAGGTGGAGCGGAAGTATTCAGCTGCAAGTAGGTGTGAATGTTCGACTATAATTTGTAAAAAGCGGGTAAGAAAAGGTTCGAATGCCCGACTATATATTAACAAAAGCGGGAGGAGAGGTCTTCGGATGAGAGTGGGTGAGAATTTCCAACCATAATCTATAAAATATGTTGAAAAAAAATATGTGAATGCCTCATAGAACACTAAAAGCGGAAGTGTTCGGCTGCAAGAAGGTGTGAATGTCCGACTATATTTGGTGAAAAGCAGGTGAAGCAAGGTCTGAATGCCCAACCTTATATCATCAAAAGCGAGATCAGAGGTGTTTGGCTGCAAGAAGGCCATAGTTTTCCAAAAGCGGGTAAGGTGCGAATGTCCGACTAAATATCAACCAAATTTGGGGCGGAGGTCTTCGGATGCAAGTGGGTGTGAATATCCCACCATACAAGTATGGTGGAGAGGAAGCTGTAAATAGCCGACCATAGTTTGGAAAAAGCGGGTAAGAAAAGGTTTGAATGCCCGAACATACACCATCAGAAGAGGGAGCGGAGGTGTTCCGCTGTACGAAGGTGTGAATGTCCGACCATACTTGGTAAAAAGCGGGTAAGAAAAGGTTAAAATACCCGACTGTACACAATCAATAGCGGGAGCGGATGTGTTCGGCTACAAGAAGATGTGAAAGTCCGACCATGGTTTGTAAAAACCGGGAAGAAAAGGCTCGAAAGCCCGACTATACACCATCAAAAAGAAGGTTTGAATGTCCATCAATAATTGCTTTAAAACAAGAAAGTAAATTTTCGAATATCAAACCGCACATGATCATAAGCGGTAGAGGAGGTGTTCGGCTGCAAGAAGGTGTGAATGTCCACCCATAATTCATGAAAAATGGGTAAAAAAAAGGTGCGAATGCCTAACAATACATTATCAAAAGCAGGTGTGAATGTCAGATCATAATTTGTAAAAAGCTGATGAGAAAGGGTGAGAATGCCCGACTATACACCATCAAATGCGGGAGCGGAGGTGTTCGGCTCTGAGTAGGTGTGAATGTCCGACCATAATTGCTGAAGAATGTGTTAGAAAAGGTAAAAATGCTGGACCATACATCATCAAAAGCGGGAGAGGTGGTGTTCGGCTGCAAAAAGGTGTGACTGTTCGACTAAAGTTTGTAAAAAGTGGGTAAGACAAGGTGCGAATGCCTGACAATGTATGATCAAAAGCGGGAGCGGAGGTGTTCAGCTGCAAGAAGGTCTACATGTCCATCAATAATTGCTAGAAAACATGAAAGAAACTTTTCGAAAATCAAACCGCACATGATCATAAGTGGGATAGGAGGTGTTCAGCTGCAAGGTGTGAATATCCACCCATAATTCCTGAAAAATGGGCAAAAAAAAGGTGTGAATGCCCAACCATACATCATCAAAAGCAGGAGTGGAAGTGTTCGGCTACAAGAAGGTGTGAACGTCCAACCAAAATATGTAAAAAGAAGTTAAGAAAAGGTTCGAATATCCAACCAAACATAATCAAAAGCGGGAGCAGAGCTGTTCGACTGCAAGTAGGTGTGAATGTCAGATCATAATTTGCAAAAAGCTGATGAGAAAGGGTGAGAATGCCCGACTATACATCATCAAAAGCGGGAGCGGAGTTGTTCGGCTGTGAGTAGGTGTGAATCTCCGACCATAATTGCTGAAAAATGTGTTAGAAAGGGTAAAAATGCCGGTCCATACATCATCAAAAGCGAGAGAGGTTGTGTTCGACTGCAAGTAGGTGTGAATGTCCAGCCATAATTACTCACAAACGGGTAAGAAAAGGTAGTAGCCAGACCATATATGATCAAAACAGGGAGCGGAGGTGGTTCAGCTGCAAGAAGGTTTGAATGTCAAACTAAAGTTCAAATATATTAACAAAAGCGGGAGGAGAGGTCTTCGGATGAGAGTGGTTGAAAATTTCCAACCATAATGTATAAAATGCGGTGAAAAAAAAGGTGTGATAGAACACTAAAAGGTGGAGCGGAAGTGTTCGGCTGCAAGAAGGTGTGAATGTCCGACTATATTTGGTGAAAGGCAGGTGAAGCAAGGTCTGAATGCCCAACCTTACATCATCAAAAGCAAGATCAGAGTTGTTTGGCTGCAAGAAGGCCATAGTTTGCCAAAAGCGGGTAAGGTGCGAATGACCGACTAAATATCAACAAAATTTGGGGCGGAGGTCTTCGGATGCAAGTGGGTGTGAATATCCCACCATACAAGTATGGTGGGTGGAGAGGAAGCTGTGAATAGCCGACCATAGTTTGGAAAAAGCGGGTAAGAAAAGGTTTGAATGCCCGAACATACACCATCAAAAGAGGGAGCGGAGGTGTTCCGCTGTACGAAGGTGTGAATGTCCAACCATACTTGGTAAAAAGCGGGTAAGAAAAGGTTAATATACCCGACTGTACACAATCAATAGCGGGAGCGGATGTGTTCGGCTACAAGAAGGTGTGACAGTCCGACCATGGTTTGTAAAAAGCCGGTAAGAAAAGGTGCGAATGTCCGACAATGTATGATCAAAAGAGAGAGCGGAGGTTTTCGGATACACGAAAGTTTGAATGTCCTACCATAGTTTGTAAATAGCGGGTAAGAAAAGGTTCAAATGCCCGACTATACACCATAAAAAGCGGGAGCGGAGGTGTTCCGCTGTAAGACGGTGTGAATGTCCGACCATAGTTGGTAAAAAGCGGGTAAGAAAAGGTTAAAATACCCGACTGTACAAAATCAATAGCGAGAGCGGAGTTGTTCGGCTACAAGACGGTGTGAAAGTACGACCATGGTTTGTAAAAAGCAGTTAAGAAAAGGTTCGAATATCCAACCAAACATAATCAAAAGCGGGAGCAGATCTGTTCGACTGCAAGTAGGTTTGAATGTCCAGCCATAATTAATCACAAACGGGGGAAGAAAAGGTAGTATTGCCAGACCATACATGATCAAAACAGGGAGCGGAGGTTCAGCTGCAAGGTGTGAATGTCTGACTATAGTTTGTAAAAAGCGGGTAAGACAAGGTGCGAATGCCCGACAATGTATGATCAAAAGAGAGAGCGGAGGTGTTCGGCTGCAAGGTCTGAATGTCCAACCATAATTTGTAAAAGCCGGGTAAGAAAAGGCTCGAAAGCCCGACTATACATCATCAAAAGTGGGAGCGGAGGTGTTCAGCTGCAAGAAGGTGTGAATGTTCGACTAAAGTTTGTAAAAAGCTGGTAAGACAAGGAGCGATGTCCCGACATTGTATGATCAAAAGCGGGAGCGGAGGTGTCCAGCTGTGAGTAGGTGTGAATGTCCGACCATAATTGCTGAAAAATGTGTTAAAAAAAGGTAAGAATACTGGACCATACATCATCAAAAGCGGGAGAGGTGGTGTTCGGCTGCAAGAAGGTGTGAAAGTACAACAATGGTTTGTAAAAAGCGGGTAATAAAAGGTTCGAATGCCCGAATATACATCATCAAAAGCGGAAGCGGAGGTGTTCGGATGCAAGAAGGTGTGAACGTCCGACCAAAGTTTGTAAAAAGCAGTGAAAAGCGAGAAAAAGCTTTTCGTGAGTTTTGCATGATTTGGGATTTTGCTTATAAAATGCATTACTTCACTCAAACTATGTTAAAACTGATTTGTCCTTCATATTTACCATGTCTAGAAAGATTTAAACAAAAAACAACGTTGTACTTTGCAGTAAAAGAAAGAGCAAATCTAAAGTTTCAGGAATCCGAGTATAAGCCTGCTTTCATGAGTTCTGCACGATTTCGGATTTTGCTATAAAATGAATTGCTTTGCTCAAACCAAGTTAAAACTGCTTTGTCCTTCGATATTCATCAATGTCTAGATCGACTTCAACAAAGAAAAACATTGGACTTTGCAGTAGAAGAAGTTGAAATCCATCTACACATTGATAAATACGAAGGACAAAGCAGTTCCCACTTGCCCATAAGAAAATAAGCTTATTCTCGGATTCCTGATCCTTCAGTTTTGCTCTTTCTTCTACTGCAAAATACAATGTTGTTCTTTGTTGAAGTCGATCTAGACATTGATAAATATGAATGAAAAAGCAGTTTTAACTTGGTTTGAGTGAATGAATTCATTTTATACATAAAATCCGAAATCGTGCAGAACTCATGAAAATAAGCTTATTCTCGGATTTCTAAAACTTTTGATTGGCTCTTTCTTTTACTGCAAAGTACAACGTTGTTTTTTTGTTTAAATCTATCGAGACATTGATAAATATGAAGGTAAAAGCCGTTTTAACATAGTTTGAGTGAAGGAATTGATTTTATAGATAAAATCCCAAATCATGCAGAACTCCTCAAAAGGGGCGTATGGCTTAATCACAAGTGTGGCTCTTTCTCATTCAGGGTAGTATGAGGAAGTTTATGCTTGAAATATATGTAGAAATGGGTACATATGAAGGACAAAGCAGTGTTAACTTAGTTTGAGTGAAGGAATTAATTTTATACATAAAATCCCAAATCATGCAGAAAGTATGAAAAGAAGCTTATTCTCGGATTCCTGATCCTTCAGTTTTGCTCTTTCTTCTACTGCAAAATACAATGTTGTTCTTTGTTGAAGTCGATCTAGACATTGATAAATATGAATGAAAAAGCAGGTTTAACTTGGTTTGAGTGAATGAATTCATTTTATACATAAAATCCGAAATCGTGCAGAACTCATGAAAATAAGCTTATTCTCGGATTCCTAAAACTTTTGATTTGCTCTTTCTTTTATTGCAAAGTACAACGTTGTTTTTTTGTTTAAATCTATCGAGACATTGATAAATATGAAGGTAAAAGCCGTTTTAACATAGTTTGAGTGAAGGAATTAATTTTATAGATAAAATCCCAAACCATGCAGAACTCCTCAAAAGGGGCGTATGGCTTAATCACAAGTGTTGCTCTTTCTCATTCAGGGTAGTATGAGGAAGTTTATGCTTGAAATATATGTAGAAATGGGTACATATGAATGACAAAGCAGTGTTAACTTAGTTTGCGTGAAGGAATTCATTTTATACATAAAATCCGAAATCGTGCAGAACTCATGAAAATAAGCTTATTCTCGGATTCCTAAAACTTTTGATTTGCACTTTCTTTTACTGCAAAGTACAACGTTGTTTTTTGTTGAAATCTATCTAGACATTGATAAATACCAGTCGAAACTCTGCTGCCGCTTTTGATTATGTTCGGTTGGATATTCAAACCTTTTCTTAACTGCTTTTTACAAACTTTGGTCGGACGTTCACACCTTCTTGCAGCCGAACACCTCCGCTTCCGCTTTTGATGGTATATATTCGGGTATTCGAACCTTTTCTTACCCGCTTTTTACAAACCATGGTTGGACTTTCTTCTTGTAGCTGAACAACTCCACTCCTGCTTTTGATGATTTATGGTTGGACATTCGCATCTTTTCCTACCCATTTTTCAGTAATTATGGGTGGATATTCACACCTTCTTGCAGCTGAACACCTCCTCTCCCGCTAATGATCATGTAAGGTTTGATATTCGAAAATTTTCTTTCATGTTTTAAAGCAATTATTGATGGACATTCACACCTACTTGCAGCCGAACACCACCTCTCCCGCTTTTGATGATGTATGGACCGGCATTCTTACCTTTTCTAACACATTTTTCAGCAATTATGGTTGTAGAATCACACCTACTCACAGCCGAACATCTCCGCTACCGCATTTGATGGTGTATAGTCGGGATTCTCCCTCCTGAGCTGTCACCTTATCGTGGTGGGGGAGTTTGCGTGCCCCAATGAGTCTGGGAGCTATGTTGCCCGGGGCTTTAAGCCCCTGGTAGGGTCACCCAAGGCAAACAGATCCTAGATGAGGGACCAGACAAAGAACAGCTCAAAAGACCCCTTATGATGAACAAAAAATTTGGACCTCGTGATCCCTTGCCCGGATATGGGACACCGGGGCCTCCCCCCGGAGCCAGACCCGGGGGTGGGGCCCGGCAGCGGGCGCCTGGTGGCCGGGTCTGTGCCCATGGGGCTCGGTCGGGCATAGCCCGAAATGATGACGTGGGTCCCCCTTCCGACGGGTTCACCACCCGTGGGAGGGGCTAAGGGGGTCGGGTGCGATGTGAGCTGGGTAGCGGCCGAAGGCTGAGGCCTTGGCGGTCTGATCCTCGGCTACTGAAGCTAGCTCTTGGGACGTGGAATGTCACCTCTCTGTTGGGGAAGGAGCCGGAGCTGGTGCGCGAGGCTGAGCGGTTCCGGCTAGATATAGTCGGACTCACCTCGACGCACGGCTTGGGCTCTGGAACCAGTCCTCTTGAGAGGGGTTGGACTCTCTTCCACTCTGGAGTTGCCCGTGGTGAGAGGCGCAGAGCAGGTGTGGGCATACTTATTGCCCCCCGGCTGTGTGCCAGTACATTGGGGTTTACCCCAGTGAACGAGAGGGTAGCCTCCCTCCGCCTTCGGGTGGGGGGACGAGTCCTGACTTGTTTGTGCCTATGCGCCAAACAGCAGTTCAGAGTACCCACCCTTTTTGGAGTCTCTGGGGGAGGCACTGGAGAATGCTCCTACCGGAGACTCCCTCGTTCTGCTGGGGGACTTCAATGCTCACGTGGGCAATGACAGTGAGACCTGGAGGGGTGTGATTGGGAGGAACGGCCCCCCCGATCTGAACCAGAGTGGTGTTATGTTGTTGGACTTCTGTGCTGGTCATGGACTGTCCATAACGAACACCATGTTCAGACATAAGGGTGTCCATATGTGCACTTGGCACCAGGACACCCTTGGCCGCAGTTCGATGATCGACTTTGTGGTTGTATCATCGGACTTGCGGCCGTATGTCCTGGACACTCGGGTGAAGAGAGGGGCGGAGCTGTCAACTGATCACCACCTGGTGGTGAGTTGGCTCCGCTGGTGGGGGAGGATGCCGATCAGACCTGGCAGGCCCAAACGTATTGTGAGGGTCTGCTGGGAGCGTTTGTCAGAATCCCCCGTCAGAAGGAGCTTTAACTCCCACCTCCAGCAGAGCTTCAACCATATCCCGGGGGAGGTGGGGGACATTGAGTCCGAATGGGCCATGTTCCGTGACTCCATTGCCGAGGCAGCTGATCGGAGTTGTGGCCGTAAGGTGGTCGGTGCCTGTCGTGGCGGCAACCCTCGAACCTGCTGGTGGACACCAGTGGTGAGGGAAGCCGTCAAGCTGAAGAAGGAGTCCTATCGGGCCTTTTTGGCCAGTGGGACCCTGGAAGCAGCTGATAGGTACCGACAGGCCAGACGGGCTGCGGCTTCGGCGGTTGCTGAGGCAAAAACTCGGGCCTGGGAGGAGTTCGGTGAGACCATGGAGAACGATTTCCGGACGGCCTCGAAGAGATTCTGGTCCACCATCCGGCGTCTCAGGGGGGGGAAGCGGCTCACAGTCAACACTGTTTACAGTGGGGACGGGGCTTTGCTGACCTCAACTAGGGATGTTGTGAGTCGGTGGGGGGAGAACTTCGAGGAACTCCTCAATCCTACCAACACGTGCTCGGAAGAGGCAGAGTCGGAGAGCTCGGAGACGGGGCCTCCCATTTCTGGGGCTGAGGTTGCCGAGGTGGTCAAAAAGCTCCTCGGTGGCAAGGCCCCGGGGGTGGATGAGGTCCGTCCTGAGTTTCTCAAGGCTCTGGATGTTGTAGGGCTGTCTTGGCTGACACGCCTCTGCAGCATCGCGTGGACATCGGGGACAGTGCCTCTGGACTGGCAGATTGGGGTGGTGGTCCCCCTCTTTAAAAAGGGGGACCGGAGGGTGTGTTCCAACTATAGGGGTATCACACTCCTCAGCCTCCCTGGTAAGGTCTATTCGGGGGTATTGGAGAGGAGGATCCGTCGGATAATCGAGCCTCGGATTCAGGAGATGCAGTGTGGCTTTCGTCCTGGCCCATTTGTGAGTAATTATGACTGGACATTCACACCTACTTGCAGCCGAACACCACTTCTCCCGCTTTTGATGATGTATGGACCGGCATTTTTACCTTTTCTAACACATTTTTCAGCAATTATGGTTGGAGATTCACACCTACTCACAGCCGAACACCTCCGCTCCCGCATTTGATGGTGTATATTCGGGCATACGAACCTGTTCTTACCCGCTTTTTACAAACCATGGTCGGACTTTCACACCTTCTTGTAGCTGAACAACTCCGCTCCCTCTTTTGATTGTGTACAGTCGGGCATACAAACCTGTTCTTACCCGCTTTTTACAAACTATGGTCGGACATTCAAACCTTCTTGTAGCCGAACACATCCACTCCTGCTTTTGATGATGTATGGTTGGGCATTCGCACCTTTACTTACCCATTTTTCAGTAATTATGGGTGGATATTCACACCTTCTTGCAGCGGAACACCTCCTCTCCCGCTTACGATTATGTGCGGTTTGATATTCGAAAATTTTCTTTCATGTTTTATAGCAATTATTGATGGACATTCATACCTTCTTGAAGCCGAACACATCCACTCCTGCTTTTGATGATGTATGGTTGGAATTTCGAACCTACTTGTTGCCCGTTTTTCATTAATTATGGGTAGACATTCACACCTTGTTGCAGCCAAACACCTCCGTTCCCTGTTTTGATCATGTATGTTTTGACATTCGCACCTTTTCTCACCTGCTTTTTACTATTGTCGGCCAATCACAGCTTCCTCTCCACCATACTTGTATGGTAGGAAAGTCTCACCCACTCTCATCCGAAGACCTCTCCTCCCGCTTTTGTTAATATTTAGTCGGGCATTCGAACCTTTTCTTACCCACTTTTTACAAATTTTGGTCGAACATTCACACCTACTTGACGCTGAATACTTCCGCTCCACCTTTTAGTGATGTATGGTTGGCATTTGCACCTTTTGTTGCCCTCTTTTTATACTGATTGCTGAAGATTAAGTTGTTCTTTCTCAAACTACAATTTTTTTTAATTGTTGAAACTTGATTTGAAGTGGATAAATAAGGAGGACAAACAGTTTTAAGTCACGCTGATAGAAGAAATTAATTTTATAGCAAAATCTGTTTTTCGTCATATGTCGAGAGATGCTTATTGCTGAAGAAGTTCTTTCTCATTCTACAAAGTACAACGTTGTTTATCGTTGAAACTTGATTAGACATGAATAAATATGAAGGACAAAGCAGTCTTAACTTGGTTTGAGTTAATTAATTCGTTTTATAGGAGAATCCGAATTCGTGCTTATTTTCGAATTCCTGAAGAATGAGTCTGGTTCTTTCTCATAATACAAAGTTTGTTGTTTATTGTTGAAACTTCATCAGAAGTGAAGAAATAAATGAATGCCTATCAACAAATGTGGGATCTAAACTCTACTGCTTCCTCTAAAATAATTTCTTTTCTCAATTCAGAAATGTGTGTGTGTAAGTCACAACACCCGTGACACCAAAACGGCTTTCTTTTCTCTCTTTTCTCTACACTCTGCACTATGAGCACACACACCTAATCAGAAAGGCTTTTTTCTCTCTTTTCTACATTATGGACTGTGGGGACACAAAACCGCTCTCTCTTTTTTTTTTTGATTGTGTGCCAGGGCGTTGTCTCACGTATTAGATTATGCTTAAGATACGAATGGGTTTATCAGTCACATCAGAATCCATACATACTGATCCTCCCGTAATAAAATGGTCGGATCTTATCAAACACACTTTGTTTCTTGTGACAATCAAGACAGCGAAACAGCGTATACACGTCAAGACACTGAATCAAGTTTGCCACAAGCACTCATAAGTTTGGCAGTATTGCTCTGCCGTCAGCAATCATACACCCATTTTATTTTCGTGAGACGTGCAGGCACCTGTTCATCTACTGTTCTATCACTATGAATTAGTTTATCTATTATCAATAAGGATACTTCTACAACTACTATCAAAGTATGTCCAGACTTCTTATGTTGTCAGTTGCTATATATGAATAAGTGGGTAGCTACTGACAAGCATTAAGCATGTCACACAGCCCAAACATATAACATTTCAGGACACACCACACAGTTAACAACCACAGTGAAGTGTCAAAGCCCAAACATTCAACAGGACACTTACACAACACATTCAAATCAAACAGTCAGACAACATACAAGAACATATACCCCAGCCGGCATTGCTCCCTGCCTATTTTCCTACAGTTCACTATGTGTGCGCACACCTTTATTCACAAACTCTTCAACTTATACTCTTTTACCGAAGCTGCTACAGCTCGATTGGCCGAATACCCTTAGATCCTATTTCGGTGAATTTGACATCTGCCTTACATGTAACAGATTAGCGGTTTAGCAGTTTTAATTTAGTTTGAGTGAAGGAATTCATTTTATAGCAAAATCCGAAATCGTGAAGTACTCATGAAAGTAAGCTTATTCTCGGATTCCTGAAACTTTAGATTTGCTCTTTCTTTTACTGCAAAGTACAACGTTGTTTTTTTTGTTTAAATCTTTCTAGACATGGTAAATATGAACGACAAAGCAGTTTTAACATAGTTTGAGTGAAGGAATTCATTTTATAGATAAAATCCCAATCCCAATCCCAAGAGAGAAAAGAGAGTGAATGCGAAGTAGACTTTAACACGGCTATGGGAGCGAGCCGAGTGTGGGCTAACCGGGAGAATTGCTTGAAAGAAACGCGACACTGAATGAGCGGTCAGAACAAAGCCTCAATACGGGATTCTCGTGGTGTTTTTGTTGCTGCCTTGTCTTTTGCATAGAGTAAAAGACAAGGCAGCCATCGACTCAACCAAGCGTCTCAACCAAGCAAAGCTCACCACGCCTGATGCCCTGCTCCCGCAGTGACGGATAATCGTACTCTGGTTTCTCTTCATAACATACAAGTCTTTCGCCTTTTACTAAAGACTTCCGTGGAGAGCAGCACTAATGAGTTGTTTCTATTATTGGCAGGCTTTACCTTTGCGGGTGAAGCCCTTTCTGTCTGTGCAAAATAAATCTTGCTACTTTGCAGAGTGACTTCTCTGAGTAGAGTCGCCTTACTTGTTGCGACTGTGCCGATGTTCGAAGCTGGAGTGCAAAGTTGTTGCTTGAATGGTGCTTGCTGGAGCATGCGGGAGTGCAAAGTTATACCATTTAAAAGGGCTGAAGAGTGCTCAGTGCAGCGGGTGGGCGGAGGTGCAACGTGACACTCTCGGACCTGAAACAGTGGACAGTTATCGCTTCTCGGCCTTTTGGCTAAGATCAAGTGTAGTATCTGTTCTTATCAGTTTAATATGTCCTCTATACGAGGACAACATATTAAATGGATTTTTAAGAATAGGAGTTGAAAAAGAAGCTTGCTCCGTTCACTCCAAGCCTCGACCCGGTACTGCAGTGCCGCTGGGAACGGTGCGCTCTCCTCTGCTCTTGTGAAAAAGCAAACAGCGGTGCAGGATGGAAGTTTCAGGGAGCCCAAGATGAAACTTTCTTTTAATCTGCTGAGAAAAGAGAGTGAATGCGAAGTGGACTTTAACACGGCTCTGGGAGCGAGCCGAGTGCGGGCTAACCGGGAGAATTGCTTGAAAGAAACGCGACACCGAATGAGTGGTCAGAACAAAGCCTCAATACGGTGTTCCCGTGGTGTTTGTGGCTGCCTTGTCTTTTGCACAGAGTAAAAGACAAGGCAGCCATCGAATAGATTGTTTCTACTTGGTCAGCCGAGGAGCAGGGGGGGGGCAAGCGTCTCAACCAAGCAAAGCTCACCAAGTAGGAACAATCGGGCCCTTTTCGATGGCTGCAACACCTGAAAGAGATATTGATGCGAGACCCGATCAAATGCTTTTTCAAAGTCTAAATTTAAGATGACAAGCCGGGTGTTTCTGTCTCTAGCGTAATCAATGATGTCTCGAATCAGTACGAGGCTGTCGGTGAGTTGTCTCCCTGAGATGGCACAAGCTTGGTCTGGGTGAATTACCTCCTCTAAAACAGAGGACATCCGTGTCGCTAAAACCTTGCTAAAATGTTTACAGTCAAAGTTTAAAAGTGTGATGGGCCTCCAATTCTTTAGGTCAGTCTTATCATTTTTTTTATAAAGTAGAGTCACTATTCCCACTCTAAAACTGTCAGGCAGTCGGTCGAGTTTTTCAAAATCTTTAAAAACATCTAAAATGTCTGATGATAAAAGGTCCCAATAGGTCAGATAGAATTCTGCAGGAAGCCCGTCTAAACCCGGAGCTCGACTTCTCTTAAAACCTGTTAGGCATTTTTTTAACTCTAAAGCAGTAAAATTCTGTGTCAAGTGTGCATTCTCTTTTACGGTTTTGTCAACGAATTTTAAGATTTCTGCCGATGTTTCCAAGTGCACTGGTTTCTCTTTGTACATGTTACTATAAAAGGTATGTACAGTTTCAATCATCTCTTGTGTGGATTTTGTTAAAAACCCATCTTCTCTTTTTAGATTTTGAATACACTCCTTTTTATTTATAACTTTCTTTCTTTTTCACCTTCCTCAATTTCCTGCTCCCTGCTTCTTACAAAAATTCCTTTACTCTTTATTTCTGCTAAAACTGACATTTCCTTTTTGACATCTTTGATTTCTTCTTTAAAGTCTATGCCACACTGATTTAGTTTAAAGTAGCGCTGTAAGCGTTTATGTAGTCCCATCATACATCTATTCTCTTTCCTTTTTTTACGTTTACCTTGCTGTTTAAAAAAAGTCTGGGTCGTTTCCTTCACCATTTCCCACCATTGTGCATGTGTTTCGTAGAGGTCTTGAAGGGTCTGCCACTCTTTATAACATTCCCTGTACTGACTGACTATGATTTCATCCTCCAACAGGGAACAGTTGAGTTTCCACAGACCACTTCCTACCGTCACACCAGAAGGGGGTGAAAGGGTGCAGGAGAGCATAAGGTGGTCTGAAAAGAAAACAGGGGTTAATCTAACATCAGTGGGTGGGCAATCTCTAGTAAAGAAATAATCAATGCGAGAGGCTCTGGTGCCATCATGACTAAACCAGGTGAAGCCCTCCTCTCTGGGATGCATGGTTTTAAAACAGTCAGTAAGCTTAAAATCCCTGAATATGCCCTGAAGTAAAATCGAAGTCTTATCCACTTTAAAATCTACCCCTGCTCTTTTTCTATCTTTCCTGCTCAAGATACAGTTAAAATCCCCTCCTACAACTAAAGGTACTTGCCCTAGCATGTAAAGCTGTATATCTTCTAAAAGGTCATACCTTTCATTTTTTCATTACATGTTTGGGCTTTGACACTTCACTGTGGTTGTTAACTGTGTGGTGTGTCCTGAAATGTTATATGTTTGGGCTGTGTGACATGCTTAATGCTTGTCAGTAGCTACCCACTTATTCATATATAGCAACTGACAACATAAGAAGTCCGGACATACTTTGATAGTAGTTGTAGAAGTATCCTTATTGATAATAGATCACTAATTCATAGTGATAGAACAGTAGATGAACAGGTGTTTGCACATGTCTCACGAAAATAAAATGGGTGTATGATTGCTGACGGCAGAGCAATACTGCCAAACTTATGAGTTCTTGTGGCAAACTTGATTCAGTGTCTTGACGTGTATACGCTGTTTCGCTGACTTGATTGTCACAAGAAACAAAGTGTGTTTGATAAGATCCGACCATTTTATTACGGGAGGATCAGTATGTATGGATTCTGATGTGACTGATAAACCCATTCGTATCTTAAGCATAATCTAATACGTGAGACAACGCCCTGGCACACGATAAAAAAAAAAAAAGAGAGAGAGCGGTTTTGTGTCCCCACAGTCCATAATGTAGAAAAGAGAGAAAAAAGCCTTTCTGATTTGGTGTGTGTGCTCATAGTGCAGAGTGTAGAGAAAAGAAAGCCGTTTTGGTGTCACGGGTGTTGTGACTTACACACACACATTTCTAAATTGAGAAAGGAAATTATTTTAGATGAAGCACTAGAGTTTAGATCCCACATTTGTTGATAGGCATTCATTTATTTCCTCACTTCTGATGAAGTTTCAACAATAAACAACAAACTTTGTATTATGAGAAAGAACCAGACTCATTCTTCAGGAATCCGAAAATAAGCTCTATTTTATGAGTTATGCACGAATTCGGATTCTCCTATAAAAAGAATTCATTAACTCAAACCAAGTTAAGACTGCTTTGTCCTTCATATTTATTCATGTCTAATCAAGTTTCAACGATAAACAACGTTGTACTTTGTAGAATGAGAAAGAACTTCTTCAGAAATACGCATCTCTCGACATATGACGAAATACAGATTTTGCTATAAAATTAATTCCTTCTATCAGCCTGACTTAAAACTGTTTGTCCTCCTTATTTATCCACTTCAAATCAAGTTTCAACAATTAAAAAAAATTTGTAGTTTGAGAAAGAACAACTTAATCTTCAGCAATCAGTATAAAAAGAGGTGCAAATGCCAACCATACATACCTAAAAGGTGGAGCAGAAGTATTCAGCTGCAAGTAGGAGTGAATGTTCGACCATAATTTGTAAAAAGCGGGTAAGAAAAGGTTCGAATGCCCGACTATATATTAACAAAAGCGGGAGGAGAGGTCTTCGGATGAGAGTGGGTGAGAATTTCCAACCATAATCTATAAAATACGGTGAAAAAAAATATGTGAATGCCTCATAGAACACTAAAAGCGGAAGTGTTCGGCTGCAAGAAGGTGTGAATGTCCGACTATATTTGGTGAAAAGCAGGTGAAGCAAGGTCTGAATGCCCAACCTTACATCATCAAAAGCGAGATCAGAGGTGTTTGGCTGCAAGAAGGCCATAGTTTGCCAAAAGCGGGTAAGGTGCGAATGTCCGACTAAATATCAACAAAATTTGGGGCGGAGGTCTTCGGATGCAAGTGGGTGTGAATGTCCGACTATATTTGGTGAAAAGCAGGTGAAGCAAGGTCTGAATGCCCAACCTTACATCATCAAAAGCGAGATCAGAGGTGTTTGGCTGCAAGAAGGCCATAGTTTGCCAAAAGCGGGTAAGGTGCGAATGACCGACTAAATATCAACAAAAGTGGGGGCGGAGGTCTTCGGATGCAAGTGGGTGTGAATATCCCACCATACAAGTATGGTGGAGAGGAAGCTGTGAATGGCCGACCATAGTAAAAGGCGGGTGAGAGAAGGTGCGAATGTCAAACCATACATAATCAAAACAGGGAGCGGAGGTGTTCTGCTGTAAGAAGGTGTGAATGTCCAACCATAGTTGGTAAAAAGCGGGTAAGAAAAGGTTAAAATACCCGACTGTACACAATCAATAGCAGGAGCGGAGTTGTTCGGCTACTAAAAGGTGTGAAAGTCCGACCATGGTTTGTAAAAAGCGGGTAAGAAAAGGTGCGAATGCCCGACAATGTATGATCAAAAGAGGGAGTGGAGGTTTTCGGCTGCAAGAAGGTCTGAATGTCCAACCATAATTTGTAAAAACCGGGGAAGAAAAGGCTCGAAAGCCCGACTATACACCATCAAAAGTGGGAGCGGAGGTGTTCAGCTGCAAGACGGTCTGAATGTCCATCAATAATTGCTAGAAAACATGAAAGAAAATTTTCGAATATCAAACTGCACATGATCATAAGCGGGAGAGGAGGTGTTCAGCTGCAAGAAGGTGTGAATGTCTACCCATAATTACTGAAAAATGGGTAAGAAAAGGTGCGAATGCTTAACCATACATCATCAAAAGAGGGAGCGGAGGTGTTCCGCTGTAAGACGGTGTGAATGTCCGACCATAGATGGTAAAAAGCGGGTAAGAAAAGGTTAAATTACCCGACTGTACACAATCAAAAGAGGGAGCGGAGTTGTTCAGCTAAGAGAAGGTGTGAAAGTCCGACCTTGGTTTGTAAAAAGCGGGTAAGAAAAGGTTCGTATGCCCGAATATACACCATCAAAAGCGGAAGCGGAGGTGTTCGGCTGCAAGATATTGTGAACGTCCGACCAAAGTTTGTAAAAAGCAGTTAAGAAAAGGTTCGAATATCTAACCAAACATAATCAAAAGCAGGAGCAGAGCTGTTCGACTGGAAGTAGGTGTGAATGTCAGATCATAATTTGCAAAAAGCTGATGAGAAAGGGTGAGAATGCCCGACTATACACCATCAAATGTGGTAGCGGAGTTGTTCGGCTGTGAGTAGGTGTGAATCTCCAACCATAATTGCTGAAAAATGTGTTAGAAAAGGTAAAAATGCCGGTCCATACATAATCAAAATCGGGAGAGGTGGTGTTCAGCTGCAAGAAGGTCTAAATGTCCATCAATAATTGCTAGAAAACATGAAAGAAAATTTTCGAAAATCAAACCACACATGATCATAAGTGGGAGAGGAGGTGTTCAGCTGCAAGAAGGTGTGAATGTCCGCCCATAATACCTGAAAAATGGGTAAAAAAAAGGTGCGAATGCCCAACCATACATCATCAAAAGCAGGAGTGCATGTGTTCGGCTACAAGAAGGTGTGAACGTCCGACCAAAGTTTGTAAAAAGCAGTTAAGAAAAGGTTCGAATATCCAACCATACATAATCAAAAGCGGGAGCAGAGCTGTTCGACTGCAAGTAGGTGTGAATGTCAGATCATAATTTGCAAAAAGCTGATGAGAAAGGGTGAGAATGCCCGACTATACACCATCAAATGCGGGAGCGGAGTTGTTCGGCTGTGAGTAGGTGTGAATCTCCGACCATAATTGCTGAAAAATGTGTTAGAAAAGGTAAGAATGCCGGTCCATACATCATCAAAAGCGAGAGAGGTTGTGTTCGGCTGCAAGTAGGTGTGAATGTCCAGCCATAATTACTCACAAACGGGTAAGAAAAGGTAGTATTGCCAGACCATATATGATCAAAACAGGGAGCGGAGGTGGTTCAGCTGCAAGAAGGTTTGAATGTCCAACTAAAGTTCAAATATATTAACAAAAGCGGGAGGAGAAGTCTTCGGATGAGAGTGGTTGAAAATTTCCAACCATAATGTATAAAATGCGGTGAAGAAAAAGGTGTGATAGAACACTAAAAGGTGGAGCGGAAGTGTTCGGCTGCAAGAAGGTGTGAATGTCCGACTATATTTGGTGAAAAGCAGGTGAAGCAAGGTCTGAATGCCCAACCTTACATCATCAAAAGCGAGATCAGAGGTGTTTGGCTGCAAGAAGGCCATAGTTTGCCAAAAGCGGGTAAGGTGCGAATGTCCGACTAAATATCAACAAAATTTGGGGCGGAGGTCTTCGGATGCAAGTGGGTGTAAATGTCCGACTATATTTGGTGAAAAGCAGGTGAAGCAAGGTCTGAATGCCCAACCTTACATCATCAAAAGCGAGATCAGAGGTGTTTGGCTGCAAGAAGGCCATAGTTTGCCAAAAGCGGGTAAGGTGCGAATGACCGACTAAATATCAACAAAAGTGGGGGCGGAGGTCTTCGGATGCAAGTGGGTGTGAATATCCCACCATACAAGTATGGTGGAGAGGAAGCTGTGAATGGCCGACCATAGTAAAAGGCGGGTGAGAGAAGGTGCGAATGTCAAACCATACATAATCAAAACAGGGAGCGGAGGTGTTCTGCTGTAAGAAGGTGTGAATGTCCAACCATAGTTGGTAAAAAGCGGGTAAGAAAAGGTTAAAATACCCGACTGTACACAATCAATAGCAGGAGCGGAGTTGTTCGGCTCCTAAAAGGTGTGAAAGTCCGACCATGGTTTGTAAAAAGCGGGTAAGAAAAGGTGCGAATGCCCGACAATGTATGATCAAAAGAGGGAGTGGAGGTTTTCGGCTGCAAGAAGGTCTGAATGTCCAACCATAATTTGTAAAAAACGGGGAAGAAAAGGCTCGAAAGCCCGACTATACACCATCAAAAGTGGGAGCGGAGGTGTTCAGCTGCAAGACGGTCTGAATGCCCATCAATAATTGCTAGAAAACATGAAAGAAAATTTTCGAATATCAAACTGCACATGATCATAAGCGGGAGAGGAGGTGTTCAGCTGCAAGAAGGTGTGAATGTCTACCCATAATTAGTGAAAAATGGGTAAGAAAAGGTGCGAATGCCTAACCATACATCATCAAAAGAGGGAGCGGAGGTGTTCCGCTGTAAGACGGTGTGAATGTCCGACCATAGATGGTAAAAAGCGGGTAAGAAAAGGTTAAATTACCCGACTGTACACAATCAAAAGAGGGAGCGGAGTTGTTCAGCTAAGAGAAGGTGTGAAAGTCCGACCTTGGTTTGTAAAAAGCGGGTAAGAAAAGGTTCGTATGCCCGAATATACACCATCAAAAGCGGAAGCGGAGGTGTTCGGCTGCAAGATATTGTGAACGTCCGACCAAAGTTTGTAAAAAGCAGTTAAGAAAAGGTTTGAATATCTAACCAAACATAATCAAAAGCAGGAGCAGAGCTGTTCGACTGGAAGTAGGTGTGAATGTCAGATCATAATTTGCAAAAAGCTGATGAGAAAGGGTGAGAATGCCCGACTATACACCATCAAATGCGGTAGCGGAGTTGTTCGGCTGTGAGTAGGTGTGAATCTCCAACCATAATTGCTGAAAAATGTGTTAGAAAAGGTAAAAATGCCGGTCCATACATAATCAAAATCGGGAGAGGTGGTGTTCAGCTGCAAAAAGGTCTAAATGTCCATCAATAATTGCTAGAAAACATGAAAGAAAATTTTCGAAAATCAAACCACACATGATCATAAGTGGGAGAGGAGGTGTTCAGCTGCAAGAAGGTGTGAATGTCCGCCCATAATACCTGAAAAATGGGTAAAAAAAAGGTGCGAATGCCCAACCATACATCATCAAAAGCAGGAGTGCATGTGTTCGGCTACAAGAAGGTGTGAACGTCCGACCAAAGTTTGTAAAAAGCAGTTAAGAAAAGGTTCGAATATCCAACCATACATAATCAAAAGCGGGAGCAGAGCTGTTCGACTGCAAGTAGGTGTGAATGTCAGATCATAATTTGCAAAAAGCTGATGAGAAAGGGTGAGAATGCCCGACTATACACCATCAAATGCGGGAGCGGAGTTGTTCGGCTGTGAGTAGGTGTGAATCTCCGACCATAATTGCTGAAAAATGTGTTAGAAAAGGTAAGAATGCCGGTCCATACATCATCAAAAGCGAGAGAGGTTGTGTTCGGCTGCAAGTAGGTGTGAATGTCCAGCCATAATTACTCACAAACGGGTAAGAAAAGGTAGTATTGCCAGACTATATATGATCAAAACAGGGAGCGGAGGTGGTTCAGCTGCAAGAAGGTTTGAATGTCCAACTAAAGTTCAAATATATTAACAAAAGCGGGAGGAGAAGTCTTCGGATGAGAGTGGTTGAAAATTTCCAACCATAATGTATAAAATGCGGTGAAGAAAAAGGTGTGATAGAACACTAAAAGGTGGAGCGGAAGTGTTCGGCTGCAAGAAGCTGTGAATGTCCGACTATATTTGGTGAAAAGCAGGTGAAGCAAGGTCTGAATGCCCAACCTTACATCATCAAAAGCGAGATCAGAGGTGTTTGGCTGCAAGAAGGCCATAGTTTGCCAAAAGCGGGTAAGGTGCGAATGTCCGACTAAATATCAACAAAATTTGGGGCGGAGGTCTTCGGATGCAAGTGGGTGTGAATGTCCGACTATATTTGGTGAAAAGCAGGTGAAGCAAGGTCTGAATGCCCAACCTTACATCATCAAAAGCGAGATCAGAGGTGTTTGGCTGCAAGAAGGCCATAGTTTGCCAAAAGCGGGTAAGGTGCGAATGACCGACTAAATATCAACAAAAGTGGGGGCGGAGGTCTTCGGATGCAGGTGGGTGTGAATATCCCACCATACAAGTATGGTGGAGAGGAAGCTGTGAATGGCCGACCATAGTAAAAGGCGAGTGAGAGAAGGTGCGAATGTCAAACCATACATAATCAAAACAGGGAGCGGAGGTGTTCTGCTGTAAGAAGGTGTGAATGTCCAACCATAGTTGGTAAAAAGCGGGTAAGAAAAGGTTAAAATACCCGACTGTACACAATCAATAGCGGGAGCGGAGTTGTTCGGCTCCTAAAAGGTGTGAAAGTCCGACCATGGTTTGTAAAAAGTGGGTAAGAAAAGGTCCGAATGCCCGACAATGTATGATCAAAAGAGGGAGTGGAGGTTCTCGGCTGCAAGAAGGTCTGAATGTCCAACCATAATTTGTAAAAACCGGGGAAGAAAAGGCTCGAAAGCCCGACTATACACCATCAAAAGTGGGAGCGGAGGTGTTCAGCTGCAAGACGGTCTGAATGTCCATCAATAATTGCTAGAAAACATGAAAGAAAATTTTCGAATATCAAACTGCACATGATCATAAGCGGGAGAGGAGGTGTTCAGCTGCAAGAAGGTGTGAATGTCTACCCATAATTACTGAAAAATGGGTAAGAAAAGGTGCGAATGCCTAACCATACATCATCAAAAGAGGGAGCGGAGGTGTTCCGCTGTAAGACGGTGTGAATGTCCGACCATAGATGGTAAAAAGCAGGTAAGAAAAGGTTAAATTACCCGACTGTACACAATCAAAAGAGGGAGCGGAGTTGTTCAGCTAAGAGAAGGTGTGAAAGTCCGACCTTGGTTTGTAAAAAGCGGGTAAGAAAAGGTTCGTATGCCCGAATATACACCATCAAAAGCGGAAGCGGAGGTGTTCGGCTGCAAGATATTGTGAACGTCCGACCAAAGTTTGTAAAAAGCAGTTAAGAAAAGGTTCAAATATCTAACCAAACATAATCAAAAGCGGGAGCAGAGCTGTTCGACTGGAAGTAGGTGTGAATGTCACATCATAATTTGCAAAAAGCTGATGAGAAAGGGTGAGAATGCCCGACTATACACCATCAAATGCGGTAGCGGAGTTATTTGGCTGTGAGTAGTTGTGAATCTCCAACCATAATTGCTGAAAAATGTGTTAGAAAAGGTAAAAATGCCGGTCCATACATCATCAAAATCGGGAGAGGTGGTGTTCAGCTGCAAGAAGGTCTAAATGTCCATCAATAATTGCTAGAAAACATGAAAGAAAATTTTCGAAAATCAAACCACACATGATCATAAGTGGGAGAGGAGGTGTTCAGCTGCAAGAAGGTGTGAATGTCCACCCATAATACCTGAAAAATGGGTAAAAAAAAGGTGCGAATGCCCAACCATACATCATCAAAAGCAGGAGTGCATGTGTTCGGCTACAAGAAGGTGTGAACGTCCAACCAAAGTTTGTAAAAAGCAGTTAAGAAAAGGTTCGAATATCCAACCAAACATAATCAAAAGCGGGAGCAGAGCTGTTCGACTGCAAGTAGGTGTGAATGTCAGATCATAATTTGCAAAAAGCTGATGAGAAAGGGTGAGAATGCCCGACTATACACCATCAAATGCGGGAGCGGAGTTGTTCGGCTGTGAGTAGGTGTGAATCTCCAACCATAATTGCTGAAAAATGTGTTAGAAAAGGTAAAAATGCCGGTCCATACATCATCAAAAGCGAGAGAGGTTGTGTTCGGCTGCAAGTAGGTGTGACTGTTCGACTAAAGTTTGTAAAAAGTGGGTAAGACAAGGTGCGAATGCCTGACAATGTATGATCAAAAGCGGGAGCGGAGGTGTTCAGCTGCAAGAAGGTCTACATGTCCATCAATAATTGCTAGAAAACATGAAAGAAACTTTTCGAAAATCAAACCGCACATGATCATAAGTGGGATAGGAGGTGTTCAGCTGCAAGGTGTGAATGTCCACCCATAATTCCTGAAAAATGGGCAAAAAAAAAGTGTGAATGCCCAACCATACATCATCAAAAGCAGGAGTGGAAGTGTTCGGCTACAAGAAGGTGTGAACGTCCAACCAAAATATGTAAAAAGCAGTTAAGAAAAGGTTCGAATATCCAACCATACATCATCAAATGCGGGAGCGGAGTTGTTCGGCTGTGAGTAGGTGTGAATGTCCGACCATAATTGCTGAAAAATGTGTTAGAAAAGGTAAAAATTCCGGTCCATACATCATCAAAAGCCAGAGAGGTTGTGTTCGGCTGCAAGTAGGTGTGAATGTCCAGCCATAATTACTCACAAACGGATAAGAAAAGGTAGTATTGCCAGACCATATATGATCAAAACATGGAGCGGAGGTGGTTCAGCTGCAAGAAGGTTTGAATGTCCGACTAAAGTTCAAATATATTAAAGAAAGCGGGAGGAGAGGTCTTCGGATGAGAGTGGTTGAAAATTTCCGACCATAATGTATAAAATGCGGTGAAAAAAAGGTGTGATAGAACACTAAAAGGTGGAGCGGAAGTGTTCGGCTGCAAGAAGGTGTGAATGTCCGACTATATTTGGTGAAAAGCAGGTGAAGCAAGGTCTGAATGCCCAACCTTACATCATCAAAAGCGAGATCAGAGGTGTTTGGCTGCAAGAAGGCCATAGTTTGCCAAAAGCGGGTAAGGTGCGAATGTCCGACTAAATATCAACAAAATTTGGGGCAGAGGTCTTTGGATGCAAGTGGGTGTGAATATCCAACCATACAAGTATGGTGGAGAGGAAGCTGTGAATAGCCGACCATAGTTTGGAAAAAGCGGGTAAGAAAAGGTTTGAATACCCGAACATACACCATCAAAAGAGGGAGCGGAGGTGTTCCGCTGTACGAAGGTGTGAATGTCCGACTATAGTTGGTAAAAAGCGGGTAAGAAAAGGTTAAAATACCCGACTGTACACAATCAATAGCGGGAGCGAATGTGTTCGGCTACAAGAAGGTGTGAAAGTCCGACCATGGTTTGTAAAAAGCGGATAAGAAAAGGTGCGAATGTCCGACAATGTATGATCAAAAGAGAGAGCGGAGGTTTTCGGATACAAGAAGGTTTGAATGTCCCACCATAGTTTGTAAAAAGCGGGTAAGAAAAGGTTCGAATGCCCGAACATACACCATCAAAAGAGGGAGCGGAGGTGTTCCGCTGTAAGAAGGTGTGAATGTCAGACCATAGTTGCTAAAAAGCGGGTAAGAAAAGGTTAAAATACCCGACTGTACACAATCAATAGCGGGAGCGGAGTTGTTCGGCTACTAAAAGGTGTGAAACTCCGACCCTGGTTTGTAAAAAGTGGGTAAGAAAAGGTTCGAATGCCCGAACATACACCATCAAAAGAGGGAGCGGAGGTGTTCCGCTGTAAGACGGTGTGAATGTCCGATCATAGTTGGTAAAAAGCGGGTAAGAAAAGGTTAAAATACCCGACTGTACACAATCAAAAGAGGGAGCGGAGTTGTTCAGCTAAGAGAAGGTGTGAAAGTCCGACCATGGTTTGTAAAAAGCGGGTAAGAAAAGGTTCGTATGCCCGAATATACACTATCAAAACCGGAAGCGTAGGTGTTCCGCTGCAAGAAGGTGTGAACGTCCCACCAAAGTTTGTAAAAAAGCAGTTAAGAAAAGGTTTGAATATCTAACCAAACATAATCAAAAGCGGGAGCAGAGCTGTTCGACTGCAAGTAGGTGTGAATGTCAGAGAATAATTTGCAAAAAGCTGATGAGAAAGGGTGAGAAATCCCGACTATACACCATCAAATGCGATTCTCCAACCATAATTGTTGAAAAATGTGTTAGAAAAGGTAAGAATGCCGGTCCATACATCATCAAAAGCGGGAGAGGTGGTGTTCGGCTGCAAGTAGGTGTGAATGTCCATTAATAATTGTTTTAAAACATGAAAGAAAATGTTCGAATATCAAACCTTACATGATCATTAGTGGGAGAGGAGGTCTTCAGCTGCAAGAAGGTGTGAATGTCCAGCCATAATTGCTCACAAACGGGTAAGAAAAGGTACTATTGCCAGACCATATATGATCAAAACAGGGAGCGGAGGTGGTTCAGCTGCAAGAAGGTTTGAATGTCCGACTAAAGTTTGTAAAAAGTGGGTAAGACAAGGTGTGAATGTCCGACAATGTATGATCAAAAGAGGAGCGGAGGTTTTTGGGTGCAAGAAGGTCTGAATGTCCACCCATAATTACTGAAAAATGGGTAAGAAAAGGTGCGAAAGCCCAACCGCACATGATCATAAGTGGATGAGAAGGTGTTCGACTGCAAGTAGGTGTGAATGTAAGATCATAATTTGTAAAAAGCGGGTAAGAAAAGGTAAGAATGCCCAACCATAAATTATCAAAAGCGGCAGCAGAGTTTCGGCTGGTATTTATCAATGTCTAGATAGATTTCAACAAAAAACAACGTTGTACTTTGCAGTAAAAGAAAGTGCAAATCAAAAGTTTTAGGAATCCGAGAATAAGCTTATTTTCATGAGTTCTGCACGATTTCGGATTTTATGTATAAAATGAATTTCTTCACGCAAACTAAGTTAACACTGCTTTGTCCTTCATATGTACCCATTTCTACATATATTTCAAGCATAAACTTCCTCATATTACCCTGAATGAGAAAGAGCCACACTTGTGATTAAGCCATACCTCCCTTTTGAGGAGTTCTGCATGATTTGGGATTTTATCTATAAAATTAATTCCTTCACTCAAACTATGTTAAAACGGCTTTTACCTTCATATTTATCAATGTCTCGATAGATTTAAACAAAAAAAAACAACGTTGTACTTTGCAATAAAAGAAAGAGCAAATCAAAAGTTTTAGGAATCCGAGAATAAGCTTATTTTCATGTGTTCTGCACGATTTCGGATTTTATGTATAAAATGAATTCATTCACTCAAACCAAGTTAAAACTGCTTTTTCCTTCATATTTATCAATGTCTAGATCGACTTCAACAAAGAACAACATTGTATTTTGCAGTAGAAGAAAGAGCAAAACTGAAGGATCAGGAATCCGAGAATAAGCTTCTTTTCATACGTTCTGCATGATTTGGGATTTTATGTATAAAATGAATTCCTTCACTCAAACTAAGTTAACACTGCTTTGTCCTTCATATGTACCCATTTCTACATATATTTCAAGCATAAACTTCCTCATACTACCCTGAATGAGAAAGAACCAAACTTGTGATTAAGCCATACGCCCCTTTTGAGGAGTTCTGCATGATTTGGGATTTTATCTATAAAATCAATTCCTTCACTCAAACTATGTTAAAACGGCTTTTACCTTCATATTTATCAATGTCTCGATATATTTAAACAAAAACACAACGTTGTACTTTGCAGTAAAAGAAAGAGCCAATCAAAAGTTTTAGGAATCCGAGAATAAGCTTATTTTCATGAGTTCTGCACGATTTCGGATTTTATGTATAAAATGAATTCATTCACTCAAACCAAGTTAAAACTGCTTTTTCCTTCATATTTATCAATGTCTAGATCGACTTCAACAAAGAACAACATTGTACTTTGCAGTAGAAGAAAGAGCAACACTGAAGGATCAGGAATCCGAGAATAAGCTTATTTTCTTATGGGCAAGTGGGAACTGCTTTGTCCTTCATATTTATCAATGTGTAGATGGATTTCAACTTCTTCTACTGCAAAGTCCAATGTTGTACTTGTTGAAGTCGATCATTGATGAATATGGAAGGACAAAGCAGTTTTAACTTGGTTTGAGCAAAGCAATTCATTTTATAGCAAAATCCGAAATCGTGCAGAACTCATGAAAGCAGGCTTATACTTGGATTCCTGAAACTTTAGATTTGCTCTTTCTTTTACTGCAAAGTACAACGTTGTTTTTTTGTTTAAATATTTCTAGACATGGTAAATATGAAGGACAAATCAGTTTTAAAATAGTTTGAGTGAAGTAATGCATTTTATAATTAAAATCCCAAATCATGCAGAACTCACGAAATGCTTTTTCTCGCTTTTCACTGCTTTTTACAAACTTTGGTCGGACGTTCACACCTTCTTGCATCCGAAAACCTCCGCTTCCGCTTTTGATGATGTATATTCGGGCATTCGAACCTTTTTTTACCCGCTTTTTACAAACCATTGTCGGACTTTCACACCTTCTTGCAGCCGAACACCACCTCTCCCGCTTTTGATGGTCCAGTATTCTTACCTTTTCTAACACATTTTTCAGCAATTATGGTCGGACATTCACACCTACTCACAGCTGGACACCTCCGCTCCCGCTTTTGATCATACAATGTCGGGACATCGCTCCTTGTCTTACCTGCTTTTTACAAACTTTAGTCGAACATTCACACCTTCTTGCAGCTGAACACCTCCGCTCCCGCTTTTGATGATGTATAGTCGGGCTTTCGAGCCTTTTCTTACCCGGTTTTTACAAATTATGGTTGGACATTCAGACCTTGCAGCCGAACACCTCCGCTCTCTCTTTTGATCATACATTGTTGGGCATTCGCACCTTGTCTTACCCGCTTTTTACAAACTATAGTCAGACATTCACACCTTGCAGCTGAACCTCCGCTCCCTGTTTTGATCATGTATGGTCTGGCAATACTACCTTTTCTTTCCCCGTTTGTGAGTAATTATGGCTGGACATTCACACCTACTTGCAGTCGAACTGCTCTGCTCCCGCTTTTGATTATGTTTGGTTTGGATATTCGAACCTTTTCTTAACTGCTTTTTACAAACCATGGTCGGACTTTCACACCTTCTTGTAGCCGAACAACTCCGCTCCCGCTATTGATTGTGTACAGTCGGGTATTTTAACCTTTTCTTACCCGCTTTTTACCAACTATGGTCGGACATTCACACCGTCTTACAGCGGAACACCTCCGCTCCCGCTTTTTATGGTGTATAGTCGGGCATTCGAACCTTTTCTTACCCGCTATTTACAAACTATGGTAGGACATTCAAACCTTCGTGTATCCGAAAACCTCCGCTCTCTCTTTTGATCATACATTGTCGGACATTCGCACCTTTTCTTACCCACTTTTTACAAACCATGGTCGGACTGTCACACCTTCTTGTAGCCGAACACATCCGCTCCCGCTATTGATTGTGTACAGTCAGGTATTTTAACCTTTTCTTACCCGCTTTTTACCAAGTATGGTCGGACATTCACACCTCCGTACAGCGGAACACCTCCGCTCCCTCTTTTGATGGTGTATGTTCGGGCATTCAAACCTTTTCTTACCCGCTTTTTCCAAACTACGGTCGGCTATTCACAGCTTCCTCTCCACCATACTTGTATGGTGGGATATTCACACCCACTTGCATCCGAAAACCTCCGCCCCAAATTTTGTTGATATTTAGTCGGATATTCGCACCTTACCCGCTTTTGGCAAACTATGGCCTTCTTGCAGCCAAACACCTCTGATCTCGCTTTTGATGATGTAAGGTTGGGCATTCAGACCTTGCTTCACCTGCTTTTCACCAAATATAGTCGGACATTCACACCTCCTTGCAGCCGAACACTTCCGCTCCACCTTTTAGTGTTCTATCACACTTTTTTTTCACCGCATTTTATACATTATGGTTGGAAATTTTCAACCACTTTCATCCGAAGACCTCTCCTCCCACTTTTGTTAATATATTTGAACTTTAGTTTGACATTCAAACCTTCTTGCAGCTGAACCACCTCCGCTCCCTGTTTTGATCATATATGGTCTGGCAATACTACCTTTTCTTACCCGTTTGTGAGTAATTATGGCTGGACATTCACACCTACTTGCAGCCGAACACAACCTCTCTCGCTTTTGATGATGTATGGACCGGCATTTTTACCTTTTCTAACACATTTTTCAGCAATTATGGTCGGAGATTCACACCTACTCACAGCCGAACAACTCCGCTCCCGCATTTGATGATGTATAGTCGGGCATTCTCACCCTTTCTCATCAGCTTTTTGCAAATTATGATCTGACATTCAAACCTACTTGCAGTCGAACAGCTCTGCTCCCGCTTTTGATTATGTTTGGTTAGATATTCGAACCTTTTCTTAACTTCTTTTTACATATTTTGGTTGGACGTTCACACCTTCTTGTAGCCGAACACTTCCACTCCTGCTTTTGATGATGTATGGTTGGGCATTCACACCTTTTTTTTGCCCATTTTTCAGGAATTATGGGTGGACATTCACACCTTGCAGCTGAACACCTCCTATCCCACTTATGATCATGTGCGGTTTGATTTTCGAAAAGTTTCTTTCATGTTTTCTAGCAATTATTGATGGACATTTAGACCTTCTTGCAGCTGAACACCTCCGCTCCCGCTTTTGATCATACATTGTCAGGCATTCGCACCTTGTCTTACCCACTTTTTACAAACTTTAGTCGAACAGTCACACCTTTTTGCAGCCGAACACCACCTCTACCGCTTTTGATGATGTATGGTCCAGCATTCTTACCTTTTCTAACACATTCTTCAGGAATTATGGTCGGACATTCACACCTACTCAGAGCCGAACACCTCCGCTCCCGCATTTGATGGTCTATAGTCGGGCATTCTACAGCGGAAAAGACTCATTCTTATGTTTGGTTAGATATTCGAACCTTTTCTTAACTGCTTTTTACAAACTTTGGTCGGACGTTCACAATATCTTGCAGCCGAACACCTCCGCTTCCGCTTTTGATGGTGTATATTCGGGCATACGAACCTTTTCTTACCCGCTTTTTACAAACCAAGGTCGGACTTTCACACCTTCTCTTAGCTGAACAACTCCGCTCCCTCTTTTGATTGTGTACAGTCGGGTAATTTAACCTTTTCTTACCCGCTTTTTACCATCTATGGTCGGACATTCACACCGTCTTACAGCGGAACACCTCCGCTCCCTCTTTTGATGATGTATGGTTAGGCATTCGCACCTTTTCTTACCCATTTTTCAGTAATTATGGGTAGACATTCACACCTTCTTGCAGCTGAACACCTCCTCTCCCGCTTATGATCATGTGCAGTTTGATATTCGAAAATTTTCTTTCATGTTTTCTAGCAATTATTGATGGACATTCAGACCGTCTTGCAGCTGAACACCTCCGCTCCCACTTTTGATGGTGTATAGTCGGGCTTTCGAGCCTTTTCTTCCCCGGTTTTTACAAATTATGGTTGGACATTCAGACCTTCTTGCAGCCGAAAACCTCCACTCCCTCTTTTGATCATACATTGTCGGGCATTCGCACCTTTTCTTACCCGCTTTTTACAAACCATGGTCGGACTTTCACACCTTTTAGTAGCCGAACAACTCCTCTCCCGCTATTGATTGTGTACAGTCGGGTATTTTAACCTTTTCTTACCCGCTTTTTACCAACTATGGTTGGACATTCACACCTTCTTACAGCAGAACACCTCCGCTCCCTGTTTTGATTATGTATGGTTTGACATTCGCACCTTCTCTCACCCGCCTTTTACTATGGTCGGCCATTCACAGCTTCCTCTCCACCATACTTGTATGGTGGGATATTCACACCCACTTGCATCCGAAGACCTCCGCCCCCACTTTTGTTGATATTTAGTCGGTCATTCGCACCTTACCCGCTTTTGGCAAACTATGGCCTTCTTGCAGCCAAACACCTCTGATCTCGCTTTTGATGATGTAAGGTTGGGCATTCAGACCTTGCTTCACCTGCTTTTCACCAAATATAGTCGGACATTCACACCCACTTGCATCCGAAGACCTCCGCCCCAAATTTTGTTGATATTTAGTCGGACATTCGCACCTTACCCGCTTTTGGCAAACTATGGCCTTCTTGCAGCCAAACACCTCTGATCTCGCTTTTGATGATGTAAGGTTGGGCATTCAGACCTTGCTTCACCTGCTTTTCACCAAATATAGTCGGACATTCACACCTTCTTGCAGCCGAACACTTCCGCTCCACCTTTTAGTGTTCTATCACACCTTTTTTTTACCGCATTTTATACATTATGGTTGGAAATTTTCAACCACTCTCATCCGAAGACCTCTCCTCCCGCTTTTGTTAATATATTTGAACTTTAGTCGGACATTCAAACCTTCTTGCAGCTGAACCACCTCCGCTCCCTGTTTTGATCATATATGGTCTGGCAATACTACCTTTTCTTACCCGTTTGTGAGTAATTATGGCTGAACATTCACACCTACTTGCAGCCGAACACAACCTCTCTCGCTTTTGATGATGTATGGACCGGCATTTTTACCTTTTCTAACACATTTTTCAGCAATTATGGTCGGAGATTCACACCTACTCACAGCCGAACAACTCCGCTCCCGCATTTGATGGTGTATAGTCGGGCATTCTCACCCTTTCTCATCAGCTTTTTGCAAATTATGATCTGACATTCACACCTACTTGCAGTCGAACAGCTCTGCTCCCGCTTTTGATTATGTATGGTTGGATATTCGAACCTTTTCTTAACTGCTTTTTACAAACTTTGGTTGGACGTTCACACCTTCTTGTAGCCGAACACATGCACTCCTGCTTTTGATGATGTATGGTTGGGCATTCGCACCTTTTTTTTTTACCCATTTTTCAGGTATTATGGGTGGACATTCACACCTTCTTGCAGCTGAACACCTCCTCTCCCACTTATGATCATGTGTGGTTTGATTTTCGAAAATTTTCTTTCATGTTTTCTAGCAATTATTGATGGACATTTAGACCTTCTTGCAGCTGAACACCACCTCTCCCGATTTTGATTATGTATGGACCGGCATTTTTACCTTTTCTAACACATTTTTCAGCAATTATGGTTGGAGATTCACACCTACTCACAGCCGAACAACTCCGCTACCGCATTTGATGGTGTATAGTCGGGCATTCTCACCCTTTCTCATCAGCTTTTTGCAAATTATGATCTGACATTCACACCTACTTGCAGTCGAACAGCTCTGCTCCCGCTTTTGATTATGTATGGTTGGATATTCGAACCTTTTCTTAACTGCTTTTTACAAACTTTGGTTGGACGTTCACACCTTCTTGTAGCCGAACACATGCACTCCTGCTTTTGATGATGTATGGTTGGGCATTCGCACCTTTTTTTTTACCCATTTTTCAGGTATTATGGGTGGACATTCACACCTTCTTGCAGCTGAACACCTCCTCTCCCACTTATGATCATGTGTGGTTTGATTTTCGAAAATTTTCTTTCATGTTTTCTAGCAATTATTGATGGACATTTAGACCTTCTTGCAGCTGAACACCTCCTCTCCCGCTTATGATCATGTGCAGTTTGATATTCGAAAATTTTCTTTCATGTTTTCTAGCAATTATTGATGGACATTCAGACCTTCTTTCAGCTGAACACCTCCGCTTCCGCTTTTGATTGTGTATAGTCGGGCTTTCGAGCCTTTTCTTCCCCGGTTTTTACAAATTATGGTTGGACATTCAGACCTTCTTGCAGCCGAAAACCTCCGCTCCCTCTTTTAATCATACATTGTCGGGCATTCGCAGCTTTTCTTACCTGCTTTTTACAAACCAGGGTCGGACTTTCACATCTTTTAGTAGCCTAACACCTCCGCTCCCGTTATTGATTGTGTACAGTTGGGTATTTTAACCTTTTCTTACCCGCTTTTTACCAACTATGGTCTGACATTCACACCTTCTTGCAGCCGAACACTTCCGCTTCACCTTTTAGTGTTCTATGGGGTATTCACACCTTTTTTTTCACCGCATTTTATAGATTATGGTTGGAAATTCTCACCCACTCTCATCCGAAGACCTCTCCTCCCACTTTTGTTAATATATAGTCGGGCATTCGAACCTTTTCTTACCCGCTTTTTACAAATTATGGTAGAACATTCCCACCTACTTGCAGCCGAATACTTCCGCTCCACCTTTTAGTGATGTATGGTTGGCATTTGCACCTTTTCTTACCCTCTTTTTATACTGATTGCTGAAGATTAAGTTGTTCTTTCTCAAACTACAACATTTTTTTAATTGTTGAAACTTGATTTGAAGTGGATAAATAAGGAGGACAAACAGTTTTAAGTCAGGCTGATAGAAGGAATTAATTTTATAGCAAAATCTGTATTTCGTCATATGTCAAGAGATGCTTATTGCTGAAGAAGTTCTTTCTCATTCTACAAAGTACAACGTTGTTTATCGTTGAAACTTGATTAGACATGAATAAATATGAAGGACAAAGCAGTCTTAACTTGGTTTGAGTTAAGGAATTCGTTTTATAGTAGAATCCGAATTCGTGCATAACTCGTAAAATAGAGCTTATTTTCGGATTCCTGAAGAATGAGTCTGGTTCTTTCTCATAATACAAAGTGTGTTGTTTATTGTTGAAACTTCATCAGAAGTGAAGAAATAAGGACAAACCGTTTTAAGTAAGTTTGATAGAAGGATTTCATTTTATAGCAAAATCTGTATTCTTTCATATCTCCTGGAGAGAAGCTTATTGCTGAAAATTAGGTCTGGTTCTTTTTCATACTACAAAATACAGTGTTGTTTATTGTTGAAACTAGATTAGAAGTAGATAAATATGAAGGACAAAGCAGTTTGAACTTGGTTTGAGAGAAGGAATTAATTTTATTGCAAAATCCGAATTCATGCATAACTCGTCAAATAGATAGTGATGTGTCGTTCGTGAGCGATTTGTTCGATATGAACTAATTTTTTATATGACTCGGGAGTAACGAGTTGTCTCAGTGAGTGATTTGTTCAATTTCATGCAGTAGCCTTCCTCACCACATGGCAGGCGGCAGCTTCATAAGTTCAGTCAGCAGGACAGGAAACAGTATTGATTCGTTCACGACTCAACTCCTCGGCTGACGGGTCCTCGCACAGGAAACAGTATTGATTCGTTTATGACTCAACTCCTTGGGTCTTTGTTCATTTGTCACGTTTCAAATTCTACGTTTCATTTGACAGGCTGAAGAGCAGTAGGCACAACAGTTCGTTCACAAACCGGATCATTAATCTCATAGACTATTCTACCTTCAACAAGTTGGAAACCACAATCGACTCTCTAGATGCAGAAAAAGCATTTGATGGAGTGAACTGGAAATTTTTATTCGCAACATTAAACAAATTCGGGTTTGGGTCACACTTCATCAAATGGATAAGGATATTATATAGCTCCCCAAATGCAAGTGTCAGGACAAATGATCAAACTTCTCCAAGCTTCAGTCTGCAGAGAGGTACAAGACAGGGTTGCCCATTTTCTTCCTCATTTTTTGCTTTTTTCATCAAACCTTTAGCAGCTTCTATCAGACAAGATAGAAATATTAAAGGCATCCAATCCCAAAATATTGAGCATAAAATAAGTCTTTATGCTGATGATGTATTACTTTTCCTTCAGAACTCACAGACGTCTCTCACACACACGATCACACTCATAAATCAATTCTCAGCACTTTCTGACTACTCTATCAACTGGTCTAAGACCACAGTTCTGCCCATTAACTGTAGGGTCCAGAATATACCTGCAAATATTAGATATTTAGGCATAAACATTTCCTCCAGGGTCTCAGAGCTAACAAACCTAAATTATGTTTTAAATTTTTCACAAGAACATCTTGTTTGGTCAGTTAAGTACTGAAAAGTCATTGATTTGGGCATACTTTAACATGTTAAAGGGGCTTTTGAAACTGTTATTTTTCACACAAAGGATTTTTCTGATGTGAAAGTGTATAGTAGAGGTCGGTTAAAAAACCTTTTTAAAAGAATTTGAGCTCATTCGAGGATAGTATGATGAGGGGCTGATATACTAACCTTTCCATATATATATATATATAATTGTTTCACTGATGTTAATTTGTTTAAAATCTGGTCATTTCTAACATATGTATCGGCCCACAATTTCACAATCGGTGCCTCCAAAGTAAGTTTTTTCCTATACTCACATGAGTGAAGTGCACAGTGAATTAGAAGTTACTGAAGTTTATGTGGCCTGTCAGAGGGAGCATTGGGCCCAGTATTCATTGTAAATGCCTTGTGATACGTCTTCGTAACACGTTTTATATAGTACAACCTGTCACTAAAGGAGCTCCACAGTTTGTCTGTCGTACTGCTTTGGTGGAGGTTGTGGGCCTTATAAATAAATTATATTCATATATTTATAGATTCTAAAGATATAGTGATTAAAAGAGGTTGACAACGCCACCTAGGTTTGAGAGCCCAAGACTCTAAAGACACGTACAGGTTCTTAATCAAAACAAGGTTTGAGCAGACTTAAAAAAACAGGAGTCTAACTGGTATTTTACAAGATTTATTGTCATAAAATAGGTAACCCAGCCCAAAATCTCCGCCAAGGATCCCACAGCCTCTGGATCATCTCACTCTCCAACTCTCTGGGGCAAGTGACAGACATCCAACTCTGGTGGTGGAACAAACCCTCAGTCACTCCAAAACACAAGAGTGAGGAAATATCAGTACTCACTGGTAGTCCACCTCCACCTCCACGGCCCTTGAAGAAGGCTCCGTACCCCCCATGCTCCCCGGGCGCTGTAATTGGCTGCCCCACTGCTCCAGTGTATGGCATCTGTCTCCATGAGTGTGTCACCCTGTGCATGTGTGTGTTCAACAGGTCCCAACCTGGATAGGTCAAATGCGGAGGAGTAATATTAAATTAAATAATTTTAGTTATTTACACTGATCCTCTATCATTCAAATGGTTATTAGTATGCCATGAGACTAAAGTGAAAGAAAGTTTACCAGTTTTGACAATAATTAAAACCAGATTCATTCTGCGGGAGGCTCCCTGGGGTTATAATTGCAAGACAGTTTCTCCTGAAATGCCTCAAGTCAAGATGAAGCACAGGTCTGCTACTCAGGCTTTGTGGACTCTTCTTTTATAACGAACCTTTACACAGAAAACTGTGAAAATGTCGTTCCTCCTCTCCAGTACCCCCGAATAGACCTTACCAGGGAGGCTGAGGAGTGTGATCCCGTTATTCCTGTCTGACACACATATTCTTACAATTTGAATTTATTGAAGTCTGTTAAAAATGAAAAATGTGTTTTTATGTCCAACAACGTTCTTTTAAATATTTGATGCTAATGATAAAAGCTCCAATGATGTCAGATTTTATGTTCAAAGCAGAACATGTGAAACAGCATAAAAAGTGAACGTTGACTTAACAGCATACATGTGTAACTGTGCTGTCGACACAGTGATGTAAACACCAGATAAAGAGAGAGAATGAGCTTTTACTGTCGGACTGTGTTGATTAAAGTGAGGACAGAAAACAACAGACTGAGCGAACAAAGAGAAAATCAGGAGCCTGCAGGGAAATCTTGCCCCACAGCTGAAAGTTTCTCCTTTAAACAGAGAAGTTTCAGTATTTTTCTGTTTTCACCACACTGCTGAATGAGTTCAGGTGTTGATGCTGTTCAGTGTTTCCTGAATCTTTCTGTTCTGTTGAAGAGTACTTTTTGTTGTAAATGATGTTGTCAGATTGGTGAATAAAATCTACTCTTTGTTCCACTGTCTTTATATAGAAAGTCCAAGATCTTTAATCCTTCCGCAGGCAAGAGGAAACATGGCTCTCATGAGGCTAAAGAACACGAGCAACAATTTACTAAAAGTTTATTGAACTTTTTGCATTGTTTCATTCCAACAAATACTCCTGCAGTTAAAGTGTTCCACACATACGTTATCTAACTTTTTAAACAAAATCACATGTATACATATATTTAATTTCTATTGAGAAATGCAGCAGAGCACCAGAGTTTCCTCATGTGTAAGAGGATGGAGGTGTGTTTGATGGGTCAAACACACAAAAAACACCTGGGCAGTCAGATCAAGCAGCTTTAAGCAGCTTGGTGGTTTTACTCTCTTTGGCTCCACTTTCTCAAGACGTCCTCTGCTGCGTCCAGAGTGGAGTCCTCCTGTTAGACACTAATTCATATGCTGATGTACATTCCAGCTGCCGTGACACTAAACAGGGAAACTCATCTTTTAACACCAGTAAAATCTATTCATTATTCAAATATTTTGACCTGTTTTGACTCCCCCTGTAAGCATGTAGTGTTCTAACACTTCACACTGTGCGGTCAATGCTTGTTCCTTTAAAAAAGGAGTGTATCAACTCTATGTAAGCACAGTGCATAAATGTGTACAATAAAAGGGGATATCAAACCCTCAACAATATCAAAAATACCTTATTTGTCTTTGGAAGAATAACTTTTGAAGAAAATGACCTTTTAATTGTTTCTTATTTTGATAAAAGAATCCAAACAAGTGCGTAATTTTTTTTTTCATGTTTTATTTAATTTAAACACATAAATCAATGTAATAATAATTTGTGTAGGATCTTATTCATATTCTTATTTGAATGACACAATAATGCTCTGAACAGTTGTGAGAACACCAGATTCTCACATGTGGGGATGCTTCCAGCATAAATCCCCACATTCTGAATCAGTTGTTCAGGATGAAAAGATAGAGTCGTGCAAAAGATAGATACATTTGAAGTATTTTTATTGATGTTACTGTAACAGGAGGTATAGAGATTTCATTGGATGACTAGTCTTGTGCGCGAATACTAAACGCTGCTGCTACTTTCTCTCTTGATGTTGTTGTATTTGTATTGTCTACGATGTTTTGGCGTCATATATTTTTTGAAGAGCCTCCACATTGAAGGCAGCTCTGGTCTTTCTTCTGAGGGGTTAAACTTGTCCACTGCTTGTTCTGGTACTGCAAGTTGAAGAGACAAGTCTTCTGTGGTATGTAAGGGGTTTGATGTTGGAGAGTCCTCTGACTGTTTAGAGGCTGGTTCCATTTCGATGACAATGAAAGTTCTTTCTTGATTTTGCTTTGGAAGTGGTTCTTGGACAACGATCAGTGATGAAATGTCCTCTGTGTCTTGAGTTTCCTGCATGACTTCAGACTGGTCGTTCTTTATAATGGTCTCTACCGTCTTTTTGCTTTCGCGCCGACGCTTTTTAGAGGAAACTTTCTCCTTTGGTGGCTCTGAGACATCTTTTGGTTGTGGGACTAATTCCATTTCGATGTCACTCACCAGCTCTGGGACCACGTCTGGTTGTGGCACTCCAGCCTGATGAGCCAAATCTGATGGAATCACTTCCTGTGAGTCTTCAGAAGCCCTTTCTATTTCCTTTTCTTCCACGGGTTCAGAAATCTTCTCTGGTTCCTGGATATAAATCGGTGATGAGATGTCCTCCGTGTCTTGAGGTTCCTGGATGACTTCAGGCAGGTTCTTTACAATGGTTTCTGGCATCTTTTTGTTCTTGCGCCGACGCTTCTTTGATGTAACGTTCTCTTTTGGTGGCTCAGGGATCCCTTGTGGTTCTGTTTTGTTGACTCCATCCACTTCTGGATTCGATACTTCCACTTGTGAAGCCAGCTCTTCTACAGTTATGTTCTTTGGTGGAAGACGTATCTGATCTAAATGGAGTTCTGGGAGGATGTACAGCTCTGTTTTTTCTTCTGGCTTGATGATGAGGGATAGAAATACAGCCTTCATAAGTTCTGCCACCTTCTTTTCCTGTGTCTTTGTTTCCTCCTCCTGTGCCTTTAGTTTGGAGGCAAGATCAATATTGGAGGCAGTCTTTTCTTTGAGTTGTTCTTTCAAGCTCTCTACCTCTTTTACAACTGACTGATATTCAGTTTCAGATACTGGTGGTTTCAGTGTTTCAATCAATTCTGCAATTACGTCATTGCATTCCTTGAGCTCCTGCTCACACTTTTCACGGAGATGACGCTCACACTTCAAACAGTTTTCCAGGTCCTTGAGTTTTTCCTCAGAAATGGAGCAGCTATTCTCTGCTGCGACTCTTCTGTCTTTTTCTCGTGTTAGAAAGAAATTCTTTTTCAGCAGCTTAGTCCTGACAATATCCATCCGATGGTATAAATAGTTGATCTTGTCCTTATTATGTTGGTAAGATTCCTGTAATTTTTCTGATCCATAATCATCGTCGGCAGCAGAGGCATTAGAGGGAATCTCCTCGGTTTGTGAAATTGGAAACTTCCACGTGACGCGACGAACTTTGGAGGCCTGGGGATGATCCTGCACAAGCTGGACGTCCTCGGAATGAGGAGTCACAGCCGCAGCAGAGACCTGGGATTGTTCCTTTTCCAACACGTCCAACATTTCTGATCTGTTGGTGGGTTCCTCCAAACTTTCATCACTGCCAAAAGTAATGTTATATTTGTAGGACGCCTGAGATTGTTCTTTTTCAAACAGGTCATTTTCTAGGTTTGATTTTAAAATTTCTCGCCTGTTGGTGGGTTCCTTATAACTTTCCTTACTGACAAAAGTAATGTTATATTTGTAGGACGCCTGAGATTGTTCTTTTTCAAACAGGTCATTTTCTAGGCTTGATGTTAAAATTTCTTGCCTGTTGGTGGGTTTCTTATAACTTTCATTACTGCCAAAAGTAATGTTATATTTGTTGGAGGCCTGGGCTTGTTTGTCGGTTTGTGAATTTGGAAACTTCCACGTGACGCAACGTACTTTGGAGGCCTGGGGATGATCCTGCACCAGCTGGACGTCCTCGGAATGAGGAGTCACAGCCGCAGCAGAGACCTGGGATGGTTCTTTTTCCTCTTCGTCATTTACTGTTTGAGGAGACGGGGAATCCTCAGAGGCCTGGCATTGTTCTTTTTCACACAGCTCATTTTCTGACCTGTTGGTGGGTTCCTCATAACCTTCATTATCGCCAAAAGTAATGGTATATGTGTAGATATCCTCAGGTAAATCGTCCTCTACCATGTCACACCACTGAAGTGGAGCAGATGATATCTTGGTTTGACTCATTTTGCTTGTTGTTTTTAAGAGCTTGTCAAAATTACTATTTAAGATAGTAATTAAGTGTTGTTTTTAATAGTTTGTCAAAATTACTATTTAAGATAGTAATTAAGTGTTGTTTTTTTAGACGATGTGAAAACCGTTTGCTGTGACTTTCAAATTCGCTTCGAAAACTGGACGTGTTTCTTCAGATAAACTCCTGACGAACTGTGAAATAGGAGGGAAAATGTCTGGCCTATATAACATTTGTGATGTCAAACAACATCAGTGGTGACATCAATTGTGATGTCATCATCAGTGATGACCAGAAGACCAGAAGAGAGATTGTGATGTCATCAGTGATGTCATCAGTGATGACATCACAATTTAGTGATAAGACTAAAAAAGAGCAATGGCATTCCGTTCTCAGTCACCATCTTGTGTGTTGTTTTGCTCTCTTGTTCAGTTTTATGATTATACATTTTTAAACTTTTTTCTGTGAAATCTCAAAATATTATTGTCCAGGTCAGTTTTAATGCATTCATTGTATGTCATGGTACTCACGACTGCTTTCTTCATGCCTCCACTGGAAAATTGGACCTCATTCTGTGATGATCTGCAGGTTTGAAGGCCTCTGTTCTGTCTCTCTTCTGGTCTGTGATTCCAACCACAGATTCTGAATGGAATTGAAGTCCGGATTCCAGAATGTTGATTTTTGTTCTCTGTTAATCACTTGACGACTTCAGCTGAATACTTCATGTCACTGTCACGTTGGAAGGTCCACTTCTGCCAGTTTTCAGCAACCAGTGTAATGTTTCCCACTAGCAGTGTTTTCCAAGACAGAATAATGTCAGTTTTTAAAATGTTTCCAAAATAAACCTTTTTCCACATTCAAACTGAAGCAGACACCCTTTCCACTTTTAAGATTAGGCTTAAAACTTTCCTTTTTGATAAAGCTTATAGTTAGGGATGGCTCAGGTGATCCTGAAACATCCCATAGTTAAGCTGCTATAGGATTAGACTGCTGGGGTTCATCTGTCCCACCTTTCCTCACTTTGTTCTCTTTTTCCCCATTTAAAAAAGCCTCAAAATAAAAGTGAGTTTTAGGTGGCTACAATAGAATAGAATAGAATAGAATAGATAAATATTTTATTCATCCCCCAGTGAGGGAAATTCAAATTAGTCAAGTAGCTCATTAAAATATAAATATTTCCAATGATTGTATATTAGACAACAACAACAATCATAATAATAATCAATGACTAATTAAATAAATTTGAGAAGAACATGTCAGCAGTCGCTGTTAAAAAGCCTTATGGCTGTGGGGACAAAGGACCTCCTGAACCTCTCAGTCCTGCAGTTCAGTGAGATGAGCCTCTCACTGCAGCTGCTCCTCTCTCCTGCCAGGATGCTGTGGAGAGGATGTTTATTGTTCTCCAAAACAGAATATGATTTCCTCCTCATCCGTTGCTCCACCACAGCACCGAGAGGGTCGAGCCTTCTGCCTACCACAGAACAAGTCTTTTTCACCAGTTTGTCCAGGCACCTTGTTAGAATTAAAATTAACTAACAGACAATGGCATGAAACCAAGAAATCCCTCAGAGGCCTCAGTATTTTACTTGCAAGGGGAGAACAACACCCGAACCTACTCTCTGCAGATTCACAAGAGTTCTCCAACGAGTGGTTGCTTCCCTTGCTCTTTTATTAGGTGACACACACACACACACATACATACAATCCCCTATGTGCCCAGGTCTGGCATATCTCCTTAGTTTGGAGGCATCTCCTTATTTGGGGAGCTATAAAGATAACGATCAGTGGGGAGACAACATTCCTTCTTCTTCTCCTTGTGAAGTTTTGATATGAACTGGCCTCTCTGGCTGTGACTTTTATTTAATGATAAAAAGCAAACTTTTCTGACACACCTACAGTTTTTGTCTTAAGTGCAACTCCCCCAGCAGACAACAGCATTGAACAGTGCATAGGAGTGATCAAACATGCATTTCATATCTCTACAGACATGAGCCGTCTAGGGAAGAAGAGACGGCTCAGGCCAATCTGAACACTGAACGCTAAGGACAAACTTTTTCCTTTGCGCCTTTGATTATGAGCGAATATATCCAACTAATGTGTGAGTCATTTTGTCATCATCACCCGTCTTGCATAGGTACTGTACTTTTCAGCAGCATTAGATTTCTAAGATAATGCGTCATTTGGAAGGTCAGACATGATAGTTTGTAGTATATTGGGTCCAAACTGTCTATCAAGGCAGACAGCATGAAGGTATGTTTACAGACTGTGTTTGGATCTAAATGTGTCTTTATTCTGTATGAACCTGCCATTGTCTCACTGCTCTTTGTATCAATAATGCAGATCAGGACCACTGAGCTCCTGCACGGAATCCCTGATTGTTCAGCAAATATTTAAAGTCAGAGTGAACATTCCCGGTTTCCCCAATTGTCACTGTCAAGTACAGTCAAATGTGCTAAAGTTGATGTTTTCTTGGCACATTTACTTTTCACCAGGGGAGAAGTGCTGCTGAGCAGAATTTTTACTTCCATAAAGATTCAAGTTGCATACACATAATTAACCTCTTGGTGACTGAATGATTAATAGAGGTCCATAATTCATGCATTACTTTAGAAAATTCCTAAGATTGCTGCAGAGCAGCATGATTCTCCAGAGAAACCTAATCTGAGCTGCACTGTCACCACTCCTGCAGCACTCTCTCCAGAAGATGGAGACCTTGTGCCAGTGTAGAGATTCCTGCCCGAGCACCAAAGATATCACAGTTAAAAGTCTCAGATGATAAGGAGTTGTTGGTGAAAATATAATGAAGCATCTCAAAAATGTTTTAACCACATTTTCACATTTTTCTGTGTAAGGGTTTGTTATAAAAGAAGAGTCCACAAAGCCTGAGTAGCAGACCTGTGCTTCATCTTGACTTGAGGGATTTCAGGAGAAACTGTCTTGCAATTACAACCTCAGGGAGCTTCCCGCAGAATAAATCTGGTTTTAATTATTGTTAAAACAGTTCAACTTTCTTTCACTTTAAGAGACCACTGTAATATACACAGTTTCATGGAATACTAATGACCATTTGAATGATAAAGAATCAATGTAAGTAACTAAGATGACTTTATTAAGATTACTTTATTGTCATGTAGTCACACGAAATTACTCTCCGCATCTGACTCATCCGGGTTGGCACCTGTTGAACACACACATGCACGGGGTGACACACTCAGCGCCCAGGGAGCATGGGGGGTACGGAGCGGCGAGAATAGGAATGGAAGGTTATTGGAGGACCCACTCTAACCACAGAGCCTGATAGGTTGTGGGTACAGTGGCACACGTTACACCGGCGGCTCCTGGGTACGGGGACCATTATGAAGAATTGAATCTCTGCACCATGCAAATCAAAGATGTCAGATGACACCAAACGAAAAAACAAAAAATAAGGAAGAGGTAAATCTGAAATGGTTGTTAAAAAACCATCTGAGGTTGTCGTGACAAAGTGACAGGATAACAAGGCAGTCTTGATGGCCTCCACTGTCCGTGGGATACAGCCCCAGGACAGTTGCATGAGATGGTCAACAAAAGAGAAGCTCCATGTTACTGTGCCTCGACCAGCTGTTGTAGCTGAATACAACAAAAACATGGGCGGCTTCGGTTTGTGCGACCGCATGATCAGCTTCTATCCAATGTCAAGCCGCACAAGAAAATGGACCTGCATTTTGTTGACCTGGCAGCTGGATCGAGTACAGGTCAGACCACCAAGTCTCTGGAAAACCAGAGAAAGAGAGGCTGCAGTATTTCGACTTCAAACTGCTGCTGGCTGAGGAGATGATTGCTCAGGCACAGGGAGATCACAAGGCTGACAATGTGGCCAGTGATGATGAAGAGATGAGTACTGATGAAGAGTACATTCCAACAAAGAAGAGGAGGCCTGTTGAACCTCAGCCCAATGCCAATGTCCAAAAATACAGGGCAGTCCATTTGCCAAAGATGGAGGAGGCTGCTCATTCATCACGGTGCAGAAGAGAGGGATGCAAAGGGGACACATATGTCAAGTGCATCAAGCATAACATGTTTCTGTGTGTTTCAAAGGCCAAAAACTGTTTCCTGTTGTACCATTCATGATACACTGTGATTTGGAGCTGTATGTGATGCCGTAAATTTGAGTATTCAAACATTGTTGGGTGTTCTGCTAAGTTTAAATTCTTGTTCAAATGTTTATTGTGGGGAGTACCAGTAAGGATATTCCAGTAAATATGTGTTTATTTTGGTGCCATGTTTAACTAACCCTGTTTGGTAGTTTGAAGAGTTGACAGTGAGAAATTGCGATAGTATAGGTCAGACAGAAATGTGCTGATTTCCTCCCTCATGTAAAATAGCCAGATCATTCAGATGTCTTCATCTATTTTAATGTTTATGAAATAAGAAGATTTTTTAAAAGAAATCCACATGAAAATGAATTCGGTATTATAACATTACATCATTACATTTTATATCAAACAAGACCCGATGTCCACCACAAGGGACAGTCCAGAAAAAATAAATAAACAATGTTTTTGAAAAAAAATTGTTGCAGTATGTTTCTTTCAACCACAATACTTAAATTATCATAAAAATATCAAAAAAGCAAAACTTGTTTCCTCTGGGTCTCTCATGGCATACTAATAACCTTTTGAATGGTAAAGAATCAATGTAAGTAACTAAGATGACTTTATTAAGATTACTTTATTGTCATGTAGTCACACGAAATGACTCTCCGCATCTGACTCATCCAGGTTGGCACCTGTTGAACACACACATGCACGGGGTGACACACTCAGCGCCCAGGGAGCATGGGGGGTACGGAGCGGCGAGATTAGGAATGGAAGGTTATTGGAGGACCCACTCTAACCACAGAGCCTGATAGGTTGTGGGTACAGTGGCACACGTTACACCGGCGGCTCCTGGGTACGGGGACCATTATGAAGAATTGAATCTTTGCACCATGCAAATCAAAGATGTCAGATGACACCAAACGAAAAAACAAAAAATAAGGAAGAGGTAAATTGCACCTTTTCTTACCCATTTTTCAGTAATTATGGGTGGAAATTCACACCTTCTTGCAGCTGAACACCTCCTCTCCCACTTATGATCATGTGTGGTTTGATATTCGAAAATTTTCTTTCATGTTTTCTAGCAATTATTGATGGACATTCAGACCTTCTTTCAGCTGAACACCTCCGCTTCCGCTTTTGATTGTGTATAGTCGGGCTTTCGAGCCTTTTCTTCCCCGGTTTTTACAAATTATGGTTGGACATTCAGACCTTCTTGCAGCCGAAAACCTCCGCTCCCTCTTTTAATCATACATTGTCGGGCATTCGCAGCTTTTCTTACCTGCTTTTTACAAACCAGGGTCGGACTTTCACATCTTTTAGTAGCCTAACACCTCCGCTCCCGTTATTGATTGTGTACAGTTGGGTATTTTAACCTTTTCTTACCCGCTTTTTACCAACTATGGTCTGACATTCACACCTTCTTGCAGCCGAACACTTCCGCTTCACCTTTTAGTGTTCTATGGGGTATTCACACCTTTTTTTTCACCGCATTTTATAGATTATGGTTGGAAATTCTCACCCACTCTCATCCGAAGACCTCTCCTCCCACTTTTGTTAATATATAGTCGGGCATTCGAACCTTTTCTTACCCGCTTTTTACAAATTATGGTCGAACATTCCCACCTACTTGCAGCCGAATACTTCCGCTCCACCTTTTAGTGATGTATGGTTGGCATTTGCACCTTTTCTTACCCTCTTTTTATACTGATTGCTGAAGATTAAGTTGTTCTTTCTCAAACTACAACATTTTTTTAATTGTTGAAACTTGATTTGAAGTGGATAAATAAGGAGGACAAACAGTTTTAAGTCAGGCTGATAGAAGGAATTAATTTTATAGCAAAATCTGTATTTCGTCATATGTCAAGAGATGCTTATTGCTGAAGAAGTTCTTTCTCATTCTACAAAGTACAACGTTGTTTATCGTTGAAACTTGATTAGACATGAATAAATATGAAGGACAAAGCAGTCTTAACTTGGTTTGAGTTAAGGAATTCGTTTTATAGTAGAATCCGAATTCGTGCATAACTCGTAAAATAGAGCTTATTTTCGGATTCCTGAAGAATGAGTCTGGTTCTTTCTCATAATACAAAGTTTGTTGTTTATTGTTGAAACTTCATCAGAAGTGAAGAAATAAGGACAAACCGTTTTAAGTAAGTTTGATAGAAGGATTTCATTTTATAGCAAAATCTGTATTCTTTCATATCTCCTGGAGAGAAGCTTATTGCTGAAAATTAGGTCTGGTTCTTTTTCATACTACAAAATACAGTGTTGTTTATTGTTGAAACTAGATTAGAAGTAGATAAATATGAAGGACAAAGCAGTTTGAACTTGGTTTGAGAGAAGGAATTAATTTTATTGCAAAATCCGAATTCATGCATAACTCGTCAAATAGATAGTGATGTGTCGTTCGTGAGCGATTTGTTCGATATGAACTAATTTTTTATATGACTCGGGAGTAACGAGTTGTCTCAGTGAGTGATTCGTTCATTTTCATGCAGTACCCTTCCTCACCCCATGGCAGGCGGCAGCTTCATAAGCTCAGTCAGCAGGACACGAAACAGTATTGATTCGTTCACGACTCAACTCCTCGGGTGACGGGTCCTCGCACAGGAAACAGTATTGATTCGTTCATGACTCAACTCCTCGGCTGACGGGTCCTCGCACAGGAAACAGTATTGATTCGTTTACGACTAAACTCCTTGGGTCTTCGTTCATTTGTCACGTTTCAAATTCTACGTTTCATTTGACAGGCTGAAGAGCAGTAGGCACAACAGTTTGTCCACAAACCGGATCATTAATCTCATAGACTATTCTAGCATCAACAACTTGGAAACCACAATCGACTCTCTAGATGCAGAAAAAGCATTTGATGGAGTGAACTGGAAATTTTTATTCGCAGCATTAAACAAATTCGGGTTTGGGTCACACTTCATCAACTGGATAAGGATATTATATAGCTCCCCAAATGCAAGTGTCAGGACAAATGATCAAACTTCTCCAAGCTTCAGTCTGCAGAGAGGTACAAGACAGGGTTGCCCACTTTCTCCCTCACTTTTTGCTATTTTCATCAAACCTTTAGCAGCTTCTATCAGACAAGATAGAAATATTAAAGGCATCCAATCCCAAAATATTGAGCATAAAATAAGTCTTTATGCTGATGATGTATTACTTTTCCTTCAGAACTCACAGACGTCTCTCACTCACACGATCACACTCATAAATAAATTCTCAGCACTTTCTGACTACTCTATCAACTAGTCTAAGACCACAGTTCTGCCCATTAACTGCAGGGTCCAGAATATACCTGCGATCACTTTACAGTCAGGAAATAATAGATATTTAGGCATAAACATTTCCTCCAGGCTCTCAGAGTTAACAAAGCTAAATTATGTGCAATTATTAAAGACTTATTAAAGAAAGCAGAGGACGATCTCTCTCGTTGGAAGTCCTTACCTATATCACTTATGGGGAGAGTTACAACCATTAAAATGATGATACTACCAAAAGTTAACTATTTGTTCTCAATGATCCCCATAAAACCATCTGCTACTTGGTTTAAGTCACTAGATTCATGCATCTCCAAATTTCTGTGGAAAAACAAACCACCACGTATTAGTTTAAAAACCCTACAGAAGACCAAGGACTGTGGTGGATTAGATTTACCTCATTTTCAGAAATATTCCTTAGCCAATAGGTTACAGTATATATCAAAATGGTTTAAACCTAGCCCAATAGATGAACCATGGATAAATATAGAACAAGCATTGTGTGATAATCTGGAAATCTCTGACCTGCCACTTATTAGTCAAAATATTTACATCAAAAGCGGAAGCGGAGGTGTTCGGCTGCAAGAAGGTGTGAACGTCCGACCAAAGTTTATAAAAACCAGTTAAAAGGTTCCAATATCCAACCAAACATAATCAAAAGCGGGAGCAGAGCTGTTCGACTGCAAGTAGGTGTGAATGTCAGATCATAATTTGCAAAAAGCTGATGAGAAAGGGTGAGAATGCCCGACTATACACCATCAAATGCGGGAGCGGAAGTGTTCGGCTGTGAATAGGTGTGAATGTCCGACCATAATTGCTGAAAAATGTTTAAGAAAAGGTGCGAATGCCCAACCATACATCATCAAAAGCAGGAGTTTATGTGTTCGGCTACAAGGTTTGAATGTCCTACCATAGTTTGTAAAAGGCGGGTAAGAAAAGGTTCGAATGCCCGAACATACACCATCAAAAGAGGGAGCGGAGGTGTTCCGCTGTAAGAAGGTGTGAATGTCCGACCATAGTTGGTAAAAAGCGGGTAAGAAAAAGTTCGAATGCCCGAATAAACACCATCAAAAGCAGAAGCGGAGGTGTTCAGCTGTAAGAAGGTGTGAAAGTCCCACCAAAGTTTGTAAAAAGCAGTTAAGAAAAGGTTCGAATATCTAACCAAACATAATCAAAAGCGGGAGCAGAGCTGTTCGACTGCAAATAGGTGTGAATGTCAGATCATAATTTGCAAAAAGCTGATGAGAAAGGGTGAGAATGCCCGACTATACACCATCAAATGCGGGAGCGGAGTTGTTCGGCTGTGAGTAGGTGTGAATTTCCAACCATAATTGCTGAAAAATGTGTTAGAAAAGGCTAGAATGCCGGTCCATACATCATCAAAAGCGGGAGAGGTGGTGTTCGGCTGCAAGTAGGTGTGAATGTCCAGCCATAATTACTCACAAACGGGTAAGAAAAGGTAGTATTGCCAGACCATACATGATCAAAACAGGGGGCGGAGGTGGTTCAGCTGCAAGAAGGTGTGAATGTCCGACTAAAGTTTATAAAAAGCAGGTAAGACAAGGTGCGAATGCCCGACAATGTAAGATCAAAAGAGGGAGCGGAGGTTTTCGGCTGCAAGAAGGTCTGAATGTCCACCCATAATTCCTGAAAAATGGGTAAAAACAGGGTGCGAATGCCAGACCATACATCATCAAAAGCAGGAGTGGATGTGTTCGGCAACATGAAGGTTTGAATGTCCATCAATAATTGCTTTAAAACATGAAAGAAAATTTTCGAATATCAAACCGCACATGATCATAAGCGGGAGAGGAGGTGTTCCGCTGTAAGAAGGTGTGAATGTCCGACCATAGTTGGTAAAAAGCGGGTAAGAAAAGGTTAAAATATCCGACTGTACACAATCAATAGTGGGAGCGGAGTTGTTCGGCTACAAGAAGGTGTGAAAGTCCCATCATGGTTTGTAAAAAGCTTGTAAGAAAAGGTTCGAATGGCCGAATATATACCATCAAAAGTGGAAGCGGAAGTGTTCGGTTGCAAGAAGGTGTGAACGTCCGACCAAAGTTTGTAAAAAGCAGTTAAGAAAAGTTTCGAATATCCAACAAAACATAATCAACAGCTGGAGCGGAGTTGTTCGGCTGTGAATAGGTGTGAATGTCCGACCATAATTGCTGAAAAATGTGTTAGAAAAGACTAAAATGCCGTACCATACATCATCAAAAGCGGGAAAAGTGGTGTTCGGCTTCAAGTAGGTGTGAATGTCCAGCCATAATTACTCACAAACGGGTAAGAAAAGGTAGTATTGCCAGACCATACATGATCAAAAAAGGGAGCGGAGGTGGTTCAGCTGTGAGGTGTGAATGTCCGACTAAAGTTTGTAAAAAGCGGATAAGACAAGGTGCGAATGCCCGACAATGTATGATCAAAAGAGGGAGCGGAGGTTTTCGGCTGCAAGATCTGAATGTCCAACCATAATTTGTAAAAACCGGGGAAGAAAAGACTCGAAAGCCCGACTATACACCATCAAAAGCGGGAGCGGTGTTCAGCTGCAAGAAGGTCTGAATGTCCCACCAAAGTTTGTAAAAAGCAGTTAAGAAAAGGTTCGAATATCTAACCAAACATAATCAAAAGCGGGAACAGAGCTGTTCGACTGCAAATAGGTGTGAATGTCAGATCATAATTTGCAAAAAGCTGATGAGAAAGGGTGAGAATGCCCGACTATACACCATCAAATGCGGGAGCGGAGTTGTTCGGCTGCAAGTAGGTGTGAATGTCCAGCCATAATTACTCACAAACGGGTAAGAAAAGGTAGTATTGCCAGACCATACATGATCAAAACAGGGAGCGGAGGTGGTTCAGCTGCAAGGTGTAAATGTCTGACTAAAGTTTGTAAAAAGCGGGTAAGACAAGGTGCGAATGCCTGACAATGTATGATCAAAAGAGGGAGCTGATGTTTTCGGCTGCAAGAAGGTCTGAATGTCCAACCATAATTTGTAAAAACCGGGGAAGAAAAGGCTCGAAAGCCCGACTCATGTATACTGAGGATGGGAGACTGGGTCAAAATGTTTTTATTTAATTTGTTGGCTTCCTTAGCTGGGGCAACTTTTTTGAACTGGCATTGTATAAATTGCTCTAATCTGTGTAATTATGAATTTGATTAGATTTTAATATTAATGTATTAATATAGGCTTGAATTGGACTATTTCTGCCTATATCTTTCCTTTTTGATAAAGCTTATAGACACTCTCTCCCCTGTGTTTCCCTATTCCAACAGGTATCCTTTGAATGGTGTTATGGTGTTTTTCCCCCCTCTTTTCTGTCCTCTCAAACCCCAGCTGGTCGAGGCGGATGGCCACCCTTCCTGAGTCTAGTTCTGTCAGAGGTTTCTTCCTGTTAAAAGGGAGTCGTTCCTTTCCACAGTCGCCACAGGCACGCTCAGGACTGGAGATTGGACTGAAGTTTCGGTGCAATCTGTTGGTTTCCTTAGCTAGGATATTGTTTTTGAATTGGCTCTACGTGAATGAATTGGATTGTTTTAAAATTAATTAATTGGATTTCATTGGATTATGATTACAATGAAATGATTTCCAGTTGGCTTGAATTGGACTATGTTAATTAAGTTCCTTGAGATGACATTTGTTGTAATTTGAAGCTATATAAATAAAACTGAATTGAATTTAAATTAATTCCCTCTCGCCCGATGACTGCTGAGATAGGCTCCAGCCCCCCTGTGACCCTACTGACAGGTTAAGTGGGTATAGAAAATGGATGGATGGACTTAGAGATGGACTCTTAGAGATAAAACTTGTTTTGATTAGGAGCTTGGTAAATAAAACTGACAGGACAAGCCTGCAGCTGCAAGTTCAGCATATATCCAGTAGGTAGCAGACTAACTCTATAGCAGATGCTTAATTTTTCACAAGAACATCTTGTTTGGTCAGTTAAGTACTGAAAAGTCATTGATTTTGGGCATACTTTAACACGTTAAAGGGGCTTTTGAAACTGTTATTTTTCACACAAAGGATTTTTCTGATGTGAAAGGTTATAGTAGAGGTCGGTTAAAAAACCTTTTTAAAAGAATTTGAGCTCATTCAAGGATAGTATGATGAGGGGCTGATATACTAACCTTTCCATATATATATATATATATAATTGTTTCACTGATGTTAATTTGTTTAAAATCTGGTCATTTCTAACATATGTATCGGCCCACAATTTCACAATCGGTGCCTCCAAAATAAGTTCTTTCCTATACTCACATGAGTGAAGTGCACAGTGAATTAGAAGTTACTGAAGTTTATGTGGCCTGTCAGAGGGAGCATCGGGCCCAGTATTCATTGTAAATGCCTTGTGATACGTCTTCGTAACACGTTTTATATAGTACAACCTGTCACTAAAGGAGCTCCACAGTTTGTCTGTCGTACTGCTTTGGTGGAGGTTGTGGGCCTTATAAATAAATTATATTCATATATTTATAAATTCTAAAGATATAGTGATTAAAAGAGGTTGACAACGCCACCTAGGTTTGAGAGCCCAAGACTCTAAAGACACGTACAGGTTCTTAATCAAAACAAGGTTTGAGCAGACTTAAAAAAACAGGAGTCTAACTGGTATTTTACAAGATTTATTGTCATAAAATAGGTAACCCAGCCCAAAATCTCCGCCAAGGATCCCACATCCTCTGGATCATCTCACTCTCCAACTCTCTGGGGCAAGTGACAGACATCCAACTCTGGTGGTGGAACAAGCCCTCAGTCACTCCAAAACACAAGAGTGAGGAAATATCAGTACTCACTGGTAGTCCACCTCCACCTCCACGGCCCTTGAAGAAGGCTCCGTACCCCCCATGCTCCCCGGGCGCTGTAATTGGCTGCCCCACTGCTCCAGTGTATGGCATCTGTCTCCATGAGTGTGTCACCCTGTGCATGTGTGTGTTCAACAGGTCCCAACCTGGATAGGTCAAATGCGGAGGAGTAATATTAAATTAAATCATTTTAGTTATTTACATTGATCCTCTATCATTCAAATGGTTATTAGTATGCCATGAGACTAAAGTTAAAGAAAGTTTACCAGTTTTGACAATAATTAAAACCAGATTCATTCTGCGGGAGGCTCCCTGGGGTTATAATTGGAAGACAGTTTCTCCTGAAATGCCTCAAGTCAAGATAAAGCACAGGTCTGCTACTCAGGCTTTGTGGACTCTTCTTTTATAACGAACCATTACACAGAAATCTGTGAAAATGTGGTTCCTCCTCTCCAGTACCCCCGAATAGACCTTACCAGGGAGGCTGAGGAGTGTGATCCCGTTATTCCTGTCTGACACACATATTCTTACAATTTGAATTTATTGATGTCTGTTAAAAATTTGAAATGTTTTTTTATGTCCAACAACGTTCTTTTAAATATTTGATGCTAATGATAAAAGCTCCATGATGTCAGATTTTATGTTCAAAGCAGAACATGTGAAACAGCATAAAAAGTGAATGTTGACTTAACAGCATACATGTGTAACTGTGCTGTCGACACAGTGATGTAAACACCAGATAAAGAGAGAGAATGAGCTTTTTACTGTCGGACTGTGTTGACTAAAGTGAGGACAGAAAACAACAGACTGAGCGAACAAAGAGAAAATCAGGAGCCTGCAGGGAAATCTTGCCCCACAGCTGAAAGTTTCTCCTTTAAACAGAGAAGTTTCAGTATTTTTCTGTTTTCACCACACTGCTGAATGAGTTCAGGTGTTGATGCTGATCAGTGTTTCCTGAATATTTCTGTTCTGTTGAAGAGTACTTTTTGTTGTAAATGATGTTGTCAGATTGGTGAATAAAATCTACTCTTTGTTCCACTGTCTTTATATAGAAAGTCCAAGATCTTTAATCTTTCCCCAGGCAAGAGGAAACATGGCTCTGATGAGGCTAAAGAACACGATCAACAATTTACTAAAAGTTTATTGAACTTTTTGCATCGTTTCATTCCAACAAATACTCCTGCAGTTAAAGTGTTCCACACATACGTTATCTAACTTTTTAAACAAAATCACATGTATACATATATTTAATTTCTATTGAGAAATGCAGCAGAGCACCAGAGTTTCCTCATGTGTAAGAGGATGGAGGTGTGTTTGATGGGTCAAACACACAAAAAACACCTGGGCAGTCAGATCAAGCAGCTTTAAGCAGCTTGGTGTTTTTACTCTCTTTGGCTCCACTTTCTCAAGATGTCCTCTGCTGCGTCCAGAGTGGAGTCCTCCTGTTAGACACTAATTCATATGCTGATGTACATTCCAGCTGCCGTGACACTAAACAGGGAAACTCAGCTTATAACAACAGTAAAATCTATTCATGGTTCAAATATTTTGACCTGTTTTGACTCGCCCTGTAAGCATGTAGTGTTCTAACCCTTCACACTGTGCGGTCAATGCTTGTTCCTTTCAAAAAGGAGTGTATCAACTCTATGTAAGCACAGTGCATAAATATGTACAATAAAAGGGGATATCAAACCCTCAACAATATCAAAAATACCTTCTTTGTCTTTGGAAGAACAATTTTTGAAGAAAATGACCTTTTAATTGACAAGCAAAACTGTTTCTTATTTTGATAAAAGAATCCAAACAAGTGCGTAATTATTTTTTTTTTTCACGTTTTATTTTATTTAATCACATAAATCAATGTAATAATAATTTGTGAAGGATCTTATTCATATTCTTATTTGAATGACACAATAATGCTCTTAACAGATGTGAGAACAATGCACTGATACTTTCAGTCAGTGCAGTTGTTCAGGATGAAAAGATAGAGCCGTACAAAAGATAGATACATTTGAAGTATTTTTATTGATGTTACTGTAACAGGATGTATAGAGATTTCATTGGTTGACTAGTCTTGTGAGCGAAACTAAACGCTGCTGCTACTTTCTCTCTTGATGTTGTTGTCTTTGTATTGTCTACGATGTTTAGGCGTCATATATTTTTTGAAGCGCCTCCACATTGAAGGCAGCTCTGGTCTTTCTTCTGAGGGGTTAAACTTGTCCACTGCTTGTTCTGGTACTGCAAGTTGAAGAGACAAGTCTTCTGTGGCATGTAAGGGGTTTGATGTTGGAGAGTCCTCTGACTGTTTAGAGGCTGGTTCCATTTCGATGACAATGAAAGTTCTTTCTTGATTTTGCTTTGGAAGTGGTTCCTGGACAACGATCAGTGATGAAATTTCCTCCGTGTCTTGAGGTCCCTGCATGACTTCAGGCTGGTCATTCTTTATAATGGTCTACTCCGTCTTTTTGCTTTTGCGCCGACGCTTTTTAGAGGAAACTTTCTCCTTTGGTGGCTCTGAGACATCTTTTGGTTGTGGGACTAATTCCATTTCGATGTCACTCACCAGCTCTGGGACCACGTCTTGTTGTGGCACTCCAGCCTGATGAGCCAAATCTGATGGAATCACTTCCTGTGAGTCTTCAGAAGCCCTTTCTATTTCCTTTTCTTCCACGGTTTCGAAAATCTTCTCTGGTTCCTGGACGACGAAAGGTGATGAAATGTCCTCCGTGTCTTGAGGTTCCTGCATGACTTCAGGCTGGTTCTTTACAATGGTTTCTGGCATCTTTTTGTTCTTGCGCCGACGCTTCTTTTATGTAACGTTCTCTTTTGGTTGCTCAGAGATCGCTTGTGGTCCTGTTTTGTTGACTCCATCCACTTCTGGATTCGATACTTCCACTTGTGAAGCCAGCTCTTCTACGATTATGTTCTTTGGTCGAAGACATATCTGATCTAAATGGAGTTCTGGGAGGATGTACAGCTCTGTTTTTTCTTCTGGCTTGATGATGACGGATAGAAATACAGCCTTCATAAGTTCTGCCACCTTCTTTTCCTGTGTCTTTGTTTCCTCCTCCTGTGCCTTTAGTTTGGAGGCAAGATCAATATTGGAGGCAGTCTTTTCTTTGAGTTGTTCTTTCAAGCTCTCTACCTCTTTTACAACTGACTGATATTCAGTTTCAGATACTGGTGGTTTCAGTGTTTCAATCAATTCTGCAATTACGTCATTGCATTCCTTGAGCTCCTGCTCACACTTTTCACGGAGATGACGCTCACACTTCAAACAGTTTTCCAGGTCCTTCAGTTTTTCCTCAGAAATGGAGCAGCTATTCTCTGCTGCGACTCTTCTGTCTTTTTCTCGTGTTAGAAAGAAATTCTTTTTCAGCAGCTTAGTCCTGACAATATCCATCCGATGGTATAAATAGTTGATCTTGTCCTTATTATGTTGGTAAGATTCCTGTAATTTTTCTGATCCATAATCTTCGTCGGCAGCAGAGGCATTAGAGGGAATCTCCTTGGTTTGTGAAATTGGAAACTTCCACGTGACGCGACGTACTTTGGAGGCATGGGGATTATCCTGCACAAGCTGGACGTCCTCGGAATGAGGAGTCACAGTCACAGTAGAGACCTGGGATTACTCCTTTTCCAACACGTCCAACATTGCTGATCTGTTGGTGGGTTCCTCCAAATTTTCATTACTGCCAAAAGTAATGTTATATTTGTAGGACGCCTGAGATTGTTCTTTTTCAAACAGGTCATTTTCTAGGCTTGATGTTAAAATTTCTTGCCTGTTGGTGGGTTCCTTATAACTTTCGTTACTGCCAAAAGTAATGTTATATTTGTTGGAGGCCTGGGCTTGTTTGTTGGTTTCTGAATTTGGAAACTTCCACGTGACGCGACGTACTTTGGAGGCCTGGGGATGATCCTGCACCAGCTGGACGTCCTCGGAATGAGGAGTCACAGCTGCAGCAGAGACCTGGGATGGTTCTTTTTCCTCTTCGTCATTTACTTTTTGAGGAGACAGGTCATTTTCTGACTTGTTGGTGGGTTCCTCATAACTTTCATTATCGCCAAAAGTAATGGTATATGTGTAGAAATCCTCAGGTAAATCGTCCTCTACCATGTCACACCACTGAAGTGGAGCAGATGATATCTTGGTTTGACTCATTTTGCTTGTTGTTTTTAAGAGCTTGTCAAAATTACTATTTAAGATAGTAACTAAGTGTTGTTTTTAAGAGTTTGTCAAAATTAATATTTAAGATAGTAATTAAGTGTTGATTTTTTAGATGATGTGAAAACCGTTTGCTGTGACTTTCAAATTTGCTTCGAAAACTGGACGTGTTTCTTCAGATAAACTCCTGACGAACTGTGAAAAAGGAGTGAAAATGTCTGGCCTATATAACATTTGTGATGTCAAACAACATCAGTGGTGATATCAATTGTGATGTCATCATCAGTGATGACCAGAAGACCAGAAGAGAGATTGTGATGTCATCAGTGATGACATCACAATTTAGTGAAGACTAAAAAACAGGAAGACTAAAAAAGGGCAATGGCGTTCCGTTCTCAGTCACGATCTTGTGTGTTGTTTTGCTCTCTTGTTCAGTTTTATGATTATACATTTTTAAACGTTTTTCTGTGAAATCTCAAAATATTATTGTCCAGGTCAAATTTAATGCATTCATTGTATGTTATGGTACTCACGACTGCTTTCTTAATTTCTCCACTGGAAAATTGGACCTCATTCTGTAATGATCTGTCTCTCTTCTGGTCTGTGATTCCAACCACAGATTCTGAATGGAATTGAAGTCCGGATTGCAGAATGTTGATTTTTGTTCTCTGTTAATCACTTGACGACTTCAGCTGAATACTTCATGTCACAGAAGGTCCACTTCTGCCAGTTTTTCAGCAACCAGTGTAATGTTTCCCACTAGCAGTGTTTTCCAAGACAGAATAATGTCAGTTTTTAAAATGTTTCCAAAATAAACCTTTTTCCACATTCAAACTGAAGCAGACACCCTTTCCACTTTTAAGATTAGGCTTAAAACTTTCCTTTTTGATAAAGCTTATAGTTAGGGATGGCTCAGGTAATCAATGACAAATTAAATCAATTTGAGAAGAACATGTCAGCAGTCGCTGTTAAAAAGTCTTATGGCTGTGGGGAAAAAGGACCTCCTGAACCTCTCAGTCCTGCAGCTCAGTGAGATGAGCCTCTCACTGCAGCTGCTCCTCTGTCCTGCCAGGATGCTGTGGAGAGGATGTTTATTGTTCTCAAAAAAAGAATACGATTTCCTCCTCATCCTTTGCCCCAACACAGCACCGAGAGGATCTAGCCTTCTGCCTACCACAGAACAAGCCTTTTTCACCAGTTTGTCCAGGCACCTACAGTTTTGTCTTAAGTGCAACTCCCCCAGCAGACAACAGCATTGAACAGTGCATTGGAGTGATCAAACATGCATATCATATCTCTACAGACATGAGCCGTCTCAGAAAGAAGAGACGGCTCAGGCCCATCTGAACACTGAACGCTAAGGACAAACTTTTTCCTTTGCGCCTTTGATTATGAGCGAATATATCCTACTAATGTGTGAGTCATTTTGTCATTATCACCCGTCTTGCATAGGTACTGTACTTTTCAGCAGCATTAGATTTCTAAGATAATGTGTCATTTGGCAGGTCAGACATGATAGTTTGTAGTATTTTGGGTCCAAACTCTCTATCAAGGCAGACAGCATGAAGGGATGTTTACAGACTGTGTTTGGATCTAAATGTGTCTTTATTCTGTATGAATCTGCCATTGTCTCACTGCTCTTTGTATCAATAATGCAGATCAGGACCACTGAGCTCCTGCACGGAATCCCTCATTGTTCAGCAAACATTTAAAGTCAGAGTGAACATTCCCGGTTTCCCCAATTGTCACTGTCAAGTACAGTCAAATGTGCTAAAGTTTATGTTTTCTTGGCACGTTTACTTTTCACCAGAGGAGAGGTGCTGCTGAGCAGAATTTTTACTTCCATAAAGATTCAAGTTACATACACATAATTAACCTCTTGGTGACTGAATGATTAATAGAGGTCCATAATTCATGCATTACTTCAGAAAATTCCTAAGATTGCTGCAGAGCAGCATGATTCTCCAGAGAAACCTCATCTGAGCTCTACTGTCACCACTCCTGCAGCACTCTCTCCAGAAGATGGAGACCTTGTGCCAGTGTAGAGATTCCTGCCCGAGCACCAGAGACATCACAGTTAAAAGTCTCAGATGATAAGGAGTTGTTGGTGAAAATATAATGAAGCATCTCAAAAATGTTTTAACCACATTTTCACATTTTTCTGTGTAAGGGTTCGTTATAAAAGAAGAGTCCACAAAGCCTGAGTAGCAGACCTGTGCTTCATCTTGACTTGAGGCATTTCAGGAGAAACTGTCTTGCAATTACAACCCCAGGGAGCTTCCCGCAAAATAAATCTGGTTTTAATTACTGTCAAAACAGGTCAACTTTCTTTCACTTTAAAAGACCACTGTAATATACACAGTTTCATGGAATACTAATGACCATTTGAATGATAAAGAATCAATGTAAGTAACTAAGATGACTTTATTAAGATTACTTTATTGTCATGTAGTCACACGAAATGACTCTCCGCATCTGACTCATCCAGGTTGACACCTGTTGAACACACACATGCACGGGGTGACACACTCATGGAGACAGATGCCATACACTGGAGAGATGGGGCAGCCACTTCCAGCGCCCGGGGATTATGGGTGGTACGGAGTGGCGAGAGTAGGAATGGAAGTTATTGGAGGACCCACTCTAACCACAGAGCCTGATAGGTTGTGGGTACAGTGGGACACGTTACCCCGGCGGCTTTCGATTTGCTACCAAACATAGAACTGGTTGCAGAATAGTCGATAGAGAAAGTTTCCAACTTGGTTGTAAAGGACGGGGCCAAAGCCCGAAGAAAGAGATATATATGCACACCATGTTCTGAAGACATGGCAGCAGTATGTCTGAGTTACCAACGATCTGTTGGTAAACACACTCTTCCCTGGGTGGGCTCGAACCACCAAACTTTCGGTCAACAGCTGAATGCGCTGGCCGATTGCGCCACAGAGACTCTATGGACAGTGTAATAATTGTGTCTAAAAATCATAAACCTTCCAAGACCCGGCAGTTAATTTTTGTCCTCTGTGCAGAACATGAGTCAGGCATAACTTATAAAATCTATCTGAGTCCTACTGTCCCTCTCAGAGGACATCCTGGGCTCTGTTTTGATGCCCCAGTTGTTGGGATCTTTTGAAAATGGCGGGAATTTCAACGTCCGTGTTTTACAGCAACAAGAGAGGTTAGTCGACAATGTTTTGCAGATATCATGTTTCTATTGTATTCTATTTTCTATTTTTTCTTTAATATCAAAGTCTTTACTTCAATTTAGTAACATTTTTATGAAGACACAGTATTTTTAACCCTTTAAAAACACAACCTCTATGTAATGTCCTTTGTAGTGGACATCAGGACTCCCATTTTTAATACATCAGGGAGCAGAGGGCTAAGTGAGGCAGAGAGGATTTTGCTATGAGTTGTGGATGGAGATTCAGATTTGATGAGATGGATGAGGCCCAGAGAGAGGAGGAAGATGAAAGTTCAGAGGAGGATACTGCAGCTGTTGAGGAGCCTGAGCCTGAGCCGAGAAACACCCATCGTGTGTTATGGATCAGTAGCAATGTGTAAGCTCTGGTTTTGATGTTTATTACAGTGTATAGCAATGGAAATGAGAGCAGTTTTAGTTCACACTCTTGTTCTAACACACACATTGAACTTATACCTCTCCTTTCTTTATCACTTAAGTTTCAACCCTATTGTGGAAGACAGCAATTCTAATGACAACACTGGACACATCCATCAGAACTGGAAGCCCTCTGACTACTTCCAACAGCACATCGATGACCAAGTTTTTAAAGAAATGTCAGAACGAACAAAAAATCCGGAGGTGTTGATCACTGGAGGAAGTCTAAAAACCACACCAGAGGAGCTGAAAACCTTCTTTGGCATGTCTATGTACATGGCATGACTCGGATACCCTAGGATCCGGATGTACTGAGCGGCGAAGACAAGGGTCCCAGTTATAGCTGATGCAATGAGTCGAGACAGATTCTTCAAGATCAGGCAGTCCATCAAAGTCACAAATGATCTTGACATCTCTGATGAGGAGAAGAAGCGTGATTCCCTCTGGAAGGTGAGACCTCTCTTAAACAGAGTTTCTGTTTAATCTGCCTAGGCCAGGGAAGGTATTTGTAGATGAGCAGATAATTCCATTCACAGGCCGGTGTCCTGTACGACAGTTTGTGCCCGGAAAACCAAACCCCACAGGACTGAAAGCATTTCTCCTTGCCAGTGCGAGAGAGACGCCGAGAGCGTGACCGGAGCTGCATCGCTTCCGCCTGTACCCCGTTGTTTGGTTCTGCCTCTGGCCAACAGGTGGAGGTGTCCACTCCAGCAGGTGCTCACACTCCTGTTGTCCTGCCCCCTCCTGAACCCATGCAGCTTGGACGAGCCAGATAGACTCCGACTGAGCGTCAACGAAGACTTCAGGCGAGGCTGTGTTTTTATTGCGGCCAACCCGGCCACGTTCGAGAGAACTGCCCCAATCTGCCAAAAGCCTGGGCTCACCTGAGGAGGGGGGGATCCAGGTGAGCCAAGATTCAGGTTTTTTCCCTTCCACACGTACTCAGTTGTCTGCCGTTTTGTTTTGTGACTCTAAGGAGGTGGCTATAAACCCGTTTGTGGATTCTGGGGCAGATGAGAATTTTATTGCCGCAGATTTTGTTAAACTACATAATATTCCTGTTGTGTCACTTACAGCACCTCGTAAGGTAAATGCTCTAGACGGTATGTTGTTGTCTGTAATTTCTCACCAGACTGTACCTTTATCTCTACTTATCTCTGGTAACCACCATGAGCTTATCAGTTTTTTTATTATGCCTGCTCCTCATACTCCTGTGGTTTTAGGTCTCCCCTGGCTTAGACTGCACAATCCCAACATTGACTGGACACAGAGCACAATATTTAGCTGGAGTGTAGCATGCCACAATAATTGTCTTAGATCTGCTGTTCCAGCCTTGAGTCCTCCTGCCATAGTTCCTCCCGTCTCTCCTGATCTTTCTGGGGTTCCTCCTTGTTATCATAACTTGGCTGAGGTATTTAGCAAACATCAAGCTCTCTCTCTCCCACCACACCGTCCCTATGACTGCCACATAGACTTACTGCCTGGGTCCCCTCTCCCCTCCAGCCGCCTTTACAACCTCTCCCGTCCCGAGAGAGAGACTATGGAGAGGTACATAAAGGAGTCATTGGCAGCAGGTATCATTCACCCCTCTTCCTCCCCTGTAGGTGCTGGGGTTTTTTTTGTGTCTAAGAAAGACAAGACCTTGCGCCCCTGCATTGACTATCGTGGTCTGAACGCTATCACTGTCAAGAATAAATATCCCCTGCCACTATTGGATTCAGCTTTTCACTCCCTTCATCAAGCCACTGTCTTCTTCAAACTAGATCTTCGGAATGCATACCATCTTGTCCGTATTCGTGAGGGGGATGAGTGGAAAACGGCGTTCAACACACCTCTTGATCCATTTTGAGTACTTGGCCATGCCTTTTGGGTTAACTAATGCACCGGCAGTTTTTCAATCCTTAGTTAATGATGTACTCCGTGACATGCTCAACCGTTTTGTTTTTGTTTATCTGGACAACATTTTAGTTTTTTCTAGCACACTGGAGGAACATAGCAAGCATGTCAGATTAGTTCTCCAAAGATTGCTTGAGAAAAGATTATTTGTCAAGGCTGAGAAATGCGAGTTTCATGTCCAGTCAGTCTCTTTTTTGGGCTTTGTCATTGAAAGAGGTCAGATTCGCTGTGATCCAGCCAAGGTAAGGGCGGTGGTTGAGTGGCCAGTACCTGAGAACCGCAAGCAACTTCAGCGTTTCCTTGATTTTGCTAATTTTTACCGGCGCTTTATTAGGAATTTTAGTAAGGTGGCTGCTCCACTCACCCAACTTACCTCCACCTCCAGCCCTTTTACCTGGACCTCTGAAGCTGCCCAGGCATTCTCAAGACTTAAAGAGCTGTTTTCCTCTGCGCCTGTTCTCATCCACCCTGATACCTCTAAGCAGTTCGTAGTGGAGGTGGATGCCTCTGACAGTGGTGTGGGAGCAGTGCTTTCGCAGATCTCACAACAGAAGTTGCATCCGTGTGCTTATTTTTCTCGCCGGCTGTCTCCAGCTGAGCGCAACTATGATGTGGGTAACCGGGAGCTTTTAGCAGTCGTTCTGGCATTAGAGGAGTGGAGACACTGGCTGGAGGGAGCAGAAATTCCATTTGTGGTTTGGACGGACCATAAGAACTTGGCCTACCTTCAGCAAGCCAAACGTCTCAATTCTCGACAGGCCAGATGGGCACTTTTTTAGGCAGATTTAATTTTACTCTCTCTTATAGACCTGGTTCCCATAATTTAAAGCATGATGCCCTTTCCCGTCAGACAGAGAGACAGCCATTGACTGATCCCTCTGAGCCTGTGCTCCCTCCAAGCTGTTTTGTGGGAGCGGTCCATTGGGAGGTTGAGCAGCAGGTTAAGAGGGCCCTTTCCCGTTGTCCCCGTCCAGAGATCGGACCACCTAACTCTTTGTTCGTTCCCGAGAACGTTAGGTCTCAGGTGCTGCAGTGGGGGCACTCCTCCAGATTGGCCTGCCATCCTGGGGCGGCACGCACACTTGAGCTTATTCGACAGCGGCCCTGGTGGCCCACGCTGGTCTGTGACACCAATCAGTTTGTGGCAGCGTGCTCTGTCTGTGCCCGAGGGAAGGCCTCGCACCAACGGCCCGCTTGCTTGCTGAACCCTCTCCCCATTCCCTCACATCGCGTAGGATTTTGTCTCTGGTCTACCTCCTTCTGCAGGTAACTCTGTCATCCTTACTATTGTCGATCGTTTTTCTAAGGCTGTGCATTTTGTACCACTGTCGAAGCTCCCTTCTGCTCTGGAGACTGCTGAACTCTTGGTTCATCATGTTTTTCGTCACCATGGTATCCCCATGGACATCGTTTCTGATCGGGGACCCCAGTTTTTTTCCCAGGTTTGGCGAGCGTTCTGTGGCGCATTGGGGGCGAGGGTTAGTCTATCGTCTGGGTACCATCCTCAGTCGAACGGCCAGACAGAACGGGCCAACCAAGACCTGGAGGCCGCTTTAAGATGTGTGTGTGCACGTAACCCATCCTCCTGGAGTGTTCAGCTACCGTGGGTGGAGTATGCTCATAACAGTCTCTCCACATCTGCTACTGGTATGTCGCCATTCATGGTAATGTATGGTTTTCAACCCCCTTTGTTCCCTTCCCAGGAGGATGATGTGTCCGTCCCTTCTGTTCAGGAACACTTGCGACGAGTTCGCAGAGTGTAGGCGTTCGCCCGCTCCTAATTATCAGCCTGGGCAGATGGTGTGGTTATCCACCAGGGACCTGCCTTTGCAGGTAGAATCCCGTAAGCTGTCCCCTCGTTTCATTGGTCCTTTTCCAGCGGTCAGAATCATTAATCCCTCGGCTGTGCGCCTTAAGCTCCCAGACTCCCTTAAGGTACACCCCACGTTTCATGTGTCCCTCTTAAAGCCAGTCACCTCTTGTGCACTTGGTCCTCCAGCTGAACCTCCTCCTCCCCCCCCTGGTCGTGGATGGCCATCCTGCTTACTCAATTAATCGGATTCTGAATGTCAGACGTCGAGGCAGGGGTTTCCAGTATTTGGTTGACTGGGAGGGTTATGGGCCGGAGGAATGTTCTTGGGTTCTTGGGCGCTGGCTATGTGGGAGGGCAACCCCCAGCTCTGCTCCTCCTACCGGCGGTTCGTGGTGGAGATGAGAGGGGTCTTCGACCATCCTGTTCGTGGTAAAGAGGCGGGCAACCGACTGCTCTCACTACGCCAAGGCTCCAGGTCAGTAGCCGACCCGCTTACCCGCCAGACCATACATGATCAAAACAGGGAGCGGAGGTTGTTCAGCTGCAGGGTGTGAATTTCTGACTAAAGTTTGTAAATAGCGGGTAAGACAAAGTGCGAATGCCCGACAATGTATGATCAAAAGAGGGAGCGGAGGTTTTCGGCTGCAAGAAGGTGTGAACGTCTGACCAAAGTTTTTAAAAAGCAGTTAAGAAAAGGTTCGAATATCCAACCAAACATAATCAAAAGCGGGAGCAGAGCTGTTCGGCTGTGAGTAGGTGTGAATGTCCGACCATAATTGCTGAAAAATGTGTTAGAAAAGACTAGAATGCCGGACAATACATCATCAAAAGCTGGGAGAGGTGGTGTTCGGCTGCAAGTAGGTGTGAATGCCCAGCCATAATTACTCACAAACGGGTAAGAAAAGGTAGTTTTGCCAGACCATACACGATCAAAACAGGGAGCGGAGGTGGTTCAGCCGCAAGGTCTGAATGTCTGACTAAAGTTTATAAAAAGCGGGTAAGACAAGGTGCGAATGCGCGACAATGTATGATCAAAAGAGGGAGCGGAGGGGTTCCGCTGTAAGACGGTGTGAATGTCCGACCGTAGTTGGTAAAAAGCAGGTAAGAAAAGGTTGACATACCCGACTGTACACAATCAATTGCGGGAGCGGAAGTGTTCGGCTGTGAGTAGGTGTGAATGTCCGACCATAATTGCTGAAAAATGTGTTAGAAAAGACTAGAATGCCGGACAATACATTATCAAAAGCTGGGAGAGGTGGTGTTCGGCTGCAAGTAGGTGTGAATGTCCAGCCATAATTACTCACAAACGGGTAAGAAAAGGTAGTTTTGCCAGACCATACACGATCAAAACAGGGAGCGGAGGTGGTTCAGCCGCAAGGTCTGAATGTCTGACTAAAGTTTATAAAAAGCGGGTAAGACAAGGTGCGAATGCGCGACAATGTATGATCAAAAGAGGGAGCGGAGGGGTTCCGCTGTAAGACGGTGTGAATGTCCGACCATAGTTGGTAAAAAGCAGGTAAGAAAAGGTTGACATACCCGACTGTACACAATCAATTGCGGGAGCGGAAGTGTTCGGCTGTGAGTAGGTGTGAATGTCCGACCATAATTGCTGAAAAATGTGTTAGAAAAGACTAGAATGCCGGACAATACATCATCAAAAGCTCGGAGAGGTGGTGTTCGGCTGCAAGTAGGTGTGAATGTCCAGCCATAATTACTCACAAATGGGTAAGAAAAGGTAGTATTGCCAGACCATACATGATCAAAACAGGGAGTGGAGGTGGTTCAGCTGCAGGGTGTGAATTTCTGACTAAAGTTTGTAAAAAGCGGGTAAGACAGGTGTTCAGCTGCAAGGTGTGAATGTCCACCCATAATTCCTGAAAAATGGGCAAAAAAAAGGTGTGAATGCCCAACCATACATCATCAAAAGCAGGAGTGGAAGTGTTCGGCTACAAGAAGGTGTGAACGTCCAACCAAAATATGTAAAAAGAAGTTAAGAAAAGGTTCGAATATCCAACCAAACATAATCAAAAGCGGGAGCAGAGCTGTTCGACTGCAAGTAGGTGTGAATGTCAGATCATAATTTGCAAAAAGCTGATGAGAAAGGGTGAGAATGCCCGACTATACATCATCAAAAGTGGGAGCGGAGTTGTTCGGCTGTGAGTAGGTGTGAATCTCCGACCATAATTGCTGAAAAATGTGTTAGAAAAGGTAAAAATGCCGGTCCATACATCATCAAAAGCGAGAGAGGTTGTGTTCGACTGCAAGTAGGTGTGAATGTCCAGCCATAATTACTCACAAACGGGTAAGAAAAGGTAGTAGCCAGACCATATATGATCAAAACAGGGAGCGGAGGTGGTTCAGCTGCAAGAAGGTTTGAATGTCAAACTAAAGTTCAAATATATTAACAAAAGCGGGAGGAGAGGTCTTCGGATGAGAGTGGTTGAAAATTTCCAACCATAATGTATAAAATGCGGTGAAAAAAAAGGTGTGATAGAACACTAAAAGGTGGAGCGGAAGTGTTCGGCTGCAAGAAGGTGTGAATGTCCGACTATATTTGGTGAAAAGCAGGTGAAGCAAGGTCTGAATGCCCAACCTTACATCATCAAAAGCAAGATCAGAGTTTTTTGGCTGCAAGAAGGCCATAGTTTGCCAAAAGCGGGTAAGGTGCGAATGTCCGACTAAATATCAACAAAATTTGGGGCGGAGGTCTTCGGATGCAAGTGGGTGTGAATATCCCACCATACAAGTATGGTGGGTGGAGAGGAAGCTGTGAATAGCCGACCATAGTTTGGAAAAAGCGGGTAAGAAAAGGTTTGAATGCCCGAACATACACCATCAAAAGAGGGAGCGGAGGTGTTCCGCTGTACGAAGGTGTGAATGTCCAACCATACTTGGTAAAAAGCGGGTAAGAAAAGGTTAATATACCCGACTGTACACAATCAATAGCGGGAGCGGATGTGTTCGGCTACAAGAAGGTGTGACAGTCCGACCATGGTTTGTAAAAAGCCGGTAAGAAAAGGTGCGAATGTCCGACAATGTATGATCAAAAGAGAGAGCGGAGGTTTTCGGATACACGAAAGTTTGAATGTCCTACCATAGTTTGTAAATAGCGGGTAAGAAAAGGTTCAAATGCCCGACTATACACCATAAAAAGCGGGAGCGGAGGTGTTCCGCTGTAAGACGGTGTGAATGTCCGACCATAGTTGGTAAAAAGCGGGTAAGAAAAGGTTAAAATACCCGACTGTACAAAATCAATAGCGGGAGCGGAGTTGTTCGGCTACAAGAAGGTGTGAAAGTACGACCATGGTTTGTAAAAAGCAGTTAAGAAAAGGTTCGAATATCCAACCAAACATAATCAAAAGCGGGAGCAGAGCTGTTTGACTGCAAGTAGGTGTGAATGTCCAGCCATAATTACTCACAAACGGGGGAAGAAAAGGTAGTATTGCCAGACCATACATGATCAAAACAGGGAGCGGAGGTTCAGCTGCAAGGTGTGAATGTCTGACTATAGTTTGTAAAAAGCGGGTAAGACAAGGTGCGAATGCCCGACAATGTATGATCAAAAGAGAGAGCGGAGGTGTTTGGCTGCAAGGTCTGAATGTCCAACCATAATTTGTAAAAACCGGGTAAGAAAACGCTCGAAAGCCCGACTATACATCATCAAAAGCGGGAGCGGAGGTGTTCAGCTGCAAGAAGGTGTGAATGTTCGACTAAAGTTTGTAAAAAGCTGGTAAGACAAGGAGCGATGTCCCGACATTGTATGATCAAAAGCAGGAGCGGAGGTGTCCAGCTGTGAGTAGGTGTGAATGTCCGACCATAATTGCTGAAAAATGTGTTAGAAAAGGTAAGAATACTGGGCCATACATCATCAAAAGCGGGAGAGGTGGTGTTCGGCTGCAAGAAGGTGTGAAAGTCCAACAATGGTTTGTAAAAAGCGGGTAAGAAAAGGTTAAAATACCCGACTGTACACAATCAATAGCGGGAGCGGATGTGTTCGGCTACAAGAAGATGTGAAAGTCCGACCATGGTTTGTAAAAAGCGGGTAAGAAAAGGTGCGAATGTCCGACAATGTATGATCAAAAGAGAGAGCGGAGGTTTTCGGATACAAGAAGGTTTGAATGTCCCACCATAGTTTGTAAATAGCGGGTAAGAAAAGGTTCGAATGCCCGACTATACACCATCAAAAGCGGGAGCAGAGGTGTTCCGCTGTAAGACGGTGTGAATGTCCGACCATAGTTGGTAAAAAGCGGGTAAGAAAAGGTTAAAATACCCGACTGTACACAATCAATAGCGGGAGCGGAGTTGTTCGGCTACAAGAAGGTGTGAAAGTCCGACCATGGTTTGTAAAAACCGGGAAGAAAAGGCTCGAAAGCCCGACTATACACCATCAAAAAGAAGGTTTGAATGTCCATCAATAATTGCTTTAAAACAAGAAAGTAAATTTTCGAATATCAAACCGCACATGATCATAAGCGGTAGAGGAGGTGTTCGGCTGCAAGAAGGTGTGAATGTCCACCCATAATTCATGAAAAATGGGTAAAAAAAAAGGTGCGAATGCCTAACAATACATTATCAAAAGCAGTAGTGAATGTCAGATCATAATTTGTAAAAAGCTGATGAGAAAGGGTGAGAATGCCCGACTATACACCATCAAATGCGGGAGCGGAGGTGTTCGGCTCTGAGTAGGTGTGAATGTCCGACCATAATTGCTGAAGAATGTGTTAGAAAAGGTAAGAATGCTGGACCATACATCATCAAAAGCGGGAGAGGTGGTGTTCGGCTGCAAAAAGGTGTGACTGTTCGACTAAAGTTTGTAAAAAGTGGGTAAGACAAGGTGCGAATGCCTGACAATGTATGATCAAAAGCGGGAGCGGAGGTGTTCTGCTGCAAGAAGGTCTACATGTCCATCAATAATTGCTAGAAAACATGAAAGAAACTTTTCGAAAATCAAACCGCACATGATCATAAGTGGGATAGGAGGTGTTCAGCTGCAAGGTGTGAATATCCACCCATAATTCCTGAAAAATGGGCAAAAAAAAGGTGTGAATGCCCAACCATACATCATCAAAAGCAGGAGTGGAAGTGTTCGGCTACAAGAAGGTGTGAACGTCCAACCAAAATATGTAAAAAGAAGTTAAGAAAAGGTTCGTATATCCAACCAAACATAATCAAAAGCGGGAGCAGAGCTGTTCGACTGCAAGTAGGTGTGAATGTCAGATCATAATTTGCAAAAAGCTGATGAGAAAGGGTGAGAATGCCCGACTATACATCATCAAAAGTGGGAGCGGAGTTGTTCGGCTGTGAGTAGGTGTGAATCTCCGACCATAATTGCTGAAAAATGTGTTAGAAAAGGTAAAAATGCCGGTCCATACATCATCAAAAGCGAGAGAGGTTGTGTTCGACTGCAAGTAGGTGTGAATGTCCAGCCATAATTACTCACAAACGGGTAAGAAAAGGTAGTAGCCAGACCATATATGATCAAAACAGGGAGCGGAGGTGGTTCAGCTGCAAGAAGGTTTGAATGTCAAACTAAAGTTCAAATATATTAACAAAAGCGGGAGGAGAGGTCTTCGGATGAGAGTGGTTGAAAATTTCCAACCATAATGTATAAAATGCGGTGAAAAAAAAGGTGTGATAGAACACTAAAAGGTGGAGCGGAAGTGTTCGGCTGCAAGAAGGTGTGAATGTCCGACTATATTTGGTGAAAAGCAGGTGAAGCAAGGTCTGAATGCCCAACCTTACATCATCAAAAGCAAGATCAGAGTTGTTTGGCTGCAAGAAGGCCATAGTTTGCCAAAAGCGGGTAAGGTGCGAATGTCCGACTAAATATCAACAAAATTTGGGGCGGAGGTCTTCGGATGCAAGTGGGTGTGAATATCCCACCATACAAGTATGGTGGGTGGAGAGGAAGCTGTGAATAGCCGACCATAGTTTGGAAAAAGCGGGTAAGAAAAGGTTTGAATGCCCGAACATACACCATCAAAAGAGGGAGCGGAGGTGTTCCGCTGTACGAAGGTGTGAATGTCCAACCGTACTTGGTAAAAAGCGGGTAAGAAAAGGTTAATATACCCGACTGTACACAATCAATAGCGGGAGCGGATGTGTTCGGCTACAAGAAGGTGTGACAGTCCGACCATGGTTTGTAAAAAGCCGGTAAGAAAAGGTGCGAATGTCCGACAATGTATGATCAAAAGAGAGAGCGGAGGTTTTCGGATACACGAAAGTTTGAATGTCCTACCATAGTTTGTAAATAGCGGGTAAGAAAAGGTTCAAATGCCCGACTATACACCATAAAAAGCGGGAGCGGAGGTGTTCCGCTGTAAGACGGTGTGAATGTCCGACCATAGTTGGTAAAAAGCGGGTAAGAAAAGGTTAAGATACCCGACTGTACAAAATCAATAGCGAGAGCGGAGTTGTTCGGCTACAAGACGGTGTGAAAGTACGACCATGGTTTGTAAAAAGCAGTTAAGAAAAGGTTCGAATATCCAACCAAACATAATCAAAAGCGGGAGCAGAGCTGTTTGACTGCAAGTAGGTGTGAATGTCCAGCCATAATTACTCACAAACGGGGGAAGAAAAGGTAGTATTGCCAGACCATACATGATCAAAACAGGGAGCGGAGGTTCAGCTGCAAGGTGTGAATGTCTGACTATAGTTTGTAAAAAGCGGGTAAGACAAGGTGCGAATGCCCGACAATGTATGATCAAAAGAGAGAGCGGAGGTGTTCGGCTGCAAGGTCTGAATGTCCAACCATAATTTGTAAAAACCGGGTAAGAAAAGGCTCGAAAGCCCGACTATACATCATCAAAAGCGGGAGCGGAGGTGTTCAGCTGCAAGAAGGTGTGAATGTTCGACTAAAGTTTGTAAAAAGCTGGTAAGACAAGGAGCGATGTCCCGACATTGTATTATCAAAAGCGGGAGCGGAGGTGTCCAGCTGTGAGTAGGTGTGAATGTCCGACCATAATTGCTGAAAAATGTGTTAGAAAAGGTAAGAATACTGGACCATACATCATCAAAAGCGGGAGAGGTGGTGTTCGGCTGCAAGAAGGTGTGAAAGTCCAACAATGGTTTGTAAAAAGCGGGTAATAAAAGGTTCGAATGCCCGAATATACATCATCAAAAGCGGAAGCGGAGGTGTTCGGATGCAAGAAGGTGTGAACGTCCGACCAAAGTTTGTAAAAAGCAGTGAAAAGCGAGAAAAAGCTTTTCGTGAGTTTTGCATGATTTGGGATTTTGCTTATAAAATGCATTACTTCACTCAAACTATGTTAAAACTGATTTGTCCTTCATATTTACCATGTCTAGAAAGATTTAAACAAAAAAACAACGTTGTACTTTGCAGTAAAAGAAAGAGCAAATCTAAAGTTTCAGGAATCCGAGTATAAGCCTGCTTTCATGAGTTCTGCACGATTTCGGATTTTGCTATAAAATGAATTGCTTTGCTCAAACCAAGTTAAAACTGCTTTGTCCTTCCATATTCATCAATGTCTAGATCGACTTCAACAAAGAAAAACATTGGACTTTGCAGTAGAAGAAGTTGAAATCCATCTACACATTGATAAATACGAAGGACAAAGCAGTTCCCACTTGCCCATAAGAAAATAAGCTTATTCTCGGAGTCCTGATCCTTCAGTTTTGCTCTTTCTTCTACTGCAAAATACAATGTTGTTCTTTGTTGAAGTCGATCTAGACATTGATAAATATGAAGGTAAAAGCCGTTTTAACATAGTTTGAGTGAAGGAATTAATTTTATAGATAAAATCCCAAACCATGCAGAACTCCTCAAAAGGGGCGTATGGCTTAATCACAAGTGTTGCTCTTTCTCATTCAGGGCAGTATGAGGAAGTTTATGCTTGAAATATATGTAGAAATGGGTACATATGAATGACAAAGCAGTGTTAACTTAGTTTGCGTGAAGGAATTCATTTTATACATAAAATCCGAAATCGTGCAGAACTCATGAAAATAAGCTTATTCTCGGATTCCTAAAACTTTTGATTTGCACTTTCTTTTACTGCAAAGTACAACGTTGTTTTTTGTTGAAATCTATCTAGACATTGATAAATACCAGTCGAAACTCTGCTGCCGCTTTTGATAATTTATGGTTGGGCATTCTTACCTTTTCTTACCCGCTTTTTACAAATTATGATCTTACATTCACACCTACTTGCAGTCGAACACCTTCTCATCCACTTATGATCATGTGCGGTTGGGCTTTCGCACCTTTTCTTACCCATTTTTCAGTAATTATGGGTGGACATTCAGACCTTCTTGCAGCCGAAAACCTCCACTCCTCTTTTGATCATACATTGTCGGGAATTCACACCTTGTCTTACCCGCTTTTTACAAACTTTAGTCGGACATTCAAACCTTCTTGCAGCTGAACCACCTCCGCTCCCTGTTTTGATCATATATGGTCTGGCAATAGTACCCTTTCTTACCCGTTTGTGAGTAATTATGGCTGGACATTCACACCTACTTGCAGCCGAACACAACCTCTCCCGCTTTTGGTGATATATGGTCCGGCATTCTTACCTTTTCTAACACATTTTTCAGCAATTATGGTTGTAGAATCACACCTACTCACAGCCGAACAACTCCGCTCCCACATTTGATAGTGTATAGTCGGGCATTCTCACCCTTTCTCAACAGCTTTTTGCAAATTATGATCTGATATTCACACCTACTTGCAGTCGAACAGCTCTGCTCCCGCTTTTGATTATGTTTGGTTGGATATTCGAACATTTTCTCAACTGCTTTTTACAAACTTTGGTCGGACGTTCACACCGTCTTGCAGCCGAACACCTCCGCTTCCGCTTTTGATGGTATATAGTCGGGCATTCGAGCCTTTTCTTACCCGCCTATTACTTACTATGGTTGGACATTCAAACCTTCTTGTAGCCGAACACATCCGCTCCTGCTTTTGATGATGTATTATTTGGCATTTGCACCTTTTCTTACCCATTTTTCATTAATTTTTGGTCGGACATTCAGACCTTCTTGCACCTGAACACCTCTGCTCCCGCTTTTGATGGTGTATAGTCGGGCTTTCGAGCCTTTTCTTCCCCGATTTTTACAAATTGTGGTTGGACATTCAGACCTTGCAGCCGAAAACCTCCGCTCCCTCTTTTGATCATACATTGTCGGGCATTCGCCCCTTGTCTTACACGGTTTTTACAAACTTTAGTCAGACATTCACACCTTGCAGCTGAACCACCTCCATTCCCTGTTTTGATCATGTGTGGTCTGGAAATACTAACTTTTCTTCCCCCGTTTGTGAGTGATTATGGCTGGACATTCACACCTACTTGCAGCCGAAAAACCACCTCTCCCGCTTTTGATGATGTATTGTCCGGCATTCTAGTCTTTTCTATCACATTTTTCAGCAATTATGATCTGACATTCACACCTACTTGCAGTCGAACAGCTCTGCTCCCGCTTTTGATTATGTTCGGTTGGATATTCAAACCTTTTCTTAACTGCTTTTTACAAACTTTGGTTGGACGTTCACACCTTCTTGCAGCCGAACACCTCCGCTTCCGCTTTTGATGGTATATATTCGGGTATTCGAACCTTTTCTTACCCGCTTTTTACAAACCATGGTTTGTAAAACCTTCTTGTAGCTGAACAACTCCACTCCTGCTTTTGATGATTTATGGTTGGACATTCGCATCTTTTCCTACCCATTTTTCAGTAATTATGGGTGGATATTCACATCTTCTTGCAGCTGAACACCTCCTCTCCCGCTAATGATCATGTAAGGTTTGATATTCGAAAATTTTCTTTCATGTTTTAAAGCAATTATTAATGGACATTCACACCTACTTGCAGCCGAACACAACCTCTCTCGCTTTTGATGATGTATGGACCGGCATTCTTACCTTTTCTAACACATTTTTCAGCAATTATGGTCGGAGATTCACACCTACTCACAGCCGAACAACTCCGCTCCCGCATTTGATGGTGTATAGTCGGGCATTCTCACCCTTTCTCATCAGCTTTTTGCAAATTATGATCTGATATTCACACCTACTTGCAGTCGAACAGCTCTGCTCCCGCTTTTGATTATGTTTGGTTAGATGTTCGAACCTTTTCTTAACTGCTTTTTACAAACTTTGGTCGGACGTTCACAATATCTTGCAGCCGAACACCTCCGCTTCCGCTTTTGATGGTGTATAGTCGGGCATTCGAGCCTTTTCTTACCCACCTATTACTTACTATGGTTGGACATTCAAACCTTCTTGTAGCCGAACACATCCGCTCCTGCTTTTGATGATGTATGATTTGGCATTCGCACCTTTTCTTACCCATTTTTCAGTAATTATTGGTCGGACATTCAGACCTGCTTGCACCTGAACACCTCTGCTCCCGCTTTTGATGGTGTATAGTCGGGCTTTCGAGCCTTTTCTTCCCCGATTTTTACAAATTATGGTTGGACATTCAGACCTTGCAGCCGAAAACCTCCGCTCCCTCTTTTGATCATACATTGTCGGGCATTCGCCCCTTGTCTTACACGGTTTTTACAAACTTTAGTCAGACATTCACACCTTGCAGCTGAACCACCTCCATTCCCTGTTTTGATCATGTGTGGTCTGGAAATACTACCTTTTCTTCCCCCGTTTGTGAGTAATTATGGCTGGACATTCACACCTACTTGCAGCCGAAAAACCACCTCTCCCGCTTTTGATGATGTATTGTCCGGCATTCTAGTCTTTTCTATCACATTTTTTCAGCAATTATGATCTGACATTCACACCTACTTGCAGTCGAACAGCTCTGCTCCCGCTTTTGATTATGTTCGGTTGGATATTCAAACCTTTTCTTAACTGCTTTTTACAATATTTGGTCGGACGTTCACACCTTCTTGCAGCCGAACACCCCCACTTCCGCTTTTGATGGTATATATTCGGGTATTCGAACCTTCTCTTACCCGCTTTTTACAAACCATGGTTGGACTTTCATACCTTCTTGTAGCTGAACAACTCCACTCCTGCTTTTGATGATTTATGGTTGGACATTCGCATCTTTTCCTACCCATTTTTCAGTAATTATGGGTGGATATTCACATCTTCTTGCAGCTGAACACCTCCTCTCCCGCTAATGATCATGTAAGGTTTGATATTCGAAAATTTTCTTTCATGTTTTAAAGCAATTATTAATGGACATTCACACCTACTTGCAGCCGAACACCACCTCTCCCGCTTTTGATGATGTATGGACCGGCATTCTTACCTTTTCTAACACATTTTTCAGCAATTATGGTTGGAGAATCACACCTACTCACAGCCGAAAAACTCCGCTACCGCATTTGATGGTGTATAGTCGGGATTTCTCACCCTTTCTCATCAGCTTCTTGCAAATTATTCTCTGACATTCACACCTACTTGCAGTCGAACAGCTCTGCTCCCGCTTTTGATTATGTTTGGTTAGATATTCGAACCTTTTCTTAACTGCTTTTTTACAAACTTTGGTCGGACGTTCACACCTTCTTGCAGCCGAACACCTCCGCTCCCTCTTTTGATGGTGTATGTTCGGGCATTCGAACCTTTTCTTACCCGCTTTTTACAAACCAGGGTCGGACTTTCACACCTTTTAGTAGCCGAACAACTCCGCTCCCGCTATTGATTGTGTACAGTCGGGTATTTTAACCTTTTCTTACCCGCTTTTTACCAACTATGGTCGGACATTCACACCTTCGTACAGCGGAACACCTCCGCTCCCTCTTTTGATGGTGTATGTTCGGGTATTCAAACCTTTTCTTACCCGCTTTTTCCAAACTATGGTCGGCTATTCACAGCTTCCTCTCCACCATACTTGTATGGTTGGATATTCACACCCACTTGCATCCAAAGACCTCTGCCCCAAATTTTGTTGATATTTAGTCGGACATTCGCACCTTACCCGCTTTTGGCAAACTATGGCCTTCTTGCAGCCAAACACCTCTGATCTCGCTTTTGATGATGTAAGGTTGGGCATTCAGACCTTGCTTCACCTGCTTTTCACCAAATATAGTCGGATATTCACACCTTCTTGCAGCCGAACACTTCCGCTCCACCTTTTAGTGTTCTATCACACCTTTTTTTCACCGCATTTTATACATTATGGTTGGAAATTTTCAACCACTCTCATCCGAAGACCTCTCCTCCCGCTTTCTTTAATATATTTGAACTTTAGTCGGACATTCAAACCTTCTTGCAGCTGAACCACCTCCGCTCCCTGTTTTGATCATATATGGTCTGGCAATACTACCTTTTCTTACCCGTTTGTGAGTAATTATGGCTGGACATTCACACCTACTTGCAGCCGAACACAACCTCTCTCGTTTTTGATGATGTATGGACCGGCATTTTTACCTATTCTAACACATTTTTCAGCAATTATGGTCGGAGATTCACACCTACTCACAGCCGAACAACTCCGCTCCCGCATTTGATGATGTATAGTCGGGCATTCTCACCCTTTCTCATCAGCTTTTTGAAAATTATGATCTGACATTCACACCTACTTCCAGTCGAACAGCTCTGCTCCCGCTTTTGATTATGTTTGGTTAGATATTCGAACCTTTTCTTAACTGCTTTTTACAAACTTTGGTCGGACGTTCACAATATCTTGCAGCCGAACACCTCCGCTTCCGCTTTTGATGGTGTATATTCGGGCATACGAACCTTTTCTTACCCGCTTTTTACAAACCAAGGTCGGACTTTCACACCTTCTCTTAGCTGAACAACTCCGCTCCCTCTTTTGATTGTGTACAGTCGGGTAATTTAACCTTTTCTTACCCGCTTTTTACCATCTATGGTCGGACATTCACACCGTCTTACAGCGGAACACCTCCGCTCCCTCTTTTGATGATGTATGGTTAGGCATTCGCACCTTCTCTCACCCGCCTTTTACTATGGTCGGCCATTCACAGCTTCCTCTCCACCATACTTGTATGGTGGGATATTCACACCCACTTGCATCCGAAGACCTCCGCTTCCGCTTTTGATGGGAACTGACAACATAAGAAGTCCGGACATACTTTGATAGTATATGAATAAGTGGGTAGCTACTGACAAGCATTAAGCATGTCACACAGCCCAAACATATAACATTTCAGGACACACCACACAGTTAACAACCACAGTGAAGCGTGTCAAAGCCCAAACATGTAACATTCAACAGGACACTTACACAACACATTCAAATCAAACAGTCAGACAACATACAAGAACATATACCCCAGCCGGCATTGCTCCCTGCCTATTTTCGTACAGCACACTATGTGTGCGCACACCTTTATTCACAAACTCTTCAACTTATACTCTTTTACCGAAGTTGCTACAGCTCGATTGGCCGAATACCCTTTGATCCTATTTCGGTGAATTTGACATCTGCCTTACATATAACAGATTAGCGGTTTAGCAGTTTTAATTTAGTTTGAGTGAAGGAATTCATTTTATAGCAAAATCCGAAATCGTGAAGAACTCATGAAAGTAAGCTTATTCTCGGATTCCTGAAACTTTAGATTTGCTCTTTCTTTTACTGCAAAGTACACGTTGTTTTTTTTGTTTAAATCTTTCTAGACATGGTAAATATTAAGGACAAAGCAGTTTTCACATAGTTTGAGTGAAGGAATTCATTTTATAGATAAAATCCCAAGAGTCTGATGGGAAAAGAGAGTGAATGCGAAGTAGACTTTAACACGGCTATGGGAGCGAGCCGAGTGTGGGCTAACCAGGAGAATTGCTTGAAAGAAATGCGACCCCGAATGAGCGGTCAGAACAAAGCCTCAATACGGGATTCTCGTGGTGTTTTTGTTGCTGCCTTGTCTTTTGCACAGAGTAAAAGACATGGCAGCCATCGAATAGGGCCCGATTGTTCCTTGTACTCTGGTTTCTCTTCATAACGTACAAGTCTTTCGCCTTTTACTAAAGATTTCTGTGGAGAGCAGCACTAATGAGTTGTTTCTATTTTTGGCAGGCTTTACCTTTGCGGGTGAAGCCCTTTCTGTCTGTGCAAAAGAAATCTTGTTACTGTGCAGAGTGACTTCTCTGAGTAGAGTCGCCTTACTTGTTGCGACTGTGCCGATGTTCGAAGCTGGAGTGCAAAGTTGTTGCTTGAATGGTGCTTGCTGGAGCGTGCGGGAGTGCAAAGTTATACCATTTAAAAGGGCTGAAGAGTGCTCAGTGCAGCGGGTGGGCGACACTCTGGCCACCTTGAAAACCGAGGTTACATCCACTACCAGGGGCAGCCCAAGTTCTGCCGCAAGTGTGGTGAGCATGGGCACCTGGTTGAGGCTTGTACCAAGGTGTTATGTGGGAAGAGCAGAGAAATTGGGCAAACTTTTGGAGAGTGTCCAAATGGCAGGAAATGTAATCTCTGTGGAGAATTAAATCACCTCTTCAGAGATTGCCCTAAATCTTTTGCCAACAAATTAAAGACGGTAAAGCCACAGTCAAGCCAACAAAGAGAAGGACCAAAGGTGGCAGTTGGTGAACAAAGTGAAGAGGTTGACCCAATAAATTCAAACTTCCCGCCAAAAGCTTGGATTGGAAGTGAGGAGCAAAAAGGGGAGGGGCCTGTAGAGGCCTCACCACTCAGTGTTGAAGTCTGTGAGAATTCACAGGCAGAGGGTGGAGCTACGCTAAATGAGGAGGAAGAGCAGACAGGTGAGTCTAGTGAAGATACTCACCTCCCCGAAGGTCAACAGAAGGTCAATTTGTTGATAGGCATTCATTTATTTCTTCACTTCTGATGAAGTTTCAACAATAAACAACAAACTTTGTATTATTAGAAAGAACCAGAATCATTCTTCAGGAATCCGAAAATAAGCTCTATTTTATGAGTTATGCACGAATTCGGATTCTCCTATAAAACGAATTCATTAACTCAAACCAAGTTAAGACTGCTTTGTCCTTCATATTTATTCATGTCTAATCAAGTTTCAACGATAAACAACGTTGTACTTTGTAGAATGAGAAAGAACTTCTTCAGCAATAAGCATCTCTCGACATATGACGAAGTACAGATTTTGCTATAAAATTAATTCCTTCTATCAGCCTGACTTAAAACTGTTTGTCCTCCTTATTTATCCACTTCAAATCAAGTTTCAACAAATAAAAAAAAGTTGTAGTTTGAGAAAGTACAACTTAATCTTCAGCAATCAGTATAAAAAGAGGTGCAAATGCCAACCATACATACCTACAAGGTGGAGCGGAAGTATTCAGCTGCAAGTAGGTGTGAATGTTCGACTATAATTTGTAAAAAGCGGGTAAGAAAAGGTTCGAATGCCCGACTATATATTAACAAAAGCGGGAGGAGAGGTCTTCGGATGAGAGTGGGTGAGAATTTCCAACCATAATCTATAAAATACGGTGAAAAAAAATATGTGAATGCCTCATAGAACACTAAAAGCGGAAGTGTTCGGCTGCAAGAAGGTGTGAATGTCCGACTATATTTGGTGAAAAGCAGGTGAAGCAAGGTCTGAATGCCCAACCTTATATCATCAAAAGCGAGATCAGAGGTGTTTGGCTGCAAGAAGGCCATAGTTTTCCAAAAGCGGGTAAGGTGCGAATGTCCGACTAAATATCAACAAAATTTGGGGCGGAGGTCTTCGGATGCAAGTGGGTGTGAATATCCCACCATACAAGTATGGTGGAGAGGAAGCTGTAAATAGCCGACCATAGTTTGGAAAAAGCGGGTAAGAAAAGGTTTGAATGCCCGAACATACACCATCAAAAGAGGGAAGCGGAGGTGTTCCGCTGTACGAAGGTGTGAATGTCCGACCATACTTGGTAAAAAGCGGGTAAGAAAAGGTTAAAATACCCGACTGTACACAATCAATAGCGGGAGCGGATGTGTTCGGCTACAAGAAGATGTGAAAGTCCGACCATGGTTTGTAAAAAGCGGGTAAGAAAAGGTGCGAATGTCCGACAATGTATGATCAAAAGAGAGAGCGGAGGTTTTCGGATACAAGAAGGTTTGAATGTCCCACCATAGTTTGTAAAAAGCGGGTAAGAAAAGGTTCAAATGCCCGACTATACACCATCAAAAGCGGGAATAGAGGTGTTCCGCTGTAAGACGGTGTGAATGTCCGACCATAGTTGGTAAAAAGCGGGTAAGAAAAGGTTAAAATACCCGACTGTACACATTCAATAGCGGGAGCGGAGTTGTTCGGCTACAAGAAGGTGTGAAAGTCCGACCATGGTTTGTAAAAACCGGGAAGAAAAGGCTCGAAAGCCCGACTATACACCATCAAAAAGAAGGTTTGAATGTCCATCAATAATTGCTTTAAAACAAGAAAGTAAATTTTCGAATATCAAACCGCACATGATCATAAGCGGGAGAGGAGGTGTTCGGCTGCAAGAAGGTGTGAAAGTCCGACCATGGTTTGTAAAAACCGGAAAGAAAAGGCTCGAAAGCCCGACTATACACCATCAAAAAGAAGGTTTGAATGTCCATCAATAATTGCTTTAAAACAAGAAAGTAAATTTTCGAATATCAAACCGCACATGATCATAAGCGGGAGAGGAGGTGTTCGGCTGCAAGAAGGTGTGAATGTCCACCCATAATTCATGAAAAATGGGTAAAAAAAAAGGTGCGAATGCCTAACAATACATTATCAAAAGCAGGTGTGAATGTCAGATCATAATTTGTAAAAAGCTGATGAGAAAGGGTGAGAATGCCCGACTATACACCATCAAATGCGGGAGCGGAGGTGTTCGGCTCTGAGTAGGTGTGAATGTCCGACCATAATTGCTGAAGAATGTGTTAGAAAAGGTAAGAATGCTGGACCATACATCATCAAAAGCGGGAGAGGTGGTGTTCGGCTGCAAAAAGGTGTGACTGTTCGACTAAAGTTTGTAAAAAGTGGGTAAGACAAGGTGCGAATGCCTGACAATGTATGATCAAAAGCGGGAGCGGAGGTGTTCTGCTGCAAGAAGGTCTACATGTCCATCAATAATTGCTAGAAAACATGAAAGAAACTTTTCGAAAATCAAACCGCACATGATCATAAGTGGGATAGGAGGTGTTCAGCTGCAAAGTGTGAATGTCCAACCATAATTCCTGAAAAATGGGCAAAAAAAAGGTGTGAATGCCCAACCATACATCATCAAAAGCAGGAGTGGAAGTGTTCGGCTACAAGAAGGTGTGAACGTCCAACCAAAATATGTAAAAAGAAGTTAAGAAAAGGTTCGAATATCCAACCAAACATAATCAAAAGCGGGAGCAGAGCTGTTCGACTGCAAGTAGGTGTGAATGTCAGATCATAATTTGCAAAAAGCTGATGAGAAAGGGTGAGAATGCCCGACTATACATCATCAAAAGCGGGAGCGGAGTTGTTCGGCTGTGAGTAGGTGTGAATCTCCGACCATAATTGCTGAAAAATGTGTTAGAAAAGGTAAAAATGCCGGTCCATACATCATCAAAAGCGAGAGAGGTTGTGTTCGACTGCAAGTAGGTGTGAATGTCCAGCCATAATTACTCACAAACGGGTAAGAAAAGGTAGTAGCCAGACCATATATGATCAAAACAGGGAGCGGAGGTGGTTCAGCTGCAAGAAGGTTTGAATGTCAAACTAAAGTTCAAATATATTAACAAAAGCGGGAGGAGAGGTCTTCGGATGAGAGTGGTTGAAAATTTCCAACCATAATGTATAAAATGCGGTGAAAAAAAAGGTGTGATAGAACACTAAAAGGTGGAGCGGAAGTGTTCGGCTGCAAGAAGGTGTGAATGTCCGACTATATTTGGTGAAAAGCAGGTGAAGCAAGGTCTGAATGCCCAACCTTACATCATCAAAAGCAAGATCAGAGTTTTTTGGCTGCAAGAAGGCCATAGTTTGCCAAAAGCGGGTAAGGTGCGAATGTCCGACTAAATATCAACAAAATTTGGGGCGGAGGTCTTCGGATGCAAGTGGGTGTTAATATCCCACCATACAAGTATGGTGGGTGGAGAGGAAGCTGTGAATAGCCGACCATAGTTTGGAAAAAGCGGGTAAGAAAAGGTTTGAATGCCCGAACATACACCATCAAAAGAGGGAGCGGAGGTGTTCCGCTGTACGAAGGTGTGAATGTCCAACCATACTTGGTAAAAAGCGGGTAAGAAAAGGTTAATATACCCGACTGTACACAATCAATAGCGGGAGCGGATGTGTTCGGCTACAAGAAGGTGTGACAGTCCGACCATGGTTTGTAAAAAGCCGGTAAGAAAAGGTGCGAATGTCCGACAATGTATGATCAAAAGAGAGAGCGGAGGTTTTCGGATACACGAAAGTTTGAATGTCCTACCATAGTTTGTAAATAGCGGGTAAGAAAAGGTTCAAATGCCCGACTATACACCATAAAAAGCGGGAGCGGAGGTGTTCCGCTGTAAGACGGTGTGAATGTCCGACCATAGTTGGTAAAAAGCGGGTAAGAAAAGGTTAAAATACCCGACTGTACAAAATCAATAGCGAGAGCGGAGTTGTTCGGCTACAAGACGGTGTGAAAGTACGACCATGGTTTGTAAAAAGCAGTTAAGAAAAGGTTCGAATATCCAACCAAACATAATCAAAAGCGGGAGCAGAGCTGTTCGACTGCAAGTAGGTGTGAATGTCCAGCCATAATTACTCACAAACGGGGGAAGAAAAGGTAGTATTGCCAGACCATACATGATCAAAACAGGGAGCGGAGGTTCAGCTGCAAGGTGTGAATGTCTGACTATAGTTTGTAAAAAGCGGGTAAGACAAGGTGCGAATGCCCAACAATGTATGATCAAAAGAGAGAGCGGAGGTGTTCGGCTGCAAGGTCTGAATGTCCAACCATAATTTGTAAAAACCGGGTAAGAAAAGGCTCGAAAGCCCGACTATACATCATCAAAAGCGGGAGCGGAGGTGTTCAGCTACAAGAAGGTGTGAATGTTCGACTAAAGTTTGTAAAAAGCTGGTAAGACAAGGAGCGATGTCCCGACATTGTATGATCAAAAGCGGGAGCGGAGGTGTCCAGCTGTGAGTATGTGTGAATGTCCGACCATAATTGCTGAAAAATGTGTTAGAAAAGGTAAGAATACTGGACCATACATCATCAAAAGCGGGAGAGGTGGTGTTCGGCTGCAAGAAGGTGTGAAAGTCCAACAATGGTTTGTAAAAAGCGGGTAAGAAAAGGTTAAAATACCCGACTGTACACAATCAATAGCGGGAGCGGATGTGTTCGGCTACAAGAAGATGTGAAAGTCCGACCATGGTTTGTAAAAAGCGGGTAAGAAAAGGTGCGAATGTCCGACAATGTATGATCAAAAGAGAGAGCGGAGGTTTTCGGATACAAGAAGGTTTGAATGTCCCACCATAGTTTGTAAAAAGCGGGTAAGAAAAGGTTTGAATGCCCGACTATACACCATCAAAAGCGGGAGCAGAGGTGTTCCGCTGTAAGACGGTGTGAATGTCCGACCATAGTTGGTAAAAAGCGGGTAAGAAAAGGTTAAAATACCCGACTGTACACAATCAATAGCGGGAGCGGAGTTGTACGGCTACAAGAAGGTGTGAAAGTCCGACCATGGTTTGTAAAAACCGGGAAGAAAAGGCTCGAAAGCCCGACTATACACCATCAAAAAGAAGGTTTGAATGTCCATCAATAATTGCTTTAAAACAAGAAAGTAAATTTTCGAATATCAAACCGCACATGACCATAAGCGGTAGAGGAGGTGTTCGGCTGCAAGAAGGTGTGAATGTCCACCCATAATTCATGAAAAATGGGTAAAAAAAAAGGTGCGAATGCCTAACAATACATTATCAAAAGCAGGTGTGAATGTCAGATCATAATTTGTAAAAAGCTGATGAGAAAGGGTGAGAATGCCCGACTATACACCATCAAATGCGGGAGCGGAGGTGTTCGGCTCTGAGTAGGTGTGAATGTCCGACCATAATTGCTGAAGAATGTGTTAGAAAAGGTAAGAATGCTGGACCATACATCATCAAAAGCGGGAGAGGTGGTGTTCTGCTGCAAAAAGGTGTGACTGTTCGACTAAAGTTTGTAAAAAGTGGGTAAGACAAGGTGCGAATGCCTGACAATGTATGATCAAACGCGGGAGCGGAGGTGTTCAGCTGCAAGAAGGTCTACATGTCCATCAATAATTGCTAGAAAACATGAAAGAAACTTTTCGAAAATCAAACCGCACATGATCATAAGTGGGATAGGAGGTGTTCAGCTGCAAGGTGTGAATATCCACCCATAATTCCTGAAAAATGGGCAAAAAAAAGGTGTGAATGCCCAACCATACATCATCAAAAGCAGGAGTGGAAGTGTTCGGCTACAAGAAGGTGTGAACGTCCAACCAAAATATGTAAAAAGAAGTTAAGAAAAGGTTCGAATATCCAACCAAACATAATCAAAAGCGGGAGCAGAGCTGTTCGACTGCAAGTAGGTGTGAATGTCAGATCATAATTTGCAAAAAGCTGATGAGAAAGGGTGAGAATGCCCGACTATACATCATCAAATGCGGGAGCGGAGTTGTTCGGCTGTGAGTAGGTGTGAATCTCCGACCATAATTGCTGAAAAATGTGTTAGAAAAGGTAAAAATGCCGGTCCATACATCATCAAAAGCGAGAGAGGTTGTGTTCGACTGCAAGTAGGTGTGAATGTCCAGCCATAATTACTCACAAACGGGTAAGAAAAGGTAGTAGCCAGACCATATATGATCAAAACAGGGAGCGGAGGTGGTTCAGCTGCAAGAAGGTTTGAATGTCAAACTAAAGTTCAAATATATTAACAAAAGCGGGAGGAGAGGTCTTCGGATGAGAGTGGTTGAAAATTTCCAACCATAATGTATAAAATGCGGTGAAAAAAAAGGTGTGATAGAACACTAAAAGGTGGAGCGGAAGTGTTCGGCTGCAAGAAGGTGTGAATGTCCGACTATATTTGGTGAAAAGCAGGTGAAGCAAGGTCTGAATGCCCAACCTTACATCATCAAAAGCGAGATCAGAGGTGTTTGGCTGCAAGAAGGCCATAGTTTGCCAAAAGCGGGTAAGGTGCGAATGTCCGACTAAATATCAACAAAATTTGGGGCGGAGGTCTTCGGATGCAAGTGGGTGTGAATATCCCACCATACAAGTATGGTGGAGAGGAAGCTGTAAATAGCCGACCATAGTTTGGAAAAAGCGGGTAAGAAAAGGTTTGAATGCCCGAACATACACCATCAAAAGAGGGAGCGGAGGTGTTCCGCTGTACGAAGGTGTGAATGTCCGACCATACTTGGTAAAAAGCGGGTAAGAAAAGGTTAAAATACCCGACTGTACACAATCAATAGCGGGAGCGGATGTGTTCGGCTACAAGAAGATGTGAAAGTCCGACCATGGTTTGTAAAAAGCGGGTAAGAAAAGGTGCGAATGTCCGACAATGTATGATCAAAAGAGAGAGCGGAGGTTTTCGGATACAAGAAGGTTTGAATGTCCCACCATAGTTTGTAAAAAGCGGGTAAGAAAAGGTTCGAATGCCCGACTATACACCATCAAAAGCGGGAATAGAGGTGTTCCGCTGTAAGACGGTGTGAATGTCCGACCATAGTTGGTAAAAAGCGGGTAAGAAAAGGTTAAAATACCCGACTGTACACAATCAATAGCGGGAGCGGAGTTGTTCGGCTACAAGAAGGTGTGAAAGTCCGACCATGGTTTGTAAAAACCGGGAAGAAAAGGCTCGAAAGCCCGACTATACACCATCAAAAAGAAGGTTTGAATGTCCATCAATAATTGCTTTAAAACAAGAAAGTAAATTTTCGAATATCAAACCGCACATGATCATAAGCGGGAGAGGAGGTGTTCGGCTGCAAGAAGGTGTGAATGTCCACCCATAATTCATGAAAAATGGGTAAAAAAAAAGGTGCGAATGCCTAACAATACATTATCAAAAGCAGGTGTGAATGTCAGATCATAATTTGTAAAAAGCTGATGAGAAAGGGTGAGAATGCCCGACTATACACCATCAAATGCGGGAGCGGAGGTGTTCGGCTCTGAGTAGGTGTGAATGTCCGACCATAATTGCTGAAGAATGTGTTAGAAAAGGTAAGAATGCTGGACCATACATCATCAAAAGCGGGAGAGGTGGTGTTCGGCTGCAAAAAGGTGTGACTGTTCGACTAAAGTTTGTAAAAAGTGGGTAAGACAAGGTGCGAATGCCTGACAATTTATGATCATAAGTGGGATAGGAGGTGTTCAGCTGCAAGGTGTGAATGTCCACCCATAATTCCTGAAAAATGGGCAAAAAAAAGGTTTGAATGCCCAACCATACATCATCAAAAGCAGGAGTGGAAGTGTTCGGCTACAAGAAGGTGTGAACGTCCAACCAAAATATGTAAAAAGAAGTTAAGAAAAGGTTCGAATATCCAACCAAACATAATCAAAAGCGGGAGCAGAGCTGTTCGACTGCAAGTAGGTGTGAATGTCAGATCATAATTTGCAAAAAGCTGATGAGAAAGGGTGAGAATGCCCGACTATACATCATCAAATGCGGGAGCGGAGTTGTTCGGCTGTGAGTAGGTGTGAATGTTCGACCATAATTGCTGAAGAATGTGTTAGAAAAGGTAAGAATGCTGGATCATACATCATCAAAAGCGGGAGAGGTGGTGTTCGGCTGCAAAAAGGTGTGACTGTTCGACTAAAGTTTGTAAAAAGTGGGTAAGACAAGGTGCGAATGCCTGACAATGTATGATCATAAGTGGGATAGGAGGTGTTCAGCTGCAAGGTGTGAATGTCCACCCATAATTCCTGAAAAATGGGCAAAAAAAAGGTGTGAATGCCCAACCATACATCATCAAAAGCAGGAGTGGAAGTGTTCGGCTACAAGAAGGTGTGAACGTCCAACCAAAATATGTAAAAAGAAGTTAAGAAAAGGTTCGAATATCCAACCAAACATAATCAAAAGCGGGAGCAGAGCTGTTCGACTGCAAGTAGGTGTGAATGTCAGATCATAATTTGCAAAAAGCTGATGAGAAAGGGTGAGAATGCCCGACTATACATCATCAAATGCGGGAGCGGAGTTGTTCGGCTGTGAGTAGGTGTGAATCTCCGACCATAATTGCTGAAAAATGTGTTAGAAAAGGTAAAAATGCCGGTCCATACATCATCAAAAGCGAGAGAGGTTGTGTTCGACTGCAAGTAGGTGTGAATGTCCAGCCATAATTACTCACAAACGGGTAAGAAAAGGTAGTAGCCAGACCATATATGATCAAAACAGGGAGCGGAGGTGGTTCAGCTGCAAGAAGGTTTGAATGTCAAACTAAAGTTCAAATATATTAACAAAAGCGGGAGGAGAGGTCTTCGGATGAGAGTGGTTGAAAATTTCCAACCATAATGTATAAAATGCGGTGAAAAAAAAGGTGTGATAGAACACTAAAAGGTGGAGCGGAAGTGTTCGGCTGCAAGAAGGTGTGAATGTCCGACTATATTTGGTGAAAAGCAGGTGAAGCAAGGTCTGAATGCCCAACCTTACATCATCAAAAGCGAGATCAGAGGTGTTTGGCTGCAAGAAGGCCATAGTTTGCCAAAAGCGGGTAAGGTGCGAATGTCCGACTAAATATCAACAAAATTTGGGGCGGAGGTCTTCGGATGCAAGTGGGTGTGAATATCCCACCATACAAGTATGGTGGAGAGGAAGCTGTAAATAGCCGACCATAGTTTGGAAAAAGCGGGTAAGAAAAGGTTTGAAAGCCCGAACATACACCATCAAAAGAGGGAGCGGAGGTGTTCCGCTGTACGAAGGTGTGAATGTCCAACCATACTTGGTAAAAAGCGGGTAAGAAAAGGTTAATATACCCGACTGTACACAATCAATAGCGGGAGCGGATGTGTTCGGCTACAAGAAGGTGTGAAAGTCCGACCATGGTTTGTAAAAAGCCGGTAAGAAAAGGTGCGAATGTCCGACAATGTATGATCAAAAGAGAGAGCGGAGGTTTTCGGATACAAGAAGGTTTGAATGTCCCACCATAGTTTGTAAAAAGCGGGTAAGAAAAGGTTCGAATGCCCGACAATGTATGATCAAAAGCGGGAGCGGAGGTGTTCAGCTGCAAGAAGGTCTACATGTCCATCAATAATTGTTAGAAAACATGAAAGAAACTTTTCGAAAATCAAACCGCACATGATCATAAGTGGGATAGGAGGTGTTCAGCTGCAAGGTGTGAATGTCCACCCATAATTCCTGAAAAATGGGCAAAAAAAGGTGTGAATGCCCAACCATACATCATCAAAAGCAGGAGTGGAAGTGTTCGGCTACAAGAAGGTGTGAACGTCTAACCAAAATATGTAAAAAGAAGTTAAGAAAAGGTTCGAATATCCAACCAAACATAATCAAAAGCGGGAGCAGAGCTGTTCGACTGCAAGTAGGTGTGAATGTCAGATCATAATTTGCAAAAAGCTGATGAGAAAGGGTGAGAATGCCCGACTATACATCATCAAATACGGGAGCGGAGTTGTTCGGCTGTGAGTAGGTGTGAATCTCCAACCATAATTACTCACAAACGGGTAAGAAAAGGTAGTAGCCAGACCATATATGATCAAAACAGGGAGCGGAGGTGGTTCAGCTGCAAGAAGGTTTGAATGTCAAACTAAAGTTCAAATATATTAACAAAAGCGGGAGGAGAGGTCTTCGGATGAGAGTGGTTGAAAATTTCCAACCATAATGTATAAAATGCGGTGAAAAAAAAGGTGTGATAGAACACTAAAAGGTGGAGCGGAAGTGTTCGGCTGCAAGAAGGTGTGAATGTCCGACTATATTTGGTGAAAAGCAGGTGAAGCAAGGTCTGAATGCCCAACCTTACATCATCAAAAGCAAGATCAGAGTTGTTTGGCTGCAAGAAGGCCATAGTTTGCCAAAAGCGGGTAAGGTGCGAATGTCCGACTAAATATCAACAAAATTTGGGGCGGAGGTCTTCGGATGCAAGTGGGTGTGAATATCCCACCATACAAGTATGGTGGGTGGAGAGGAAGCTGTGAATAGCCGACCATAGTTTTGAAAAAGCGGGTAAGAAAAGGTTTGAATGCCCGAACATACACCATCAAAAGAGGGAGCGGAGGTGTTCCGCTGTACGAAGGTGTGAATGTCCAACCATACTTGGTAAAAAGCGGGTAAGAAAAGGTTAATATACCCGACTGTACACAATCAATAGCGGGAGCGGATGTGTTCGGCTACAAGAAGGTGTGACAGTTCGACCATGGTTTGTAAAAAGCCGGTAAGAAAAGGTGCGAATGTCCGACAATGTATGATCAAAAGAGAGAGCGGAGGTTTTCGGATACACGAAAGTTTGAATGTCCTACCATAGTTTGTAAATAGCGGGTAAGAAAAGGTTCAAATGCCCGACTATACACCATAAAAAGCGGGAGCGGAGGTGTTCCGCTGTAAGACGGTGTGAATGTCCGACCATAGTTGGTAAAAAGCGGGTAAGAAAAGGTTAAAATACCCGACTGGACAAAATCAATAGCGGGAGCGGAGTTGTTCGGCTACAAGAAGGTGTGAAAGTACGACCATGGTTTGTAAAAAGCAGTTAAGAAAAGGTTCGAATATCCAACCAAACATAATCAAAAGCGGGAGCAGATCTGTTCGACTGCAAGTAGGTTTGAATGTCCAGCCATAATTAATCACAAACGGGGGAAGAAAAGGTAGTATTGCCAGACCATACATGATCAAAACAGGGAGCGGAGGTTCAGCTGCAAGGTGTGAATGTCTGACTATAGTTTGTAAAAAGCGGGTAAGACAAGGTGCGAATGCCCGACAATGTATGATCAAAAGAGAGAGCGGAGGTGTTCGGCTGCAAGGTCTGAATGTCCAACCATAATTTGTAAAAACCGGGTAAGAAAAGGCTCGAAAGCCCGACTATACATCATCAAAAGCGGGAGCGGAGGTGTTCAGCTGCAAGAAGGTGTGAATGTTCGACTAAAGTTTGTAAAAAGCTGGTAAGACAAGGAGCGATGTCCCGACATTGTATGATCAAAAGCGGGAGCGGAGGTGTCCAGCTGTGAGTAGGTGTGAATGTCCGACCATAATTGCTGAAAAATGTGTTAGAAAAGGTAAGAATACTGGACCATATATCATCAAAAGCGGGAGAGGTGGTGTTCGGCTGCAAGAAGGTGTGAAAGTCCAACAATGGTTTGTAAAAAGCGGGTAATAAAATGTTCGAATGCCCGAATATACATCATCAAAAGCGGAAGCGGAGGTGTTCGGATGCAAGAAGGTGTGAACGTCCGACCAAAGTTTGTAAAAAGCAGTGAAAAGCGAGAAAAAGCTTTTCGTGAGTTTTGCATGATTTGGGATTTTGCTTATAAAATGCATTACTTCACTCAAACTATGTTAAAACTGATTTGTCCTTCATATTTACCATGTCTAGAAAGATTTAAACAAAAAAAACAACGTTGTACTTTGCAGTAAAAGAAAGAGCAAATCTAAAGTTTCAGGAATCCGAGTATAAGCCTGCTTTCATGAGTTCTGCACGATTTCGGATTTTGCTATAAAATGAATTGCTTTGCTCAAACCAAGTTAAAACTGCTTTGTCCTTCCATATTCATCAATGTCTAGATCGACTTCAACAAAGAAAAACATTGGACTTTGCAGTAGAAGAAGTTGAAATCCATCTACACATTGATAAATACGAAGGACAAAGCAGTTCCCACTTGCCCATAAGAAAATAAGCTTATTCTCGGATTCCTGATCCTTCAGTTTTGCTCTTTCTTCTACTGCAAAATACAATGTTGTTCTTTGTTGAAGTCGATCTAGACATTGATAAATATGAATGAAAAAGCAGTTTTAACTTGGTTTGAGTGAATGAATTCATTTTATACATAAAATCCGAAATCGTGCAGAACTCATGAAAATAAGCTTATTCTCGGATTCCTAAAACTTTTGATTGGCTCTTTCTTTTACTGCAAAGTACAACGTTGTTTTTTTGTTTAAATCTATCGAGACATTGATACATATGAAGGTAAAAGCCGTTTTAACATAGTTTGAGTGAAGGAATTGATTTTATAGATAAAATCCCAAATCATGCAGAACTCCTCAAAAGGGGCGTATGGCTTAATCACAAGTGTGGCTCTTTCTCATTCAGGGTAGTATGAGGAAGTTTATGCTTGAAATATATGTAGAAATGGGTACATATGAAGGACAAAGCAGTGTTAACTTAGTTTGAGTGAAGCAATTAATTTTATACATAAAATCCCAAATCATGCAGAACGTATGAAAAGAAGCTTATTCTCGGATTCCTGATCCTTCAGTTTTGCTCTTTCTTCTACTGCAAAATACAATGTTGTTCTTTGTTGAAGTCGATCTAGACATTAATAAATATGAAGGAAAAAGCAGTTTTAACTTGGTTTGAGTGAATGAATTCATTTTATACATAAAATCCGAAATCGTGCAGAACTCATGAAAATAAGCTTATTCTCGGATTCCTAAAACTTTTTATTTGCTCTTTCTTTTATTGCAAAGTACAACGTTGTTTTTTTGTTTAAATCTATCGAGACATTGATAAATATGAAGGTAAAAGCCGTTTTAACATAGTTTGAGTGAAGGAATTAATTTTATAGATAAAATCCCAAACCATGCAGAACTCCTCAAAAGGGGCGTATGGCTTAATCACAAGTGTTGCTCTTTCTCATTCAGGGTAGTATGAGGAAGTTTATGCTTGAAATATATGTAGAAATGGGTACATATGAATGACAAAGCAGTGTTAACTTAGTTTGCGTGAAGGAATTCATTTTATACATAAAATCCGAAATCGTGCAGAACTCATGAAAATAAGCTTATTCTCGGATTCCTAAAACTTTTGATTTGCACTTTCTTTTACTGCAAAGTACAACGTTGTTTTTTGTTGAAATCTATCTAGACATTGATAAATACCAGTCGAAACTCTGCTGCCGCTTTTGATAATTTATGGTTGGGCATTCTTACCTTTTCTTACCCGCTTTTTACAAATTATGATCTTACATTCACTTGCAGTCGAACACCTTCTCATCCACTTATGATCATGTGCGGTTGGGCTTTCGCACCTTTTCTTACCCATTTTTCAGTAATTATGGGTGGACATTCAGACCTTCTTGCAGCCGAAAACCTCCACTCCTCTTTTGATCATACATTGTCGGGAATTCACACCTTGTCTTACCCGCTTTTTACAAACTTTATATGGTCTGGCAATAGTACCCTTTCTTACCCGTTTGTGAGTAATTATGGCTGGACATTCACACCTACTTGCAGCCGAACACAACCTCTCCCGCTTTTGGTGATATATGGTCCGGCATTCTTACCTTTTCTAACACATTTTTCAGCAATTATGGTTGTAGAATCACACCTACTCACAGCCGAACAACTCCGCTCCCACATTTGATAGTGTATAGTCGGGCATTCTCACCCTTTCTCAACAGCTTTTTGCAAATTATGATCTGATATTCACACCTACTTGCAGTCGAACAGCTCTGCTCCCGCTTTTGATTATGTTTGGTTAGATATTCGAACCTTTTCTTAACTGCTTTTTACAAACTTTGGTCGGACGTTCACAATATCTTGCAGCCGAACACCTCCGCTTCCGCTTTTGATGGTGTATATTCGGGCATACGAACCTTTTCTTACCCGCTTTTTACAAACCAAGGTCGGACTTTCACACCTTCTCTTAGCTGAACAACTCCACTCCCTCTTTTGATTGTGTACAGTCGGGTAATTTAACCTTTTCTTACCCGCTTTTTACCATCTATGGTCGGACATTCACACCGTCTTACAGCGGAACACCTCCGCTCCCTCTTTTGATGATGTATGGTTAGGCATTCGCACCTTCTCTCACCCGCCTTTTACTATGGTCGGCCATTCACAGCTTCCTCTCCACCATACTTGTATGGTGGGATATTCACACCCACTTGCATCCGAAGACTTCCGCTTTTGATGGGAACTTACAACATAAGAAGTCCGGACATACTTTGATAGTATATGAATAAGTGGGTAGCTACTGACAAGCATTAAGCATGTCACACAGCCCAAACATATAACATTTCAGGACACACCACACAGTTAACAACCACAGTGAAGCGTGTCAAAGCCCAAACATGTAACATTCAACAGGACACTTACACAACACATTCAAATCAAACAGTCAGACAACATACAAGAACATATACCCCAGCCGGCATTGCTCCCTGCCTATTTTCGTACAGCACACTATGTGTGCGCACACCTTTATTCACAAACTCTTCAACTTATACTCTTTTACCGAAGTTGCTACAGCTCGATTGGCCGAATACCCTTTGATCCTATTTCGGTGAATTTGACATCTGCCTTACATATAACAGATTAGCGGTTTAGCAGTTTTAATTTAGTTTGAGTGAAGGAATTCATTTTATAGCAAAATCCGAAATCGTGAAGAACTCATGAAAGTAAGCTTATTCTTGGATTCCTGAAACTTTAGATTTGCTCTTTCTTTTACTGCAAAGTACAACGTTGTTTTTTTTGTTTAAATCTTTCTAGACATGGTAAATATTAAGGACAAAGCAGTTTTCACATAGTTTGAGTGAAGGAATTCATTTTATAGATAAAATCCTAAGAGTCTGATGGGAAAAGAGAGTGAATGAGAAGTAGACTTTAACACGGCTATGGGAGCGAGCCGAGTGTGGGCTAACCAGGAGAATTGCTTGAAAGAAATGCGACCCCGAATGAGCGGTCAGAACAAAGCCTCAATACGGGATTCTCGTGGTGTTTTTGTTGCTGCCTTGTCTTTTGCACAGAGTAAAAGACAAGGCAGCCATCGAATAGGGCCCGATTGTTCCTACTTGGTCAGCCGAGGAGCAAGGGGGGGGGGGAGCAAGCGTCTCAACCAAGCAAAGCTCACCATGGGGAAGGTGGCTATGCCAACAAGCCTGATGCCCTGCTCCCGCAGTGACGGATAATCGTACTCTGGTTTCTCTTCATAACGTACAAGTCTTTCGCCTTTTACTAAAGATTTCTGTGGAGAGCAGCACTAATGAGTTGTTTCTATTTTTGGCAGGCTTTACCTTTGCGGGTGAAGCCCTTTCTGTCTGTGCAAAAGAAATCTTGTTACTGTGCAGAGTGACTTCTCTGAGTAGAGTCGCCTTACTTGTTGCGACTGTGCCGATGTTCGAAGCTGGAGTGCAAAGTTGTTGCTTGAATGGTGCTTGCTGGAGCGTGCGGGAGTGCAAAGTTATACCATTTAAAAGGGCTGAAGAGTGCTCAGTGCAGCGGGTGGGCGACACTCTGGCCACCTTGAAAACCGAGGTTACATCCACTACCAGGGGCAGCCCAAGTTCTGCCGCAAGTGTGGTGAGCATGGGCACCTGGTTGAGGCTTGTACCAAGGTGTTATGTGGGAAGAGCAGAGAAATTGGGCAAACTTTTGGAGAGTGTCCAAATGGCAGGAAATGTAATCTCTGTGGAGAATTAAATCACCTCTTCAGAGATTGCCCTAAATCTTTTGCCAACAAATTAAAGACGGTAAAGCCACAGTCAAGCCAACAAAGAGAAGGACCAAAAGTGGCAGTTGGTGAACAAAGTGAAGAGGTTGACCCAATAAATTCAAACTTCCCGCCAAAAGCTTGGATTGGAAGTGAGGAGCAAAAAGGGGAGGGGCCTGTAGAGGCCTCACCACTCAGTGTTGAAGTCTGTGAGAATTCACAGGCAGAGGGTGGAGCTACGCTAAATGAGGAGGAAGAGCAGACAGGTGAGTCTAGTGAAGATACTCACCTCCCCGAAGGTCAACAGAAGGTCAATTTGTTGATAGGCATTCATTTATTTCTTCACTTCTGATGAAGTTTCAACAATAAACAACAAACTTTGTATTATTAGAAAGAACCAGAATCATTCTTCAGGAATCCGAAAATAAGCTCTATTTTATGAGTTATGCACGAATTCGGATTCTCCTATAAAACGAATTCATTAACTCAAACCAAGTTAAGACTGCTTTGTCCTTCATATTTATTCATGTCTAATCAAGTTTCAATGATAAACAACGTTGTACTTTGTAGAATGAGAAAGAACTTCTTCAGCAATAAGCATCTCTCGACATATGACGAAGTACAGATTTTGCTATAAAATTAATTCCTTCTATCAGCCTGACTTAAAACTGTTTGTCCTCCTTATTTATCCACTTCAAATCAAGTTTCAACAAATAAAAAAAAGTTGTAGTTTGAGAAAGTACAACTTAATCTTCAGCAATCAGTATAAAAAGAGGTGCAAATGCCAACCATACATACCTACAAGGTGGAGCGGAAGTATTCAGCTGCAAGTAGGTGTGAATGTTCGACTATAATTTGTAAAAAGCGGGTAAGAAAAGGTTCGAATGCCCGACTATATATTAACAAAAGCGGGAGGAGAGGTCTTCGGATGAGAGTGGGTGAGAATTTCCAACCATAATCTATAAAATACGGTGAAAAAAAATATGTGAATGCCTCATAGAATACTAAAAGCGGAAGTGTTCGGCTGCAAGAAGGTGTGAATGTCCGACTATATTTGGTGAAAAGCAGGTGAAGCAAGGTCTGAATGCCCAACCTTATATCATCAAAAGCGAGATCAGAGGTGTTTGGCTGCAAGAAGGCCATAGTTTTCCAAAAGCGGGTAAGGTGCGAATGTCCGACTAAATATCAACAAAATTTGGGGCGGAGGTCTTCGGATGCAAGTGGGTGTGAATATCCCACCATACAAGTATGGTGGAGAGGAAGCTGTAAATAGCCGACCATAGTTTGGAAAAAGCGGGTAAGAAAAGGTTTGAATGCCCGAACATACACCATCAAAAGAGGGAGCGGAGGTGTTCCGCTGTACGAAGGTGTGAATGTCCGACCATACTTGGTAAAAAGCGGGTAAGAAAAGGTTAAAATACCCGACTGTACACAATCAATAGCGGGAGCGGATGTGTTCGGCTACAAGAAGATGTGAAAGTCCGACCATGGTTTGTAAAAAGCGGGTAAGAAAAGTTGCGAATGTCCGACAATGTATGATCAAAAGAGAGAGCGGAGGTTTTCGGATACAAGAAGGTTTGAATGTCCCACCATAGTTTGTAAAAAGCGGGTAAGAAAAGGTTCGAATGCCCGACTATACACCATCAAAAGCGGGAATAGAGGTGTTCCGCTGTAAGACGGTGTGAATGTCCGACCATAGTTGGTAAAAAGCGGGTAAGAAAAGGTTAAAATACCCGACTGTACACAATCAATAGCGGGAGCGGAGTTGTTCGGCTACAAGAAGGTGTGAAAGTCCGACCATGGTTTGTAAAAACCGGGAAGAAAAGGCTCGAAAGCCCGACTATACACCATCAAAAAGAAGGTTTGAATGTCCATCAATAATTGCTTTAAAACAAGAAAGTAAATTTTCGAATATCAAACCGCACATGATCATAAGCGGGAGAGGAGGTGTTCGGCTGCAAGAAGGTGTGAATGTCCACCCATAATTCATGAAAAATGGGTAAAAAAAAAGGTGCGAATGCCTAACAATACATTATCAAAAGCAGGTGTGAATGTCAGATCATAATTTGTAAAAAGCTGATGAGAAAGGGTGAGAATGCCCGACTATACACCATCAAATGCGGGAGCGGAGGTGTTCGGCTCTGAGTAGGTGTGAATGTCCGACCATAATTGCTGAAGAATGTGTTAGAAAAGGTAAGAATGCTGGACCATACATCATCAAAAGCGGGAGAGGTGGTGTTCGGCTGCAAAAAGGTGTGACTGTTCGACTAAAGTTTGTAAAAAGTGGGTAAGACAAGGTGCGAATGCCTGACAATGTATGATCAAAAGCGGGAGCGGAGGTGTTCAGCTGCAAGAAGGTCTACATGTCCATCAATAATTGCTAGAAAACATGAAAGAAACTTTTCGAAAATCAAACCGCTCATGATCATAAGTGGGATAGGAGGTGTTCAGCTGCAAGGTGTGAATGTTCACCCATAATTCCTAAAAAATGGGCAAAAAAAAGGTGTGAATGCCCAACCATACATCATCAAAAGCAGGAGTGGAAGTGTTCGGCTACAAGAAGGTGTGAACGTCCAACCAAAATATGTAAAAAGAAGTTAAGAAAAGGTTCGAATATCCAACCAAACATAATCAAAAGCGGGAGCAGAGCTGTTCGACTGCAAGTAGGTGTGAATGTCAGATCATAATTTGCAAAAAGCTGATGAGAAAGGGTGAGAATGCCCGACTATACATCATCAAAAGCGGGAGCGGAGTTGTTCGGCTGTGAGTAGGTGTGAATCTCCGACCATAATTGCTGAAAAATGTGTTAGAAAAGGTAAAAATGCCGGTCCATACATCATCAAAAGCGAGAGAGGTTGTGTTCGACTGCAAGTAGGTGTGAATGTCCAGCCATAATTACTCACAAACGGGTAAGAAAAGGTAGTAGCCAGACCATATATGATCAAAACAGGGAGCGGAGGTGGTTCAACTGCAAGAAGGTTTGAATGTCAAACTAAAGTTCAAATATATTAACAAAAGCGGGAGGAGAGGTCTTCGGATGAGAGTGGTTGAAAATTTCCAACCATAATGTATAAAATGCGGTGAAAAAAAAGGTGTGATAGAACACTAAAAGGTGGAGCGGAAGTGTTCGGCTGCAAGAAGGTGTGAATGTCCGACTATATTTGGTGAAAAGCAGGTGAAGCAAGGTCTGAATGCCCAACCTTACATCATCAAAAGCAAGATCAGAGTTGTTTGGCTGCAAGAAGGCCATAGTTTGCCAAAAGCGGGTAAGGTGCGAATGTCCGACTAAATATCAACAAAATTTGGGGCGGAGGTCTTCGGATGCAAGTGGGTGTGAATATCCCACCATACAAGTATGGTGGGTGGAGAGGAAGCTGTGAATAGCCGACCATAGTTTGGAAAAAGCGGGTAAGAAAAGGTTTGAATGCCCGAACATACACCATCAAAAGAGGGAGCGGAGGTGTTCCGCTGTACGAAGGTGTGAATGTCCAACCATACTTGGTAAAAAGCGGGTAAGAAAAGGTTAATATACCCGACTGTACACAATCAATAGCGGGAGCGGATGTGTTCGGCTACAAGAAGGTGTGACAGTCCGACCATGGTTTGTAAAAAGCTGGTAAGAAAAGGTGCGAATGTCCGACAATGTATGATCAAAAGAGAGAGCGGAGGTTTTCGGATACACGAAAGTTTGAATGTCCTACCATAGTTTGTAAATAGCGGGTAAGAAAAGGTTCAAATGCCCGACTATACACCATAAAAAGCGGGAGCGGAGGTGTTCCGCTGTAAGACGGTGTGAATGTCCGACCATAGTTGGTAAAAAGCGGGTAAGAAAAGGTTAAAATACCCGACTGTACAAAATCAATAGCGAGAGCTGAGTTGTTCGGCTACAAGACGGTGTGAAAGTACGACCATGGTTTGTAAAAAGCAGTTAAGAAAAGGTTCGAATATCCAACCAAACATAATCAAAAGCGGGAGCAGAGCTGTTCGACTGCAAGTAGGTGTGAATGTCCAGCCATAATTACTCACAAACGGGGGAAGAAAAGGTAGTATTGCCAGACCATACATGATCAAAACAGGGAGCGGAGGTTCAGCTGCAAGGTGTGAATGTCTGACTATAGTTTGTAAAAAGCGGGTAAGACAAGGTGCGAATGCCCGACAATGTATGATCAAAAGAGAGAGCGGAGGTGTTCGGCTGCAAGGTCTGAATGTCCAACCATAATTTGTAAAAACCGGGTAAGAAAAGGCTCGAAAGCCAGACTATACATCATCAAAAGCGGGAGCGGAGGTGTTCAGCTGCAAGAAGGTGTGAATGTTCGACTAAAGTTTGTAAAAAGCTGGTAAGACAAGGAGCGATGTCCCGACATTGTATGATCAAAAGCGGGAGCGGAGGTGTCCAGCTGTGAGTAGGTGTGAATGTCCGACCATAATTGCTGAAAAATGTGTTAGAAAAGGTAAGAATACTGGACCATACATCATCAAAAGCGGGAGAGGTGGTGTTCGGCTGCAAGAAGGTGTGAAAGTCCAACAATGGTTTGTAAAAAGCGGGTAAGAAAAGGTTAAAATACCCGACTGTACACAATCAATAGCGGGAGCGGATGTGTTCGGCTACAAGAAGATGTGAAAGTCCGACCATGGTTTGTAAAAAGCGGGTAAGAAAAGGTGCGAATGTCCGACAATGTATGATCAAAAGAGAGAGCGGAGGTTTTCGGATACAAGAAGGTTTGAATGTCCCACCATAGTTTGTAAAAAGCGGGTAAGAAAAGGTTCGAATGCCCGACTATACACCATCAAAAGCGGGAGCAGAGGTGTTCCGCTGTAAGACGGTGTGAATGTCCGACCATAGTTGGTAAAAAGCGGGAAGAAAAGGCTCGAAAGCCCGACTATACACCATCAAAAAGAAGGTTTGAATGTCCATCAATAATTGCTTTAAAACAAGAAAGTAAATTTTCGAATATCAAACCGCACATGATCATAAGCAGTAGAGGAGGTGTTCGGCTGCAAGAAGGTGTGAATGTCCACCCATAATTCATGAAAAATGGGTAAAAAAAAAGGTGCGAATGCCTAACAATACATTATCAAAAGCAGGTGTGAATGTCAGATCATAATTTGTAAAAAGCTGATGAGAAAGGGTGAGAATGCCCGACTATACACCATCAAATGCGGGAGCGGAGGTGTTCGGCTCTGAGTAGGTGTGAATGTCCGACCATAATTGCTGAAGAATGTGTTAGAAAAGGTAAGAATACTGGACCATACATCATCAAAAGCGGGAGAGGTGGTGTTCGGCTGCAAGAAGGTGTGAAAGTCCAACAATGGTTTGTAAAAAGCGGGTAAGAAAAGGTTAAAATACCCGACTGTACACAATCAATAGCGGGAGCGGATGTGTTCGGCTACAAGAAGATGTGAAAGTCCGACCATGGTTTGTAAAAAGCGGGTAAGAAAAGGTGCGAATGTCCGACAATGTATGATCAAAAGAGAGAGCGGAGGTTTTCGGATACAAGAAGGTTTGAATGTCCCACCATAGTTTGTAAAAAGCGGGTAAGAAAAGGTTCGAATGCCCGACTATACACCATCAAAAGCGGGAGCAGAGGTGTTCCGCTGTAAGACGGTGTGAATGTCCGACCATAGTTGGTAAAAAGCGGGAAGAAAAGGCTCGAAAGCCCGACTATACACCATCAAAAAGAAGGTTTGAATGTCCATCAATAATTGCTTTAAAACAAGAAAGTAAATTTTCGAATATCAAACCGCACATGATCATAAGCAGTAGAGGAGGTGTTCGGCTGCAAGAAGGTGTGAATGTCCACCCATAATTCATGAAAAATGGGTAAAAAAAAAGGTGCGAATGCCTAACAATACATTATCAAAAGCAGGTGTGAATGTCAGATCATAATTTGTAAAAAGCTGATGAGAAAGGGTGAGAATGCCCGACTATACACCATCAAATGCGGGAGCGGAGGTGTTCGGCTCTGAGTAGGTGTGAATGTCCGACCATAATTGCTGAAGAATGTGTTAGAAAAGGTAAGAATGCTGGACCATACATCATCAAAAGCGGGAGAGGTGGTGTTCGGCTGCAAAAAGGTGTGACTGTTCGACTAAAGTTTGTAAAAAGTGGGTAAGACAAGGTGCGAATGCCTGACAATGTATGATCAAAAGCGGGAGCGGAGGTGTTCAGCTGCAAGAAGGTCTACATGTCCATCAATAATTGCTAGAAAACATGAAAGAAACTTTTCGAAAATCAAACCGCACATGATCATAAGTGGGATAGGAGGTGTTCAGCTGCAAGGTGTGAATGTCCACCCATAATTCCTGAAAAATGGGCAAAAAAAAGGTGTGAATGCCCAACCATACATCATCAAAAGCAGGAGTGGAAGTGTTCGGCTACAAGAAGGTGTGAACGTCCAACCAAAATATGTAAAAAGAAGTTAAGAAAAGGTTCGAATATCCAACCAAACATAATCAAAAGCGGGAGCAGAGCTGTTCGACTGCAAGTAGGTGTGAATGTCAGATCATAATTTGCAAAAAGCTGATGAGAAAGGGTGAGAATGCCCGACTATACATCATCAAATGCGGGAGCGGAGTTGTTCGGCTGTGAGTAGGTGTGAATCTCTGACCATAATTGCTGAAAAATGTGTTAGAAAAGGTAAAAATGCCGGTCCATACATCATCAAAAGCGAGAGAGGTTGTGTTCGACTGCAAGTAGGTGTGAATGTCCAGCCATAATTACTCACAAACGGGTAAGAAAAGGTAGTAGCCAGACCATATATGATCAAAACAGGGAGCGGAGGTGGTTCAACTGCAAGAAGGTTTGAATGTCAAACTAAAGTTCAAATATATTAACAAAAGCGGGAGGAGAGGTCTTTGGATGAGAGTGGTTGAAAATTTCCAACCATAATGTATAAAATGCGGTGAAAAAAAAGGTGTGATAGAACACTAAAAGGTGGAGCGGAAGTGTTCGGCTGCAAGAAGGTGTGAATGTCCGACTATATTTGGTGAAAAGCAGGTGAAGCAAGGTCTGAATGCCCAACCTTACATCATCAAAAGCAAGATCAGAGTTGTTTGGCTGCAAGAAGGCCATAGTTTGCCAAAAGCGGGTAAGGTGCGAATGTCCGACTAAATATCAACAAAATTTGGGGCGGAGGTCTTCGGATGCAAGTGGGTGTCCGACCATAGTTGGTAAAAAGCGGGTAAGAAAAGGTTAAAATACCCGACTGTACACAATCAATAGCGGGAGCGGAGTTGTACGGCTACAAGAAGGTGTGAAAGTCCGACCATGGTTTGTAAAAACCGGGAAGAAAAGGCTCGAAAGCCCGACTATACACCATCAAAAAGAAGGTTTGAATGTCCATCAATAATTGCTTTAAAACAAGAAAGTAAATTTTCGAATATCAAACCGCACATGATCATAAGCAGTAGAGGAGGTGTTCGGCTGCAAGAAGGTGTGAATGTCCACCCATAATTCATGAAAAATGGGTAAAAAAAAAGGTGCGAATGCCTAACAATACATTATCAAAAGCAGGTGTGAATGTCAGATCATAATTTGTAAAAAGCTGATGAGAAAGGGTGAGAATGCCCGACTATACACCATCAAATGCGGGAGCGGAGGTGTTCGGCTCTGAGTAGGTGTGAATGTCCGACCATAATTGCTGAAGAATGTGTTAGAAAAGGTAAGAATGCTGGACCATACATCATCAAAAGCGGGAGAGGTGGTGTTCGGCTGCAAAAAGGTGTGACTGTTCGACTAAAGTTTGTAAAAAGTGGGTAAGACAAGGTGCGAATGCCTGACAATGTATGATCAAAAGCGGGAGCGGAGGTGTTCAGCTGCAAGAAGGTCTACATGTCCATCAATAATTGCTAGAAAACATGAAAGAAACTTTTCGAAAATCAAACCGCACATGATCATAAGTGGGATAGGAGGTGTTCAGCTGCAAGGTGTGAATGTCCACCCATAATTCCTGAAAAATGGGCAAAAAAAAGGTGTGAATGCCCAACCATACATCATCAAAAGCAGGAGTGGAAGTGTTCGGCTACAAGAAGGTGTGAACGTCCAACCAAAATATGTAAAAAGAAGTTAAGAAAAGGTTCGAATATCCAACCAAACATAATCAAAAGCGGGAGCAGAGCTGTTCGACTGCAAGTAGGTGTGAATGTCAGATCATAATTTGCAAAAAGCTGATGAGAAAGGGTGAGAATGCCCGACTATACATCATCAAATGCGGGAGCGGAGTTGTTCGGCTGTGAGTAGGTGTGAATCTCCGACCATAATTGCTGAAAAATGTGTTAGAAAAGGTAAAAATGCCGGTCCATACATCATCAAAAGCGAGAGAGGTTGTGTTCGACTGCAAGTAGGTGTGAATGTCCAGCCATAATTACTCACAAACGGGTAAGAAAAGGTAGTAGCCAGACCATATATGATCAAAACAGGGAGCGGAGGTGGTTCAGCTGCAAGAAGGTTTGAATGTCAAACTAAAGTTCAAATATATTAACAAAAGCGGGAGGAGAGGTCTTCGGATGAGAGTGGTTGAAAATTTCCAACCATAATGTATAAAATGCGGTGAAAAAAAAGGTGTGATAGAACACTAAAAGGTGGAGCGGAAGTGTTCGGCTGCAAGAAGGTGTGAATGTCCGACTATATTTGGTGAAAAGCAGGTGAAGCAAGGTCTGAATGCCCAACCTTACATCATCAAAAGCAAGATCAGAGTTGTTTGGCTGCAAGAAGGCCATAGTTTGCCAAAAGCGGGTAAGGTGCGAATGTCCGACTAAATATCAACAAAATTTGGGGCGGAGGTCTTCGGATGCAAGTGGGTGTGAATATCCCACCATACAAGTATGGTGGATGGAGAGGAAGCTGTGAATAGCCGACCATAGTTTGGAAAAAGCGGGTAAGAAAAGGTTTGAATGCCCGAACATACACCATCAAAAGAGGGAGCGGAGGTGTTCCGCTGTACGAAGGTGTGAATGTCCAACCATACTTGGTAAAAAGCGGGTAAGAAAAGGTTAATATACCCGACTGTACACAATCAATAGCGGGAGCGGATGTGTTCGGCTACAAGAAGGTGTGACAGTCCGACCATGGTTTGTAAAAAGCCGGTAAGAAAAGGTGCGAATGTCCGACAATGTATGATCAAAAGAGAGAGCGGAGGTTTTCGGATACACGAAAGTTTGAATGTCCTACCATAGTTTGTAAATAGCGGGTAAGAAAAGGTTCAAATGCCCGACTATACACCATAAAAAGCGGGAGCGGAGGTGTTCCGCTGTAAGACGGTGTGAATGTCCGACCATAGTTGGTAAAAAGCGGGTAAGAAAAGGTTAAAATACCCGACTGTACAAAATCAATAGCGGGAGCGGAGTTGTTCGGCTACAAGAAGGTGTGAAAGTACGACCATGGTTTGTAAAAAGCAGTTAAGAAAAGGTTCGAATATCCAACCAAACATAATCAAAAGCGGGAGCAGAGCTGTTCGACTGCAAGTAGGTGTGAATGTCCAGCCATAATTACTCACAAACGGGGGAAGAAAAGGTAGTATTGCCAGACCATACATGATCAAAACAGGGAGCGGAGGTTCAGCTGCAAGGTGTGAATGTCTAACTATAGTTTGTAAAAAGCGGGTAAGACAAGGTGCGAATGCCCGACAATGTATGATCAAAAGAGAGAGCGGAGGTGTTTGGCTGCAAGGTCTGAATGTCCAACCATAATTTGTAAAAACCGGGTAAGAAAAGGCTCGAAAGCCCGACTATACATCATCAAAAGCGGGAGCGGAGGTGTTCAGCTGCAAGAAGGTGTGAATGTTCGACTAAAGTTTGTAAAAAGCTGGTAAGACAAGGAGCGATGTCCCGACATTGTATGATCAAAAGCGGGAGCGGAGGTGTCCAGCTGTGAGTAGGTGTGAATGTCCGACCATAATTGCTGAAAAATGTGTTAGAAAAGGTAAGAATACTGGGCCATACATCATCAAAAGCGGGAGAGGTGGTGTTCGGCTGCAAGAAGGTGTGAAAGTCCAACAATGGTTTGTAAAAAGCGGGTAAGAAAAGGTTAAAATACCCGACTGTATTGTTCGGCTACAAGAAGATGTGAAAGTCCGACCATGGTTTGTAAAAAGCGGGTAAGAAAAGGTGCGAATGTCTGACAATGTATGATCAAAAGAGAGAGCGGAGGTTTTCGGATACAAGAAGGTTTGAATGTCCCACCATAGTTTGTAAAAACCGGGTAAGAAAAGGTTCGAATGCCCGACTATACACCATCAAAAGCGGGAGCAGAGGTGTTCCGCTGTAAGACGGTGTGAATGTCTGACCATAGTTGGTAAAAAGCGGGTAAGAAAAGGTTAAAATACCCGACTGTACACAATCAATAGCGGGAGCGGAGTTGTTCGGCTACAAGAAGGTGTGAAAGTCCGACCATGGTTTGTAAAAACCGGGAAGAAAAGGCTCGAAAGCCCGACTATACACCATCAAAAAGAAGGTTTGAATGTCCATCAATAATTGCTTTAAAACAAGAAAGTAAATTTTCGAATATCAAACCGCACATGATCATAAGCGGTAGAGGAGGTGTTCGGCTGCAAGAAGGTGTGAATGTCCACCCATAATTCATGAAAAATGGGTAAAAAAAAAAAGGTGCGAATGCCTAACAATACATTATCAAAAGCAGGTGTGAATGTCAGATCATAATTTGTAAAAAGCTGATGAGAAAGGGTGAGAATGCCCGACTATACACCATCAAATGCGGGAGCGGAGGTGTTCGGCTCTGAGTAGGTGTGAATGTCCGACCATAATTGCTGAAGAATGTGTTAGAAAATTTAAGAATGCTGGACCATACATCATCAAAAGCGGGAGAGGTGGTGTTCGGCTGCAAAAAGGTGTGACTGTTCGACTAAAGTTTGTAAAAAGTGGGTAAGACAAGGTGCGAATGCCTGACAATGTATGATCAAAAGCGGGAGCGGAGGTGTTCTGCTGCAAGAAGGTCTACATGTCCATCAATAATTGCTAGAAAACATGAAAGAAACTTTTCGAAAATCAAACCGCACATGATCATAAGTGGGATAGGAGGTGTTCAGCTGCAAGGTGTGAATGTCCACCCATAATTCCTGAAAAATGGGCAAAAAAAAGGTGTGAATGCCCAACCATACATCATCAAAAGCAGGAGTGGAAGTGTTCGGCTACAAGAAGGTGTGAATGTCAGATCATAATTTGCAAAAAGCTGATGAGAAAGGGTGAGAATGCCCGACTATACATCATCAAAAGCGGGAGCGGAGTTGTTCGGCTGTGAGTAGGTGTGAATCTCCGACCATAATTGCTGAAAAATGTGTTAGAAAAGGTAAAAATGCCGGTCCATACATCATCAAAAGCGAGAGAGGTTGTGTTCGACTGCAAGTAGGTGTGAATGTCCAGCCATAATTACTCACAAACGGGTAAGAAAAGGTAGTAGCCAGACCATATATGATCAAAGCAGGGAGCGGAGGTGGTTCAGCTGCAAGAAGGTTTGAATGTCAAACTAAAGTTCAAATATATTAACAAAAGCGGGAGGAGAGGTCTTCGGATGAGAGTGGTTGAAAATTTCCAACCATAATGTATAAAATGCGGTGAAAAAAAAGGTGTGATAGAACACTAAAAGGTGGAGCGGAAGTGTTCGGCTGCAAGAAGGTGTGAATGTCCGACTATATTTGGTGAAAAGCAGGTGAAGCAAGGTCTGAATGCCCAACCTTACATCATCAAAAGCAAGATCAGAGTTGTTTGGCTGCAAGAAGGCCATAGTTTGCCAAAAGCGGGTAAGGTGCGAATGTCCGACTAAATATCAACAAAATTTGGGGCGGAGGTCTTCGGATGCAAGTGGGTGTGAATATCCCACCATACAAGTATGGTGGGTGGAGAGGAAGCTGTGAATAGCCGACCATAGTTTGGAAAAAGCGGGTAAGAAAAGGTTTGAATGCCCGAACATACACCATCAAAAGAGGGAGCGGAGGTGTTCCGCTGTACGAAGGTGTGAATGTCCAACCATACTTGGTAAAAAGCGGGTAAGAAAAGGTTAATATACCCGACTGTACACAATCAATAGCGGGAGCGGATGTGTTCGGCTACAAGAAGGTGTGACAGTCCGACCATGGTTTGTAAAAAGCCGGTAAGAAAAGGTGCGAATGTCCGACAATGTATGATCAAAAGAGAGAGCGGAGGTTTTCGGATACACGAAAGTTTGAATGTCCTACCATAGTTTGTAAATAGCGGGTAAGAAAAGGTTCAAATGCCCGACTATACACCATAAAAAGCGGGAGCGGAGGTGTTCCGCTGTAAGACGGTGTGAATGTCCGACCATAGTTGGTAAAAAGCGGGTAAGAAAAGGTTAAAATACCCGACTGTACAAAATCAATAGCGAGAGCGGAGTTGTTCGGCTACAAGACGGTGTGAAAGTACGACCATGGTTTGTAAAAAGCAGTTAAGAAAAGGTTCGAATATCCAACCAAACATAATCAAAAGCGGGAGCAGATCTGTTCGACTGCAAGTAGGTTTGAATGTCCAGCCATAATTAATCACAAACGGGGGAAGAAAAGGTAGTATTGCCAGACCATACATGATCAAAACAGGGAGCGGAGGTTCAGCTGCAAGGTGTGAATGTCTGACTATAGTTTGTAAAAAGCGGGTAAGACAAGGTGCGAATGCCCGACAATGTATGATCAAAAGAGAGAGCGGAGGTGTTCGGCTGCAAGGTCTGAATGTCCAACCATAATTTGTAAAAACCGGGTAAGAAAAGGCTCGAAAGCCCGACTATACATCATCAAAAGCGGGAGCGGAGGTGTTCAGCTGCAAGAAGGTGTGAATGTTCGACTAAAGTTTGTAAAAAGCTGGTAAGACAAGGAGCGATGTCCCGACATTGTATGATCAAAAGCGGGAGCGGAGGTGTCCAGCTGTGAGTAGGTGTGAATGTCCGACCATAATTGCTGAAAAATGTGTTAGAAAAGGTAAGAATACTGGACCATACATCATCAAAAGCGGGAGAGGTGGTGTTCGGCTCTAAGAAGGTGTGAAAGTCCAACAATGGTTTGTAAAAAGCGGGTAATAAAAGGTTCGAATGCCCGAATATACATCATCAAAAGCGGAAGCGGAGGTGTTCGGATGCAAGAAGGTGTGAACGTCCGACCAAAGTTTGTAAAAAGCAGTGAAAAGCGAGAAAAAGCTTTTCGTGAGTTTTGCATGATTTGGGATTTTGCTTATAAAATGCATTACTTCACTCAAACTATGTTAAAACTGATTTGTCCTTCATATTTACCATGTCTAGAAAGATTTAAACAAAAAAACAACGTTGTACTTTGCAGTAAAAGAAAGAGCAAATCTAAAGTTTCAGGAATCCGAGTATAAGCCTGCTTTCATGAGTTCTGCACGATTTCGGATTTTGCTATAAAATGAATTGCTTTGCTCAAACCAAGTTAAAACTGCTTTGTCCTTCCATATTCATCAATGTCTAGATCGACTTCAACAAAGAAAAACATTGGACTTTGCAGTAGAAGAAGTTGAAATCCATCTACACATTGATAAATACGAAGGACAAAGCAGTTCCCACTTGCCCATAAGAAAATAAGCTTATTCTCGGATTCCTGATCCTTCAGTTTTGCTCTTTCTTCTACTGCAAAATACAATGTTGTTCTTTGTTGAAGTCGATCTAGACATTGATAAATATGAATGAAAAAGCAGTTTTAACTTGGTTTGAGTGAATGAATTCATTTTATACATAAAATCCGAAATCGTGCAGAACTCATGAAAATAAGCTTATTCTCGGATTCCTAAAACTTTTGATTGGCTCTTTCTTTTACTGCAAAGTACAACGTTGTTTTTTTGTTTAAATCTATCGAGACATTGATAAATATGAAGGTAAAAGCCGTTTTAACATAGTTTGAGTGAAGGAATTGATTTTATAGATAAAATCCCAAATCATGCAGAACTCCTCAAAAGGGGCGTATGGCTTAATCACAAGTGTGGCTCTTTCTCATTCAGGGTAGTATGAGGAAGTTTATGCTTGAAATATATGTAGAAATGGGTATATATGAAGGACAAAGCAGTGTTAACTTAGTTTGAGTGAAGGAATTAATTTTATACATAAAATCCCAAATCATGCAGAACGTATGAAAAGAAGCTTATTCTCGGATTCCTGATCCTTCAGTTTTGCTCTTTCTTCTACTGCAAAATACAATGTTGTTCTTTGTTGAAGTCGATCTAGACATTAATAAATATGAAGGAAAAAGCAGTTTTAACTTGGTTTGAGTGAATGAATTCATTTTATACATAAAATCCGAAATCGTGCAGAACTCATGAAAATAAGCTTATTCTCGGATTCCTAAAACTTTTGATTTGCTCTTTCTTTTATTGCAAAGTACAACGTTGTTTTTTTGTTTAAATCTATCGAGACATTGATAAATATGAAGGTAAAAGCCGTTTTAACATAGTTTGAGTGAAGGAATTAATTTTATAGATAAAATCCCAAACCATGCAGAACTCCTCAAAAGGGGCGTATGGCTTAATCACAAGTGTTGCTCTTTCTCATTCAGGGTAGTATGAGGAAGTTTATGCTTGAAATATATGTAGAAATGGGTACATATGAATGACAAAGCAGTGTTAACTTAGTTTGCGTGAAGGAATTCATTTTATACATAAAATCCGAAATCGTGCAGAACTCTTGAAAATAAGCTTATTCTCGGATTCCTAAAACTTTTGATTTGCACTTTCTTTTACTGCAAAGTACAACGTTGTTTTTTGTTGAAATCTATCTAGACATTGATAAATACCAGTCGAAACTCTGCTGCAGCTTTTGATAATTTATGGTTGGGCATTCTTACCTTTTCTTACCCGCTTTTTACAAATTATGATCTTACATTCACACCTACTTGCAGTCGAACACCTTCTCATCCACTTATGATCATGTGCGGTTGGGCTTTCGCACCTTTTCTTACCCATTTTTCAGTAATTATGGGTGGACATTCAGACCTTCTTGCAGCCGAAATCCTCCACTCCTCTTTTGATCATACATTGTCGGGAATTCACACCTTGTCTTACCCGCTTTTTACAAACTTTAGTCGGACATTCAAACCTTCTTGCAGCTGAACCACCTCCGCTCCCTGTTTTGATCATATATGGTCTGGCAATAGTACCCTTTCTTACCCGTTTGTGAGTAATTATGGCTGGACATTCACACCTACTTGCAGCCGAACACAACCTCTCCCGCTTTTGGTGATATATGGTCCGGCATTCTTACCTTTTCTAACACATTTTTCAGCAATTATGGTTGTAGAATCACACCTACTCACAGCCGAACAACTCCGCTCCCACATTTGATAGTGTATAGTCGGGCATTCTCACCCTTTCTCAACAGCTTTTTGCAAATTATGATCTGATATTCACACCTACTTGCAGTCGAACAGCTCTGCTCCCGCTTTTGATTATGTTTGGTTGGATATTCGAACATTTTCTTAACTGCTTTTTACAAACTTTGGTCGGACGTTCACACCGTCTTGCAGCCGAACACCTCCGCTTCCGCTTTTGATGGTATATAGTCGGGCATTCGAGCCTTTTCTTACCCGCCTATTACTTACTATGGTTGGACATTCAAACCTTCTTGTAGCCGAACACATCCGCTCCTGCTTTTGATGATGTATTATTTGGCATTTGCACCTTTTCTTACCCATTTTTCATTAATTTTTGGTCGGATATTCAGACCTTCTTGCAACTGAACACCTCTGCTCCCGCTTTTGATGGTGTATAGTCGGGCTTTCGAGCCTTTTCTTCCCCGATTTTTACAAATTGTGGTTGGACATTCAGACCTTGCAGCCGAAAACCTCCGCTCCCTCTTTTGATCATACATTGTCGGGCATTCGCCCCTTGTCTTACACGGTTTTTACAAACTTTAGTCAGACATTCACACCTTGCAGCTGAACCACCTCCATTCCCTGTTTTGATCATGTGTGGTCTGGAAATACTACCTTTTCTTCCCCCGTTTGTGAGTGATTATGGCTGGACATTCACACCTACTTGCAGCCGAAAAACCACCTCTCCCGCTTTTGATGATGTATTGTCCGGCATTCTAGTCTTTTCTATCACATTTTTCAGCAATTATGATCTGACATTCACACCTACTTGCAGTCGAACAGCTCTGCTCCCGCTTTTGATTATGTTCGGTTGGATATTCAAACCTTTTTTTAACTGCTTTTTACAAACTTTGGTCGGACGTTCACACCTTCTTGCAGCCGAACACCTCCGCTTCCGCTTTTGATGGTATATATTCGGGTATTCGAACCTTTTCTTACCCGCTTTTTACAAACCATGGTTGGACTTTCATACCTTCTTGTAGCTGAACAACTCCACTCCTGCTTTTGATGATTTATGGTTGGACATTCGCATCTTTTCCTACCCATTTTTCAGTAATTATGGGTGGATATTCACACCTTCTTGCAGCTGAACACCTCCTCTCCCGCTAATGATCATGTAAGGTTTGATATTCGAAAATTTTCTTTCATGTTTTAAAGCAATTATTGATGGACATTCACACCTACTTGCAGCCGAACACCACCTCTCCCGCTTTTGATGATGTATGGACCGGCATTCTTACCTTTTCTAACACATTTTTCAGCAATTATGGTTGGAGAATCACACCTACTCACAGCCGAACATCTCCGCTACCGCATTTGATGGTGTATAGTCGGGATTCTCCCTCCTGAGCTGTCACCTTATCGTGGTGGGGGAGTTTGCGTGCCCCAATGAGTCTGGGAGCTATGTTGCCCGGGGCTTTAAGCCCCTGGTAGGGTCACCCAAGGCAAACAGATCCTAGATGAGGGACCAGACAAAGAACAGCTCAAAAGACCCCTTATGATGAACAAAAAATTTGGACCTCGTGATCCCTTGCCCGGATATGGGACACCGGGGCCTCCCCCCGGAGCCAGGCCCGGGGGTGGGGCCCGGCAGCGGGCGCCTGGTGGCCGGGTCTGTGCCCATGGGGCTCGGTCGGGCATAGCCCGAAATGATGACGTGGGTCCCCCTCTTCCGACGGGCTCACCACCCGTGGGAGGGGCCAAGGGGGTCGGGTGCGATGTGAGCTGGGTAGCGGCCGAAGGCAGAGGCCTTGGCGGTCTGATCCTCGGCTACTGAAGCTAGCTCTTGGGACGTGGAATGTCACCTCTCTGTTGGGGAAGGAGCCGGAGCTGGTGCGCGAGGCTGAGCGGTTCCGGCTAGATATAGTCGGACTCACCTCGACGCACGGCTTGGGCTCTGGAACCAGTCCTCTTGAGAGGGGTTGGACTCTCTTCCACTCTGGAGTTGCCCGTGGTGAGAGGCGCAGAGCAGGTGTGGGCATACTTATTGCCCCCCGGCTGTGTGCCAGTACATTGGGGTTTACCCCAGTGAACGAGAGGGTAGCCTCCCTCCGCCTTCGGGTGGGGGGACGAGTCCTGACTTGTTTGTGCCTATGCGCCAAACAGCAGTTCAGAGTACCCACCCTTTTTGGAGTCTCTGGGGGAGGCACTGGAGAATGCTCCTACCGGAGACTCCCTCGTTCTGCTGGGGGACTTCAATGCTCACGTGGGCAATGACAGTGAGACCTGGAGGGGTGTGATTGGGAGGAACGGCCCCCCCGATCTGAACCAGAGTGGTGTTATGTTGTTGGACTTCTGTGCTGGTCATGGACTGTCCATAACGAACACCATGTTCAGACATAAGGGTGTCCATATGTGCACTTGGCACCAGGACACCCTTGGCCGCAGTTCGATGATCGACTTTGTGGTTGTATCATCGGACTTGCGGCCGTATGTCCTGGACACTCGGGTGAAGAGAGGGGCGGAGCTGTCAACTGATCACCACCTGGTGGTGAGTTGGCTCCGCTGGTGGGGGAGGATGCCAATCAGACCTGGCAGGCCCAAACGTATTGTGAGGGTCTGCTGGGAGCGTTTGTCAGAATCCCCCGTCAGAAGGAGCTTTAACTCCCACCTCCGGCAGAGCTTCAACCATATCCCGGGGGAGGTGGGGGACATTGAGTCCGAATGGGCCATGTTCCGTGACTCCATTGCCGAGGCAGCTGATCGGAGTTGTGGCCGTAAGGTGGTCGGTGCCTGTCGTGGCGGCAACCCTCGAACCTGCTGGTGGACACCAGTGGTGAGGGAAGCCGTCAAGCTGAAGAAGGAGTCCTATCGGGCCTTTTTGGCCAGTGGGACCCTGGAAGCAGCTGATAGGTACCGACAGGCCAGACGGGCTGCGGCTTCGGCGGTTGCTGAGGCAAAAACTCGGGCCTGGGAGGAGTTCGGTGAGACCATGGAGAACGATTTCCGGACGGCCTCGAAGAGATTCTGGTCCACCATCCGGCGTCTCAGGGGGGGGAAGCGGCTCACAGTCAACACTGTTTACAGTGGGGACGGGGCTTTGCTGACCTCAACTAGGGATGTTGTGAGTCGGTGGGGGGAGTACTTCGAGGAACTCCTCAATCCTACCAACACGTGCTCGGAAGAGGCAGAGTCGGAGAGCTCGGAGACAGGGCCTCCCATTTCTGGGGCTGAGGTTGCCGAGGTGGTCAAAAAGCTCCTCGGTGGCAAGGCCCCGGGGGTGGATGAGGTCCGTCCTGAGTTTCTCAAGGCTCTGGATGTTGTAGGGCTGTCTTGGCTGACACGCCTCTGCAGCATCGCGTGGACATCGGGGACAGTGCCTCTGGACTGGCAGATTGGGGTGGTGGTCCCCCTCTTTAAAAAGGGGGACCGGAGGGTGTGTTCCAACTATAGGGGTATCACACTCCTCAGCCTCCCTGGTAAGGTCTATTCGGGGGTATTGGAGAGGAGGATCCGTCGGATAATCGAGCCTCGGATTCAGGAGATGCAGTGTGGCTTTCGTCCTGGCCCATTTGTGAGTAATTATGGCTGGACATTCACACCTACTTGCAGCCGAACACCACTTCTCCCGCTTTTGATGATGTATGGACCGGCATTCTTACCTTTTCTAACACATTTTTCAGCAATTATGGTTGGAGATTCACACCTACTCACAGCCGAACACCTCCGCTCCCGCATTTGATGGTGTATATTCGGGCATACGAACCTGTTCTTACCCGCTTTTTACAAACCATGGTCGGACTTTCACACCTTCTTGTAGCTGAACAACTCCGCTCCCTCTTTTGATTGTGTACAGTCGGGCATACAAACCTGTTCTTACCCGCTTTTTACAAACTATGGTCGGACATTCAAACCTTCTTGTAGCCGAACACATCCACTCCTGCTTTTGATGATGTATGGTTGGGCATTCGCACCTTTTCTTACCCATTTTTCAGTAATTATGGGTGGATATTCACACCTTCTTGCAGCGGAACACCTCCTCTCCCGCTTACGATTATGTGCGGTTTGATATTCGAAAATTTTCTTTCATGTTTTATAGCAATTATTGATGGACATTCATACCTTCTTGAAGCCGAACACATCCACTCCTGCTTTTGATGATGTATGGTTGGAATTTCGAACCTACTTGTTGCCCGTTTTTCATTAATTATGGGTAGACATTCACACCTTGTTGCAGCCAAACACCTCCGCTCCCTGTTTTGATCATGTATGTTTTGACATTCGCACCTTTTCTCACCTGCTTTTTACTATTGTCGGCCAATCACAGCTTCCTCTCCACCATACTTGTATGGTAGGAAATTCTCACCCACTCTCATCCGAAGACCTCTCCTCCCGCTTTTGTTAATATTTAGTCGGGCATTCGAACCTTTTCTTACCCACTTTTTACAAATTTTGGTCGAACATTCACACCTACTTGACGCTGAATACTTCCGCTCCACCTTTTAGTGATGTATGGTTGGCATTTGCACCTTTTGTTGCCCTCTTTTTATACTGATTGCTGAAGATTAAGTTGTTCTTTCTCAAACTACAATTTTTTTTTAATTGTTGAAACTTGATTTGAAGTGGATAAATAAGGAGGACAAACAGTTTTAAGTCACGCTGATAGAAGAAATTAATTTTATAGCAAAATCTGTATTTCGTCATATGTCGAGAGATGCTTATTGCTGAAGAAGTTCTTTCTCATTCTACAAAGTACAACGTTGTTTATCGTTGAAACTTGATTAGACATGAATAAATATGAAGGACAAAGCAGTCTTAACTTGGTTTGAGTTAATTAATTCGTTTTATAGGAGAATCCGAATTCGTGCTTATTTTCGGATTCCTGAAGAATGAGTCTGGTTCTTTCTCATAATACAAAGTTTGTTGTTTATTGTTGAAACTTCATCAGAAGTGAAGAAATAAATGAATGCCTATCAACAAATGTGGGATCTAAACTCTACTGCTTCCTCTAAAATAATTTCTTTTCTCAATTCAGAAATGTGTGTGTGTAAGTCACAACACCCGTGACACCAAAACGGCTTTCTTTTCTCTCTTTTCTCTACACTCTGCACTATGAGCACACACACCAAATCAGAAAGGCTTTTTTCTCTCTTTTCTACATTATGGACTGTGGGGACACAAAACCGCTCTCTCTTTTTTTTTTTGATTGTGTGCCAGGGCGTTGTCTCACGTATTAGATTATGCTTAAGATACGAATGGGTTTATCAGTCACATCAGAATCCATACATACTGATCCTCCCGTAATAAAATGGTCGGATCTTATCAAACACACTTTGTTTCTTGTGACAATCAAGTCAGCGAAACAGCGTATACACGTCAAGACACTGAATCAAGTTTGCCACAAGCACTCATAAGTTTGGCAGTATTGCTCTGCCGTCAGCAATCATACACCCATTTTATTTTCGTGAGACGTGCAGGCACCTGTTCATCTACTGTTCTATCACTATGAATTAGTTTATCTATTATCAATAAGGATACTTCTACAACTACTATCAAAGTATGTCCAGACTTCTTATGTTGTCAGTTGCTATATATGAATAAGTGGGTAGCTACTGACAAGCATTAAGCATGTCACACAGCCCAAACATATAACATTTCAGGACACACCACACAGTTAACAACCACAGTGAAGTGTCAAAGCCCAAACATTCAACAGGACACTTACACAACACATTCAAATCAAACAGTCAGACAACATACAAGAACATATACCCCAGCCGGCATTGCTCCCTGCCTATTTTCCTACAGTTCACTATGTGTGCGCACACCTTTATTCACAAACTCTTCAACTTATACTCTTTTACCGAAGCTGCTACAGCTCGATTGGCCGAATACCCTTAGATCCTATTTCGGTGAATTTGACATCTGCCTTACATGTAACAGATTAGCGGTTTAGCAGTTTTAATTTAGTTTGAGTGAAGGAATTCATTTTATAGCAAAATCCGAAATCGTGAAGCACTCATGAAAGTAAGCTTATTCTCGGATTCCTGAAACTTTAGATTTGCTCTTTCTTTTACTGCAAAGTACAACGTTGTTTTTTTTGTATAAATCTTTCTAGACATGGTAAATATGAACGACAAAGCAGTTTTAACATAGTTTGAGTGAAGGAATTCATTTTATAGATAAAATCCCAATCCCAATCCCAAGAGAGAAAAGAGAGTGAATGCGAAGTAGACTTTAACACGGCTATGGGAGCGAGCCGAGTGTGGGCTAACCGGGAGAATTGCTTGAAAGAAACGCGACACTGAATGAGCGGTCAGAACAAAGCCTCAATACGGGATTCTCGTGGTGTTTTTGTTGCTGCCTTGTCTTTTGCATAGAGTAAAAGACAAGGCAGCCATCGACTCAACCAAGCGTCTCAACCAAGCAAAGCTCACCACGCCTGATGCCCTGCTCCCGCAGTGACGGATAATCGTACTCTGGTTTCTCTTCATAACATACAAGTCTTTCGCCTTTTACTAAAGACTTCCGTGGAGAGCAGCACTAATGAGTTGTTTCTATTATTGGCAGGCTTTACCTTTGCGGGTGAAGCCCTTTCTGTCTGTGCAAAAGAAATCTTGCTACTTTGCAGAGTGACTTCTCTGAGTAGAGTCGCCTTACTTGTTGCGACTGTGCCGATGTTCGAAGCTGGAGTGCAAAGTTGTTGCTTGAATGGTGCTTGCTGGAGCATGCGGGAGTGCAAAGTTATACCATTTAAAAGGGCTGAAGAGTGCTCAGTGCAGCGGGTGGGCGGAGGTGCAACGTGACACTCTGGCCACCTATGGCCATAAAAAGAACACTGCTACAAGTGCGCATTGTGCCAGCAAGGGCCCTCGGACCTGAAACAGTGGACAGTTATCGCTTCTCGGCCTTTTGGCTAAGATCAAGTGTAGTATCTGTTCTTATCAGTTTAATATGTCCTCTATACGAGGACAACATATTAAATGGATTTTTAAGAATAGGAGTTGAAAAAGAAGCTTGCTCCGTTCACTCCAAGCCTCGACCCGGTACTACAGTGCCGCTGGGAACGGTGCGCTCTCCTCTGCTCTTGTGAAAAAGCAAACAGCGGTGTAGGATGGAAGTTTCAGGGAGCCCAAGATGAAACTTTCTTTTAATCTGCTGAGAAAAGAGAGTGAATGCGAAGTGGACTTTAACACGGCTCTGGGAGCGAGCCGAGTGCGGGCTAACCGGGAGAATTGCTTGAAAGAAACGCGACACCGAATGAGTGGTCAGAACAAAGCCTCAATACGGTGTTCCCGTGGTGTTTGTGGCTGCCTTGTCTTTTGCACAGAGTAAAAGACAAGGCAGCCATCGAATAGATTGTTTCTACTTGGTCAGCCGAGGAGCAGGGGGGGGGGGGCAAGCGTCTCAACCAAGCAAAGCTCACCAAGTAGGAACAATCGGGCCCTTTTCGATGGCTGCAACACCTGAAAGAGATATTGATGCGAGACCCGATCAAATGCTTTTTCAAAGTCTAAATTTAAGATGACAAGCCGGGTGTTTCTGTCTCTAGCGTAATCAATGATGTCTCGAATCAGTACGAGGCTGTCGGTGAGTTGTCTCCCTGAGATGGCACAAGCTTGGTCTGGGTGAATTACCTCCTCTAAAACAGAGGACATCCGTGTCGCTAAAACCTTGCTAAAATGTTTACAGTCAAAGTTTAAAAGTGTGATGGGCCTCCAATTCTTTAGGTCAGTCTTATCATTTTTTTTATAAAGTAGAGTCACTATTCCCACTCTAAAACTGTCAGGCAGTCGGTCGAGTTTTTCAAAATCTTTAAAAACATCTAAAATGTCTGATGATAAAAGGTCCCAATAGGTCAGATAGAATTCTGCAGGAAGCCCGTCTAAACCCGGAGCTCGACTTCTCTTAAAACCTGTTAGGCATTTTTTTAACTCTAAAGCAGTAAAATTCTGTGTCAAGTGTGCATTCTCTTTTACGGTTTTGTCAACGAATTTTAAGATTTCTGCCGATGTTTCCAAGTGCACTGGTTTCTCTTTGTACATGTTACTATAAAAGGTATGTACAGTTTCAATCATCTCTTGTGTGGATTTTGTTAAAAACCCATCTTCTCTTTTTAGATTTTGAATACACTCCTTTTTATTTATAACTTTCTTTCTTTTTCACCTTCCTCAATTTCCTGCTCCCTGCTTCTTACAAAAATTCCTTTACTCTTTATTTCTGCTAAAACTGACATTTCCTTTTTGACATCTTTGATTTCTTCTTTAAAGTCTATGCCACACTGATTTAGTTTAAAGTAGCGCTGTAAGCGTTTATGTAGTCCCATCATACATCTATTCTCTTTCCTTTTTTTACGTTTACCTTGCTGTTTAAAAAAAGTCTGGGTCGTTTCCTTCACCATTTCCCACCATTGTGCATGTGTTTCGTAGAGGTCTTGAAGGGTCTGCCACTCTTTATAACATTCCCTGTACTGACTGACTATGATTTCATCCTCCAACAGGGAACAGTTGAGTTTCCACAGACCACTTCCTACCGTCACACCAGAAGGGGGTGAAAGGGTGCAGGAGAGCATAAGGTGGTCTGAAAAGAAAACAGGGGTTAATCTAACATCAGTGGGTGGGCAATCTCTAGTAAAGAAATAATCAATGCGAGAGGCTCTGGTGCCGTCATGACTAAACCAGGTGAAGCCCTCCTCTCTGGGATGCATGGTTTTAAAACAGTCAGTAAGCTTAAAATCCCTGCATATGCCCTGAAGTAAAATCGAAGTCTTATCCACTTTAAAATCTACCCCTGCTCTTTTTCTATCTTTCCTGCTCAAGATACAGTTAAAATCCCCTCCTACAACTAAAGGTACTTGCCCTAGCATGTAAAGCTGTATATCTTCTAAAAGGTCATACCTTTAATTTTTTCATTACATGTTTGGGCTTTGACACTTCACTGTGGTTGTTAACTGTGTGGTGTGTCCTGAAATGTTATATGTTTGGGCTGTGTGACATGCTTAATGCTTGTCAGTAGCTACCCACTTATTCATATATAGCAACTGACAACATAAGAAGTCCGGACATACTTTGATAGTAGTTGTAGAAGTATCCTTATTGATAATAGATCACTAATTCATAGTGATAGAACAGTAGATGAACAGGTGTTTGCACATGTCTCACGAAAATAAAATGGGTGTATGATTGCTGACGGCAGAGCAATACTGCCAAACTTATGAGTTCTTGTGGCAAACTTGATTCAGTGTCTTGACGTGTATACGCTGTTTCGCTGACTTGATTGTCACAAGAAACAAAGTGTGTTTGATAAGATCCGACCATTTTATTACGGGAGGATCAGTATGTATGGATTCTGATGTGACTGATAAACCCATTCGTATCTTAAGCATAATCTAATACGTGAGACAACGCCCTGGCACACGATAAAAAAAAAAAAAGAGAGAGAGCGGTTTTGTGTCCCCACAGTCCATAATGTAGAAAAGAGAGTTAAAAAGCCTTTCTGATTTGGTGTGTGTGCTCATAGTGCAGAGTGTAGAGAAAAGAAAGCCGTTTTGGTGTCACGGGTGTTGTGACTTACACACACACATTTCTAAATTGAGAAAGGAAATTATTTTAGAGGAAGCACTAGAGTTTAGATCCCACATTTGTTGATAGGCATTCATTTATTTCCTCACTTCTGATGAAGTTTCAACAATAAACAACAAACTTTGTATTATGAGAAAGAACCAGACTCATTCTTCAGGAATCCGAAAATAAGCTCTATTTTATGAGTTATGCACGAATTCGGATTCTCCTATAAAAAGAATTCATTAACTCAAACCAAGTTAAGACTGCTTTGTCCTTCATATATATTCATGTCTAATCAAGTTTCAACGATAAACAACGTTGTACTTTGTAGAATGAGAAAGAACTTCTTCAGAAATAAGCATCTCTCGACATATGACGAAATACAGATTTTGCTATAAAATTAATTCCTTCTATCAGCCTGACTTAAAACTGTTTGTCCTCCTTATTTATCCACTTTAAATCAAGTTTCAACAATTAAAAAAAATTTGTAGTTTGAGAAAGAACAACTTAATCTTCAGCAATCAGTATAAAAAGAGGTGCAAATGCCAACCATACATACCTAAAAGGTGGAGCGGAAGTATTCAGCTGCAAGTAGGAGTGAATGTTCGACCATAATTTGTAAAAAGCGGATAAGAAAAGGTTCGAATGCCCGACTATATATTAACAAAAGCGGGAGGAGAGGTCTTCGAATGAGAGTGGGTGAGAATTTCCAACCATAATCTATAAAATACGGTGAAAAAAAATATGTGAATGCCTCATAGAACACTAAAAGCGGAAGTGTTCGGCTGCAAGAAGGTGTGAATGTCCGACTATATTTGGTGAAAAGCAGGTGAAGCAAGGTCTGAATGCCCAACCTTACATCATCAAAAGCGAGATCAGAGGTGTTTGGCTGCAAGAAGGCCATAGTTTGCCAAAAGCGGGTAAGGTGCGAATGACCGACTAAATATCAACAAAAGTGGGGGCGGAGGTCTTCGGATGCAAGTGGGTGTGAATATCCCACCATACAAGTATGGTGGAGAGGAAGCTGTGAATGGCCGACCATAGTAAAAGGCGGGTGAGAGAAGGTGCGAATGTCAAACCATACATAATCAAAACAGGGAGCGGAGGTGTTCTGCTGTAAGAAGGTGTGAATGTCCAACCATAGTTGGTAAAAAGCGGGTAAGAAAAGGTTAAAATACCCGACTGTACACAATCAATAGCAGGAGCGGAGTTGTTCGGCTCCTAAAAGGTGTGAAAGTCCGACCATGGTTTGTAAAAAGCGGGTAAGAAAAGGTGCGAATGCCCGACAATGTATGATCAAAAGAGGGAGTGGAGGTTTTCGGCTGCAAGAAGGTCTGAATGTCCAACCATAATTTGTAAAAAACGGGGAAGAAAAGGCTCGAAAGCCCGACTATACACCATCAAAAGTGGGAGCGGAGGTGTTCAGCTGCAAGACGGTCTGAATGTCCATCAATAATTGCTAGAAAACATGAAAGAAAATTTTCGAATATCAAACTGCACATGATCATAAGCGGGAGAGGAGGTGTTCAGCTGCAAGAAGGTGTGAATGTCTACCCATAATTAGTGAAAAATGGGTAAGAAAAGGTGCGAATGCCTAACCATACATCATCAAAAGGTGGAGCGGAAGTGTTCGGCTGCAAGAAGGTGTGAATGTCCGACTATATTTGGTGAAAAGCAGGTGAAGCAAGGTCTGAATGCCCAACCTTACATCATCAAAAGCGAGATCAGAGGTGTTTGGCTGCAAGAAGGCCATAGTTTGCCAAAAGCGGGTAAGGTGCGAATGACCGACTAAATATCAACAAAAGTGGGGGCGGAGGTCTTCGGATGCAAGTGGGTGTGAATATCCCACCATACAAGTATGGTGGAGAGGAAGCTGTGAATGGCCGACCATAGTAAAAGGCGGGTGAGAGAAGGTGCGAATGTCAAACCATACATAATCAAAACAGGGAGCGGAGGTGTTCTGCTGTAAGAAGGTGTGAATGTCCAACCATAGTTGGTAAAAAGCGGATAAGAAAAGGTTAAAATACCCGACTGTACACAATCAATAGCAGGAGCGGAGTTGTTCGGCTCCTAAAAGGTGTGAAAGTCCGACCATGGTTTGTAAAAAGCGGGTAAGAAAAGGTGCGAATGCCCGACAATGTATGATCAAAAGAGGGAGTGGAGGTTTTCGGCTGCAAGAAGGTCTGAATGTCCATCCATAATTTGTAAAAAACGGGGAAGAAAAGGCTCGAAAGCCCGACTATACACCATCAAAAGTGGGAGCGGAGGTGTTCAGCTGCAAGACGGTCTGAATGTCCATCAATAATTGCTAGAAAACATGAAAGAAAATTTTCGAATATCAAACTGCACATGATCATAAGCGGGAGAGGAGGTGTTCAGCTGCAAGAAGGTGTGAATGTCTACCCATAATTAGTGAAAAATGGGTAAGAAAAGGTGCGAATGCCTAACCATACATCATCAAAAGAGGGAGCGGAGGTGTTCCGCTGTAAGACGGTGTGAATGTCCGACCATAGATGGTAAAAAGCGGGTAAGAAAAGGTTAAATTACCCGACTGTACACAATCAAAAGAGGGAGCGGAGTTGTTCAGCTAAGAGAAGGTGTGAAAGTCCGACCTTGGTTTGTAAAAAGCGGGTAAGAAAAGGTTCGTATGCCCGAATATACACCATCAAAAGCGGAAGCGGAGGTGTTCGGCTGCAAGATATTGTGAACGTCCGACCAAAGTTTGTAAAAAGCAGTTAAGAAAAGGTTTGAATATCTAACCAAACATAATCAAAAGCGGGAGCAGAGCTGTTCGACTGGAAGTAGGTGTGAATGTCAGATCATAATTTGCAAAAAGCTGATGAGAAAGGGTGAGAATGCCCGACTATACACCATCAAATGCGGTAGCGGAGTTGTTCGGCTGTGAGTAGGTGTGAATCTCCAACCATAATTGCTGAAAAATGTGTTAGAAAAGGTAAAAATGCCGGTCCATACATAATCAAAATCGGGAGAGGTGGTGTTCAGCTGCAAGAAGGTCTAAATGTCCATCAATAATTGCTAGAAAACATGAAAGAACATTTTCGAAAATCAAACCACACATGATCATAAGTGGGAGAGGAGGTGTTCAGCTGCAAGAAGGTGTGAATGTCCACCCATAATACCTGAAAAATGGGTAAAAAAAAAGGTGCGAATGCCCAACCATACATCATCAAAAGCAGGAGTGCATGTGTTCGGCTACAAGAAGGTGTGAACGTCCGACCAAAGTTTGTAAAAAGCAGTTAAGAAAAGGTTCGAATATCCAACCATACATAATCAAAAGCGGGAGCAGATCTGTTCGACTGCAAGTAGGTGTGAATGTCAGATCATAATTTGCAAAAAGCTGATGAGAAAGGGTGAGAATGCCCGACTATACACCATCAAATGCGGGAGCGGAGTTGTTCGGCTGTGAGTAGGTGTGAATCTCCGACCATAATTGCTGAAAAATGTGTTAGAAAAGGTAAGAATGCCGGTCCATACATCATCAAAAGCGAGAGAGGTTGTGTTCGGCTGCAAGTAGGTGTGAATGTCCAGCCATAATTACTCACAAACGGGTAAGAAAAGGTAGTATTGCCAGACCATATATGATCAAAACAGGGAGCGGAGGTGGTTAAGCTGCAGGAAGGTTTGAATGTCCGACTAAAGTTCAAATATATTAACAAAAGCGGGAGGAGAGGTCTTCGGATGAGAGTGGTTGAAGATTTCCAACCATAATGTATAAAATGCGGTGAAAAAAAGGTGTGATAGAACACTAAAAGGTGGAGCGGAAGTGTTCGGCTGCAAGAAGGTGTTAATGTCCGACTATATTTGGTGAAAAGCAGGTGAAGCAAGGTCTGAATGCCCAACCTTACATCATCAAAAGCGAGATCAGAGGTGTTTGGCTGCAAGAAGGCCATAGTTTGCCAAAAGCGGGTAAGGTGCGAATGACCGACTAAATATCAACAAAAGTGGCGGCGGAGGTCTTCGGATGCAGGTGGGTGTGAATATCCCACCATACAAGTATGGTGGAGAGGAAGCTGTGAATGGCCGACCATAGTAAAAGGCGAGTGAGAGAAGGTGCGAATGTCAAACCATACATAATCAAAACAGGGAGCGGAGGTGTTCTGCTGTAAGAAGGTGTGAATGTCCAACCATAGTTGCTAAAAAGCGGGTAAGAAAAGGTTAAAATACCCGACTGTACACAATCAATAGCGGGAGCGGAGTTGTTCGGCTCCTAAAAGGTGTGAAAGTCCGACCATGGTTTGTAAAAAGTGGGTAAGAAAAGGTGCGAATGCCCGACAATGTATGATCAAAAGAGGGAGTGGAGGTTCTCGGCTGCAAGAAGGTCTGAATGTCCAACCATAATTTGTAAAAACCGGGGAAGAAAAGGCTCGAAAGCCCGACTATACACCATCAAAAGTGGGAGCGGAGGTGTTCAGCTGCAAGACGGTCTGAATGTCCATCAATAATTGCTAGAAAACATGAAAGAAAATTTTCGAATATCAAACTGCACATGATCATAAGCGGGAGAGGAGGTGTTCAGCTGCAAGAAGGTGTGAATGTCTACCCATAATTACTGAAAAATGGGTAAGAAAAGGTGCGAATGCCTAACCATACATCATCAAAAGAGGGAGCGGAGGTGTTCCGCTGTAAGACGGTGTGAATGTCCGACCATAGATGGTAAAAAGCAGGTAAGAAAAGGTTAAATTACCCGACTGTACACAATCAAAAGAGGGAGCAGAGTTGTTCAGCTAAGAGAAGGTGTGAAAGTCCGACCTTGGTTTGTAAAAAGCGGGTAAGAAAAGGTTCGTATGCCCGAATATACACCATCAAAAGCGGAAGCGGAGGTGTTCGGCTGCAAGATATTGTGAACGTCCGACCAAAGTTTGTAAAAAGCAGTTAAGAAAAGGTTCAAATATCTAACCAAACATAATCAAAAGCGGGAGCAGAGCTGTTCGACTGGAAGTAGGTGTGAATGTCAGATCATAATTTGCAAAAAGCTGATGAGAAAGGGTGAGAATGCCCGACTATACACCATCAAATGCAGTAGCGGAGTTATTTGGCTGTGAGTAGTTTTGAATCTCCAACCATAATTGCTGAAAAATGTGTTAGAAAAGGTAAAAATGCCGGTCCATACATAATCAAAATCGGGAGAGGTGGTGTTCAGCTGCAAGAAGGTCTAAATGTCCATCAATAATTGCTAGAAAACATTAAAGAAAATTTTCGAAAATCAAACCACACATGATCATAAGTGGGAGAGGAGGTGTTCAGCTGCAAGAAGGTGTGAATGTCCACCCATAATACCTGAAAAATGGGTAAAAAAAAGGTGCGAATGCCCAACCATACATCATCAAAAGCAGGAGTGCATGTGTTCGGCTACAAGAAGGTGTGAACGTCCAACCAAAGTTTGTAAAAAGCAGTTAAGAAAAGGTTCGAATATCCAACCAAACATAATCAAAAGCGGGAGCAGAGCTGTTCGACTGCAAGTAGGTGTGAATGTCAGATCATAATTTGCAAAAAGCTGATGAGAAAGGGTGAGAATGCCCGACTATACACATTCAAATGCGGGAGCGGAGTTGTTCGAATCATCAAAAGCAGGAGTGGAAGTGTTCGGCTACAAGAAGGTGTGAACGTCCAACCAAAATATGTAAAAAGCAGTTAAGAAAAGGTTCGAATATCCAACCATACATCATCAAATGCGGGAGCGGAGTTGTTCGGCTGTGAGTAGGTGTGAATGTCCGACCATAATTGCTGAAAAATGTGTTAGAAAAGGTAAAAATGCCGGTCCATACATCATCAAAAGCGAGAGAGGTTGTGTTCGGCTGCAAGTAGGTGTGAATGTCCAGCCATAATTACTCACAAACGGATAAGAAAAGGTAGTATTGCCAGACCATATATGATCAAAACATGGAGCGGAGGTGGTTCAGCTGCAAGAAGGTTTGAATGTCCGACTAAAGTTCAAATATATTAAAGAAAGCGGGAGGAGAGGTCTTCGGATGAGAGTGGTTGAAAATTTCCTACCATAATGTATAAAATGCGGTGAAAAAAAGGTGTGATAGAACACTAAAAGGTGGAGCGGAAGTGTTCGGCTGCAAGAAGGTGTGAATGTCCGACTATATTTGGTGAAAAGCAGGTGAAGCAAGGTCTGAATGCCCAACCTTACATCATCAAAAGCGAGATCAGAGGTGTTTGGCTGCAAGAAGGCCATAGTTTGCCAAAAGCGGGTAAGGTGCGAATGTCCGACTAAATATCAACAAAATTTGGGGCAGAGGTCTTTGGATGCAAGTGGGTGTGAATATCCAACCATACAAGTATGGTGGAGAGGAAGCTGTGAATAGCCGACCATAGTTTGGAAAAAGCGGGTAAGAAAAGGTTTGAATACCCGAACATACACCATCAAAAGAGGGAGCGGAGGTGTTCCGCTGTACGAAGGTGTGAATGTCCGACTATAGTTGGTAAAAAGCGGGTAAGAAAAGGTTAAAATACCCGACTGTACACAATCAATAGCGGGAGCGGATGTGTTCGGCTACAAGAAGGTGTGAAAGTCCGACCATGGTTTGTAAAAAGCGGATAAGAAAAGGTGCGAATGTCCGACAATGTATGATCAAAAGAGAGAGCGGAGGTTTTCGGATACAAGAAGGTTTGAATGTCCCACCATAGTTTGTAAAAAGCGGGTAAGAAAAGGTTCGAATGCCCGAACATACACCATCAAAAGAGGGAGCGGAGGTGTTCCGCTGTAAGAAGGTGTGAATGTCAGACCATAGTTGCTAAAAAGCGGGTAAGAAAAGGTTAAAATACCCGACTGTACACAATCAATAGCGGGAGCGGAGTTGTTCGGCTACTAAAAGGTGTGAAACTCCGACGCTGGTTTGTAAAAAGCGGGTAAGAAAAGGTTCGAATGCCCGAACATACACCATCAAAAGAGGGAGCGGAGGTGTTCCGCTGTAAGACGGTGTGAATGTCCGATCATAGTTGGTAAAAAGCGGGTAAGAAAAGGTTAAAATACCCGACTGTACACAATCAAAAGAGGGAGCGGAGTTGTTCAGCTAAGAGAAGGTGTGAAAGTCCGACCATGGTTTGTAAAAAGCGGGTAAGAAAAGGTTCGTATGCCCGAATATACACTATCAAAACCGGAAGCGTAGGTGTTCCGCTGCAAGAAGGTGTGAACATCCCACCAAAGTTTGTAAAAAAGCAGTTAAGAAAAGGTTCGAATATCTAACCAAACATAATCAAAAGCGGGAGCAGAGCTGTTCGACTGCAAGTAGGTGTGAATGTCAGAGAATAATTTGCAAAAAGCTGATGAGAAAGGGTGAGAAATCCCGACTATACACCATCAAATGCGATTCTCCAACCATAATTGTTGAAAAATGTGTTAGAAAAGGTAAGAATGCCGGTCCATACATCATCAAAAGCGGGAGAGGTGGTGTTCGGCTGCAAGTAGGTGTGAATGTCCATTAATAATTGTTTTAAAACATGAAAGAAAATGTTCGAATATCAAACCTTACATGATCATTAGCGGGAGAGGAGGTCTTCAGCTGCAAGAATGTGTGAATGTCCAGCCATAATTACTCACAAACGGGTAAGAAAAGGTACTATTGCCAGATCATATATGATCAAAACAGGGAGCGGAGGTGGTTCAGCTGCAAGAAGGTTTGAATGTCCGACTAAAGTTTGTAAAAAGCGGGTAAGACAAGGTGTGAATGCCCGACAATGTATGATCAAAAGAGGAGCGGAGGTTTTCGGGTGCAAGAAGGTCTGAATGTCCACCCATAATTACTGAAATATGGGTAAGAAAAGGTGCGAAAGCCCAACCGCACATGATCATAAGTGGATGAGAAGGTGTTCGACTGCAAGTAGGTGTGAATGTAAGATCATAATTTGTAAAAAGCGGGTAAGAAAAGGTAAGAATGCCCAACCATAAATTATCAAAAGCGGCAGCAGAGTTTCGGCTGGTATTTATCAATGTCTAGATAGATTTCAACAAAAAACAACGTTGTACTTTGCAGTAAAAGAAAGTGCAAATCAAAAGTTTTAGGAATCCGAGAATAAGCTTATTTTCATGAGTTCTGCACGATTTCGGATTTTATGTATAAAATGAATTTCTTCACGCAAACTAAGTTAACACTGCTTTGTCCTTCATATGTACCCATTTCTACATATATTTCAAGCATAAACTTCCTCATATTACCCTGAATGAGAAAGAGCCACACTTGTGATTAAGCCATACCTCCCTTTTGAGGAGTTCTGCATGATTTGGGATTTTATCTATAAAATTAATTCCTTCACTCAAACTATGTTAAAACGGCTTTTACCTTCATATTTATCAATGTCTCGATAGATTTAAACAAAAAAACAACGTTGTACTTTGCAATAAAAGAAAGAGCAAATCAAAAGTTTTAGGAATCCGAGAATAAGCTTATTTTCATGTGTTCTGCACGATTTCGGATTTTATGTATAAAATGAATTCATTCACTCAAACCAAGTTAAAACTGCTTTTTCCTTCATATTTATCAATGTCTAGATCGACTTCAACAAAGAACAACATTGTATTTTGCAGTAGAAGAAAGAGCAACACTGAAGGATCAGGAATCCGAGAATAAGCTTCTTTTCATACGTTCTGCATGATTTGGGATTTTATGTATAAAATGAATTCCTTCACTCAAACTAAGTTAACACTGCTTTGTCCTTCATATGTACCCATTTCTACATATATTTCAAGCATAAACTTCCTCATACTACCCTGAATGAGAAAGAACCAAACTTGTGATTAAGCCATACGCCCCTTTTGAGGAGTTCTGCATGATTTGGGATTTTATCTATAAAATCAATTCCTTCAATCAAACTATGTTAAAACGGCTTTTACCTTCATATTTATCAATGTCTCGATATATTTAAACAAAAAAACAACCTTGTACTTTGCAGTAAAAGAAAGAGCCAATCAAAAGTTTTAGGAATCCGAGAATAAGCTTATTTTCATGAGTTCTGCACGATTTCGGATTTTATGTATAAAATGAATTCATTCACTCAAACCAAGTTAAAACTGCTTTTTCCTTCATATTTATCAATGTCTAGATCGACTTCAACAAAGAACAACATTGTACTTTGCAGTAGAAGAAAGAGCAACACTGAAGGATCAGGAATCCGAGAATAAGCTTATTTTCTTATGGGCAAGTAGGAACTGCTTTGTCCTTCATATTTATCAATGTGTAGATGGATTTCAACTTCTTCTACTGCAAAGTCCAATGTTGTACTTGTTGAAGTCGATCATTGATGAATATGGAAGGACAAAGCAGTTTTAACTTGGTTTGAGCAAAGCAATTCATTTTATAGCAAAATCCGAAATCGTGCAGAACTCATGAAAGCAGGCTTATACTCGGATTCCTGAAACTTTAGATTTGCTCTTTCTTTTACTGCAAAGTACAACGTTGTTTTTTTGTTTAAATATTTCTAGACATGGTAAATATGAAGGACAAATCAGTTTTAAAATAGTTTGAGTGAAGTAATGCATTTTATAAGCAAAATCCCAAATCATGCAAACTCACGAAATGCTTTTTCTCGCTTTTCACTGCTTTTTACAAACTTTGGTCGGACGTTCACACCTTCTTGCATCCGAACACCTCCGCTTCCGCTTTTGATGATGTATATTCGGGCATTTCGAACCTTTTTTTACCCGCTTTTTACAAACCATTGTCGGACTTTCACACCTTCTTGCAGCCGAACACCACCTCTCCCGCTTTTGATGGTCCAGTATTCTTACCTTTTCTAACACATTTTTCAGCAATTATGGTCGGACATTCACACCTACTCACAGCTGGACACCTCCGCTCCCGCTTTTGATCATACAATGTCGGGACATCGCTCCTTGTCTTACCTGCTTTTTACAAACTTTAGTCGAACATTCACACCTTCTTGCAGCTGAACACCTCCGCTCCCGCTTTTGATGATGTATAGTCGGGCTTTCGAGCCTTTTCTTACCCGGTTTTTACAAATTATGGTTGGACATTCAGACCTTGCAGCCGAACACCTCCGCTCTCTCTTTTGATCATACATTGTTGGGCATTCGCACCTTGTCTTACCCGCTTTTTACAAACTATAGTCAGACATTCACACCTTGCAGCTGAACCTCCGCTCCCTGTTTTGATCATGTATGGTCTGGCAATACTACCTTTTCTTCCCCCGTTTGTGAGTAATTATGGCTGGACATTCACACCTACTTGCAGTCGAACTGCTCTGCTCCCGCTTTTGATTATGTTTGGTTTGGATATTCGAACCTTTTCTTAACTGCTTTTTACAAACCATGGTCGGACTTTCACACCTTCTTGTAGCCGAACAACTCCGCTCCCGCTATTGATTGTGTACAGTCGGGTATTTTAACCTTTTCTTACCCGCTTTTTACCAACTATGGTCGGACATTCACACCGTCTTACAGCGGAACACCTCCGCTCCCGCTTTTTATGGTGTATAGTCGGGCATTCGAACCTTTTCTTACCCGCTATTTACAAACTATGGTAGGACATTCAAACTTTCGTGTATCCGAAAACCTCCGCTCTCTCTTTTGATCATACATTGTCGGACATTCGCACCTTTTCTTACCGGCTTTTTACAAACCATGGTCGGACTGTCACACCTTCTTGTAGCCGAACACATCCGCTCCTGCTTTTGATGATGTATGGTTGGGCATTCACACCTTTTTTTTGCCCATTTTTCAGGAATTATGGGTGGACATTCACACCTTGCAGCTGAACACCTCCTATCCCGCTTTTGATCATACATTGTCAGGCATTCGCACCTTGTCTTACCCACTTTTTACAAACTTTAGTCGAACAGTCACACCTTTTTGCAGCCGAACACCACCTCTACCGCTTTTGATGATGTATGGTCCAGCATTCTTACCTTTTCTAACACATTCTTCAGGAATTATGGTCGGACATTCACACCTACTCAGAGCCGAACACCTCCGCTCCCGCATTTGATGGTCTATAGTCGGGCATTCTACAGCGGAAAAGACTCATTCTTATGTTTGGTTAGATATTCGAACCTTTTCTTAACTGCTTTTTACAAACTTTGGTCGGACGTTCACAATATCTTGCAGCCGAACACCTCCGCTTCCGCTTTTGATGGTGTATATTCGGGCATACGAACCTTTTCTTACCCGCTTTTTACAAACCAAGGTCGGACTTTCACACCTTCTCTTAGCTGAACAACTCCGCTCCCTCTTTTGATTGTGTACAGTCGGGTAATTTAACCTTTTCTTACCCGCTTTTTACCATCTATGGTCGGACATTCACACCGTCTTACAGCGGAACACCTCCGCTCCCTCTTTTGATGATGTATGGTTAGGCATTCGCACCTTTTCTTACCCATTTTTCAGTAATTATGGGTAGACATTCACACCTTCTTGCAGCTGAACACCTCCTCTCCCGCTTATGATCATGTGCAGTTTGATATTCGAAAATTTTCTTTCATGTTTTCTAGCAATTATTGATGGACATTTAGACCTTCTTGCAGCTGAACACCTCCTCTCCCGCTTATGATCATGTGCAGTTTGATATTCGAAAATTTTCTTTCATGTTTTCTAGCAATTATTGATGGACATTCAGACCTTCTTTCAGCTGAACACCTCCGCTTCCGCTTTTGATTGTGTATAGTCGGGCTTTCGAGCCTTTTCTTCCCCGGTTTTTACAAATTATGGTTGGACATTCAGACCTTCTTGCAGCCGAAAACCTCCGCTCCCTCTTTTAATCATACATTGTCGGGCATTCGCAGCTTTTCTTACCTGCTTTTTACAAACCAGGGTCGGACTTTCACATCTTTTAGTAGCCTAACACCTCCGCTCCCGTTATTGATTGTGTACAGTTGGGTATTTTAACCTTTTCTTACCCGCTTTTTACCAACTATGGTCTGACATTCACACCTTCTTGCAGCCGAACACTTCCGCTTCACCTTTTAGTGTTCTATGGGGTATTCACACCTTTTTTTTCACCGCGTTTTATAGATTATGGTTGGAAATTCTCACCCACTCTCATCCGAAGACCTCTCCTCCCACTTTTGTTAATATATAGTCGGGCATTCGAACCTTTTCTTACCCGCTTTTTACAAATTATGGTCGAACATTCCCACTTACTTGCAGCCGAATACTTCCGCTCCACCTTTTAGTGATGTATGGTTGGCATTTGCACCTTTTCTTACCCTCTTTTTATACTGATTGCTGAAGATTAAGTTGTTCTTTCTCAAACTACAACATTTTTTTAATTGTTGAAACTTGATTTGAAGTGGATAAATAAGGAGGACAAACAGTTTTAAGTCAGGCTGATAGAAGGAATTAATTTTATAGCAAAATCTGTATTTCGTCATATGTCAAGAGATGCTTATTGCTGAAGAAGTTCTTTCTCATTCTACAAAGTACAACGTTGTTTATCGTTGAAACTTGATTAGACATGAATAAATATGAAGGACAAAGCAGTCTTAACTTGGTTTGAGTTAAGGAATTCGTTTTATAGTAGAATCCGAATTCGTGCATAACTCGTAAAATAGAGCTTATTTTCGGATTCCTGAAGAATGAGTCTGGTTCTTTCTCATAATACAAAGTTTGTTGTTTATTGTTGAAACTTCATCAGAAGTGAAGAAATAAGGACAAACCGTTTTAAGTAAGTTTGATAGAAGGATTTCATTTTATAGCAAAATCTGTATTCTTTCATATCTCCTGGAGAGAAGCTTATTGCTGAAAATTAGGTCTGGTTCTTTTTCATACTACAAAATACAGTGTTGTTTATTGTTGAAACTAGATTAGAAGTAGATAAATATGAAGGACAAAGCAGTTTGAACTTGGTTTGAGAGAAGGAATTAATTTTATTGCAAAATCCGAATTCATGCATAACTCGTCAAATAGATAGTGATGTGTCGTTCGTGAGCGATTTGTTCGATATGAACTAATTTTTTATATGACTCGGGAGTAACGAGTTGTCTCAGTGAGTGATTTGTTCAATTTCATGCAGTAGCCTTCCTCACCACATGGCAGGCGGCAGCTTCATAAGTTCAGTCAGCAGGACAGGAAACAGTATTGATTCGTTCACGACTCAACTCCTCGGCTGACGGGTCCTCGCACAGGAAACAGTATTGATTCGTTTATGACTCAACTCCTTGGGTCTTTGTTCATTTGTCACCTTTCAAATTCTACGTTTCATTTGACAGGCTGAAGAGCAGTAGGCACAACAGTTCGTTCACAAACCGGATCATTAATCTCATAGACTATTCTACCTTCAACAAGTTGGAAACCACAATCGACTCTCTAGATGCAGAAAAAGCATTTGATCGAGTGAACTGGAAATTTTTATTCGCAACATTAAACAAATTCGGGTTTGGGTCACACTTCATCAAATGGATAAGGATATTATATAGCTCCCCAAATGCAAGTGTCAGGACAAATGATCAAACTTCTCCAAGCTTCAGTCTGCAGAGAGGTACAAGACAGGGTTGCCCATTTTCTTCCTCATTTTTTGCTTTTTTCATCAAACCTTTAGCAGCTTCTATCAGACAAGATAGAAATATTAAAGGCATCCAATCCCAAAATATTGAGCATAAAATAAGTCTTTATGCTGATGATGTATTACTTTTCCTTCAGAACTCACAGACGTCTCTCACACACACGATCACACTCATAAATAAATTCTCAGCACTTTCTGACTACTCTATCAACTGGTCTAAGACCACAGTTCTGCCCATTAACTGTAGGGTCCAGAATATACCTGCAAATATTAGATATTTAGGCATAAACATTTCCTCCAGGGTCTCAGAGCTAACAAACCTAAATTATGTTTTAAATTTTTCACAAGAACATCTTGTTTGGTCAGTTAAGTACTGAAAAGTCATTGATTTGGGCATACTTTAACATGTTAAAGGGGCTTTTGAAACTGTTATTTTTCACACAAAGGATTTTTCTGATGTGAAAGTGTATAGTAGAGGTCGGTTAAAAAACCTTTTTAAAAGAATTTGAGCTCATTCAAGGATAGTATGATGAGGGGCTGATATACTAACCTTTCCATATATATATATATATAATTGTTTCACTGATGTTAATTTGTTTAAAATCTGGTCATTTCTAACATATGTATCGGCCCACAATTTCACAATCGGTGCCTCCAAAATAAGTTCTTTCCTATACTCACATGAGTGAAGTGCACAGTGAATTAGAAGTTACTGAAGGCCTGTCAGAGGGAGCATTGGGCCCAGTATTCATTGTAAATGCCTTGTGATACGTCTTCGTAACACGTTTTATATAGTACAACTTGTCACTAAAGGAGCTCCACAGTTTGTCTGTCGTACTGCTTTGGTGGAGGTTGTGGGCCTTATAAATAAATTATATTCATATATTTATAGATTCTAAAGATATAGTGATTAAAAGAGGTTGACAACGCCACCTAGGTTTGAGAGCCCAAGACTCTAAAGACACGTACAGGTTCTTAATCAAAACAAGGTTTGAGCAGACTTAAAAAAACAGGAGTCTAACTGGTATTTTACAAGATTTATTGTCATAAAATAGGTAACCCAGCCCAAAATCTCCGCCAAGGATCCCACAGCCTCTGGATCATCTCACTCTCCAACTCTCTGGGGCAAGTGACAGACATCCAACTCTGGTGGTGGAACAAACCCTCAGTCACTCCAAAACACAAGAGTGAGGAAATATCAGTACTCACTGGTAGTCCACCTCCACCTCCACGGCCCTTGAAGAAGGCTCCGTACCCCCCATGCTCCCCGGGCGCTGTAATTGGCTGCCCCACTGCTCCAGTGTATGGCATCTGTCTCCATGAGTGTGTCACCCTGTGCATGTGTGTGTTCAACAGGTCCCAACCTGGATAGGTCAAATGCGGAGGAGTAATATTAAATAAAATAATTTTAGTTATTTACACTGATCCTCTATCATTCAAATGGTTATTAGTATGCCATGAGACTAAAGTGAAAGAAAGTTTACCAGTTTTGACAATAATTAAAACCAGATTCATTCTGCGGGAGGCTCCCTGGGGTTATAATTGCAAGACAGTTTCTCCTGAAATGCCTCAAGTCAAGATGAAGCACAGGTCTGCTACTCAGGCTTTGTGGACTCTTCTTTTATAACGAACCTTTACACAGAAAACTGTGAAAATGTCGTTCCTCCTCTCCAGTACCCCCGAATAGACCTTACCAGGGAGGCTGAGGAGTGTGATCCCGTTATTCCTGTCTGACACACATATTCTTACAATTTGAATTTATTGAAGTCTGTTAAAAATGAAAAATGTGTTTTTATGTCCAACAACGTTCTTTTAAATATTTGATGCTAATGATAAAAGCTCCAATGATGTCAGATTTTATGTTCAAAGCAGAACATGTGAAACAGCATAAAAAGTGAACGTTGACTTAACAGCATACATGTGTAACTGTGCTGTCGACACAGTGATGTAAACACCAGATAAAGAGAGAGAATGAGCTTTTACTGTCGGACTGTGTTGATTAAAGTGAGGACAGAAAACAACAGACTGAGCGAACAAAGAGAAAATCAGGAGCCTGCAGGGAAATCTTGCCCCACAGCTGAAAGTTTCTCCTTTAAACAGAGAAGTTTCAGTATTTTTCTGTTTTCACCACACTGCTGAATGAGTTCAGGTGTTGATGCTGTTCAGTGTTTCCTGAATCTTTCTGTTCTGTTGAAGAGTACTTTTTGTTGTAAATGATGTTGTCAGATTGGTGAATAAAATCTACTCTTTGTTCCACCGTCTTTATATAGAAAGTCCAAGATCTTTAATCCTTCCGCAGGCAAGAGGAAACATGGCTCTGATGAGGCTAAAGAACACGAGCAACAATTTAAAGTGTTCCACACATACGTTATCTAACTTTTTAAACAAAATCACATGTATACATATATTTAATTTCTATTGAGAAATGCAGCAGAGCACCAGAGTTTCCTCATGTGTAAGAGGATGGAGGTGTGTTTGATGGGTCAAACACACAAAAAACACCTGGGCAGTCAGATCAAGCAGCTTTAAGCAGCTTGGTGGTTTTACTCTCTTTGGCTCCACTTTCTCAAGACGTCCTCTGCTGCGTCCAGAGTGGAGTCCTCCTGTTAGACACTAATTCATATGCTGATGTACATTCCAGCTGCCGTGACACTAAACAGGGAAACTCATCTTTTAACACCAGTAAAATCTATTCATTATTCAAATATTTTGACCTGTTTTGACTCCCCCTGTAAGCATGTAGTGTTCTAACACTTCACACTGTGCGGTCAATGCTTGTTCCTTTAAAAAAGGAGTGTATCAACTCTATGTAAGCACAGTGCATAAATGTGTACAATAAAAGGGGATATCAAACCCTCAACAATATCAAAAATACCTTATTTGTCTTTGGAAGAATAACTTTTGAAGAAAATGACCTTTTAATTGTTTCTTATTTTGATAAAAGAATCCAAACAAGTGCGTAATTTTTTTTTTCATGTTTTATTTTATTTAAACACATAAATCAATGTAATAATAATTTGTGTAGGATCTTATTCATATTCTTATTTGAATGACACAATAATGCTCTGAACAGTTGTGAGAACACCAGATTCTCACATGTGGGGATGCTTCCAGCATAAATCCCCACATCCTGAATCAGTTGTTCAGGATGAAAAGATAGAGTCGTGCAAAAGATAGATACATTTGAAGTATTTTTATTGATGTTACTGTAACAGGAGGTATAGAGATTTCATTGGATGACTAGTCTTGTGCGCGAATACTAAACGCTGCTGCTACTTTCTCTCTTGATGTTGTTGTATTTGTATTGTCTACGATGTTTTGGCGTCATATATTTTTTGAAGAGCCTCCACATTGAAGGCAGCTCTGGTCTTTCTTCTGAGGGGTTAAACTTGTCCACTGCTTGTTCTGGTACTGCAAGTTGAAGAGACAAGTCTTCTGTGGTATGTAAGGGGTTTGATGTTGGAGAGTCCTCTGACTGTTTAGAGGCTGGTTCCATTTCGATGACAATGAAAGTTCTTTCTTGATTTTGCTTTGGAAGTGGTTCTTGGACAACGATCAGTGATGAAATGTCCTCCGTGTCTTGAGTTTCCTGCATGACTTCAGACTGGTCGTTCTTTATAATGGTCTCTACCGTCTTTTTGCTTTCGCGCCGACGCTTTTTAGAGGAAACTTTCTCCTTTGGTGGCTCTGAGACATCTTTTGGTTGTGGGACTAATTCCATTTCGATGTCACTCACCAGCTCTGGGACCACGTCTGGTTGTGGCACTCCAGCCTGATGAGCCAAATCTGATGGAATCACTTCCTGTGAGTCTTCAGAAGCCCTTTCTATTTCCTTTTCTTCCACGGGTTCAGAAATCTTCTCTGGTTCCTGGATATAAATCGGTGATGAAATGTCCTCCGTGTCTTGAGGTTCCTGGATGACTTCAGGCAGGTTCTTTACAATGGTTTCTGGCATCTTTTTGTTCTTGCGCCGACGCTTCTTTGATGTAACGTTCTCTTTTGGTGGCTCAGGGATCCCTTGTGGTTCTGTTTTGTTGACTCCATCCACTTCTGGATTCGATACTTCCACTTGTGAAGCCAGCTCTTCTACAGTTATGTTCTTTGGTGGAAGACGTATCTGATCTAAATGGAGTTCTGGGAGGATGTACAGCTCTGTTTTTTCTTCTGGCTTGATGATGAGGGATAGAAATACAGCCTTCATAAGTTCTGCCACCTTCTTTTCCTGTGTCTTTGTTTCCTCCTCCTGTGCCTTTAGTTTGGAGGCAAGATCAATATTGGAGGCAGTCTTTTCTTTGAGTTGTTCTTTCAAGCTCTCTACCTCTTTTACAACTGACTGATATTCAGTTTCAGATACTGGTGGTTTCAGTGTTTCAATCAATTCTGTAATTACGTCATTGCATTCCTTGAGCTCCTGCTCACACTTTTCACGGAGATGACGCTCACACTTCAAACAGTTTTCCAGGTCCTTGAGTTTTTCCTCAGAAATGGAGCAGCTATTCTCTGCTGCGACTCTTCTGTCTTTTTCTCGTGTTAGAAAGAAATTCTTTTTCAGCAGCTTAGTCCTGACAATATCCATCCGATGGTATAAATAGTTGATCTTGTCCTTATTATGTTGGTAAGATTCCTGTAATTTTTCTGATCCATAATCATCGTTGGCAGCAGAGGCATTAGAGGGAATCTCCTCGGTTTGTGAAATTGGAAACTTCCACGTGACGCGACGAACTTTGGAGGCCTGGGGATGATCCTGCACAAGCTGGACGTCCTCGGAATGAGGAGTCACAGCCGCAGCAGAGACCTGGGATTGTTCCTTTTCCAACACGTCCAACATTTCTGATCTGTTGGTGGGTTCCTCCAAACTTTCATCACTGCCAAAAGTAATGTTATATTTGTAGGACGCCTGAGATTGTTCTTTTTCAAACAGGTCATTTTCTAGGTTTGATTTTAAAATTTCTCGCCTGTTGGTGGGTTCCTTATAACTTTCCTTACTGACAAAAGTAATGTTATAATTGTAGGACGCCTGAGATTGTTCTTTTTCAAACAGGTCATTTTCTAGGCTTGATGTTAAAATTTCTTGCCTGTTGGTGGGTTTCTTATAACTTTCATTACTGCCAAAAGTAATGTTATATTTGTTGGAGGCCTGGGCTTGTTTGTCGGTTTGTGAATTTGGAAACTTCCACGTGACGCAACGTACTTTGGAGGCCTGGGGATGATCCTGCACCAGCTGGACGTCCTCGGAATGAGGAGTCACAGCCGCAGCAGAGACCTGGGATGGTTCTTTTTCCTCTTCGTCATTTACTGTTTGAGGAGACGGGGAATCCTCAGAGGCCTGGCATTGTTCTTTTTCACACAGCTCATTTTCTGACCTGTTGGTGGGTTCCTCATAACCTTCATTATCGCCAAAAGTAATGGTATATGTGTAGATATCCTCAGGTAAATCGTCCTCTACCATGTCACACCACTGAAGTGGAGCAGATGATATCTTGGTTTGACTCATTTTGCTTGTTGTTTTTAAGAGCTTGTCAAAATTACTATTTAAGATAGTAATTAAGTGTTGTTTTTAATAGTTTGTCAAAATTACTATTTAAGATAGTAATTAAGTGTTGTTTTTTTAGACGATGTGAAAACCGTTTGCTGTGACTTTCAAATTCGCTTCGAAAACTGGACGTGTTTCTTCAGATAAACTCCTGACGAACTGTGAAATAGGAGGGAAAATGTCTGGCCTATATAACATTTGTGATGTCAAACAACATCAGTGGTGACATCAATTGTGATGTCAAACAACATCAGTGGTGACATCAATTGTGATGTCATCATCAGTGATGACCAGAAGACCAGAAGAGAGATTGTGATGTCATCAGTGATGTCATCAGTGATGACATCACAATTTAGTGATAAGACTAAAAAAGAGCAATGGCATTCCGTTCTCAGTCACCATCTTGTGTGTTGTTTTGCTCTCTTGTTCAGTTTTATGATTATACATTTTTAAACTTTTTTCTGTGAAATCTCAAAATATTATTGTCCAGGTCAGTTTTAATGCATTCATTGTATGTTATGGTACTCACGACTGCTTTCTTCATGCCTCCACTGGAAAATTGGACCTCATTCTGTGATGATCTGCAGGTTTGAAGGCCTCTGTTCTGTCTCTCTTCTGGTCTGTGATTCCAACCACAGATTCTGAATGGAATTGAAGTCCGGATTCCAGAATGTTGATTTTTGTTCTCTGTTAATCACTTGACGACTTCAGCTGAATACTTCATGTCACTGTCACGTTGGAAGGTCCACTTCTGCCAGTTTTCAGCAACCAGTGTAATGTTTCCCACTAGCAGTGTTTTCCAAGACAGAATAATGTCAGTTTTTAAAATGTTTCCAAAATAAACCTTTTTCCACATTCAAACTGAAGCAGACACCCTTTCCACTTTTAAGATTAGGCTTAAAACTTTCCTTTTTGATAAAGCTTATAGTTAGGGATGGCTCAGGTGATCCTGAAACATCCCATAGTTAAGCTGCTATAGGATTAGACTGCTGGGGTTCATCTGTCCCACCTTTCCTCACTTTGTTCTCTTTTTCCCCATTTAAAAAAGCCTCAAAATAAAAGTGAGTTTTAGGTGGCTACAATAGAATAGAATAGAATAGAATAGAATAGAATAGAATAGAATAGAATAGATAAATATTTTATTCATCCCCCAGTGAGGGAAATTCAAATTAGTCAAGTAGCTCATTAAAATATAAATATTTCCAATGATTGTATATTAGACAACAACAACAATCATAATAATAATCAATGACTAATTAAATAAATTTGAGAAGAACATGTCAGCAGTCGCTGTTAAAAAGCCTTATGGCTGTGGGGACAAAGGACCTCCTGAACCTCTCAGTCCTGCAGTTCAGTGAGATGAGCCTCTCACTGCAGCTGCTCCTCTCTCCTGCCAGGATGCTGTGGAGAGGATGTTTATTGTTCTCCAAAACAGAATATGATTTCCTCCTCATCCGTTGCTCCACCACAGCACCGAGAGGGTCGAGCCTTCTGCCTACCACAGAACAAGTCTTTTTCACCAGTTTGTCCAGGCACCTTGTTAGAATTAAAATTAACTAACAGACAACGGCATGAAACCAAGAAATCCCTCAGAGGCCTCAGTATTTTACTTGCAAGGGGAGAACAACACCCGAACCTACTCTCTGCAGATTCACAAGAGTTCTCCAACGAGTGGTTGCTTCCCTTGCTCTTTTATTAGGTGACACACACACACACACACATACATACAATCCCCTATGTGCCCAGGTCTGGCATATCTCCTTAGTTTGGAGGCATCTCCTTATTTGGGGAGCTATAAAGATAACGATCAGTGGGGAGACAACATTCCTTCTTCTTCTCCTTGTGAAGTTTTGATATGAACTGGCCTCTCTGGCTGTGACTTTTATTTAATGATAAAAAGCAAACTTTTCTGACACACCTACAGTTTTTGTCTTAAGTGCAACTCCCCCAGCAGACAACAGCATTGAACAGTGCATAGGAGTGATCAAACATGCATTTCATATCTCTACAGACATGAGCCGTCTAGGGAAGAAGAGACGGCTCAGGCCAATCTGAACACTGAACGCTAAGGACAAACTTTTTCCTTTGCGCCTTTGATTATGAGCGAATATATCCAACTAATGTGTGAGTCATTTTGTCATTATCACCCGTCTTGCATAGGTACTGTACTTTTCAGCAGCATTAGATTTCTAAGATAATGCGTCATTTGGAAGGTCAGACATGATAGTTTGTAGTATATTGGGTCCAAACTGTCTATCAAGGCAGACAGCATGAAGGTATGTTTACAGACTGTGTTTGGATCTAAATGTGTCTTTATTCTGTATGAACCTGCCATTGTCTCACTGCTCTTTGTATCAATAATGCAGATCAGGACCACTGAGCTCCTGCACGGAATCCCTGATTGTTCAGCAAATATTTAAAGTCAGAGTGAACATTCCCGGTTTCCCCAATTGTCACTGTCAAGTACAGTCAAATGTGCTAAAGTTGATGTTTTCTTGGCACATTTACTTTTCACCAGGGGAGAAGTGCTGCTGAGCAGAATTTTTACTTCCATAAAGATTCAAGTTGCATACACATAATTAACCTCTTGGTGACTGAATGATTAATAGAGGTCCATAATTCATGCATTACTTTAGAAAATTCCTAAGATTGCTGCAGAGCAGCATGATTCTCCAGAGAAACCTAATCTGAGCTGCACTGTCACCACTCCTGCAGCACTCTCTCCAGAAGATGGAGACCTTGTGCCAGTGTAGAGATTCCTGCCCGAGCACCAAAGATATCACAGTTAAAAGTCTCAGATGATAAGGAGTTGTTGGTGAAAATATAATGAAGCATCTCAAAAATGTTTTAACCACATTTTCACATTTTTCTGTGTAAGGGTTTGTTATAAAAGAAGAGTCCACAAAGCCTGAGTAGCAGACCTGTGCTTCATCTTGACTTGAGGGATTTCAGGAGAAACTGTCTTGCAATTACAACCTCAGGGAGCTTCCCGCAGAATAAATCTGGTTTTAATTATTGTCAAAACAGTTCAACTTTCTTTCACTTTAAGAGACCACTGTAATATACACAGTTTCATGGAATACTAATGACCATTTGAATGATAAAGAATCAATGTAAGTAACTAAGATGACTTTATTAAGATTACTTTATTGTCATGTAGTCACACGAAATTACTCTCCGCATCTGACTCATCCGGGTTGGCACCTGTTGAACACACACATGCACGGGGTGACACACTCAGCGCCCAGGGAGCATGGGGGGTACGGAGCGGCGAGATTAGGAATGGAAGGTTATTGGAGGACCCACTCTAACCACAGAGCCTGATAGGTTGTGGGTACAGTGGCACACGTTACACCGGTGGCTCCTGGGTACGGGGACCATTATGAAGAATTGAATCTCTGCACCATGTAAATCAAAGATGTCAGATGACACCAAACGAAAAAACAAAAAATAAGGAAGAGGTAAATCTGAAATGGTTGTTAAAAAACCATCTGAGGTTGCCGTGACAAAGTGACAGGATAACAAGGCAGTCTTGATGGCCTCCACTGTCCGTGGGATACAGCCCCAGGACAGTTGCATGAGATGGTCAACAAAAGAGAAGCTCCATGTTACTGTGCCTCGACCAGCTGTTGTAGCTGAATACAACAAAAACATGGGCGGCTTCGGTTTGTGCGACCGCATGATCAGCTTCTATCCAATGTCAAGCCGCACAAGAAAATGGACCTGCATTTTGTTGACCTGGCAGCTGGATCGAGTACAGGTCAGACCACCAAGTCTCTGGAAAACCAGAGAAAGAGAGGCTGCAGTATTTCGACTTCAAACTGCTGCTGGCTGAGGAGATGATTGCTCAGGCACAGGGAGATCACAAGGCTGACAATGTGGCCAGTGATGATGAAGAGATGAGTACTGATGAAGAGTACATTCCAACAAAGAAGAGGAGGCCTGTTGAACCTCAGCCCAATGCCAATGTCCAAAAATACAGGGCAGTCCATTTGCCAAAGATGGAGGAGGCTGCTCATTCATCACGGTGCAGAAGAGAGGGATGCAAAGGGGACACATATGTCAAGTGCATCAAGCATAACATGTTTCTGTGTGTTTCAAAGGCCAAAAACTGTTTCCTGTTGTACCATTCATGATACACTGTGATTTGGAGCTGTATGTGATGCCGTAAATTTGAGTATTCAAACATTGTTGGGTGTTCTGCTAAGTTTAAATTCTTGTTCAAATGTTTATTGTGGGGAGTACCAGTAAGGATATTCCAGTAAATATGTGTTTATTTTGGTGCCATGTTTAACTAACCCTGTTTGGTAGTTTGAAGAGTTGACAGTGAGAAATTGCGATAGTATAGGTCAGACAGAAATGTGCTGATTTCCTCCCTCATGTAAAATAGCCAGATCATTCAGATGTCTTCATCTATTTTAATGTTTATGAAATAAGAAGATTTTTTAAAAGAAATCCACATGAAAATGAATTCGGTATTATAACATTACATCATTACATTTTATATCAAACAAGACCCGATGTCCACCACAAGGGACAGTCCAGAAAAAATAAATAAACAATGTTTTTGAAAAAAAATTGTTGCAGTATGTTTCTTTCAACCACAATACTTAAATTATCATAAAAATATCAAAAAAGCAAAACTTGTTTCCTCTGGGTCTCTCATGGCATACTAATAACCATTTGAATGGTAAAGAATCAATGTAAGTAACTAAGATGACTTTATTAAGATTACTTTATTGTCATGTAGTCACACGAAATGACTCTCCGCATCTGACTCATCCAGGTTGGCACCTGTTGAACACACACATGCACGGGGTGACACACTCAGCGCCCAGGGAGCATGGGGGGTACGGAGCGGCGAGATTAGGAATGGAAGGTTATTGGAGGACCCACTCTAACCACAGAGCCTGATAGGTTGTGGGTACAGTGGCACACGTTACACCGGCGGCTCCTGGGTACGGGGACCATTATGAAGAATTGAATCTTTGCACCATGCAAATCAAAGATGTCAGATGACACCAAACGAAAAAACAAAAAATAAGGAAGAGGTAAATTGCACCTCTTCTTACCCATTTTTCAGTAATTATGGGTGGAAATTCACACCTTCTTGCAGCTGAACACCTCCTCTCCCACTTATGATCATGTGTGGTTTGATATTCGAAAATTTTCTTTCATGTTTTCTAGCAATTATTGATGGACATTCAGACCTTCTTTCAGCTGAACACCTCCGCTTCCGCTTTTGATTGTGTATAGTCGGGCTTTCGAGCCTTTTCTTCCCCGGTTTTTACAAATTATGGTTGGACATTCAGACCTTCTTGCAGCCGAAAACCTCCGCTCCCTCTTTTAATCATACATTGTCGGGCATTCGCAGCTATTTCTTACCTGCTTTTTACAAACCAGGGTCGGACTTTCACATCTTTTAGTAGCCTAACACCTCCGCTCCCGTTATTGATTGTGTACAGTTGGGTATTTTAACCTTTTCTTACCCGCTTTTTACCAACTATGGTCTGACATTCACACCTTCTTGCAGCCGAACACTTCCGCTTCACCTTTTAGTGTTCTATGGGGTATTCACACCTTTTTTTTCACCGCATTTTATAGATTATGGTTGGAAATTCTCACCCACTCTCATCCGAAGACCTCTCCTCCCACTTTTGTTAATATATAGTCGGGCATTCGAACCTTTTCTTACCCGCTTTTTACAAATTATGGTCGAACATTCCCACCTACTTGCAGCCGAATACTTCCGCTCCACCTTTTAGTGATGTATGGTTGGCATTTGCACCTTTTCTTACCCTCTTTTTATACTGATTGCTGAAGATTAAGTTGTTCTTTCTCAAACTACAACATTTTTTTAATTGTTGAAACTTGATTTGAAGTGGATAAATAAGGAGGACAAACAGTTTTAAGTCAGGCTGATAGAAGGAATTAATTTTATAGCAAAATCTGTATTTCGTCATATGTCAAGAGATGCTTATTGCTGAAGAAGTTCTTTCTCATTCTACAAAGTACAACGTTGTTTATCGTTGAAACTTGATTAGACATGAATAAATATGAAGGACAAAGCAGTCTTGTGTGTTTGATGGGTCAAACACACAAAAAACACCTGGGCAGTCAGATCAAGCAGCTTTAAGCAGCTTGGTGGTTTTACTCTCTTTGGCTCCACTTTCTCAAGACGTCCTCTGCTGCGTCCAGAGTTGGAGTCCTCCTGTTAGACACTAATTCATATGCTGATGTACATTCCAGCTGCCGTGACACTAAACAGGGAAACTCATCTTTTAACACCAGTAAAATCTATTCATTATTCAAATATTTTGACCTGTTTTGACTCCCCCTGTAAGCATGTAGTGTTCTAACACTTCACACTGTGCGGTCAATGCTTGTTCCTTTAAAAAAGGAGTGTATCAACTCTATGTAAGCACAGTGCATAAATGTGTACAATAAAAGGGGATATCAAACCCTCAACAATATCAAAAATACCTTATTTGTCTTTGGAAGAATAACTTTTGAAGAAAATGACCTTTTAATTGTTTCTTATTTTGATAAAAGAATCCAAACAAGTGCGTAATTTTTTTTTTCATGTTTTATTTTATTTAAACACATAAATCAATGTAATAATAATTTGTGTAGGATCTTATTCATATTCTTATTTGAATGACACAATAATGCTCTGAACAGTTGTGAGAACACCAGATTCTCACATGTGGGGATGCTTCCAGCATAAATCCCCACATCCTGAATCAGTTGTTCAGGATGAAAAGATAGAGTCGTGCAAAAGATAGATACATTTGAAGTATTTTTATTGATGTTACTGTAACAGGAGGTATAGAGATTTCATTGGATGACTAGTCTTGTGCGCGAATACTAAACGCTGCTGCTACTTTCTCTCTTGATGTTGTTGTATTTGTATTGTCTACGATGTTTTGGCGTCATATATTTTTTGAAGAGCCTCCACATTGAAGGCAGCTCTGGTCTTTCTTCTGAGGGGTTAAACTTGTCCACTGCTTGTTCTGGTACTGCAAGTTGAAGAGACAAGTCTTCTGTGGTATGTAAGGGGTTTGATGTTGGAGAGTCCTCTGACTGTTTAGAGGCTGGTTCCATTTCGATGACAATGAAAGTTCTTTCTTGATTTTGCTTTGGAAGTGGTTCCTGGACAACGATCAGTGATGAAATTTCCTCCGTGTCTTGAGGTCCCTGCATGACTTCAGGCTGGTCATTCTTTATAATGGTCTACTCCGTCTTTTTGCTTTTGCGCCGACACTTTTTAGAGGAAACTTTCTCCTTTGGTGGCTCTGAGACATCTTTTGGTTGTGGGACTAATTCCATTTCGATGTCACTCACCAGCTCTGGGACCACGTCTTGTTGTGGCACTCCAGCCTGATGAGCCAAATCTGATGGAATCACTTCCTGTGAGTCTTCAGAAGCCCTTTCTATTTCCTTTTCTTCCACGGTTTCGAAAATCTTCTCTGGTTCCTGGACGACGAAAGGTGATGAAATGTCCTCCGTGTCTTGAGGTTCCTGGATGACTTCAGGGAGGTTCTTTACAATGGTTTCTGGCATCTTTTTGTTCTTGCGCCGACGCTTCTTTGATGTAACGTTCTCTTTTGGTGGCTCAGGGATCCCTTGTGGTTCTGTTTTGTTGACTCCATCCACTTCTGGATTCGATACTTCCACTTGTGAAGCCAGCTCTTCTACAGTTATGTTCTTTGGTGGAAGACGTATCTGATCTAAATGGAGTTCTGGGAGGATGTACAGCTCTGTTTTTTCTTCTGGCTTGATGATGAGGGATAGAAATACAGCCTTCATAAGTTCTGCCACCTTCTTTTCCTGTGTCTTTGTTTCCTCCTCCTGTGCCTTTAGTTTGGAGGCAAGATCAATATTGGAGGCAGTCTTTTCTTTGAGTTGTTCTTTCAAGCTCTCTACCTCTTTTACAACTGACTGATATTCAGTTTCAGATACTGGTGGTTTCAGTGTTTCAATCAATTCTGCAATTACGTCATTGCATTCCTTGAGCTCCTGCTCACACTTTTCACGGAGATGACGCTCACACTTCAAACAGTTTTCCAGGTCCTTGAGTTTTTTCTCAGAAATGGAGCAGCTATTCTCTGCTGCGACTCTTCTGTCTTTTTCTCGTGTTAGAAAGAAATTCTTTTTCAGCAGCTTAGTCCTGACAATATCCATCCGATGGTATAAATAGTTGATCTTGTCCTTATTATGTTGGTAAGATTCCTGTAATTTTTCTGATCCATAATCATCGTCGGCAGCAGAGGCATTAGAGGGAATCTCCTCGGTTTGTGAAATTGGAAACTTCCACGTGACGCGACGAACTTTGGAGGCCTGGGGATGATCCTGCACAAGCTGGACGTCCTCGGAATGAGGAGTCACAGCCGCAGCAGAGACCTGGGATTGTTCCTTTTCCAACACGTCCAACATTTCTGATCTGTTGGTGGGTTCCTCCAAACTTTCATCACTGCCAAAAGTAATGTTATATTTGTAGGACGCCTGAGATTGTTCTTTTTCAAACAGGTCATTTTCTAGGTTTGATTTTAAAATTTCTCGCCTGTTGGTGGGTTCCTTATAACTTTCCTTACTGACAAAAGTAATGTTATATTTGTAGGACGCCTGAGATTGTTCTTTTTCAAACAGGTCATTTTCTAGGCTTGATGTTAAAATTTCTTGCCTGTTGGTGGGTTTCTTATAACTTTCATTACTGCCAAAAGTAATGTTATATTTGTTGGAGGCCTGGGCTTGTTTGTCGGTTTGTGAATTTGGAAACTTCCACGTGACGCAACGTACTTTGGAGGCCTGGGGATGATCCTGCACCAGCTGGACGTCCTCGGAATGAGGAGTCACAGCCGCAGCAGAGACCTGGGATGGTTCTTTTTCCTCTTCGTCATTTACTGTTTGAGGAGACGGGGAATCCTCAGAGGCCTGGCATTGTTCTTTTTCACACAGCTCATTTTCTGACCTGTTGGTGGGTTCCTCATAACCTTCATTATCGCCAAAAGTAATGGTATATGTGTAGATATCCTCAGGTAAATCGTCCTCTACCATGTCACACCACTGAAGTGGAGCAGATGATATCTTGGTTTGACTCATTTTGCTTGTTGTTTTTAAGAGCTTGTCAAAATTACTATTTAAGATAGTAATTAAGTGTTGTTTTTAATAGTTTGTCAAAATTACTATTTAAGATAGTAATTAAGTGTTGTTTTTTTAGACGATGTGAAAACCGTTTGCTGTGACTTTCAAATTCGCTTTGAAAACTGGACGTGTTTCTTCAGATAAACTCCTGACGAACTGTGAAATAGGAGGGAAAATGTCTGGCCTATATAACATTTGTGATGTCAAACAACATCAGTGGTGACATCAATTGTGATGTCAAACAACATCAGTGGTGACATCAATTGTGATGTCATCATCAGTGATGACCAGAAGACCAGAAGAGAGATTGTGATGTCATCAGTGATGTCATCAGTGATGACATCACAATTTAGTGATAAGACTAAAAAAGAGCAATGGCATTCCGTTCTCAGTCACCATCTTGTGTGTTGTTTTGCTCTCTTGTTCAGTTTTATGATTATACATTTTTAAACTTTTTTCTGTGAAATCTCAAAATATTATTGTCCAGGTCAGTTTTAATGCATTCATTGTATGTTATGGTACTCATGACTGCTTTCTTCATGCCTCCACTGGAAAATTGGACCTCATTCTGTGATGATCTGCAGGTTTGAAGGCCTCTGTTCTGTCTCTCTTCTGGTCTGTGATTCCAACCACAGATTCTGAATGGAATTGAAGTCCGGATTCCAGAATGTTGATTTTTGTTCTCTGTTAATCACTTGACGACTTCAGCTGAATACTTCATGTCACTGTCACGTTGGAAGGTCCACTTCTGCCAGTTTTCAGCAACCAGTGTAATGTTTCCCACTAGCAGTGTTTTCCAAGACAGAATAATGTCAGTTTTTAAAATGTTTCCAAAATAAACCTTTTTCCACATTCAAACTGAAGCAGACACCCTTTCCACTTTTAAGATTAGGCTTAAAACTTTCCTTTTTGATAAAGCTTATAGTTAGGGATGGCTCAGGTGATCCTGAAACATCCCATAGTTAAGCTGCTATAGGATTAGACTGCTGGGGTTCATCTGTCCCACCTTTCCTCACTTTGTTCTCTTTTTCCCCATTTAAAAAAGCCTCAAAATAAAAGTGAGTTTTAGGTGGCTACAATAGAATAGAATAGAATAGAATAGAATAGAATAGAATAGAATAGATAAATATTTTATTCATCCCCCAGTGAGGGAAATTCAAATTAGTCAAGTAGCTCATTAAAATATAAATATTTCCAATGATTGTATATTAGACAACAACAACAATCATAATAATAATCAATGACTAATTAAATAAATTTGAGAAGAACATGTCAGCAGTCGCTGTTAAAAAGCCTTATGGCTGTGGGGACAAAGGACCTCCTGAACCTCTCAGTCCTGCAGTTCAGTGAGATGAGCCTCTCACTGCAGCTGCTCCTCTCTCCTGCCAGGATGCTGTGGAGAGGATGTTTATTGGTCTCCAAAACAGAATATGATTTCCTCCTCATCCGTTGCTCCACCACAGCACCGAGAGGGTCGAGCCTTCTGCCTACCACAGAACAAGTCTTTTTCACCAGTTTGTCCAGGCACCTTGTTAGAATTAAAATTAACTAACAGACAACGGCATGAAACCAAGAAATCCCTCAGAGGCCTCAGTATTTTACTTGCAAGGGGAGAACAACACCCGAACCTACTCTCTGCAGATTCACAAGAGTTCTCCAACGAGTGGTTGCTTCCCTTGCTCTTTTATTAGGTGACACACACACACACACACATACATACAATCCCCTATGTGCCCAGGTCTGGCATATCTCCTTAGTTTGGAGGCATCTCCTTATTTGGGGAGCTATAAAGATAACGATCAGTGGGGAGACAACATTCCTTCTTCTTCTCCTTGTGAAGTTTTGATATGAACTGGCCTCTCTGGCTGTGACTTTTATTTAATGATAAAAAGCAAACTTTTCTGACACACCTACAGTTTTTGTCTTAAGTGCAACTCCCCCAGCAGACAACAGCATTGAACAGTGCATAGGAGTGATCAAACATGCATTTCATATCTCTACAGACATGAGCCGTCTAGGGAAGAAGAGACGGCTCAGGCCAATCTGAACACTGAACGCTAAGGACAAACTTTTTCCTTTGCGCCTTTGATTATGAGCGAATATATCCAACTAATGTGTGAGTCATTTTGTCATCATCACCCGTCTTGCATAGGTACTGTACTTTTCAGCAGCATTAGATTTCTAAGATAATGCGTCATTTGGAAGGTCAGACATGATAGTTTGTAGTATATTGGGTCCAAACTGTCTATCAAGGCAGACAGCATGAAGGTATGTTTACAGACTGTGTTTGGATCTAAATGTGTCTTTATTCTGTATGAACCTGCCATTGTCTCACTGCTCTTTGTATCAATAATGCAGATCAGGACCACTGAGCTCCTGCACGGAATCCCTGATTGTTCAGCAAATATTTAAAGTCAGAGTGAACATTCCCGGTTTCCCCAATTGTCACTGTCAAGTACAGTCAAATGTGCTAAAGTTGATGTTTTCTTGGCACATTTACTTTTCACCAGGGGAGAAGTGCTGCTGAGCAGAATTTTTACTTCCATAAAGATTCAAGTTGCATACACATAATTAACCTCTTGGTGACTGAATGATTAATAGAGGTCCATAATTCATGCATTACTTTAGAAAATTCCTAAGATTGCTGCAGAGCAGCATGATTCTCCAGAGAAACCTAATCTGAGCTGCACTGTCACCACTCCTGCAGCACTCTCTCCAGAAGATGGAGACCTTGTGCCAGTGTAGAGATTCCTGCCCGAGCACCAAAGATATCACAGTTAAAAGTCTCAGATGATAAGGAGTTGTTGGTGAAAATATAATGAAGCATCTCAAAAATGTTTTAACCACATTTTCACATTTTTCTGTGTAAGGGTTTGTTATAAAAGAAGAGTCCACAAAGCCTGAGTAGCAGACCTGTGCTTCATCTTGACTTGAGGGATTTCAGGAGAAACTGTCTTGCAATTACAACCTCAGGGAGCTTCCCGCAGAATAAATATGGTTTTAATTATTGTCAAAACAGTTCAACTTTCTTTCACTTTAAGAGACCACTGTAATATACACAGTTTCATGGAATACTAATGACCATTTGAATGATAAAGAATCAATGTAAGTAACTAAGATGACTTTATTAAGATTACTTTATTGTCATGTAGTCACACGAAATTACTCTCCGCATCTGACTCATCCGGGTTGGCACCTGTTGAACACACACATGCACGGGGTGACACACTCAGCGCCCAGGGAGCATGGGGGGTACGGAGCGGCGAGATTAGGAATGGAAGGTTATTGGAGGACCCACTCTAACCACAGAGCCTGATAGGTTGTGGGTACAGTGGCACACGTTACACCGGCGGCTCCTGGGTACGGGGACCATTATGAAGAATTGAATCTCTGCACCATGCAAATCAAAGATGTCAGATGACACCAAACGAAAAAACAAAAAATAAGGAAGAGGTAAATCTGAAATGGTTGTTAAAAAACCATCTGAGGTTGCCGTGACAAAGTGACAGGATAACAAGGCAGTCTTGATGGCCTCCACTGTCCGTGGGATACAGCCCCAGGACAGTTGCATGAGATGGTCAACAAAAGAGAAGCTCCATGTTACTGTGCCTCGACCAGCTGTTGTAGCTGAATACAACAAAAACATGGGCGGCTTCGGTTTGTGCGACCGCATGATCAGCTTCTATCCAATGTCAAGCCGCACAAGAAAATGGACCTGCATTTTGTTGACCTGGCAGCTGGATCGAGTACAGGTCAGACCACCAAGTCTCTGGAAAACCAGAGAAAGAGAGGCTGCAGTATTTCGACTTCAAACTGCTGCTGGCTGAGGAGATGATTGCTCAGGCACAGGGAGATCACAAGGCTGACAATGTGGCCAGTGATGATGAAGAGATGAGTACTGATGAAGAGTACATTCCAACAAAGAAGAGGAGGCCTGTTGAACCTCAGCCCAATGCCAATGTCCAAAAATACAGGGCAGTCCATTTGCCAAAGATGGAGGAGGCTGCTCATTCATCACGGTGCAGAAGAGAGGGATGCAAAGGGGACACATATGTCAAGTGCATCAAGCATAACATGTTTCTGTGTGTTTCAAAGGCCAAAAACTGTTTCCTGTTGTACCATTCATGATACACTGTGATTTGGAGCTGTATGTGATGCCGTAAATTTGAGTATTCAAACATTGTTGGGTGTTCTGCTAAGTTTAAATTCTTGTTCAAATGTTTATTGTGGGGAGTACCAGTAAGGATATTCCAGTAAATATGTGTTTATTTTGGTGCCATGTTTAACTAACCCTGTTTGGTAGTTTGAAGAGTTGACAGTGAGAAATTGCGATAGTATAGGTCAGACAGAAATGTGCTGATTTCCTCCCTCATGTAAAATAGCCAGATCATTCAGATGTCTTCATCTATTTTAATGTTTATGAAATAAGAAGATTTTTTAAAAGAAATCCACATGAAAATGAATTCGGTATTATAACATTACATCATTACATTTTATATCAAACAAGACCCGATGTCCACCACAAGGGACAGTCCAGAAAAAATAAATGAACAATGTTTTTGAAAAAAAATTGTTGCAGTATGTTTCTTTCAACCACAATACTTAAATTATCATAAAAATATCAAAAAAGCAAAACTTGTTTCCTCTGGGTCTCTCATGGCATACTAATAACCATTTGAATGGTAAAGAATCAATGTAAGTAACTAAGATGACTTTATTAAGATTACTTTATTGTCATGTAGTCACACGAAATGACTCTCCGCATCTGACTCATCCAGGTTGGCACCTGTTGAACACACACATGCACGGGGTGACACACTCAGCGCCCAGGGAGCATGGGGGGTACGGAGCGGCGAGATTAGGAATGGAAGGTTATTGGAGGACCCACTCTAACCACAGAGCCTGATAGGTTGTGGGTACAGTGGCACACGTTACACCGGCGGCTCCTGGGTACGGGGACCATTATGAAGAATTGAATCTTTGCACCATGCAAATCAAAGATGTCAGATGACACCAAACGAAAAAACAAAAAATAAGGAAGAGGTAAATTGCACCTTTTCTTACCCATTTTTCAGTAATTATGGGTGGAAATTCACACCTTCTTGCAGCTGAACACCTCCTCTCCCACTTATGATCATGTGTGGTTTGATATTCGAAAATTTTCTTTCATGTTTTCTAGCAATTATTGATGGACATTCAGACCTTCTTTCAGCTGAACACCTCCGCTTCCGCTTTTGATTGTGTATAGTCGGGCTTTCGAGCCTTTTCTTCCCCGGTTTTTACAAATTATGGTTGGACATTCAGACCTTCTTGCAGCCGAAAACCTCCGCTCCCTCTTTTAATCATACATTGTCGGGCATTCGCAGCTTTTCTTACCTGCTTTTTACAAACCAGGGTCGGACTTTCACATCTTTTAGTAGCCTAACACCTCCGCTCCCGTTATTGATTGTGTACAGTTGGGTATTTTAACCTTTTCTTACCCGCTTTTTACCAACTATGGTCTGACATTCACACCTTCTTGCAGCCGAACACTTCCGCTTCACCTTTTAGTGTTCTATGGGGTATTCACACCTTTTTTTTCACCGCATTTTATAGATTATGGTTGGAAATTCTCACCCACTCTCATCCGAAGACCTCTCCTCCCACTTTTGTTAATATATAGTCGGGCATTCGAACCTTTTCTTACCCGCTTTTTACAAATTATGGTCGAACATTCCCACCTACTTGCAGCCGAATACTTCCGCTCCACCTTTTAGTGATGTATGGTTGGCATTTGCACCTTTTCTTACCCTCTTTTTATACTGATTGCTGAAGATTAAGTTGTTCTTTCTCAAACTACAACATTTTTTTAATTGTTGAAACTTGATTTGAAGTGGATAAATAAGGAGGACAAACAGTTTTAAGTCAGGCTGATAGAAGGAATTAATTTTATAGCAAAATCTGTATTTCGTCATATCTCAAGAGATGCTTATTGCTGAAGAAGTTCTTTCTCATTCTACAAAGTACAACGTTGTTTATCGTTGAAACTTGATTAGACATGAATAAATATGAAGGACAAAGCAGTCTTAACTTGGTTTGAGTTAAGGAATTCGTTTTATAGTAGAATCCGAATTCGTGCATAACTCGTAAAATAGAGCTTATTTTCGGATTCCTGAAGAATGAGTCTGGTTCTTTCTCATAATACAAAGTTTGTTGTTTATTGTTGAAACTTCATCAGAAGTGAAGAAATAAGGACAAACCCTTTTAAGTAAGTTTGATAGAAGGATTTCATTTTATAGCAAAATCTGTATTCTTTCATATCTCCTGGAGAGAAGCTTATTGCTGAAAATTAGGTCTGGTTCTTTTTCATACTACAAAATACAGTGTTGTTTATTGTTGAAACTAGATTAGAAGTAGATAAATATGAAGGACAAAGCAGTTTGAACTTGGTTTGAGAGAAGGAATTAATTTTATTGCAAAATCCGAATTCATGCATAACTCGTCAAATAGATAGTGATGTGTCGTTCGTGAGCGATTTGTTCGATATGAACTAATTTTTTATATGACTCGGGAGTAACGAGTTGTCTCAGTGAGTGATTCGTTCATTTTCATGCAGTACCCTTCCTCACCCCATGGCAGGCGGCAGCTTCATAAGCTCAGTCAGCAGGACACGAAACAGTATTGATTCGTTCACGACTCAACTCCTCGGGTGACGGGTCCTCGCACAGGAAACAGTATTGATTCGTTCATGACTCAACTCCTCGGCTGACGGGTCCTCGCACAGGAAACAGTATTGATTCGTTTACGACTAAACTCCTTGGGTCTTCGTTCATTTGTCACGTTTCAAATTCTACGTTTCATTTGACAGGCTGAAGAGCAGTAGGCACAACAGTTTGTCCACAAACCGGATCATTAATCTCATAGACTATTCTAGCATCAACAACTTGGAAACCACAATCGACTCTCTAGATGCAGAAAAAGCATTTGATGGAGTGAACTGGAAATTTTTATTCGCAGCATTAAACAAATTCGGGTTTGGGTCACACTTCATCAACTGGATAAGGATATTATATAGCTCCCCAAATGCAAGTGTCAGGACAAATGATCAAACTTCTCCAAGCTTCAGTCTGTGGAGAGGTACAAGACAGGGTTGCCCACTTTCTCCCTCACTTTTTGCTATTTTCATCAAACCTTTAGCAGCTTCTATCAGACAAGATAGAAATATTAAAGGCATCCAATCCCAAAATATTGAGCATAAAATAAGTCTTTATGCTGATGATGTATTACTTTTCCTTCAGAACTCTCAGACGTCTCTCACTCACACGATCACACTCATAAATAAATTCTCAGCACTTTCTGACTACTCTATCAACTAGTCTAAGACCACAGTTCTGCCCATTAACTGCAGGGTCCAGAATATACCTGCGATCACTTTACAGTCAGGAAATAATAGATATTTAGGCATAAACATTTCCTCCAGGCTCTCAGAGTTAACAAAGCTAAATTATGTGCAATTATTAAAGACTTATTAAAGAAAGCAGAGGACGATCTCTCTCGTTGGAAGTCCTTACCTATATCACTTATGGGGAGAGTTACAACCATTAAAATGATGATACTACCAAAAGTTAACTATTTGTTCTCAATGATCCCCATAAAACCATCTGCTACTTGGTTTAAGTCACTAGATTCATGCATCTCCAAATTTCTGTGGAAAAACAAACCACCACGTATTAGTTTAAAAACCCTACAGAAGACCAAGGACTGTGGTGGATTAGATTTACCTCATTTTCAGCACTATTCCTTAGCCAATAGGTTACAGTATATATCAAAATGGTTTAAACCTAGCCCAATAGATGAACCATGGATAAATATAGAACAAGCATTGTGTGATAATCTGGAAATCTCTGACCTGCCACTTATTAGTCAAAATATTTACATCAAAAGCGGAAGCGGAGGTGTTCGGCTGCAAGAAGGTGTGAACGTCCGACCAAAGTTTGTAAAAACCAGTTAAAAGGTTCCAATATCCAACCAAACATAATCAAAAGCGGGAGCAGAGCTGTTCGACTGCAAGTAGGTGTGAATGTCAGATCATAATTTGCAAAAAGCTGATGAGAAAGGGTGAGAATGCCCGACTATACACCATCAAATGCGGGAGCGGAAGTGTTCGGCTGTGAATAGGTGTGAATGTCCGACCATAATTGCTGAAAAATGTTTAAGAAAAGGTGCGAATGCCCAACCATACATCATCAAAAGCAGGAGTTTATGTGTTCGGCTACAAGGTTTGAATGTCCTACCATAGTTTGTAAAAGGCGGGTAAGAAAAGGTTCGAATGCCCGAACATACACCATCAAAAGAGGGAGCGGAGGTGTTCCGCTGTAAGAAGGTGTGAATGTCCGACCATAGTTGGTAAAAAGCGGGTAAGAAAAAGTTCGAATGCCCGAATAAACACCATCAAAAGCAGAAGCGGAGGTGTTCAGCTGTAAGAAGGTGTGAAAGTCCCACCAAAGTTTGTAAAAACCAGTTAAGAAAAGGTTCGAATATCTAACCAAACATAATCAAAAGCGGGAGCAGAGCTGTTCGACTGCAAATAGGTGTGAATGTCAGATCATAATTTGCAAAAAGCTGATGAGAAAGGGTGAGAATGCCCGACTATACACCATCAAATGCGGGAGCGGAGTTGTTCGGCTGTGAGTAGGTGTGAATTTCCAACCATAATTGCTGAAAAATGTGTTAGAAAAGGCTAGAATGCCGGTCCATACATCATCAAAAGCGGGAGAGGTGGTGTTCGGCTGCAAGTAGGTGTGAATGTCCAGCCATAATTACTCACAAACGGGTAAGAAAAGGTAGTATTGCCAGACCATACATGATCAAAACAGGGGGCGGAGGTGGTTCAGCTGCAAGAAGGTGTGAATGTCCGACTAAAGTTTATAAAAAGCAGGTAAGACAAGGTGCGAATGCCCGACAATGTAAGATCAAAAGAGGGAGCGGAGGTTTTCGGCTGCAAGAAGGTCTGAATGTCCACCCATAATTCCTGAAAAATGGGTAAAAACAGGGTGCGAATGCCAGACCATACATCATCAAAAGCAGGAGTGGATGTGTTCGGCAACATGAAGGTTTGAATGTCCATCAATAATTGCTTTAAAACATGAAAGAAAATTTTCGAATATCAAACCGCACATGATCATAAGCGGGAGAGGAGGTGTTCCGCTGTAAGAAGGTGTGAATGTCCGACCATAGTTGGTAAAAAGCGGGTAAGAAAAGGTTAAAATATCCGACTGTACACAATCAATAGTGGGAGCGGAGTTGTTCGGCTACAAGAAGCTGTGAAAGTCCCATCATGGTTTGTAAAAAGCTTGTAAGAAAAGGTTCGAATGGCCGAATATATACCATCAAAAGTGGAAGCGGAAGTGTTCGGTTGCAAGAAGGTGTGAACGTCCGACCAAAGTTTGTAAAAAGCAGTTAAGAAAAGTTTCGAATATCCAACAAAACATAATCAACAGCTGGAGCGGAGTTGTTTGGCTGTGAATAGGTGTGAATGTCCGACCATAATTGCTGAAAAATGTGTTAGAAAAGACTAAAATGCCGTACCATACATCATCAAAAGCGGGAAAAGTGGTGTTCGGCTTCAAGTAGGTGTGAATGTCCAGCCATAATTACTCACAAACGGGTAAGAAAAGGTAGTATTGCCAGACCATACATGATCAAAAAAGGGAGCGGAGGTGGTTCAGCTGTGAGGTGTGAATGTCCGACTAAAGTTTGTAAAAAGCGGATAAGACAAGGTGCGAATGCCCGACAATGTATGATCAAAAGAGGGAGCGGAGGTTTTCGGCTGCAAGATCTGAATGTCCAACCATAATTTGTAAAAACCGGGGAAGAAAAGACTCGAAAGCCCGACTATACACCATCAAAAGCGGGAGCGGTGTTCAGCTGCAAGAAGGTCTGAATGTCCCACCAAAGTTTGTAAAAAGCAGTTAAGAAAAGGTTCGAATATCTAACCAAACATAATCAAAAGCGGGAGCAGAGCTGTTCGACTGCAAATAGGTGTGAATGTCAGATCATAATTTGCAAAAAGCTGATGAGAAAGGGTGAGAATGCCCGACTATACACCATCAAATGCGGGAGCGGAGTTGTTCGGCTGCAAGTAGGTGTGAATGTCCAGCCATAATTACTCACAAACGGGTAAGAAAAGGTAGTATTGCCAGACCATACATGATCAAAACAGGGAGCGGAGGTGGTTCAGCTGCAAGGTGTAAATGTCTGACTAAAGTTTGTAAAAAGCGGATAAGACAAGGTGCGAATGCCTGACAATGTATGATCAAAAGAGGGAGCTCATGTTTTCGGCTGCAAGAAGGTCTGAATGTCCAACCATAATTTGTAAAAACCGGGGAAGAAAAGGCTCGAAAGCCCGACTCATGTATACTGAGGATGGGAGACTGGGTCAAAATGTTTTTATTTAATTTGTTGGCTTCCTTAGCTGGGGCAACTTTTTTGAACTGGCATTGTATAAATTGCTCTAATCTGTGTAATTATGAATTTGATTAGATTTTAATATTAATGTATTAATATAGGCTTGAATTGGACTATTTCTGCCTATATCTTTCCTTTTTGATAAAGCTTATAGACACTCTCTCCCCTGTGTTTCCCTATTCCAACAGGTATCCTTTGAATGGTGTTATGGTGTTTTTCCCCCCTCTTTTCTGTCCTCTCAAACCCCAGCTGGTCGAGGCGGATGGCCACCCTTCCTGAGTCTAGTTCTGTCAGAGGTTTCTTCCTGTTAAAAGGGAGTCGTTCCTTTCCACAGTCGCCACAGGCACGCTCAGGACTGGAGATTGGACTGAAGACAAGTTTCGGTGCAATCTGTTGGTTTCCTTAGCTAGGATATTGTTTTTGAATTGGCTCTACGTGAATGAATTGGATTGTTTTAAAATTAATTAATTGGATTTCATTGGATTATGATTACAATGAAATGATTTCCAGTTGGCTTGAATTGGACTATGTTAATTAAGTTCCTTGAGATGACATTTGTTGTAATTTGAAGCTATATAAATAAAACTGAATTGAATTTAAATTAATTCCCTCTCGCCCGATGACTGCTGAGATAGGCTCCAGCCCCCCTGTGACCCTACTGACAGGTTAAGTGGGTATAGAAAATGGATGGATGGACTTAGAGATGGACTCTTAGAGATAAAACTTGTTTTGATTAGGAGCTTGGTAAATAAAACTGACAGGACAAGCCTGCAGCTGCAAGTTCAGCAAATATCCAGTAGGTAGCAGACTAACTCTATAGCAGATGCTTAATTTTTCACAAGAACATCTTGTTTGGTCAGTTAAGTACTGAAAAGTCATTGATTTTGGGCATACTTTAACACGTTAAAGGGGCTTTTGAAACTGTTATTTTTCACACAAAGGATTTTTCTGATGTGAAAGGTTATAGTAGAGGTCGGTTAAAAAACCTTTTTAAAAGAATTTGAGCTCATTCAAGGATAGTATGATGAGGGGCTGATATACTAACCTTTCCATATATATATATATATAATTGTTTCACTGATGTTAATTTGTTTAAAATCTGGTCATTTCTAACATATGTATCGGCCCACAATTTCACAATCGGTGCCTCCAAAATAAGTTCTTTCCTATACTCACATGAGTGAAGTGCACAGTGAATTAGAAGTTACTGAAGTTTATGTGGCCTGTCAGAGGGAGCATCGGGCCCAGTATTCATTGTAAATGCCTTGTGATACGTCTTCGTAACACGTTTTATATAGTACAACCTGTCACTAAAGGAGCTCCACAGTTTGTCTGTCGTACTGCTTTGGTGGAGGTTGTGGGCCTTATAAATAAATTATATTCATATATTTATAAATTCTAAAGATATAGTGATTAAAAGAGGTTGACAACGCCACCTAGGTTTGAGAGCCCAAGACTCTAAAGACACGTACAGGTTCTTAATCAAAACAAGGTTTGAGCAGACTTAAAAAAACAGGAGTCTAACTGGTATTTTACAAGATTTATTGTCATAAAATAGGTAACCCAGCCCAAAATCTCCGCCAAGGATCCCACATCCTCTGGATCATCTCACTCTCCAACTCTCTGGGGCAAGTGACAGACATCCAACTCTGGTGGTGGAACAAGCCCTCAGTCACTCCAAAACACAAGAGTGAGGAAATATCAGTACTCACTGATAGTCCACCTCCACCTCCACGGCCCTTGAAGAAGGCTCCGTACCCCCCATGCTCCCCGGGCGCTGTAATTGGCTGCCCCACTGCTCCAGTGTATGGCATCTGTCTCCATGAGTGTGTCACCCTGTGCATGTGTGTGTTCAACAGCTCCCAACCTGGATAGGTCAAATGCGGAGGAGTAATATTAAATTAAATCATTTTAGTTATTTACATTGATCCTCTATCATTCAAATGGTTATTAGTATGCCATGAGACTAAAGTTAAAGAAAGTTTACCAGTTTTGACAATAATTAAAACCAGATTCATTCTGCGGGAGGCTCCCTGGGGTTATAATTGGAAGACAGTTTCTCCTGAAATGCCTCAAGTCAAGATAAAGCACAGGTCTGCTACTCAGGCTTTGTGGACTCTTCTTTTATAACGAACCATTACACAGAAATCTGTGAAAATGTGGTTCCTCCTCTCCAGTACCCCCGAATAGACCTTACCAGGGAGGCTGAGGAGTGTGATCCCGTTATTCCTGTCTGACACACATATTCTTACAATTTGAATTTATTGATGTCTGTTAAAAATTTGAAATGTGTTTTTATGTCCAACAACGTTCTTTTAAATATTTGATGCTAATGATAAAAGCTCCATGATGTCAGATTTTATGTTCAAAGCAGAACATGTGAAACAGCATAAAAAGTGAATGTTGACTTAACAGCATACATGTGTAACTGTGCTGTTGACACAGTGATGTAAACACCAGATAAAGAGAGAGAATGAGCTTTTTACTGTCGGACTGTGTTGACTAAAGTGAGGACAGAAAACAACAGACTGAGCGAACAAAGAGAAAATCAGGAGCCTGCAGGGAAATCTTGCCCCACAGCTGAAAGTTTCTCCTTTAAACAGAGAAGTTTCAGTATTTTTCTGTTTTCACCACACTGCTGAATGAGTTCAGGTGTTGATGCTGATCAGTGTTTCCTGAATATTTCTGTTCTGTTGAAGAGTACTTTTTGTTGTAAATGATGTTGTCAGATTGGTGAATAAAATCTACTCTTTGTTCCACTGTCTTTATATAGAAAGTCCAAGATCTTTAATCTTTCCCCAGCCAAGAGGAAACATGGCTCTGATGAGGCTAAAGAACACGAGCAACAATTTACTAAAAGTTTATTGAACTTTTTGCATCGTTTCATTCCAACAAATACTCCTGCAGTTAAAGTGTTCCACACATACGTTATCTAACTTTTTAAACAAAATCACATGTATACATATATTTAATTTCTATTGAGAAATGCAGCAGAGCACCAGAGTTTCCTCATGTGTAAGAGGATGGAGGTGTGTTTGATGGGTCAAACACACAAAAAACACCTGGGCAGTCAGATCAAGCAGCTTTAAGCAGCTTGGTGTTTTTACTCTCTTTGGCTCCACTTTCTCAAGATGTCCTCTGCTGCGTCCAGAGTGGAGTCCTCCTGTTAGACACTAATTCGTATGCTGATGTACATTCCAGCTGCCGTGACACTAAACAGGGAAACTCAGCTTATAACAACAGTAAAATCTATTCATGGTTCAAATATTTTGACCTGTTTTGACTCCCCCTGTAAGCATGTAGTGTTCTAACCCTTCACACTGTGCGGTCAATGCTTGTTCCTTTCAAAAAGGAGTGTATCAACTCTATGTAAGCACAGTGCATAAATATGTACAATAAAAGGGGATATCAAACCCTCAACAATATCAAAAATACCTTCTTTGTCTTTGGAAGAATAATTTTTGAAGAAAATGACCTTTTAATTGACAAGCAAAACTGTTTCTTATTTTGATAAAAGAATCCAAACAAGTGCGTAATTATTTTTTTTTTTCACGTTTTATTTTATTTAATCACATAAATGAATGTAATAATAATTTGTGAAGGATCTTATTCATATTCTTATTTGAATGACACAATAATGCTCTTAACAGATGTGAGAACAATGCACTGATACTTTCAGTCAGTGCAGTTGTTCAGGATGAAAAGATAGAGCCGTACAAAAGATAGATACATTTGAAGTATTTTTATTGATGTTACTGTAACAGGATGTATAGAGATTTCATTGGTTGACTAGTCTTGTGAGCGAAACTAAACGCTGCTGCTACTTTCTCTCTTGATGTTGTTGTCTTTGTATTGTCTACGATGTTTAGGCGTCATATATTTTTTGAAGCGCCTCCACATTGAAGGCAGCTCTGGTCTTTCTTCTGAGGGGTTAAACTTGTCCACTGCTTGTTCTGGTACTGCAAGTTGAAGAGACAAGTCTTCTGTGGCATGTAAGGGGTTTGATGTTGGAGAGTCCTCTGACTGTTTAGAGGCTGGTTCCATTTCAATGACAATGAAAGTTCTTTCTTGATTTTGCTTTGGAAGTGGTTCCTGGACAACGATCAGTGATGAAATTTCCTCCGTGTCTTGAGGTCCCTGCATGACTTCAGGCTGGTCATTCTTTATAATGGTCTACTCCGTCTTTTTTCTTTTGCGCCGACGCTTTTTAGAGGAAACTTTCTCCTTTGGTGGCTCTGAGACATCTTTTGGTTGTGGGACTAATTCCATTTCGATGTCACTCACCAGCTCTGGGACCACGTCTTGTTGTGGCACTCCAGCCTGATGAGCCAAATCTGATGGAATCACTTCCTGTGAGTCTTCAGAAGCCCTTTCTATTTCCTTTTCTTCCACGGTTTCGAAAATCTTCTCTGGTTCCTGGACGACGAAAGGTGATGAAATGTCCTCCGTGTCTTGAGGTTCCTGCATGACTTCAGGCTGGTTCTTTACAATGGTTTCTGGCATCTTTTTGTTCTTGCGCCGACGCTTCTTTTATGTAACGTTCTCTTTTGGTTGCTCAGGGATCCCTTGTGGTCCTGTTTTGTTGACTCCATCCACTTCTGGATTCGATACTTCCACTTGTGAAGCCAGCTCTTCTACAATTATGTTCTTTGGTCGAAGACATATCTGATCTAAATGGAGTTCTGGGAGGATGTACAGCTCTGTTTTTTCTTCTGGCTTGATGATGACGGATAGAAATACAGCCTTCATAAGTTCTGCCACCTTCTTTTCCTGTGTCTTTGTTTCCTCCTCCTGTGCCTTTAGTTTGGAGGCAAGATCAATATTGGAGGCAGTCTTTTCTTTGAGTTGTTCTTTCAAGCTCTCTACCTCTTTTACAACTGACTGATATTCAGTTTCAGATACTGGTGGTTTCAGTGTTTCAATCAATTCTGCAATTACGTCATTGCATTCCTTGAGCTCCTGCTCACACTTTTCACGGAGATGACGCTCACACGTCAAACAGTTTTCCAGGTCCTTCAGTTTTTCCTCAGAAATGGAGCAGCTATTCTCTGCTGCGACTCTTCTGTCTTTTTCTCGTGTAAGAAAGAAATTCTTTTTCAGTAGCTTAGTCCTGACAATATCCATCCGATGGTATAAATAGTTGATCTTGTCCTTATTATGTTGGTAAGATTCCTGTAATTTTTCTGATCCATAATCTTCGTCGGCAGCAGAGGCATTAGAGGGAATCTCCTCGGTTTGTGAAATTGGAAACTTCCACGTGACGCAACGTACTTTGGAGGCATGGGGATTATCCTGCACAAGCTGGACGTCCTCGGAATGAGGAGTCACAGTCACAGTAGAGACCTGGGATTACTCCTTTTCCAACACGTCCAACATTGCTGATCTGTTGGTGGGTTCCTCCAAATTTTCATTACTGCCAAAAGTAATGTTATATTTGTAGGACGCCTGAGATTGTTCTTTTTCAAACAGGTCATTTTCTAGGCTTGATGTTAAAATTTCTTGCCTGTTGGTGGGTTCCTTATAACTTTCGTTACTGCCAAAAGTAATGTTATATTTGTTGGAGGCCTGGGCTTGTTTGTTGGTTTCTGAATTTGGAAACTTCCACGTGACGCGACGTACTTTGGAGGCCTGGGGATGATCCTGCACCAGCTGGACGTCCTCGGAATGAGGAGTCACAGCTGCAGCAGAGACCTGGGATGGTTCTTTTTCCTCTTCGTCATTTACTTTTTGAGGAGACAGGTCATTTTCTGACTTGTTGGTGGGTTCCTCATAACTTTCATTATCGCCAAAAGTAATGGTATATGTGTAGAAATCCTCAGGTAAATCGTCCTCTACCATGTCACACCACTGAAGTGGAGCAGATGATATCTTGGTTTGACTCATTTTGCTTGTTGTTTTTAAGAGCTTGTCAAAATTACTATTTAAGATAGTAACTAAGTGTTGTTTTTAAGAGTTTGTCAAAATTAATATTTAAGATAGTAATTAAGTGTTGATTTTTTAGATGATGTGAAAACCGTTTGCTGTGACTTTCAAATTTGCTTCGAAAACTGGACGTGTTTCTTCAGATAAACTCCTGACGAACTGTGAAAAAGGAGTGAAAATGTCTGGCCTATATAACATTTGTGATGTCAAACAACATCAGTGGTGATATCAATTGTGATGTCATCATCAGTGATGACCAGAAGACCAGAAGAGAGATTGTGATGTCATCAGTGATGACATCACAATTTAGTGAAGACTAAAAAACAGGAAGACTAAAAAAGGGCAATGGCGTTCCGTTCTCAGTCACCATCTTGTGCGTTGTTTTGCTCTCTTGTTCAGTTTTATGATTATACATTTTTAAACGTTTTTCTGTGAAATCTCAAAATATTATTGTCCAGGTCAAATTTAATGCATTCATTGTATGTTATGGTACTCACGACTGCTTTCTTAATTTCTCCACTGGAAAATTGGACCTCATTCTGTAATGATCTGTCTCTCTTCTGGTCTGTGATTCCAACCACAGATTCTGAATGGAATTGAAGTCCGGATTGCAGAATGTTGATTTTTGTTCTCTGTTAATCACTTGACGACTTCAGCTGAATACTTCATGTCACAGAAGGTCCACTTCTGCCAGTTTTTCAGCAACCAGTGTAATGTTTCCCACTAGCAGTGTTTTCCAAGACAGAATAATGTCAGTTTTTAAAATGTTTCCAAAATAAACCTTTTTCCACATTCAAACTGAAGCAGACACCCTTTCCACTTTTAAGATTAGGCTTAAAACTTTCCTTTTTGATAAAGCTTATAGTTAGGGATGGCTCAGGTAATCAATGACAAATTAAATCAATTTGAGAAGAACATGTCAGCAGTCGCTGTTAAAAAGCCTTATGGCTGTGGGGAAAAAGGACCTCCTGAACCTCTCAGTCCTGCAGCTCAGTGAGATGAGCCTCTCACTGCAGCTGCTCCTCTGTCCTGCCAGGATGCTGTGGAGAGGATGTTTATTGTTCTCAAAAAAAGAATACGATTTCCTCCTCATCCTTTGCCCCAACACAGCACCGAGAGGATCTAGCCTTCTGCCTACCACAGAACAAGCCTTTTTCACCAGTTTGTCCAGGCACCTACAGTTTTGTCTTAAGTGCAACTCCCCCAGCAGACAACAGCATTGAACAGTGCATTGGAGTGATCAAACATGCATATCATATCTCTACAGACATGAGCCGTCTCAGAAAGAAGAGACGGCTCAGGCCCATCTGAACACTGAACGCTAAGGACAAACTTTTTCCTTTGCGCCTTTGATTATGAGCGAATATATCCTACTAATGTGTGAGTCATTTTGTCATTATCACCCGTCTTGCATAGGTACTGTACTTTTCAGCAGCATTAGATTTCTAAGATAATGTGTCATTTGGCAGGTCAGACATGATAGTTTGTAGTATTTTGGGTCCAAACTCTCTATCAAGGCAGACAGCATGAAGGGATGTTTACAGACTGTGTTTGGATCTAAATGTGTCTTTATTCTGTATGAATCTGCCATTGTCTCACTGCTCTTTGTATCAATAATGCAGATCAGGACCACTGAGCTCCTGCACGGAATCCCTCATTGTTCAGCAAACATTTAAAGTCAGAGTGAACATTCCCGGTTTCCCCAATTGTCACTGTCAAGTACAGTCAAATGTGCTAAAGTTTATGTTTTCTTGGCACGTTTACTTTTCACCAGAGGAGAGGTGCTGCTGAGCAGAATTTTTACTTCCATAAAGATTCAAGTTACATACACATAATTAACCTCTTGGTGACTGAATGATTAATAGAGGTCCATAATTCATGCATTACTTCAGAAAATTCCTAAGATTGCTGCAGAGCAGCATGATTCTCCAGAGAAACCTCATCTGAGCTCTACTGTCACCACTCCTGCAGCACTCTCTCCAGAAGATGGAGACCTTGTGCCAGTGTAGAGATTCCTGCCCGAGCACCAGAGACATCACAGTTAAAAGTCTCAGATGATAAGGAGTTGTTGGTGAAAATATAATGAAGCATCTCAAAAATGTTTTAACCACATTTTCACATTTTTCTGTGTAAGGGTTCGTTATAAAAGAAGAGTCCACAAAGCCTGAGTAGCAGACCTGTGCTTCATCTTGACTTGAGGCATTTCAGGAGAAACTGTCTTGCAATTACAACCCCAGGGAGCTTCCCGCAGAATAAATCTGGTTTTAATTACTGTCAAAACAGGTCAACTTTCTTTCACTTTAAAAGACCACTGTAATATACACAGTCTCATGGAATACTAATGACCATTTGAATGATAAAGAATCAATGTAAGTAACTAAGATGACTTTATTAAGATTACTTTATTGTCATGTAGTCACACGAAATGACTCTCCGCATCTGACTCATCCAGGTTGACACCTGTTGAACACACACATGCACGGGGTGACACACTCATGGAGACAGATGCCATACACTGGAGAGATGGGGCAGCCACTTCCAGCGCCCGGGGATTATGGGTGGTACGGAGTGGCGAGAGTAGGAATGGAAGTTATTGGAGGACCCACTCTAACCACAGAGCCTGATAGGTTGTGGGTACAGTGGGACACGTTACCCCGGCGGCTTTCGATTTGCTACCAAACATAGAACTGGTTGCAGAATAGTCGATAGAGAAAGTTTCCAACTTGGTTGTAAAGGACGGGGCCAAAGCCCGAAGAAAGAGATATATATGCACACCATGTTCTGAAGACATGGCAGCAGTATGTCTGAGTTACCAACGATCTGTTGGTAAACACACTCTTCCCTGGGTGGGCTCGAACCACCAAACTTTCGGTCAACAGCTGAATGCGCTGGCCGATTGCGCCACAGAGACTCTATGGACAGTGTAATAATTGTGTCTAAAAATCATAAACCTTCCAAGACCCGGCAGTTAATTTTTGTCCTCTGTGCAGAACATGAGTCAGGCATAACTTATAAAATCTATCTGAGTCCTACTGTCCCTCTCAGAGGACATCCTGGGCTCTGTTTTGATGCCCCAGTTGTTGGGATCTTTTGAAAATGGCGGGAATTTCAACGTCCGTGTTTTACAGCAACAAGAGAGGTTAGTCGACAATGTTTTGCAGATATCATGTTTCTATTGTTAAAAATCTATTTTTTCTTTAATATCAAAGTCTTTACTTCAATTTAGTAACATTTTTATGAAGACACAGTATTTTTAACCCTTTAAAAACACAACCTCTATGTAATGTCCTTTGTAGTGGACATCAGGACTCCCATTTTTAATACATCAGGGAGCAGAGGGCTAAGTGAGGCAGAGAGGATTTTGCTATGAGTTGTGGATGGAGATTCAGATTTGATGAGATGGATGAGGCCCAGAGAGAGGAGGAAGATGAAAGTTCAGAGGAGGATACTGCAGCTGTTGAGGAGCCTGAGCCTGAGCCGAGAAACACCCATCGTGTGTTATGGATCAGTAGCAATGTGTAAGCTCTGGTTTTGATGTTTATTACAGTGTATAGCAATGGAAATGAGAGCAGTTTTAGTTCACACTCTTGTTCTAACACACACATTGAACTTATACCTCTCCTTTCTTTATCACTTAAGTTTCAACCCTATTGTGGAAGACAGCAATTCTAATGACAACACTGGACACATCCATCAGAACTGGAAGCCCTCTGACTACTTCCAACAGCACATCGATGACCAAGTTTTTAAAGAAATGTCAGAACGAACAAAAAATCCGGAGGTGTTGATCACTGGAGGAAGTCTAAAAACCACACCAGAGGAGCTGAAAACCTTCTTTGGCATGTCTATGTACATGGCATGACTCGGATACCCTAGGATCCGGATGTACTGAGCGGCGAAGACAAGGGTCCCAGTTATAGCTGATGCAATGAGTCGAGACAGATTCTTCAAGATCAGGCAGTCCATCAAAGTCACAAATGATCTTGACATCTCTGATGAGGAGAAGAAGCGTGATTCCCTCTGGAAGGTGAGACCTCTCTTAAACAGAGTTTCTGTTTAATCTGCCTAGGCCAGGGAAGGTATTTGTAGATGAGCAGATAATTCCATTCACAGGCCGGTGTCCTGTACGACAGTTTGTGCCAGGAAAACCAAACCCCACAGGACTGAAAGCATTTCTCCTTGCCAGTGCGAGAGAGACGCCGAGAGCGTGACCGGAGCTGCATCGCTTCCGCCTGTACCCCGTTGTTTGGTTCTGCCTCTGGCCAACAGGTGGAGGTGTCCACTCCAGCAGGTGCTCACACTCCTGTTGTCCTGCCCCCTCCTGAACCCATGCAGCTTGGACGAGCCAGATAGACTCCGACTGAGCGTCAACGAAGACTTCAGGCGAGGCTGTGTTTTTATTGCGGCCAACCCGGCCACGTTCGAGAGAACTGCCCCAATCTGCCAAAAGCCTGGGCTCACCTGAGGAGGGGGGGATCCAGGTGAGCCAAGATTCAGGTTTTTTCCCTTCCACACGTACTCAGTTGTCTGCCGTTTTGTTTTGTGACTCTAAGGAGGTGGCTATAAACCCGTTTGTGGATTCTGGGGCAGATGAGAATTTTATTGCCGCAGATTTTGTTAAACTACATAATATTCCTGTTGTGTCACTTACAGCACCTCGTAAGGTAAATGCTCTAGACGGTATGTTGTTGTCTGTAATTTCTCACCAGACTGTACCTTTATCTCTACTTATCTCTGGTAACCACCATGAGCTTATCAGTTTTTTTATTATGCCTGCTCCTCATACTCCTGTGGTTTTAGGTCTCCCCTGGCTTAGACTGCACAATCCCAACATTGACTGGACACAGAGCACAATATTTAGCTGGAGTGTAGCATGCCACAATAATTGTCTTAGATCTGCTGTTCCAGCCTTGAGTCCTCCTGCCATAGTTCCTCCCGTCTCTCCTGATCTTTCTGGGGTTCCTCCTTGTTATCATAACTTGGCTGAGGTATTTAACAAACATCAAGCTCTCTCTCTCCCACCACACCGTCCCTATGACTGCCACATAGACTTACTGCCTGGGTCCCCTCTCCCCTCCAGCCGCCTTTACAACCTCTCCCGTCCCGAGAGAGAGACTATGGAGAGGTACATAAAGGAGTCATTGGCAGCAGGTATCATTCACCCCTCTTCCTCCCCTGTAGGTGCTGGGGTTTTTTTTGTGTCTAAGAAAGACAAGACCTTGCGCCCCTGCATTGACTATCGTGGTCTGAACGCTATCACTGTCAAGAATAAATATCCCCTGCCACTATTGGATTCAGCTTTTCACTCCCTTCATCAAGCCACTGTCTTCTTCAAACTAGATCTTCGGAATGCATACCATCTTGTCCGTATTCGTGAGGGGGATGAGTGGAAAACGGCGTTCAACACACCTCTTGATCCATTTTGAGTACTTGGCCATGCCTTTTGGGTTAACTAATGCACCGGCAGTTTTTCAATCCTTAGTTAATGATGTACTCCGTGACATGCTCAACCGTTTTGTTTTTGTTTATCTGGACAACATTTTAGTTTTTTCTAGCACACTGGAGGAACATAGCAAGCATGTCAGATTAGTTCTCCAAAGATTGCTTGAGAAAAGATTATTTGTCAAGGCTGAGAAATGCGAGTTTCATGTCCAGTCAGTCTCTTTTTTGGGCTTTGTCATTGAAAGAGGTCAGATTCGCTGTGATCCAGCCAAGGTAAGGGCGGTGGTTGAGTGGCCAGTACCTGAGAACCGCAAGCAACTTCAGCGTTTCCTTGATTTTGCTAATTTTTACCGGCGCTTTATTAGGAATTTTAGTAAGGTGGCTGCTCCACTCACCCAACTTACCTCCACCTCCAGCCCTTTTACCTGGACCTCTGAAGCTGCCCAGGCATTCTCAAGACTTAAAGAGCTGTTTTCCTCTGCGCCTGTTCTCATCCACCCTGATACCTCTAAGCAGTTCGTAGTGGAGGTGGATGCCTCTGACAGTGGTGTGGGAGCAGTGCTTTCGCAGATCTCACAACAGAAGTTGCATCCGTGTGCTTATTTTTCTCGCCGGCTGTCTCCAGCTGAGCGCAACTATGATGTGGGTAACCGGGAGCTTTTAGCAGTCGTTCTGGCATTAGAGGAGTGGAGACACTGGCTGGAGGGAGCAGAAATTCCATTTGTGGTTTGGACGGACCATAAGAACTTGGCCTACCTTCAGCAAGCCAAACGTCTCAATTCTCGACAGGCCAGATGGGCACTTTTTTAGGCAGATTTAATTTTACTCTCTCTTATAGACCTGGTTCCCATAATTTAAAGCATGATGCCCTTTCCCGTCAGACAGAGAGACAGCCATTGACTGATCCCTCTGAGCCTGTGCTCCCTCCAAGCTGTTTTGTGGGAGCGGTCCATTGGGAGGTTGAGCAGCAGGTTAAGAGGGCCCTTTCCCGTTGTCCCCGTCCAGAGATCGGACCACCTAACTCTTTGTTCGTTCCCGAGAACGTTAGGTCTCAGGTGCTGCAGTGGGGGCACTCCTCCAGATTGGCCTGCCATCCTGGGGCGGCACGCACACTTGAGCTTATTCGACAGCGGTCCTGGTGGCCCACGCTGGTCTGTGACACCAATCAGTTTGTGGCAGCGTGCTCTGTCTGTGCCCGAGGGAAGGCCTCGCACCAACGGCCCGCTTGCTTGCTGAACCCTCTCCCCATTCCCTCACATCGCGTAGGATTTTGTCTCTGGTCTACCTCCTTCTGCAGGTAACTCTGTCATCCTTACTATTGTCGATCGTTTTTCTAAGGCTGTGCATTTTGTACCACTGTCGAAGCTCCCTTCTGCTCTGGAGACTGCTGAACTCTTGGTTCATCATGTTTTTCGTCACCATGGTATCCCCATGGACATCGTTTCTGATCGGGGACCCCAGTTTTTTTCCCAGGTTTGGCGAGCGTTCTGTGGCGCATTGGGGGCGAGGGTTAGTCTATCGTCTGGGTACCATCCTCAGTCGAACGGCCAGACAGAACGGGCCAACCAAGACCTGGAGGCCGCTTTAAGATGTGTGTGTGCACGTAACCCATCCTCCTGGAGTGTTCAGCTACCGTGGGTGGAGTATGCTCATAACAGTCTCTCCACATCTGCTACTGGTATGTCGCCATTCATGGTAATGTATGGTTTTCAACCCCCTTTGTTCCCTTCCCAGGAGGATGATGTGTCCGTCCCTTCTGTTCAGGAACACTTGCGACGAGTTCGCAGAGTGTAGGCGTTCGCCCGCTCCTAATTATCAGCCTGGGCAGATGGTGTGGTTATCCACCAGGGACCTGCCTTTGCAGGTAGAATCCTAAGCTGTCCCCTCGTTTCATTGGTCCTTTTCCAGCGGTCAGAATCATTAATCCCTCGGCTGTGCGCCTTAAGCTCCCAGACTCCCTTAAGGTACACCCCACGTTTCATGTGTCCCTCTTAAAGCCAGTCACCTCTTGTGCACTTGGTCCTCCAGCTGAACCTCCTCCTCCCCCCCCTGGTCGTGGATGGCCATCCTGCTTACTCAATTAATCGGATTCTGAATGTCAGACGTCGAGGCAGGGGTTTCCAGTATTTGGTTGACTGGGAGGGTTATGGGCCGGAGGAATGTTCTTGGGTTCTTGGGCGCTGGCTATGTGGGAGGGCAACCCCCAGCTCTGCTCCTCCTACCGGCGGTTCGTGGTGGAGATGAGAGGGGTCTTCGACCATCCTGTTCGTGGTAAAGAGGCGGGCAACCGACTGCTCTCACTACGCCAAGGCTCCAGGTCAGTAGCCGACCCGCTTACCCGCCAGACCATACATGATCAAAACAGGGAGCGGAGGTTGTTCAGCTGCAGGGTGTGAATTTCTGACTAAAGTTTGTAAATAGCGGGTAAGACAAAGTGCGAATGCCCGACAATGTATGATCAAAAGAGGGAGCGGAGGTTTTCGGCTGCAAGAAGGTGTGAACGTCTGACCAAAGTTTTTAAAAAGCAGTTAAGAAAAGGTTCGAATATCCAACCAAACATAATCAAAAGCGGGAGCAGAGCTGTTCGACTGCAAGTAGGTGTGAATGTAAGATCATAATTTGCAAAAAGCTGATGAGAAAGGGTGAGAATGCCCGACTATACACCATCAAATGCGGGAGCGGAGTTGTTCGGCTGTGAGTAGGTGTGAATGTCCGACCATAATTGCTGAAAAATGTGTTAGAAAAGACTAGAATGCCGGACAATACATCATCAAAAGCTGGGAGAGGTGGTGTTCGGCTGCAAGTAGGTGTGAATGCCCAGCCATAATTACTCACAAACGGGTAAGAAAAGGTAGTTTTGCCAGACCATACACGATCAAAACAGGGAGCGGAGGTGGTTCAGCCGCAAGGTCTGAATGTCTGACTAAAGTTTATAAAAAGCGGGTAAGACAAGGTGCGAATGCGCGACAATGTATGATCAAAAGAGGGAGCGGAGGGGTTCCGCTGTAAGACGGTGTGAATGTCCGACCGTAGTTGGTAAAAAGCAGGTAAGAAAAGGTTGACATACCCGACTGTACACAATCAATTGCGGGAGCGGAAGTGTTCGGCTGTGAGTAGGTGTGAATGTCCGACCATAATTGCTGAAAAATGTGTTAGAAAAGACTAGAATGCCGGACAATACATCATCAAAAGCTGGGAGAGGTGGTGTTCGGCTGCAAGTAGGTGTGAATGTCCAGCCATAATTACTCACAAACGGGTAAGAAAAGGTAGTTTTGCCAGACCATACACGATCAAAACAGGGAGCGGAGGTGGTTCAGCCGCAAGGTCTGAATGTCTGACTAAAGTTTATAAAAAGCGGGTAAGACAAGGTGCGAATGCGCGACAATGTATGATCAAAAGAGGGAGCGGAGGGGTTCCGCTGTAAGACGGTGTGAATGTCCGACCATAGTTGGTAAAAAGCAGGTAAGAAAAGGTTGATATACCCGACTGTACACAATAAATTGCGGGAGCGGAAGTGTTCGGCTGTGAGTAGGTGTGAATGTCCGACCATAATTGCTGAAAAATGTGTTAGAAAAGACTAGAATGCCGGACAATACATCATCAAAAGCTCGGAGAGGTGGTGTTCGGCTGCAAGTAGGTGTGAATGTCCAGCCATAATTACTCACAAATGGGTAAGAAAAGGTAGTATTGCCAGACCATACATGATCAAAACAGGGAGTGGAGGTGGTTCAGCTGCAGGGTGTGAATTTCTGACTAAAGTTTGTAAAAAGCGGGTAAGACAGGTGTTCAGCTGCAAGGTGTGAATGTCCACCCATAATTCCTGAAAAATGGGCAAAAAAAAGGTGTGAATGCCCAACCATACATCATCAAAAGCAGGAGTGGAAGTGTTCGGCTACAAGAAGGTGTGAACGTCCAACCAAAATATGTAAAAAGAAGTTAAGAAAAGGTTCGAATATCCAACCAAACATAATCAAAAGCGGGAGCAGAGCTGTTCGACTGCAAGTAGGTGTGAATGTCAGATCATAATTTGCAAAAAGCTGATGAGAAAGGGTGAGAATGCCCGACTATACATCATCAAATGCGGGAGCGGAGTTGTTCGGCTGTGAGTAGGTGTGAATCTCCGACCATAATTGCTGAAAAATGTGTTAGAAAAGGTAAAAATGCCGGTCCATACATCATCAAAAGCGAGAGAGGTTGTGTTCGACTGCAAGTAGGTGTGAATGTCCAGCCATAATTACTCACAAACGGGTAAGAAAAGGTAGTAGCCAGACCATATATGATCAAAACAGGGAGCGGAGGTGGTTCAGCTGCAAGAAGGTTTGAATGTCAAACTAAAGTTCAAATATATTAACAAAAGCGGGAGGAGAGGTCTTCGGATGAGAGTGGTTGAAAATTTCCAACCATAATGTATAAAATGCGGTGAAAAAAAAGGTGTGATAGAACACTAAAAGGTGGAGCGGAAGTGTTCGGCTGCAAGAAGGTGTGAATGTCCGACTATATTTGGTGAAAAGCAGGTAAAGCAAGGTCTGAATGCCCAACCTTACATCATCAAAAGCAAGATCAGAGTTGTTTGGCTGCAAGAAGGCCATAGTTTGCCAAAAGCGGGTAAGGTGCGAATGTCCGACTAAATATCAACAAAATTTGGGGCGGAGGTCTTCGGATGCAAGTGGGTGTGAATATCCCACCATACAAGTATGGTGGGTGGAGAGGAAGCTGTGAATAGCCGACCATAGTTTGGAAAAAGCGGGTAAGAAAAGGTTTGAATGCCCGAACATACACCATCAAAAGAGGGAGCGGAGGTGTTCCGCTGTACGAAGGTGTGAATGTCCAACCATACTTGGTAAAAAGCGGGTAAGAAAAGGTTAATATACCCGACTGTACACAATCAATAGCGGGAGCGGATGTGTTCGGCTACAAGAAGGTGTGACAGTCCGACCATGGTTTGTAAAAAGCCGGTAAGAAAAGGTGCGAATGTCCGACAATGTATGATCAAAAGAGAGAGCGGAGGTTTTCGGATACACGAAAGTTTGAATGTCCTACCATAGTTTGTAAATAGCGGGTAAGAAAAGGTTCAAATGCCCGACTATACACCATAAAAAGCGGGAGCGGAGGTGTTCCGCTGTAAGACGGTGTGAATGTCCGACCATAGTTGGTAAAAAGCGGGTAAGAAAAGGTTAAGATACCCGACTGTACAAAATCAATAGCGAGAGCGGAGTTGTTCGGCTACAAGACGGTGTGAAAGTACGACCATGGTTTGTAAAAAGCAGTTAAGAAAAGGTTCGAATATCCAACCAAACATAATCAAAAGCGGGAGCAGATCTGTTCGACTGCAAGTAGGTTTGAATGTCCAGCCATAATTAATCACAAACGGGGGAAGAAAAGGTAGTATTGCCAGACCATACATGATCAAAACAGGGAGCGGAGGTTCAGCTGCAAGGTGTGAATGTCTGACTATAGTTTGTAAAAAGCGGGTAAGACAAGGTGCGAATGCCCGACAATGTATGATCAAAAGAGAGAGCGGAGGTGTTCGGCTGCAAGGTCTGAATGTCCAACCATAATTTGTAAAAACCGGGTAAGAAAACGCTCGAAAGCCCGACTATACATCATCAAAAGCGGGAGCGGAGGTGTTCAGCTGCAAGAAGGTGTGAATGTTCGACTAAAGTTTGTAAAAAGCTGGTAAGACAAGGAGCGATGTCCCGACATTGTATGATCAAAAGCGGGAGCGGAGGTGTCCAGCTGTGAGTAGGTGTGAATGTCCGACCATAATTGCTGAAAAATGTGTTAGAAAAGGTAAGAATACTGGACCATACATCATCAAAAGCGGGAGAGGTGGTGTTCGGCTGCAAGAAGGTGTGAAAGTCCAACAATGGTTTGTAAAAAGCGGGTAATAAAAGGTTCGAATGCCCGAATATACATCATCAAAAGCGGAAGCGGAGGTGTTCGGATGCAAGAAGGTGTGAACGTCCGACCAAAGTTTGTAAAAAGCAGTGAAAAGCGAGAAAAAGCTTTTCGTGAGTTTTGCATGATTTGGGATTTTGCTTATAAAATGCATTACTTCACTCAAACTATGTTAAAACTGATTTGTCCTTCATATTTACCATGTCTAGAAAGATTTAAACAAAAAAACAACGTTGTACTTTGCAGTAAAAGAAAGAGCAAATCTAAAGTTTCAGGAATCCGAGTATAAGCCTGCTTTCATGAGTTCTGCACGAGTTCGGATTTTGCTATAAAATGAATTGCTTTGCTCAAACCAAGTTAAAACTGCTTTGTCCTTCCATATTCATCAATGTCTAGATCGACTTCAACAAAGAAAAACATTGGACTTTGCAGTAGAAGAAGTTGAAATCCATCTACACATTGATAAATACGAAGGACAAAGCAGTTCCCACTTGCCCATAAAAAAATAAGCTTATTCTCGGATTCCTGATCCTTCAGTTTTGCTCTTTCTTCTACTGCAAAATACAATGTTGTTCTTTGTTGAAGTCGATCTAGACATTGATAAATATGAATGAAAAAGCAGTTTTAACTTGGTTTGAGTGAATGAATTCATTTTATACATAAAATCCGAAATCGTGCAGAACTCATGAAAATAAGCTTATTCTCGGATTCCTAAAACTTTTGATTGGCTCTTTCTTTTACTGCAAAGTACAACGTTGTTTTTTTGTTTAAATCTATCGAGACATTGATAAATATGAAGGTAAAAGCCGTTTTAACATAGTTTGAGTGAAGGAATTGATTTTATAGATAAAATCCCAAATCATGCAGAACTCCTCAAAAGGGGCGTATGGCTTAATCACAAGTGTGGCTCTTTCTCATTCAGGGTAGTATGAGGAAGTTTATGCTTGAAATATATGTAGAAATGGGTACATATGAAGGACAAAGCAGTGTTAACTTAGTTTGAGTGAAGGAATTAATTTTATACATAAAATCCCAAATCATGCAGAACGTATGAAAAGAAGCTTATTCTCGGATTCCTGATCCTTCAGTTTTGCTCTTTCTTCTACTGCAAAATACAATGTTGTTCTTTGTTGAAGTCGATCTAGACATTAATAAATATGAAGGAAAAAGCAGTTTTAACTTGGTTTGAGTGAATGAATTCATTTTATACATAAAATCCGAAATCGTGCAGAACTCATGAAAATAAGCTTATTCTCGGATTCCTAAAACTTTTGATTTGCTCTTTCTTTTATTGCAAAGTACAACGTTGTTTTTTTGTTTAAATCTATCGAGACATTGATAAATATGAAGGTAAAAGCCGTTTTAACATAGTTTGAGTGAAGGAATTAATTTTATAGATAAAATCCCAAACCATGCAGAACTCCTCAAAAGGGGCGTATGGCTTAATCACAAGTGTTGCTCTTTCTCATTCAGGGTAGTATGAGGAAGTTTATGCTTGAAATATATGTAGAAATGGGTACATATGAATGACAAAGCAGTGTTAACTTAGTTTGCGTGAAGGAATTAATTTTATACATAAAATCCGAAATCGTGCAGAACTCATGAAAATAAGCTTATTCTCGGATTCCTAAAACTTTTGATTTGCACTTTCTTTTACTGCAAAGTACAACGTTGTTTTTTGTTGAAATCTATCTAGACATTGATAAATACCAGTCGAAACTCTGCTGCAGCTTTTGATAATTTATGGTTGGGCATTCTTACCTTTTCTTACCCGCTTTTTACAAATTATGATCTTACATTCACACCTACTTGCAGTCGAACACCTTCTCATCCACTTATGATCATGTGCGGTTGGGCTTTCGCACCTTTTCTTACCCATTTTTCAGTAATTATGGGTGGACATTCAGACCTTCTTGCAGCCGAAAACCTCCACTCCTCTTTTGATCATACATTGTCGGGAATTCACACCTTGTCTTACCCGCTTTTTACAAACTTTAGTCGGACATTCAAACCTTCTTGCAGCTGAACCACCTCCGCTCCCTGTTTTGATCATATATGGTCTGGCAATAGTACCCTTTCTTACCCGTTTGTGAGTAATTATGGCTGGACATTCACACCTACTTGCAGCCGAACACAACCTCTCCCGCTTTTGGTGATATATGGTCCGGCATTCTTACCTTTTCTAACACATTTTTCAGCAATTATGGTTGTAGAATCACACCTACTCACAGCCGAACAACTCCGCTCCCACATTTGATAGTGTATAGTCGGGCATTCTCACCCTTTCTCAACAGCTTTTTGCAAATTATGATCTGATATTCACACCTACTTGCAGTCGAACAGCTCTGCTCCCGCTTTTGATTATGTTTGGTTGGATATTCGAACATTTTCTTAACTGCTTTTTACAAACTTTGGTCGGACGTTCACACCGTCTTGCAGCCGAACACCTCCGCTTCCGCTTTTGATGGTATATAGTCGGGCATTCGAGCCTTTTCTTACCCGCCTATTACTTACTATGGTTGGACATTCAAACCTTCTTGTAGCCGAACACATCCGCTCCTGCTTTTGATGATGTATTATTTGGCATTTGCACCTTTTCTTACCCAATTTTCATTAATTTTTGGTCGGATATTCAGACCTTCTTGCAACTGAACACCTCTGCTCCCGCTTTTGATGGTGTATAGTCGGGCTTTCGAGCCTTTTCTTCCCCGATTTTTACAAATTGTGGTTGGACATTCAGACCTTGCAGCCGAAAACCTCCGCTCCCTCTTTTGATCATACATTGTCGGGCATTCGCCCCTTGTCTTACACGGTTTTTACAAACTTTAGTCAGACATTCACACCTTGCAGCTGAACCACCTCCATTCCCTGTTTTGATCATGTGTGGTCTGGAAATACTACCTTTTCTTCCCCCGTTTGTGAGTGATTATGGCTGGACATTCACACCTACTTGCAGCCGAAAAACCACCTCTCCCGCTTTTGATGATGTATTGTCCGGCATTCTAGTCTTTTCTATCACATTTTTCAGCAATTATGATCTGACATTCACACCTACTTGCAGTCGAACAGCTCTGCTCCCGCTTTTGATTATGTTCGGTTGGATATTCAAACCTTTTTTTAACTGCTTTTTACAAACTTTGGTCGGACGTTCACACCTTCTTGCAGCCGAACACCTCCGCTTCCGCTTTTGATGGTATATATTCGGGTATTCGAACCTTTTCTTACCCGCTTTTTACAAACCATGGTTGGACTTTCATACCTTCTTGTAGCTGAACAACTCCACTCCTGCTTTTGATGATTTATGGTTGGACATTCGCATCTTTTCCTACCCATTTTTCAGTAATTATGGGTGGATATTCACACCTTCTTGCAGCTGAACACCTCCTCTCCCGCTAATGATCATGTAAGGTTTGATATTCGAAAATTTTCTTTCATGTTTTAAAGCAATTATTGATGGACATTCACACCTACTTGCAGCCGAACACCACCTCTCCCGCTTTTGATGATGTATGGACCGGCATTCTTACCTTTTCTAACACATTTTTCAGCAATTATGGTTGGAGAATCACACCTACTCACAGCCGAACATCTCCGCTACCGCATTTGATGGTGTATAGTCGGGATTCTCCCTCCTGAGCTGTCACCTTATCGTGGTGGGGGAGTTTGCGTGCCCCAATGAGTCTGGGAGCTATGTTGCCCGGGGCTTTAAGCCCCTGGTAGGGTCACCCAAGGCAAACAGATCCTAGATGAGGGACCAGACAAAGAACAGCTCAAAAGACCCCTTATGATGAACAAAAAATTTGGACCTCGTGATCCCTTGCCCGGATATGGGACACCGGGGCCTCCCCCCGGAGCCAGGCCCGGGGGTGGGGCCCGGCAGCGGGCGCCTGGTGGCCGGGTCTGTGCCCATGGGGCTCGGTCGGGCATAGCCCGAAATGATGACGTGGGTCCCCCTCTTCCGACGGGCTCACCACCCGTGGGAGGGGCCAAGGGGGTCGGGTGCGATGTGAGCTGGGTAGCGGCCGAAGGCAGAGGCCTTGGCGGTCTGATCCTCGGCTACTGAAGCTAGCTCTTGGGACGTGGAATGTCACCTCTCTGTTGGGGAAGGAGCCGGAGCTGGTGCGCGAGGCTGAGCGGTTCCGGCTAGATATAGTCGGACTCACCTCGACGCACGGCTTGGGCTCTGGAACCAGTCCTCTTGAGAGGGGTTGGACTCTCTTCCACTCTGGAGTTGCCCGTGGTGAGAGGCGCAGAGCAGGTGTGGGCATACTTATTGCCCCCCGGCTGTGTGCCAGTACATTGGGGTTTACCCCAGTGAACGAGAGGGTAGCCTCCCTCCGCCTTCGGGTGGGGGGACGAGTCCTGACTTGTTTGTGCCTATGCGCCAAACAGCAGTTCAGAGTACCCACCCTTTTTGGAGTCTCTGGGGGAGGCACTGGAGAATGCTCCTACCGGAGACTCCCTCGTTCTGCTGGGGGACTTCAATGCTCACGTGGGCAATGACAGTGAGACCTGGAGGGGTGTGATTGGGAGGAACGGCCCCCCCGATCTGAACCAGAGTGGTGTTATGTTGTTGGACTTCTGTGCTGGTCATGGACTGTCCATAACGAACACCATGTTCAGACATAAGGGTGTCCATATGTGCACTTGGCACCAGGACACCCTTGGCCGCAGTTCGATGATCGACTTTGTGGTTGTATCATCGGACTTGCGGCCGTATGTCCTGGACACTCGGGTGAAGAGAGGGGCGGAGCTGTCAACTGATCACCACCTGGTGGTGAGTTGGCTCCGCTGGTGGGGGAGGATGCCGATCAGACCTGGCAGGCCCAAACGTATTGTGAGGGTCTGCTGGGAGCGTTTGTCAGAATCCCCCGTCAGAAGGAGCTTTAACTCCCACCTCCGGCAGAGCTTCAACCATATCCCGGGGGAGGTGGGGGACATTGAGTCCGAATGGGCCATGTTCCGTGACTCCATTGCCGAGGCAGCTGATCGGAGTTGTGGCCGTAAGGTGGTCGGTGCCTGTCGTGGCGGCAACCCTCGAACCTGCTGGTGGACACCAGTGGTGAGGGAAGCCGTCAAGCTGAAGAAGGAGTCCTATCGGGCCTTTTTGGCCAGTGGGACCCTGGAAGCAGCTGATAGGTACCGACAGGCCAGACGGGCTGCGGCTTCGGCGGTTGCTGAGGCAAAAACTCGGGCCTGGGAGGAGTTCGGTGAGACCATGGAGAACGATTTCCGGACGGCCTCGAAGAGATTCTGGTCCACCATCCGGCGTCTCAGGGGGGGGAAGCGGCTCACAGTCAACACTGTTTACAGTGGGGACGGGGCTTTGCTGACCTCAACTAGGGATGTTGTGAGTCGGTGGGGGGAGTACTTCGAGGAACTCCTCAATCCTACCAACACGTGCTCGGAAGAGGCAGAGTCGGAGAGCTCGGAGACAGGGCCTCCCATTTCTGGGGCTGAGGTTGCCGAGGTGGTCAAAAAGCTCCTCGGTGGCAAGGCCCCGGGGGTGGATGAGGTCCGTCCTGAGTTTCTCAAGGCTCTGGATGTTGTAGGGCTGTCTTGGCTGACACGCCTCTGCAGCATCGCGTGGACATCGGGGACAGTGCCTCTGGACTGGCAGATTGGGGTGGTGGTCCCCCTCTTTAAAAAGGGGGACCGGAGGGTGTGTTCCAACTATAGGGGTATCACACTCCTCAGCCTCCCTGGTAAGGTCTATTCGGGGGTATTGGAGAGGAGGATCCGTCGGATAATCGAGCCTCGGATTCAGGAGATGCAGTGTGGCTTTCGTCCTGGCCCATTTGTGAGTAATTATGGCTGGACATTCACACCTACTTGCAGCCGAACACCACTTCTCCCGCTTTTGATGATGTATGGACCGGCATTCTTACCTTTTCTAACACATTTTTCAGCAATTATGGTTGGAGATTCACACCTACTCACAGCCGAACACCTCCGCTCCCGCATTTGATGGTGTATATTCGGGCATACGAACCTGTTCTTACCCGCTTTTTACAAACCATGGTCGGACTTTCACACCTTCTTGTAGCTGAACAACTCCGCTCCCTCTTTTGATTGTGTACAGTCGGGCATACAAACCTGTTCTTACCCGCTTTTTACAAACTATGGTCGGACATTCAAACCTTCTTGTAGCCGAACACATCCACTCCTGCTTTTGATGATGTATGGTTGGGCATTCGCACCTTTTCTTACCCATTTTTCAGTAATTATGGGTGGATATTCACACCTTCTTGCAGCGGAACACCTCCTCTCCCGCTTACGATTATGTGCGGTTTGATATTCGAAAATTTTCTTTCATGTTTTATAGCAATTATTGATGGACATTCATACCTTCTTGAAGCCGAACACATCCACTCCTGCTTTTGATGATGTATGGTTGGAATTTCGAACCTACTTGTTGCCCGTTTTTCATTAATTATGGGTAGACATTCACACCTTGTTGCAGCCAAACACCTCCGCTCCCTGTTTTGATCATGTATGTTTTGACATTCGCACCTTTTCTCACCTGCTTTTTACTATTGTCGGCCAATCACAGCTTCCTCTCCACCATACTTGTATGGTAGGAAATTCTCACCCACTCTCATCCGAAGACCTCTCCTCCCGCTTTTGTTAATATTTAGTCGGGCATTCGAACCTTTTCTTACCCACTTTTTACAAATTTTGGTCGAACATTCACACCTACTTGACGCTGAATACTTCCGCTCCACCTTTTTGTTGCCCTCTTTTTATACTGATTGCTGAAGATTAAGTTGTTCTTTCTCAAACTACAATTTTTTTTTAATTGTTGAAACTTGATTTGAAGTGGATAAATAAGGAGGACAAACAGTTTTAAGTCACGCTGATAGAAGAAATTAATTTTATAGCAAAATCTGTATTTCGTCATATGTCGAGAGATGCTTATTGCTGAAGAAGTTCTTTCTCATTCTACAAAGTACAACGTTGTTTATCGTTGAAACTTGATTAGACATGAATAAATATGAAGGACAAAGCAGTCTTAACTTGGTTTGAGTTAATTAATTCGTTTTATAGGAGAATCCGAATTCGTGCTTATTTTCGGATTCCTGAAGAATGAGTCTGGTTCTTTCTCATAATACAAAGTTTGTTGTTTATTGTTGAAACTTCATCAGAAGTGAAGAAATAAATGAATGCCTATCAACAAATGTGGGATCTAAACTCTACTGCTTCCTCTAAAATAATTTCTTTTCTCAATTCAGAAATGTGTGTGTGTAAGTCACAACACCCGTGACACCAAAACGGCTTTCTTTTCTCTCTTTTCTCTACACTCTGCACTATGAGCACACACACCAAATCAGAAAGGCTTTTTTCTCTCTTTTCTACATTATGGACTGTGGGGACACAAAACCGCTCTCTCTTTTTTTTTTTGATTGTGTGCCAGGGCGTTGTCTCACGTATTAGATTATGCTTAAGATACGAATGGGTTTATCAGTCACATCAGAATCCATACATACTGATCCTCCCGTAATAAAATGGTTGGATCTTATCAAACACACTTTGTTTCTTGTGACAATCAAGTCAGCGAAACAGCGTATACACGTCAAGACACTGAATCAAGTTTGCCACAAGCACTCATAAGTTTGGCAGTATTGCTCTGCCGTCAGCAATCATACACCCATTTTATTTTCGTGAGACGTGCAGGCACCTGTTCATCTACTGTTCTATCACTATGAATTAGTTTATCTATTATCAATAAGGATACTTCTACAACTACTATCAAAGTATGTCCAGACTTCTTATGTTGTCAGTTGCTATATATGAATAAGTGGGTAGCTACTGACAAGCATTAAGCATGTCACACAGCCCAAACATATAACATTTCAGGACACACCACACAGTTAACAACCACAGTGAAGTGTCAAAGCCCAAACATTCAACAGGACACTTACACAACACATTCAAATCAAACAGTCAGACAACATACAAGAACATATACCCCAGCCGGCATTGCTCCCTGCCTATTTTCCTACAGTTCACTATGTGTGCGCACACCTTTATTCACAAACTCTTCAACTTATACTCTTTTACCGAAGCTGCTACAGCTCGATTGGCCGAATACCCTTAGATCCTATTTCGGTGAATTTGACATCTGCCTTACATGTAACAGATTAGCGGTTTAGCAGTTTTAATTTAGTTTGAGTGAAGGAATTCATTTTATAGCAAAATCCGAAATCGTGAAGCACTCATGAAAGTAAGCTTATTCTCGGATTCCTGAAACTTTAGATTTGCTCTTTCTTTTACTGCAAAGTACAACGTTGTTTTTTTTGTATAAATCTTTCTAGACATGGTAAATATGAACGACAAAGCAGTTTTAACATAGTTTGAGTGAAGGAATTCATTTTATAGATAAAATCCCAATCCCAATCCCAAGAGAGAAAAGAGAGTGAATGCGAAGTAGACTTTAACACGGCTATGGGAGCGAGCCGAGTGTGGGCTAACCGGGAGAATTGCTTGAAAGAAACGCGACACTGAATGAGCGGTCAGAACAAAGCCTCAATACGGGATTCTCGTGGTGTTTTTGTTGCTGCCTTGTCTTTTGCATAGAGTAAAAGACAAGGCAGCCATCGACTCAACCAAGCGTCTCAACCAAGCAAAGCTCACCACGCCTGATGCCCTGCTCCCGCAGTGACGGATAATCGTACTCTGGTTTCTCTTCATAACATACAAGTCTTTCGCCTTTTACTAAAGACTTCCGTGGAGAGCAGCACTAATGAGTTGTTTCTATTATTGGCAGGCTTTACCTTTGCGGGTGAAGCCCTTTCTGTCTGTGCAAAAGAAATCTTGCTACTTTGCAGAGTGACTTCTCTGAGTAGAGTCGCCTTACTTGTTGCGACTGTGCCGATGTTCGAAGCTGGAGTGCAAAGTTGTTGCTTGAATGGTGCTTGCTGGAGCATGCGGGAGTGCAAAGTTATACCATTTAAAAGGGCTGAAGAGTGCTCAGTGCAGCGGGTGGGCGGAGGTGCAACGTGACACTCTGGCCACCTATGGCCATAAAAAGAACACTGCTACAAGTGCGCATTGTGACAGCAAGGGCCCTCGGACCTGAAACAGTGGACAGTTATCGCTTCTCGGCCTTTTGGCTAAGATCAAGTGTAGTATCTGTTCTTATCAGTTTAATATGTCCTCTATACGAGGACAACATATTAAATGGATTTTTAAGAATAGGAGTTGAAAAAGAAGCTTGCTCCGTTCACTCCAAGCCTCGACCCGGTACTGCAGTGCCGCTGGGAACGGTGCGCTCTCCTCTGCTCTTGTGAAAAAGCAAACAGCGGTGTAGGATGAAAGTTTCAGGGAGCCCAAGATGAAACTTTCTTTTAATCTGCTGAGAAAAGAGAGTGAATGCGAAGTGGACTTTAACACGGCTCTGGGAGCGAGCCGAGTGCGGGCTAACCGGGAGAATTGCTTGAAAGAAACGCGACACCGAATGAGTGGTCAGAACAAAGCCTCAATACGGTGTTCCCGTGGTGTTTGTGGCTGCCTTGTCTTTTGCACAGAGTAAAAGACAAGGCAGCCATCGAATAGATTGTTTCTACTTGGTCAGCCGAGGAGCAGGGGGGGGGGGCAAGCGTCTCAACCAAGCAAAGCTCACCAAGTAGGAACAATCGGGCCCTTTTCGATGGCTGCAACACCTGAAAGAGATATTGATGCGAGACCCGATCAAATGCTTTTTCAAAGTCTAAATTTAAGATGACAAGCCGGGTGTTTCTGTCTCTAGCGTAATCAATGATGTCTCGAATCAGTACGAGGCTGTCGGTGAGTTGTCTCCCTGAGATGGCACAAGCTTGGTCTGGGTGAATTACCTCCTCTAAAACAGAGGACATCCGTGTCGCTAAAACCTTGCTAAAATGTTTACAGTCAAAGTTTAAAAGTGTGATGGGCCTCCAATTCTTTAGGTCAGTCTTATCATTTTTTTTATAAAGTAGAGTCACTATTCCCACTCTAAAACTGTCAGGCAGTCGGTCGAGTTTTTCAAAATCTTTAAAAACATCTAAAATGTCTGATGATAAAAGGTCCCAATAGGTCAGATAGAATTCTGCAGGAAGCCCGTCTAAACCCGGAGCTCGACTTCTCTTAAAACCTGTTAGGCATTTTTTTAACTCTAAAGCAGTAAAATTCTGTGTCAAGTGTGCATTCTCTTTTACGGTTTTGTCAACGAATTTTAAGATTTCTGCCGATGTTTCCAAGTGCACTGGTTTCTCTTTGTACATGTTACTATAAAAGGTATGTACAGTTTCAATCATCTCTTGTGTGGATTTTGTTAAAAACCCATCTTCTCTTTTTAGATTTTGAATACACTCCTTTTTATTTATAACTTTCTTTCTTTTTCACCTTCCTCAATTTCCTGCTCCCTGCTTCTTACAAAAATTCCTTTACTCTTTATTTCTGCTAAAACTGACATTTCCTTTTTGACATCTTTGATTTCTTCTTTAAAGTCTATGCCACACTGATTTAGTTTAAAGTAGCGCTGTAAGCGTTTATGTAGTCCCATCATACATCTATTCTCTTTCCTTTTTTTACGTTTACCTTGCTGTTTAAAAAAAGTCTGGGTCGTTTCCTTCACCATTTCCCACCATTGTGCATGTGTTTCGTAGAGGTCTTGAAGGGTCTGCCACTCTTTATAACATTCCCTGTACTGACTGACTATGATTTCATCCTCCAACAGGGAACAGTTGAGTTTCCACAGACCACTTCCTACCGTCACACCAGAAGGGGGTGAAAGGGTGCAGGAGAGCATAAGGTGGTCTGAAAAGAAAACAGGGGTTAATCTAACATCAGTGGGTGGGCAATCTCTAGTAAAGAAATAATCAATGCGAGAGGCTCTGGTGCCATCATGACTAAACCAGGTGAAGCCCTCCTCTCTGGGATGCATGGTTTTAAAACAGTCAGTAAGCTTAAAATCCCTGCATATGCCCTGAAGTAAAATCGAAGTCTTATCCACTTTAAAATCTACCCCTGCTCTTTTTCTATCTTTCCTGCTCAAGATACAGTTAAAATCCCCTCCTACAACTAAAGGTACTTGCCCTAGCATGTAAAGCTGTATATCTTCTAAAAGGTCATACCTTTCATTTTTTCATTACATGTTTGGGCTTTGACACTTCACTGTGGTTGTTAACTGTGTGGTGTGTCCTGAAATGTTATATGTTTGGGCTGTGTGACATGCTTAATGCTTGTCAGTAGCTACCCACTTATTCATATATAGCAACTGACAACATAAGAAGTCCGGACATACTTTGATAGTAGTTGTAGAAGTATCCTTATTGATAATAGATCACTAATTCATAGTGATAGAACAGTAGATGAACAGGTGTTTGCACATGTCTCACGAAAATAAAATGGGTGTATGATTGCTGACGGCAGAGCAATACTGCCAAACTTATGAGTTCTTGTGGCAAACTTGATTCAGTGTCTTGACGTGTATACGCTGTTTCGCTGACTTGATTGTCACAAGAAACAAAGTGTGTTTGATAAGATCCGACCATTTTATTACGGGAGGATCAGTATGTATGGATTCTGATGTGACTGATAAACCCATTCGTATCTTAAGCATAATCTAATACGTGAGACAACGCCCTGGCACACGATAAAAAAAAAAAAAGAGAGAGAGCGGTTTTGTGTCCCCACAGTCCATAATGTAGAAAAGAGAGAAAAAAGCCTTTCTGATTTGGTGTGTGTGCTCATAGTGCAGAGTGTAGAGAAAAGAAAGCCGTTTTGGTGTCACGGGTGTTGTGACTTACACACACACATTTCTAAATTGAGAAAGGAAATTATTTTAGAGGAAGCACTAGAGTTTAGATCCCACATTTGTTGATAGGCATTCATTTATTTCCTCACTTCTGATGAAGTTTCAACAATAAACAACAAACTTTGTATTATGAGAAAGAACCAGACTCATTCTTCAGGAATCCGAAAATAAGCTCTATTTTATGAGTTATGCACGAATTCGGATTCTCCTATAAAAAGAATTCATTAACTCAAACCAAGTTAAGACTGCTTTGTCCTTCATATATATTCATGTCTAATCAAGTTTCAACGATAAACAACGTTGTACTTTGTAGAATGAGAAAGAACTTCTTCAGAAATAAGCATCTCTCGACATATGACGAAATACAGATTTTGCTATAAAATTAATTCCTTCTATTAGCCTGACTTAAAACTGTTTGTCCTCCTTATTTATCCACTTCAAATCAAGTTTCAACAATTAAAAAAAATTTGTAGTTTGAGAAAGAACAACTTAATCTTCAGCAATCAGTATAAAAAGAGGTGCAAATGCCAACCATACATACCTAAAAGGTGGAGCGGAAGTATTCAGCTGCAAGTAGGAGTGAATGTTCGACCATAATTTGTAAAAAGCGGGTAAGAAAAGGTTCGAATGCCCGACTATATATTAACAAAAGCGGGAGGAGAGGTCTTCGAATGAGAGTGGGTGAGAATTTCCAACCATAATCTATAAAATACGGTGAAAAAAAATATGTGAATGCCTCATAGAACACTAAAAGCGGAAGTGTTCGGCTGCAAGAAGGTGTGAATGTCCGACTATATTTGGTGAAAAGCAGGTGAAGCAAGGTCTGAATGCCCAACCTTACATCATCAAAAGCGAGATCAGAGGTGTTTGGCTGCAAGAAGGCCATAGTTTGCCAAAAGCGGGTAAGGTGCGAATGACCGACTAAATATCAACAAAAGTGGGGGCGGAGGTCTTCGGATGCAAGTGGGTGTGAATATCCCACCATACAAGTATGGTGGAGAGGAAGCTGTGAATGGCCGACCATAGTAAAAGGCGGGTGAGAGAAGGTGCGAATGTCAAACCATACATAATCAAAACAGGGAGCGGAGGTGTTCTGCTGTAAGAAGGTGTGAATGTCCAACCATAGTTGGTAAAAAGCGGGTAAGAAAAGGTTAAAATACCCGACTGTACACAATCAATAGCAGGAGCGGAGTTGTTCGGCTACTAAAAGGTGTGAAAGTCCGACCATGGTTTGTAAAAAGCGGGTAAGAAAAGGTGCGAATGCCCGACAATGTATGATCAAAAGAGGGAGTGGAGGTTTTCGGCTGCAAGAAGGTCTGAATGTCCAACCATAATTTGTAAAAACCGGGGAAAAAAAGGCTCGAAAGCCCGACTATACACCATCAAAAGTGGGAGCGGAGGTGTTCAGCTGCAAGACGGTCTGAATGTCCATCAATAATTGCTAGAAAACATGAAAGAAAATTTTCGAATATCAAACTGCACATGATCATAAGCGGGAGAGGAGGTGTTCAGCTGCAAGAAGGTGTGAATGTCTACCCATAATTACTGAAAAATGGGTAAGAAAAGGTGCGAATGCCTAACCATACATCATCAAAAGAGGGAGCGGAGGTGTTCCGCTGTAAGACGGTGTGAATGTCCGACCATAGATGGTAAAAAGCGGGTAAGAAAAGGTTAAATTACCCGACTGTACACAATCAAAAGAGGGAGCGGAGTTGTTCAGCTAAGAGAAGGTGTGAAAGTCCGACCTTGGTTTGTAAAAAGCGGGTAAGAAAAGGTTCGTATGCCCGAATATACACCATCAGAAGCGGAAGCGGAGGTGTTCGGCTGCAAGATATTGTGAACGTCCGACCAAAGTTTGTAAAAAGCAGTTAAGAAAAGGTTCGAATATCTAACCAAACATAATCAAAAGCAGGAGCAGAGCTGTTCGACTGGAAGTAGGTGTGAATGTCAGATCATAATTTGCAAAAAGCTGATGAGAAAGGGTGAGAATGCCCGACTATACACCATCAAATGCGGTAGCGGAGTTTTTCGGCTGTGAGTAGGTGTGAATCTCCAACCATAATTGCTGAAAAATGTGTTAGAAAAGGTAAAAATGCCGGTCCATACATAATCAAAATCGGGAGAGGTGGTGTTCAGCTGCAAGAAGGTCTAAATGTCCATCAATAATTGCTAGAAAACATGAAAGAAAATTTTCGAAAATCAAACCACACATGATCATAAGTGGGAGAGGAGGTGTTCAGCTGCAAGAAGGTGTGAATGTCCACCCATAATACCTGAAAAATGGGTAAAAAAAAGGTGCGAATGCCCAACCATACATCATCAAAAGCAGGAGTGCATGTGTTCGGCTACAAGAAGGTGTGAACGTCCGACCAAAGTTTGTAAAAAGCAGTTAAGAAAAGGTTCGAATATCCAACCATACATAATCAAAAGCGGGAGCAGAGCTGTTCGACTGCAAGTAGGTGTGAATGTCAGATCATAATTTGCAAAAAGCTGATGAGAAAGGGTGAGAATGCCCGACTATACACCATCAAATGCGGGAGCGGAGTTGTTCGGCTGTGAGTAGGTGTGAATCTCCGACCATAATTGCTGAAAAATGTGTTAGAAAAGGTAAGAATGCCGGTCCATACATCATCAAAACGGGTAAGAAAAGGTAGTATTGCCAGACCATATATGATCAAAATAGGGAGCGGAGGTGGTTCAGCTGCAAGAAGGTTTGAATGTCCAACTAAAGTTCAAATATATTAACAAAAGCGGGAGGAGAAGTCTTCGGATGAGAGTGGTTGAAAATTTCCAACCATAATGTATAAAATGCGGTGAAGAAAAAGGTGTGATAGAACACTAAAAGGTGGAGCGGAAGTGTTCGGCTGCAAGAAGGTGGGAATGTCCGACTATATTTGGTGAAAAGCAGGTGAAGCAAGGTCTGAATGCCCAACCTTACATCATCAAAAGCGAGATCAGAGGTGTTTGGCTGCAAGAAGGCCATAGTTTGCCAAAAGCGGGTAAGGTGCGAATGTCCGACTAAATATCAACAAAATTTGGGGCGGAGGTCTTCGGATGCAAGTGGGTGTGAATGTCCGACTATATTTGGTGAAAAGCAGGTGAAGCAAGGTCTGAATGCCCAACCTTACATCATCAAAAGCGAGATCAGAGGTGTTTGGCTGCAAGAAGGCCATAGTTTGCCAAAAGCGGGTAAGGTGCGAATGACCGACTAAATATCAACAAAAGTGGGGGCGGAGGTCTTCGGATGCAAGTGGGTGTGAATATCCCACCATACAAGTATGGTGGAGAGGAAGCTGTGAATGGCCGACCATAGTAAAAGGCGGGTGAGAGAAGGTGCGAATGTCAAACCATACATAATCAAAACAGGGAGCGGAGGTGTTCTGCTGTAAGAAGGTGTGAATGTCCAACCATAGTTGGTAAAAAGCGGATAAGAAAAGGTTAAAATACCCGACTGTACACAATCAATAGCAGGAGCGGAGTTGTTCGGCTCCTAAAAGGTGTGAAAGTCCGACCATGGTTTGTAAAAAGCGGGTAAGAAAAGGTGCGAATGCCCGACAATGTATGATCAAAAGAGGGAGTGGAGGTTTTCGGCTGCAAGAAGGTCTGAATGTCCAACCATAATTTGTAAAAAACGGGGAAGAAAAGGCTCGAAAGCCCGACTATACACCATCAAAAGTGGGAGCGGAGGTGTTCAGCTGCAAGACGGTCTGAATGTCCATCAATAATTGCTAGAAAACATGAAAGAAAATTTTCGAATATCAAACTGCACATGATCATAAGCGGGAGAGGAGGTGTTCAGCTGCAAGAAGGTGTGAATGTCTACCCATAATTAGTGAAAAATGGGTAAGAAAAGGTGCGAATGCCTAACCATACATCATCAAAAGAGGGAGCGGAGGTGTTCCGCTGTAAGACGGTGTGAATGTCCGACCATAGATGGTAAAAAGCGGGTAAGAAAAGGTTAAATTACCCGACTGTACACAATCAAAAGAGGGAGCGGAGTTGTTCAGCTAAGAGAAGGTGTGAAAGTCCGACCTTGGTTTGTAAAAAGCGGGTAAGAAAAGGTTCGTATGCCCGAATATACACCATCAAAAGCGGAAGCGGAGGTGTTCGGCTGCAAGATATTGTGAACGTCCGACCAAAGTTTGTAAAAAGCAGTTAAGAAAAGGTTTGAATATCTAACCAAACATAATCAAAAGCGGGAGCAGAGCTGTTCGACTGGAAGTAGGTGTGAATGTCAGATCATAATTTGCAAAAAGCTGATGAGAAAGGGTGAGAATGCCCGACTATACACCATCAAATGCGGTAGCGGAGTTGTTCGGCTGTGAGTAGGTGTGAATCTCCAACCATAATTGCTGAAAAATGTGTTAGAAAAGGTAAAAATGCCGGTCCATACATAATCAAAATCGGGAGAGGTGGTGTTCAGCTGCAAGAAGGTCTAAATGTCCATCAATAATTGCTAGAAAACATGAAAGAACATTTTCGAAAATCAAACCACACATGATCATAAGTGGGAGAGGAGGTGTTCAGCTGCAAGAAGGTGTGAATGTCCACCCATAATACCTGAAAAATGGGTAAAAAAAAATGTGCGAATGCCCAACCATACATCATCAAAAGCAGGAGTGCATGTGTTCGGCTACAAGAAGGTGTGAACGTCCGACCAAAGTTTGTAAAAAGCAGTTAAGAAAAGGTTCGAATATCCAACCATACATAATCAAAAGCGGGAGCAGATCTGTTCGACTGCAAGTAGGTGTGAATGTCAGATCATAATTTGCAAAAAGCTGATGAGAAAGGGTGAGAATGCCCGACTATACACCATCAAATGCGGGAGCGGAGTTGTTCGGCTGTGAGTAGGTGTGAATCTCCGACCATAATTGCTGAAAAATGTGTTAGAAAAGGTAAGAATGCCGGTCCATACATCATCAAAAGCGAGAGAGGTTGTGTTCGGCTGCAAGTAGGTGTGAATGTCCAGCCATAATTACTCACAAACGGGTAAGAAAAGGTAGTATTGCCAGACCATATATGATCAAAACAGGGAGCGGAGGTGGTTAAGCTGCAGGAAGGTTTGAATGTCCGACTAAAGTTCAAATATATTAACAAAAGCGGGAGGAGAGGTCTTCGGATGAGAGTGGTTGAAGATTTCCAGCCATAATGTATAAAATGCGGTGAAAAAAAGGTGTGATAGAACACTAAAAGGTGGAGCGAAAGTGTTCGGCTGCAAGAAGGTGTTAATGTCCGACTATATTTGGTGAAAAGCAGGTGAAGCAAGGTCTGAATGCCCAACCTTACATCATCAAAAGCGAGATCAGAGGTGTTTGGCTGCAAGAAGGCCATAGTTTGCCAAAAGCGGGTAAGGTGCGAATGACCGACTAAATATCAACAAAAGTGGGGGCGGAGGTCTTCGGATGCAGGTGGGTGTGAATATCCCACCATACAAGTATGGTGGAGAGGAAGCTGTGAATGGCCGACCATAGTAAAAGGCGAGTGAGAGAAGGTGCGAATGTCAAACCATACATAATCAAAACAGGGAGCGGAGGTGTTCTGCTGTAAGAAGGTGTGAATGTCCAACCATAGTTGCTAAAAAGCGGGTAAGAAAAGGTTAAAATACCCGACTGTACACAATCAATAGCGGGAGCGGAGTTGTTCGGCTACTAAAAGGTGTGAAAGTCCGACCATGGTTTGTAAAAAGTGGGTAAGAAAAGGTGCGAATGCCCGACAATGTATGATCAAAAGAGGGAGTGGAGGTTCTCGGCTGCAAGAAGGTCTGAATGTCCAACCATAATTTGTAAAAACCGGGGAAGAAAAGGCTCGAAAGCCCGACTATACACCATCAAAAGTGGGAGCGGAGGTGTTCAGCTGCAAGACGGTCTGAATGTCCATCAATAATTGCTAGAAAACATGAAAGAAAATTTTCGAATATCAAACTGCACATGATCATAAGCGGGAGAGGAGGTGTTCAGCTGCAAGAAGGTGTGAATGTCTACCCATAATTACTGAAAAATGGGTAAGAAAAGGTGCGAATGCCTAACCATACATCATCAAAAGAGGGAGCGGAGGTGTTCCGCTGTAAGACGGTGTGAATGTCCGACCATAGATGGTAAAAAGCAGGTAAGAAAAGGTTAAATTACCCGACTGTACACAATCAAAAGAGGGAGCGGAGTTGTTCAGCTAAGAGAAGGTGTGAAAGTCCGACCTTGGTTTGTAAAAAGCGGGTAAGAAAAGGTTCGTATGCCCGAATATACACCATCAAAAGCGGAAGCGGAGGTGTTCGGCTGCAAGATATTGTGAACGTCCGACCAAAGTTTGTAAAAAGCAGTTAAGAAAAGGTTCAAATATCTAACCAAACATAATCAAAAGCGGGAGCAGAGCTGTTCGACTGGAAGTAGGTGTGAATGTCAGATCATAATTTGCAAAAAGCTGATGAGAAAGGGTGAGAATGCCCGACTATACACCATCAAATGCGGTAGCGGAGTTATTTGGCTGTGAGTAGTCGTGAATCTCCAACCATAATTGCTGAAAAATGTGTTAGAAAAGGTAAAAATGCCGGTCCATACATAATCAAAATCGGGAGAGGTGGTGTTCAGCTGCAAGAAGGTCTAAATGTCCATCAATAATTGCTAGAAAACATGAAAGAAAATTTTCGAAAATCAAACCACACATGATCATAAGTGGGAGAGGAGGTGTTCAGCTGCAAGAAGGTGTGAATGTCCACCCATAATACCTGAAAAATGGGTAAAAAAAAGGTGCGAATGCCCAACCATACATCATCAAAAGCAGGAGTGCATGTGTTCGGCTACAAGAAGGTGTGAACGTCCAACCAAAGTTTGTAAAAAGCAGTTAAGAAAAGGTTCGAATATCCAACCAAACATAATCAAAAGCGGGAGCAGAGCTGTTCGACTGCAAGTAGGTGTGAATGTCAGATCATAATTTGCAAAAAGCTGATGAGAAAGGGTGAGAATGCCCGACTATACACATTCAAATGCGGGAGCGGAGTTGTTCGAATCATCAAAAGCAGGAGTGGAAGTGTTCGGCTACAAGAAGGTGTGAACGTCCAACCAAAATATGTAAAAAGCAGTTAAGAAAAGGTTCGAATATCCAACCATACATCATCAAATGCGGGAGCGGAGTTGTTCGGCTGTGAGTAGGTGTGAATGTCCGACCATAATTGCTGAAAAATGTGTTAGAAAAGGTAAAAATGCCGGTCCATACATCATCAAAAGCGAGAGAGGTTGTGTTCGGCTGCAAGTAGGTGTGAATGTCCAGCCATAATTACTCACAAACGGATAAGAAAAGGTAGTATTGCCAGACCATATATGATCAAAACATGGAGCGGAGGTGGTTCAGCTGCAAGAAGGTTTGAATGTCCGACTAAAGTTCAAATATATTAAAGAAAGCGGGAGGAGAGGTCTTCGGATGAGAGTGGTTGAAAATTTCCGACCATAATGTATAAAATGCGGTGAAAAAAAGGTGTGATAGAACACTAAAAGGTGGAGCGGAAGTGTTCGGCTGCAAGAAGGTGTGAATGTCCGACTATATTTGGTGAAAAGCAGGTGAAGCAAGGTCTGAATGCCCAACCTTACATCATCAAAAGCGAGATCAGAGGTGTTTGGCTGCAAGAAGGCCATAGTTTGCCAAAAGCGGGTAAGGTGCGAATGTCCGACTAAATATCAACAAAATTTGGGGCAGAGGTCTTTGGATGCAAGTGAGTGTGAATATCCAACCATACAAGTATGGTGGAGAGGAAGCTGTGAATAGCCGACCATAGTTTGGAAAAAGCGGATAAGAAAAGGTGCGAATGTCCGACAATGTATGATCAAAAGAGAGAGCGGAGGTTTTCGGATACAAGAAGGTTTGAATGTCCCACCATAGTTTGGAAAAAGCGGGTAAGAAAAGGTTCGAATGCCCGAACATACACCATCAAAAGAGGGAGCGGAGGTGTTCCGCTGTAAGAAGGTGTGAATGTCAGACCATAGTTGCTAAAAAGCGGGTAAGAAAAGGTTAAAATACCCGACTGTACACAATCAATAGCGGGAGCGGAGTTGTTCGGCTACTAAAAGGTGTGAAACTCCGACCCTGGTTTGTAAAAAGCGGGTAAGAAAAGGTTCGAATGCCCGAACATACACCATCAAAAGAGGGAGCGGAGGTGTTCCGCTGTAAGACGGTGTGAATGTCCGATCATAGTTGGTAAAAAGCGGGTAAGAAAAGGTTAAAATACCCGACTGTACACAATCAAAAGAGGGAGCGGAGTTGTTCAGCTAAGAGAAGGTGTGAAAGTCCGACCATGGTTTGTAAAAAGCGGGTAAGAAAAGGTTCGTATGCCCGAATATACACTATCAAAACCGGAAGCGTAGGTGTTCCGCTGCAAGAAGGTGTGAACGTCCCACCAAAGTTTGTAAAAAAGCAGTTAAGAAAAGGTTCGAATATCTAACCAAACATAATCAAAAGCGGGAGCAGAGCTGTTCGACTGCAAGTAGGTGTGAATGTCAGAGAATAATTTGCAAAAAGCTGATGAGAAAGGGTGAGAAATCCCGACTATACACCATCAAATGCGATTCTCCAACCATAATTGTTGAAAAATGTGTTAGAAAAGGTAAGAATGCCGGTCCATACATCATCAAAAGCGGGAGAGGTGGTGTTCGGCTGCAAGTAGGTGTGAATGTCCATTAATAATTGTTTTAAAACATGAAAGAAAATGTTCGAATATCAAACCTTACATGATCATTAGCGGGAGAGGAGGTCTTCAGCTGCAAGAATGTGTGAATGTCCAGCCATAATTACTCACAAACGGGTAAGAAAAGGTACTATTGCCAGACCATATATGATCAAAACAGGGAGCGGAGGTGGTTCAGCTGCAAGAAGGTTTGAATGTCCGACTAAAGTTTGTAAAAAGCGGGTAAGACAAGGTGTGAATGCCCGACAATGTATGATCAAAAGAGGAGCGGAGGTTTTCGGGTGCAAGAAGGTCTGAATGTCCACCCATAATTACTGAAATATGGGTAAGAAAAGGTGCGAAAGCCCAACCGCACATGATCATAAGTGGATGAGAAGGTGTTCGACTGCAAGTAGGTGTGAATGTAAGATCATAATTTGTAAAAAGCGGGTAAGAAAAGGTAAGAATGCCCAACCATAAATTATCAAAAGCGGCAGCAGAGTTTCGGCTGGTATTTATCAATGTCTAGATAGATTTCAACAAAAAACAACGTTGTACTTTGCAGTAAAAGAAAGTGCAAATCAAAAGTTTTAGGAATCCGAGAATAAGCTTATTTTTCTGCACGATTTCGGATTTTATGTATAAAATGAATTTCTTCACGCAAACTAAGTTAACACTGCTTTGTCCTTCATATGTACCCATTTCTACATATATTTCAAGCATAAACTTCCTCATATTACCCTGAATGAGAAAGAGCCACACTTGTGATTAAGCCATACCTCCCTTTTGAGGAGTTCTGCATGATTTGGGATTTTATCTATAAAATTAATTCCTTCACTCAAACTATGTTAAAACGGCTTTTACCTTCATATTTATCAATGTCTCGATAGATTTAAACAAAAAAACAACGTTGTACTTTGCAATAAAAGAAAGAGCAAATCAAAAGTTTTAGGAATCCGAGAATAAGCTTATTTTCATGTGTTCTGCACGATTTCGGATTTTATGTATAAAATGAATTCATTCACTCAAACCAAGTTAAAACTGCTTTTTCCTTCATATTTATCAATGTCTAGATCGACTTCAACAAAGAACAACATTGTACTTTGCAGTAGAAGAAAGAGCAACACTGAAGGATCAGGAATCCGAGAATAAGCTTATTTTCTTATGGGCAAGTGGGAACTGCTTTGTCCTTCATATTTATCAATGTGTAGATGGATTTCAACTTCTTCTACTGCAAAGTCCAATGTTGTACTTGTTGAAGTCGATCATTGATGAATATGGAAGGACAAAGCAGTTTTAACTTGGTTTGAGCAAAGCAATTCATTTTATAGCAAAATCCGAAATCGTGCAGAACTCATGAAAGCAGGCTTATACTCGGATTCCTGAAACTTTAGATTTGCTCTTTCTTTTACTGCAAAGTACAACGTTGTTTTTTTGTTTAAATATTTCTAGACATGGTAAATATGAAGGACAAATCAGTTTTAAAATAGTTTGAGTGAAGTAATGCATTTTATAAGCAAAATCCCAAATCATGCAAACTCACGAAATGCTTTTTCTCGCTTTTCACTGCTTTTTACAAACTTTGGTCGGACGTTCACACCTTCTTGCATCCGAACACCTCCGCTTCCGCTTTTGATGATGTATATTCGGGCATTCGAACCTTTTTTTACCCGCTTTTTACAAACCATTGTCGGACTTTCACACCTTCTTGCAGCCGAACACCACCTCTCCCGCTTTTGATGGTCCAGTATTCTTACCTTTTCTAACACATTTTTCAGCAATTATGGTCGGACATTCACACCTACTCACAGCTGGACACCTCCGCTCCCGCTTTTGATCATACAATGTCGGGACATCGCTCCTTGTCTTACCTGCTTTTTACAAACTTTAGTCGAACATTCACACCTTCTTGCAGCTGAACACCTCCGCTCCCGCTTTTGATGATGTATAGTCGGGCTTTCGAGCCTTTTCTTACCCGGTTTTTACAAATTATGGTTGGACATTCAGACCTTGCAGCCGAACACCTCCGCTCTCTCTTTTGATCATACATTGTTGGGCATTCGCACCTTGTCTTACCCGCTTTTTACAAACTATAGTCAGACATTCACACCTTGCAGCTGAACCTCCGCTCCCTGTTTTGATCATGTATGGTCTGGCAATACTACCTTTTCTTCCCCCGTTTGTGAGTAATTATGGCTGGACATTCACACCTACTTGCAGTCGAACTGCTCTGCTCCCGCTTTTGATTATGTTTGGTTTGGATATTCGAACCTTTTCTTAACTGCTTTTTACAAACCATGGTCGGACTTTCACACCTTCTTGTAGCCGAACAACTCCGCTCCCGCTATTGATTGTGTACAGTCGGGTATTTTAACCTTTTCTTACCCGCTTTTTACCAACTATGGTCGGACATTCACACCGTCTTACAGCGGAACACCTCCGCTCCCGCTTTTTATGGTGTATAGTCGGGCATTCGAACCTTTTCTTACCCGCTATTTACAAACTATGGTAGGACATTCAAACTTTCGTGTATCCGAAAACCTCCGCTCTCTCTTTTGATCATACATTGTCGGACATTCGCACCTTTTCTTACCGGCTTTTTACAAACCATGGTCGGACTGTCACACCTTCTTGTAGCCGAACACATCCGCTCCTGCTTTTGATGATGTATGGTTGGGCATTCACACCTTTTTTTTGCCCATTTTTCAGGAATTATGGGTGGACATTCACACCTTGCAGCTGAACACCTCCTATCCCACTTATGATCATGTGCGGTTTGATTTTCGAAAAGTTTCTTTCATGTTTTCTAGCAATTATTGATGGACATGTAGACCTTCTTGCAGCTGAACACCTCCGCTCCCGCTTTTGATCATACATTGTCAGGCATTCGCACCTTGTCTTACCCACTTTTTACAAACTTTAGTCGAACAGTCACACCTTTTTGCAGCCGAACACCACCTCTACCGCTTTTGATGATGTATGGTCCAGCATTCTTACCTTTTCTAACACATTCTTCAGGAATTATGGTCGGACATTCACACCTACTCAGAGCCGAACACCTCCGCTCCCGCATTTGATGGTCTATAGTCGGGCATTCTACAGCGGAAAAGACTCATTCTTATGTTTGGTTAGATATTCGAACCTTTTCTTAACTGCTTTTTACAAACTTTGGTCGGACGTTCACAATATCTTGCAGCCGAACACCTCCGCTTCCGCTTTTGATGGTGTATATTCGGGCATACGAACCTTTTCTTACCCGCTTTTTACAAACCAAGGTCGGACTTTCACACCTTCTCTTAGCTGAACAACTCCGCTCCCTCTTTTGATTGTGTACAGTCGGGTAATTTAACCTTTTCTTACCCGCTTTTTACCATCTATGGTCGGACATTCACACCGTCTTACAGCGGAACACCTCCGCTCCCTCTTTTGATGATGTATGGTTAGGCATTCGCACCTTTTCTTACCCATTTTTCAGTAATTATGGGTAGACATTCACACCTTCTTGCAGCTGAACACCTCCTCTCCCGCTTATGATCATGTGCAGTTTGATATTCGAAAATTTTCTTTCATGTTTTCTAGCAATTATTGATGGACATTTAGACCTTCTTGCAGCTGAACACCTCCTCTCCCGCTTATGATCATGTGCAGTTTGATATTCGAAAATTTTCTTTCATGTTTTCTAGCAATTATTGATGGACATTCAGACCTTCTTTCAGCTGAACACCTCCGCTTCCGCTTTTGATTGTGTATAGTCGGGCTTTCGAGCCTTTTCTTCCCCGGTTTTTACAAATTATGGTTGGACATTCAGACCTTCTTGCAGCCGAAAACCTCCGCTCCCTCTTTTAATCATACATTGTCGGGCATTCGCAGCTTTTCTTACCTGCTTTTTACAAACCAGGGTCGGACTTTCACATCTTTTAGTAGCCTAACACCTCCGCTCCCGTTATTGATTGTGTACAGTTGGGTATTTTAACCTTTTCTTACCCGCTTTTTACCAACTATGGTCTGACATTCACACCTTCTTGCAGCCGAACACTTCCGCTTCACCTTTTAGTGATGTATGGTTGGCATTTGCACCTTTTCTTACCCTCTTTTTATACTGATTGCTGAAGATTAAGTTGTTCTTTCTCAAACTACAACATTTTTTTAATTGTTGAAACTTGATTTGAAGTGGATAAATAAGGAGGACAAACAGTTTTAAGTCAGGCTGATAGAAGGAATTAATTTTATAGCAAAATCTGTATTTCGTCATATGTCAAGAGATGCTTATTGCTGAAGAAGTTCTTTCTCATTCTACAAAGTACAACGTTGTTTATCGTTGAAACTTGATTAGACATGAATAAATATGAAGGACAAAGCAGTCTTAACTTGGTTTGAGTTAAGGAATTCGTTTTATAGTAGAATCCGAATTCGTGCATAACTCGTAAAATAGAGCTTATTTTCGGATTCCTGAAGAATGAGTCTGGTTCTTTCTCATAATACAAAGTTTGTTGTTTATTGTTGAAACTTCATCAGAAGTGAAGAAATAAGGACAAACCGTTTTAAGTAAGTTTGATAGAAGGATTTCATTTTATAGCAAAATCTGTATTCTTTCATATCTCCTGGAGAGAAGCTTATTGCTGAAAATTAGGTCTGGTTCTTTTTCATACTACAAAATACAGTGTTGTTTATTGTTGAAACTAGATTAGAAGTAGATAAATATGAAGGACAAAGCAGTTTGAACTTGGTTTGAGAGAAGGAATTAATTTTATTGCAAAATCCGAATTCATGCATAACTCGTCAAATAGATAGTGATGTGTCGTTCGTGAGCGATTTGTTCGATATGAACTAATTTTTTATATGACTCGGGAGTAACGAGTTGTCTCAGTGAGTGATTTGTTCAATTTCATGCAGTAGCCTTCCTCACCACATGGCAGGCGGCAGCTTCATAAGTTCAGTCAGCAGGACAGGAAACAGTATTGATTCGTTCACGACTCAACTCCTCGGCTGACGGGTCCTCGCACAGGAAACAGTATTGATTCGTTTATGACTCAACTCCTTGGGTCTTTGTTCATTTGTCACCTTTCAAATTCTACGTTTCATTTGACAGGCTGAAGAGCAGTAGGCACAACAGTTCGTTCACAAACCGGATCATTAATCTCATAGACTATTCTACCTTCAACAAGTTGGAAACCACAATCGACTCTCTAGATGCAGAAAAAGCATTTGATCGAGTGAACTGGAAATTTTTATTCGCAACATTAAACAAATTCGGGTTTGGGTCACACTTCATCAAATGGATAAGGATATTATATAGCTCCCCAAATGCAAGTGTCAGGACAAATGATCAAACTTCTCCAAGCTTCAGTCTGCAGAGAGGTACAAGACAGGGTTGCCCATTTTCTTCCTCATTTTTTGCTTTTTTCATCAAACCTTTAGCAGCTTCTATCAGACAAGATAGAAATATTAAAGGCATCCAATCCCAAAATATTGAGCATAAAATAAGTCTTTATGCTGATGATGTATTACTTTTCCTTCAGAACTCATAGACGTCTCTCACACACACGATCACACTCATAAATAAATTCTCAGCACTTTCTGACTACTCTATCAACTGGTCTAAGACCACAGTTCTGCCCATTAACTGTAGGGTCCAGAATATACCTGCAAATATTAGATATTTAGGCATAAACATTTCCTCCAGGGTCTCAGAGCTAACAAACCTAAATTATGTTTTAAATTTTTCACAAGAACATCTTGTTTGGTCAGTTAAGTACTGAAAAGTCATTGATTTGGGCATACTTTAACATGTTAAAGGGGCTTTTGAAACTGTTATTTTTCACACAAAGGATTTTTCTGATGTGAAAGTGTATAGTAGAGGTCGGTTAAAAAACCTTTTTAAAAGAATTTGAGCTCATTCAAGGATAGTATGATGAGGGGCTGATATACTAACCTTTCCATATATATATATATATAATTGTTTCACTGATGTTAATTTGTTTAAAATCTGGTCATTTCTAACATATGTATCGGCCCACAATTTCACAATCGGTGCCTCCAAAATAAGTTCTTTCCTATACTCACATGAGTGAAGTGCACAGTGAATTAGAAGTTACTGAAGGCCTGTCAGAGGGAGCATTGGGCCCAGTATTCATTGTAAATGCCTTGTGATACGTCTTCGTAACACGTTTTATATAGTACAACCTGTCACTAAAGGAGCTCCACAGTTTGTCTGTCGTACTGCTTTGGTGCAGGTTGTGGGCCTTATAAATAAATTATATTCATATATTTATAGATTCTAAAGATATAGTGATTAAAAGAGGTTGACAACGCCACCTAGGTTTGAGAGCCCAAGACTCTAAAGACACGTACAGGTTCTTAATCAAAACAAGGTTTGAGCAGACTTAAAAAAACAGGAGTCTAACTGGTATTTTACAAGATTTATTGTCATAAAATAGGTAACCCAGCCCAAAATCTCCGCCAAGGATCCCACAGCCTCTGGATCATCTCACTCTCCAACTCTCTGGGGCAAGTGACAGACATCCAACTCTGGTGGTGGAACAAACCCTCAGTCACTCCAAAACACAAGAGTGAGGAAATATCAGTACTCACTGGTAGTCCACCTCCACCTCCACGGCCCTTGAAGAAGGCTCCGTACCCCCCATGCTCCCCGGGCGCTGTAATTGGCTGCCCCACTGCTCCAGTGTATGGCATCTGTCTCCATGAGTGTGTCACCCTGTGCATGTGTGTGTTCAACAGGTCCCAACCTGGATAGGTCAAATGCGGAGGAGTAATATTAAATTAAATAATTTTAGTTATTTACACTGATCCTCTATCATTCAAATGGTTATTAGTATGCCATGAGACTAAAGTGAAAGAAAGTTTACCAGTTTTGACAATAATTAAAACCAGATTCATTCTGCGGGAGGCTCCCTGGGGTTATAATTGCAAGACAGTTTCTCCTGAAATGCCTCAAGTCAAGATGAAGCACAGGTCTGCTACTCAGGCTTTGTGGACTCTTCTTTTATAACGAACCTTTACACAGAAAACTGTGAAAATGTCGTTCCTCCTCTCCAGTACCCCCGAATAGACCTTACCAGGGAGGCTGAGGAGTGTGATCCCGTTATTCCTGTCTGACACACATATTCTTACAATTTGAATTTATTGAAGTCTGTTAAAAATGAAAAATGTGTTTTTATGTCCAACAACGTTCTTTTAAATATTTGATGCTAATGATAAAAGCTCCAATGATGTCAGATTTTATGTTCAAAGCAGAACATGTGAAACAGCATAAAAAGTGAACGTTGACTTAACAGCATACATGTGTAACTGTGCTGTCGACACAGTGATGTAAACACCAGATAAAGAGAGAGAATGAGCTTTTACTGTCGGACTGTGTTGATTAAAGTGAGGACAGAAAACAACAGACTGAGCGAACAAAGAGAAAATCAGGAGCCTGCAGGGAAATCTTGCCCCACAGCTGAAAGTTTCTCCTTTAAACAGAGAAGTTTCAGTATTTTTCTGTTTTCACCACACTGCTGAATGAGTTCAGGTGTTGATGCTGTTCAGTGTTTCCTGAATCTTTCTGTTCTGTTGAAGAGTACTTTTTGTTGTAAATGATGTTGTCAGATTGGTGAATAAAATCTACTCTTTGTTCCACTGTCTTTATATAGAAAGTCCAAGATCTTTAATCCTTCCGCAGGCAAGAGGAAACATGGCTCTGATGAGGCTAAAGAACACGAGCAACAATTTACTAAAAGTTTATTGAACTTTTTGCATTGTTTCATTCCAACAAATACTCCTGCAGTTAAAGTGTTCCACACATACGTTATCTAACTTTTTAAACAAAATCACATGTATACATATATTTAATTTCTATTGAGAAATGCAGCAGAGCACCAGAGTTTCCTCATGTGTAAGAGGATGGAGGTGTGTTTGATGGGTCAAACACACAAAAAACACCTGGGCAGTCAGATCAAGCAGCTTTAAGCAGCTTGGTGGTTTTACTCTCTTTGGCTCCACTTTCTCAAGACGTCCTCTGCTGCGTCCAGAGTGGAGTCCTCCTGTTAGACACTAATTCATATGCTGATGTACATTCCAGCTGCCGTGACACTAAACAGGGAAACTCATCTTTTAACACCAGTAAAATCTATTCATTATTCAAATATTTTGACCTGTTTTGACTCCCCCTGTAAGCATGTAGTGTTCTAACACTTCACACTGTGCGGTCAATGCTTGTTCCTTTAAAAAAGGAGTGTATCAACTCTATGTAAGCACAGTGCATAAATGTGTACAATAAAAGGGGATATCAAACCCTCAACAATATCAAAAATACCTTATTTGTCTTTGGAAGAATAACTTTTGAAGAAAATGACCTTTTAATTGTTTCTTATTTTGATAAAAGAATCCAAACAAGTGCGTAATTTTTTTTTTCATGTTTTATTTTATTTAAACACATAAATCAATGTAATAATAATTTGTGTAGGATCTTATTCATATTCTTATTTGAATGACACAATAATGCTCTGAACAGTTGTGAGAACACCAGATTCTCACATGTGGGGATGCTTCCAGCATAAATCCCCACATCCTGAATCAGTTGTTCAGGATGAAAAGATAGAGTCGTGCAAAAGATAGGTATTTTTATTGATGTTACTGTAACAGGAGGTATAGAGATTTCATTGGATGACTAGTCTTGTGCGCGAATACTAAACGCTGCTGCTACTTTCTCTCTTGATGTTGTTGTATTTGTATTGTCTACGATGTTTTGGCGTCATATATTTTTTGAAGAGCCTCCACATTGAAGGCAGCTCTGGTCTTTCTTCTGAGGGGTTAAACTTGTCCACTGCTTGTTCTGGTACTGCAAGTTGAAGAGACAAGTCTTCTGTGGTATGTAAGGGGTTTGATGTTGGAGAGTCCTCTGACTGTTTAGAGGCTGGTTCCATTTCGATGACAATGAAAGTTCTTTCTTGATTTTGCTTTGGAAGTGGTTCTTGGACAACGATCAGTGATGAAATGTCCTCCGTGTCTTGAGTTTCCTGCATGACTTCAGACTGGTCGTTCTTTATAATGGTCTCTACCGTCTTTTTGCTTTCGCGCCGACGCTTTTTAGAGGAAACTTTCTCCTTTGGTGGCTCTGAGACATCTTTTGGTTGTGGGACTAATTCCATTTCGATGTCACTCACCAGCTCTGGGACCACGTCTGGTTGTGGCACTCCAGCCTGATGAGCCAAATCTGATGGAATCACTTCCTGTGAGTCTTCAGAAGCCCTTTCTATTTCCTTTTCTTCCACGGGTTCAGAAATCTTCTCTGGTTCCTGGATATAAATCGGTGATGAAATGTCCTCCGTGTCTTGAGGTTCCTGGATGACTTCAGGCAGGTTCTTTACAATGGTTTCTGGCATCTTTTTGTTCTTGCGCCGACGCTTCTTTGATGTAACGTTCTCTTTTGGTGGCTCAGGGATCCCTTGTGGTTCTGTTTTGTTGACTCCATCCACTTCTGGATTCGATACTTCCACTTGTGAAGCCAGCTCTTCTACAGTTATGTTCTTTGGTGGAAGACGTATCTGATCTAAATGGAGTTCTGGGAGGATGTACAGCTCTGTTTTTTCTTCTGGCTTGATGATGAGGGATAGAAATACAGCCTTCATAAGTTCTGCCACCTTCTTTTCCTGTGTCTTTGTTTCCTCCTCCTGTGCCTTTAGTTTGGAGGCAAGATCAATATTGGAGGCAGTCTTTTCTTTGAGTTGTTCTTTCAAGCTCTCTACCTCTTTTACAACTGACTGATATTCAGTTTCAGATACTGGTGGTTTCAGTGTTTCAATCAATTCTGTAATTACGTCATTGCATTCCTTGAGCTCCTGCTCACACTTTTCACGGAGATGACGCTCACACTTCAAACAGTTTTCCAGGTCCTTGAGATTTTCCTCAGAAATGGAGCAGCTATTCTCTGCTGCGACTCTTCTGTCTTTTTCTCGTGTTAGAAAGAAATTCTTTTTCAGCAGCTTAGTCCTGACAATATCCATCCGATGGTATAAATAGTTGATCTTGTCCTTATTATGTTGGTAAGATTCCTGTAATTTTTCTGATCCATAATCATCGTTGGCAGCAGAGGCATTAGAGGGAATCTCCTCGGTTTGTGAAATTGGAAACTTCCACGTGACGCGACGAACTTTGGAGGCCTGGGGATGATCCTGCACAAGCTGGACGTCCTCGGAATGAGGAGTCACAGCCGCAGCAGAGACCTGGGATTGTTCCTTTTCCAACACGTCCAACATTTCTGATCTGTTGGTGGGTTCCTCCAAACTTTCATCACTGCCAAAAGTAATGTTATATTTGTAGGACGCCTGAGATTGTTCTTTTTCAAACAGGTCATTTTCTAGGTTTGATTTTAAAATTTCTCGCCTGTTGGTGGGTTCCTTATAACTTTCCTTACTGACAAAAGTAATGTTATATTTGTAGGACGCCTGAGATTGTTCTTTTTCAAACAGGTCATTTTCTAGGCTTGATGTTAAAATTTCTTGCCTGTTGGTGGGTTTCTTATAACTTTCATTACTGCCAAAAGTAATGTTATATTTGTTGGAGGCCTGGGCTTGTTTGTCGGTTTGTGAATTTGGAAACTTCCACGTGACGCAACGTACTTTGGAGGCCTGGGGATGATCCTGCACCAGCTGGACGTCCTCGGAATGAGGAGTCACAGCCGCAGCAGAGACCTGGGATGGTTCTTTTTCCTCTTCGTCATTTACTGTTTGAGGAGACGGGGAATCCTCAGAGGCCTGGCATTGTTCTTTTTCACACAGCTCATTTTCTGACCTGTTGGTGGGTTCCTCATAACCTTCATTATCGCCAAAAGTAATGGTATATGTGTAGATATCCTCAGGTAAATCGTCCTCTACCATGTCACACCACTGAAGTGGAGCAGATGATATCTTGGTTTGACTCATTTTGCTTGTTGTTTTTAAGAGCTTGTCAAAATTACTATTTAAGATAGTAATTAAGTGTTGTTTTTAATAGTTTGTCAAAATTACTATTTAAGATAGTAATTAAGTGTTGTTTTTTTAGACGATGTGAAAACCGTTTGCTGTGACTTTCAAATTCGCTTCGAAAACTGGACGTGTTTCTTCAGATAAACTCCTGACGAACTGTGAAATAGGAGGGAAAATGTCTGGCCTATATAACATTTGTGATGTCAAACAACATCAGTGGTGACATCAATTGTGATGTCAAACAACATCAGTGGTGACATCAATTGTGATGTCATCATCAGTGATGACCAGAAGACCAGAAGAGAGATTGTGATGTCATCAGTGATGTCATCAGTGATGACATCACAATTTAGTGATAAGACTAAAAAAGAGCAATGGCATTCCGTTCTCAGTCACCATCTTGTGTGTTGTTTTGCTCTCTTGTTCAGTTTTATGATTATACATTTTTAAACTTTTTTCTGTGAAATCTCAAAATATTATTGTCCAGGTCAGTTTTAATGCATTCATTGTATGTTATGGTACTCACGACTGCTTTCTTCATGCCTCCACTGGAAAATTGGACCTCATTCTGTGATGATCTGCAGGTTTGAAGGCCTCTGTTCTGTCTCTCTTCTGGTCTGTGATTCCAACCACAGATTCTGAATGGAATTGAAGTCCGGATTCCAGAATGTTGATTTTTGTTCTCTGTTAATCACTTGACGACTTCAGCTGAATACTTCATGTCACTGTCACGTTGGAAGGTCCACTTCTGCCAGTTTTCAGCAACCAGTGTAATGTTTCCCACTAGCAGTGTTTTCCAAGACAGAATAATGTCAGTTTTTAAAATGTTTCCAAAATAAACCTTTTTCCACATTCAAACTGAAGCAGACACCCTTTCCACTTTTAAGATTAGGCTTAAAACTTTCCTTTTTGATAAAGCTTATAGTTAGGGATGGCTCAGGTGATCCTGAAACATCCCATAGTTAAGCTGCTATAGGATTAGACTGCTGGGCATCTGTCCCACCTTTCCTCACTTTGTTCTCTTTTTCCCCATTTAAAAAAGCCTCAAAATAAAAGTGAGTTTTAGGTGGCTACAATAGAATAGAATAGAATAGAATAGAATAGAATAGTATAGAATAGATAAATATTTTATTCATCCCCCAGTGAGGGAAATTCAAATTAGTCAAGTAGCTCATTAAAATATAAATATTTCCAATGATTGTATATTAGACAACAACAACAATCATAATAATAATCAATGACTAATTAAATAAATTTGAGAAGAACATGTCAGCAGTCGCTGTTAAAAAGCCTTATGGCTGTGGGGACAAAGGACCTCCTGAACCTCTCAGTCCTGCAGTTCAGTGAGATGAGCCTCTCACTGCAGCTGCTCCTCTCTCCTGCCAGGATGCTGTGGAGAGGATGTTTATTGTTCTCCAAAACAGAATATGATTTCCTCCTCATCCGTTGCTCCACCACAGCACCGAGAGGGTCGAGCCTTCTGCCTACCACAGAACAAGTCTTTTTCACCAGTTTGTCCAGGCACCTTGTTAGAATTAAAATTAACTAACAGACAACGGCATGAAACCAAGAAATCCCTCAGAGGCCTCAGTATTTTACTTGCAAGGGGAGAACATACACCCGAACCTACTCTCTGCAGATTCACAAGAGTTCTCCAACGAGTGGTTGCTTCCCTTGCTCTTTTATTAGGTGACACACACACACACACACATACATACAATCCCCTATGTGCCCAGGTCTGGCATATCTCCTTAGTTTGGAGGCATCTCCTTATTTGGGGAGCTATAAAGATAACGATCAGTGGGGAGACAACATTCCTTCTTCTTCTCCTTGTGAAGTTTTGATATGAACTGGCCTCTCTGGCTGTGACTTTTATTTAATGATAAAAAGCAAACTTTTCTGACACACCTACAGTTTTTGTCTTAAGTGCAACTCCCCCAGCAGACAACAGCATTGAACAGTGCATAGGAGTGATCAAACATGCATTTCATATCTCTACAGACATGAGCCGTCTAGGGAAGAAGAGACGGCTCAGGCCAATCTGAACACTGAACGCTAAGGACAAACTTTTTCCTTTGCGCCTTTGATTATGAGCGAATATATCCAACTAATGTGTGAGTCATTTTGTCATCATCACCCGTCTTGCATAGGTACTGTACTTTTCAGCAGCATTAGATTTCTAAGATAATGCGTCATTTGGAAGGTCAGACATGATAGTTTGTAGTATATTGGGTCCAAACTGTCTATCAAGGCAGACAGCATGAAGGTATGTTTACAGACTGTGTTTGGATCTAAATGTGTCTTTATTCTGTATGAACCTGCCATTGTCTCACTGCTCTTTGTATCAATAATGCAGATCAGGACCACTGAGCTCCTGCACGGAATCCCTGATTGTTCAGCAAATATTTAAAGTCAGAGTGAACATTCCCGGTTTCCCCAATTGTCACTGTCAAGTACAGTCAAATGTGCTAAAGTTGATGTTTTCTTGGCACATTTACTTTTCACCAGGGGAGAAGTGCTGCTGAGCAGAATTTTTACTTCCATAAAGATTCAAGTTGCATACACATAATTAACCTCTTGGTGACTGAATGATTAATAGAGGTCCATAATTCATGCATTACTTTAGAAAATTCCTAAGATTGCTGCAGAGCAGCATGATTCTCCAGAGAAACCTAATCTGAGCTGCACTGTCACCACTCCTGCAGCACTCTCTCCAGAAGATGGAGACCTTGTGCCAGTGTAGAGATTCCTGCCCGAGCACCAAAGATATCACAGTTAAAAGTCTCAGATGATAAGGAGTTGTTGGTGAAAATATAATGAAGCATCTCAAAAATGTTTTAACCACATTTTCACATTTTTCTGTGTAAGGGTTTGTTATAAAAGAAGAGTCCACAAAGCCTGAGTAGCAGACCTGTGCTTCTTCTTGACTTGAGGGATTTCAGGAGAAACTGTCTTGCAATTACAACCTCAGGGATCTTCCCGCAGAATAAATCTGGTTTTAATTATTGTCAAAACAGTTCAACTTTCTTTCACTTTAAGAGACCACTGTAATATACACAGTTTCATGGAATACTAATGACCATTTGAATGATAAAGAATCAATGTAAGTAACTAAGATGACTTTATTAAGATTACTTTATTGTCATGTAGTCACACGAAATTACTCTCCGCATCTGACTCATCCGGGTTGGCACCTGTTGAACACACACATGCACGGGGTGACACACTCAGCGCCCAGGGAGCATGGGGGGTACGGAGCGGCGAGATTAGGAATGGAAGGTTATTGGAGGACCCACTCTAACCACAGAGCCTGATAGGTTGTGGGTACAGTGGCACACGTTACACCGGCGGCTCCTGGGTACGGGGACCATTATGAAGAATTGAATCTCTGCACCATGCAAATCAAAGATGTCAGATGACACCAAACGAAAAAACTAAAAATAAGGAAGAGGTAAATCTGAAATGGTTGTTAAAAAACCATCTGAGGTTGCCGTGACAAAGTGACAGGATAACAAGGCAGTCTTGATGGCCTCCACTGTCCGTGGGATACAGCCCCAGGACAGTTGCATGAGATGGTCAACAAAAGAGAAGCTCCATGTTACTGTGCCTCGACCAGCTGTTGTAGCTGAATACAACAAAAACATGGGCGGCTTCGGTTTGTGCGACCGCATGATCAGCTTCTATCCAATGTCAAGCCGCACAAGAAAATGGACCTGCATTTTGTTGACCTGGCAGCTGGATCGAGTACAGGTCAGACCACCAAGTCTCTGGAAAACCAGAGAAAGAGAGGCTGCAGTATTTCGACTTCAAACTGCTGCTGGCTGAGGAGATGATTGCTCAGGCACAGGGAGATCACAAGGCTGACAATGTGGCCAGTGATGATGAAGAGATGAGTACTGATGAAGAGTACATTCCAACAAAGAAGAGGAGGCCTGTTGAACCTCAGCCCAATGCCAATGTCCAAAAATACAGGGCAGTCCATTTGCCAAAGATGGAGGAGGCTGCTCATTCATCACGGTGCAGAAGAGAGGGATGCAAAGGGGACACATATGTCAAGTGCATCAAGCATAACATGTTTCTGTGTGTTTCAAAGGCCAAAAACTGTTTCCTGTTGTACCATTCATGATACACTGTGATTTGGAGCTGTATGTGATGCCGTAAATTTGAGTATTCAAACATTGTTGGGTGTTCTGCTAAGTTTAAATTCTTGTTCAAATGTTTATTGTGGGGAGTACCAGTAAGGATATTCCAGTAAATATGTGTTTATTTTGGTGCCATGTTTAACTAACCCTGTTTGGTAGTTTGAAGAGTTGACAGTGAGAAATTGCGATAGTATAGGTCAGACAGAAATGTGCTGATTTCCTCCCTCATGTAAAATAGCCAGATCATTCAGATGTCTTCATCTATTTTAATGTTTATGAAATAAGAAGATTTTTTAAAAGAAATCCACATGAAAATGAATTCGGTATTATAACATTACATCATTACATTTTATATCAAACAAGACCCGATGTCCACCACAAGGGACAGTCCAGAAAAAATAAATAAACAATGTTTTTGAAAAAAAATTGTTGCAGTATGTTTCTTTCAACCACAATACTTAAATTATCATAAAAATATCAAAAAAGCAAAACTTGTTTCCTCTGGGTCTCTCATGGCATACTAATAACCATTTGAATGGTAAAGAATCAATGTAAGTAACTAAGATGACTTTATTAAGATTACTTTATTGTCATGTAGTCACACGAAATGACTCTCCGCATCTGACTCATCCAGGTTGGCACCTGTTGAACACACACATGCACGGGGTGACACACTCAGCGCCCAGGGAGCATGGGGGGTACGGAGCGGCGAGATTAGGAATGGAAGGTTATTGGAGGACCCACTCTAACCACAGAGCCTGATAGGTTGTGGGTACAGTGGCACACGTTACACCGGCGGCTCCTGGGTACGGGGACCATTATGAAGAATTGAATCTTTGCACCATGCAAATCAAAGATGTCAGATGACACCAAACGAAAAAACAAAAAATAAGGAAGAGGTAAATTGCACCTTTTCTTACCCATTTTTCAGTAATTATGGGTGGAAATTCACACCTTCTTGCAGCTGAACACCTCCTCTCCCACTTATGATCATGTGTGGTTTGATATTCGAAAATTTTCTTTCATGTTTTCTAGCAATTATTGATGGACATTCAGACCTTCTTTCAGCTGAACACCTCCGCTTCTGCTTTTGATTGTGTATAGTCGGGCTTTCGAGCCTTTTCTTCCCCGGTTTTTACAAATTATGGTTGGACATTCAGACCTTCTTGCAGCCGAAAACCTCCGCTCCCTCTTTTAATCATACATTGTCGGGCATTCGCAGCTTTTCTTACCTGCTTTTTACAAACCAGGGTCGGACTTTCACATCTTTTAGTAGCCTAACACCTCCGCTCCCGTTATTGATTGTGTACAGTTGGGTATTTTAACCTTTTCTTACCCGCTTTTTACCAACTATGGTCTGACATTCACACCTTCTTGCAGCCGAACACTTCCGCTTCACCTTTTAGTGTTCTATGGGGTATTCACACCTTTTTTTTCACCGCATTTTATAGATTATGGTTGGAAATTCTCACCCACTCTCATCCGAAGACCTCTCCTCCCACTTTTGTTAATATATAGTCGGGCATTCGAACCTTTTCTTACCCGCTTTTTACAAATTATGGTCGAACATTCCCACCTACTTGCAGCCGAATACTTCCGCTCCACCTTTTAGTGATGTATGGTTGGCATTTGCACCTTTTCTTACCCTCTTTTTATACTGATTGCTGAAGATTAAGTTGTTCTTTCTCAAACTACAACATTTTTTTAATTGTTGAAACTTGATTTGAAGTGGATAAATAAGGAGGACAAACAGTTTTAAGTCAGGCTGATAGAAGGAATTAATTTTATAGCAAAATCTGTATTTCGTCATATCTCAAGAGATGCTTATTGCTGAAGAAGTTCTTTCTCATTCTACAAAGTACAACGTTGTTTATCGTTGAAACTTGATTAGACATGAATAAATATGAAGGACAAAGCAGTCTTAACTTGGTTTGAGTTAAGGAATTCGTTTTATAGTAGAATCCGAATTCGTGCATAACTCGTAAAATAGAGCTTATTTTCGGATTCCTGAAGAATGAGTCTGGTTCTTTCTCATAATACAAAGTTTGTTGTTTATTGTTGAAACTTCATCAGAAGTGAAGAAATAAGGACAAACCGTTTTAAGTAAGTTTGATAGAAGGATTTCATTTTATAGCAAAATCTGTATTCTTTCATATCTCCTGGAGAGAAGCTTATTGCTGAAAATTAGGTCTGGTTCTTTTTCATACTACAAAATACAGTGTTGTTTATTGTTGAAACTAGATTAGAAGTAGATAAATATGAAGGACAAAGCAGTTTGAACTTGGTTTGAGAGAAGGAATTAATTTTATTGCAAAATCCGAATTCATGCATAACTCGTCAAATAGATAGTGATGTGTCGTTCGTGAGCGATTTGTTCGATATGAACTAATTTTTTATATGACTCGGGAGTAACGAGTTGTCTCAGTGAGTGATTTGTTCAATTTCATGCAGTAGCCTTCCTCACCACATGGCAGGCGGCAGCTTCATAAGTTCAGTCAGCAGGACAGGAAACAGTATTGATTCGTTCACGACTCAACTCCTCGGCTGACGGGTCCTCGCACAGGAAACAGTATTGATTCGTTTATGACTCAACTCCTTGGGTCTTTGTTCATTTGTCACGTTTCAAATTCTACGTTTCATTTGACAGGCTGAAGAGCAGTAGGCACAACAGTTCGTTCACAAACCGGATCATTAATCTCATAGACTATTCTACCTTCAACAAGTTGGAAACCACAATCGACTCTCTAGATGCAGAAAAAGCATTTGATCGAGTGAACTGGAAATTTTTATTCGCAACATTAAACAAATTCGGGTTTGGGTCACACTTCATCAACTGGATAAGGATATTATATAGCTCCCCAAATGCAAGTGTCAGGACAAATGATCAAACTTCTCCAAGCTTCAGTCTGCAGAGAGGTACAAGACAGGGTTGCCCATTTTCTTCCTCATTTTTTGCTTTTTTCATCAAACCTTTAGCAGCTTCTATCAGACAAGATAGAAATATTAAAGGCATCCAATCCCAAAATATTGAGCATAAAATAAGTCTTTATGCTGATGATGTATTACTTTTCCTTCAGAACTCACAGACGTCTCTCACACACACGATCACACTCATAAATAAATTCTCAGCACTTTCTGACTACTCTATCAACTGGTCTAAGACCACAGTTCTGCCCATTAACTGTAGGGTCCAGAATATACCTGCAATCACTTTACAGTCAGGAAATATTAGATATTTAGGCATAAACATTTCCTCCAGGGTCTCAGAGCTAACAAACCTAAATTATGTTTTAAATTTTTCACAAGAACATCTTGTTTGGTCAGTTAAGTACTGAAAAGTCATTGATTTGGGCATACTTTAACATGTTAAAGGGGCTTTTGAAACTGTTATTTTTCACACAAAGGATTTTTCTGATGTGAAAGTGTATAGTAGAGGTCGGTTAAAAAACCTTTTTAAAAGAATTTGAGCTCATTCAAGGATAGTATGATGAGGGGCTGATATACTAACCTTTCCATATATATATATATATAATTGTTTCACTGATGTTAATTTGTTTAAAATCTGGTCATTTCTAACATATGTATCGGCCCACAATTTCACAATCGGTGCCTCCAAAGTAAGTTCTTTCCTATACTCACATGAGTGAAGTGCACAGTGAATTAGAAGTTACTGAAGTTTATGTGGCCTGTCAGAGGGAGCATTGGGCCCAGTATTCATTGTAAATGCCTTGTGATACGTCTTCGTAACACGTTTTATATAGTACAACCTGTCACTAAAGGAGCACCACAGTTTGTCTGTCGTACTGCTTTGGTGGAGGTTGTGGGCCTTATAAATAAATTATATTCATATATTTATAGATTCTAAAGATATAGTGATTAAAAGAGGTTGACAACGCCACCTAGGTTTGAGAGCCCAAGACTCTAAAGACACGTACAGGTTCTTAATCAAAACAAGGTTTGAGCAGACTTAAAAAAACAGGAGTCTAACTGGTATTTTACAAGATTTATTGTCATAAAATAGGTAACCCAGCCCAAAATCTCCGCCAAGGATCCCACAGCCTCTGGATCATCTCACTCTCCAACTCTCTGGGGCAAGTGACAGATATCCAACTCTGGTGGTGGAACAAACCCTCAGTCACTCCAAAACACAAGAGTGAGGAAATATCAGTACTCACTGGTAGTCCACCTCCACCTCCACGGCCCTTGAAGAAGGCTCCGTACCCCCCATGCTCCCCGGGCGCTGTAATTGGCTGCCCCACTGCTCCAGTGTATGGCATCTGTCTCCATGAGTGTGTCACCCTGTGCATGTGTGTGTTCAACAGGTCCCAACCTGGATAGGTCAAATGCGGAGGAGTAATATTAAATTAAATAATTTTAGTTATTTACACTGATCCTCTATCATTCAAATGGTTATTAGTATGCCATGAGACTAAAGTGAAAGAAAGTTTACCAGTTTTGACAATAATTAAAACCAGATTCATTCTGCGGGAGGCTCCCTGGGGTTATAATTGCAAGACAGTTTCTCCTGAAATGCCTCAAGTCAAGATGAAGCACAGGTCTGCTACTCAGGCTTTGTGGACTCTTCTTTTATAACGAACCTTTACACAGAAAACTGTGAAAATGTCGTTCCTCCTCTCCAGTACCCCCGAATAGACCTTACCAGGGAGGCTGAGGAGTGTGATCCCGTTATTCCTGTCTGACACACATATTCTTACAATTTGAATTTATTGAAGTCTGTTAAAAATGAAAAATGTGTTTTTATGTCCAACAACGTTCTTTTAAATATTTGATGCTAATGATAAAAGCTCCAATGATGTCAGATTTTATGTTCAAAGCAGAACATGTGAAACAGCATAAAAAGTGAACGTTGACTTAACAGCATACATGTGTAACTGTGCTGTCGACACAGTGATGTAAACACCAGATAAAGAGAGAGAATGAGCTTTTACTGTCGGACTGTGTTGATTAAAGTGAGGACAGAAAACAACAGACTGAGCGAACAAAGAGAAAATCAGGAGCCTGCAGGGAAATCTTGCCCCACAGCTGAAAGTTTCTCCTTTAAACAGAGAAGTTTCAGTATTTTTCTGTTTTCACCACACTGCTGAATGAGTTCAGGTGTTGATGCTGTTCAGTGTTTCCTGAATCTTTCTGTTCTGTTGAAGAGTACTTTTTGTTGTAAATGATGTTGTCAGATTGGTGAATAAAATCTACTCTTTGTTCCACTGTCTTTATATAGAAAGTCCAAGATCTTTAATCCTTCCGCAGGCAAGAGGAAACATGGCTCTGATGAGGCTAAAGAACACGAGCAACAATTTACTAAAAGTTTATTGAACTTTTTGCATTGTTTCATTCCAACAAATACTCCTGCAGTTAAAGTGTTCCACACATACGTTATCTAACTTTTTAAACAAAATCACATGTATACATATATTTAATTTCTATTGAGAAATGCAGCAGAGCACCAGAGTTTCCTCATGTGTAAGAGGATGGAGGTGTGTTTGATGGGTCAAACACACAAAAAACACCTGGGCAGTCAGATCAAGCAGCTTTAAGCAGCTTGGTGGTTTTACTCTCTTTGGCTCCACTTTCTCAAGACGTCCTCTGCTGCGTCCAGAGTGGAGTCCTCCTGTTAGACACTAATTCATATGCTGATGTACATTCCAGCTGCCGTGACACTAAACAGGGAAACTCATCTTTTAACACCAGTAAAATCTATTCATTATTCAAATATTTTGACCTGTTTTGACTCCCCCTGTAAGCATGTAGTGTTCTAACACTTCACACTGTGCGGTCAATGCTTGTTCCTTTAAAAAAGGAGTGTATCAACTCTATGTAAGCACAGTGCATAAATGTGTACAATAAAAGGGGATATCAAACCCTCAACAATATCAAAAATACCTTATTTGTCTTTGGAAGAATAACTTTTGAAGAAAATGACCTTTTAATTGTTTCTTATTTTGATAAAAGAATCCAAACAAGTGCGTAATTTTTTTTTTCATGTTTTATTTTATTTAAACACATAAATCAATGTAATAATAATTTGTGTAGGATCTTATTCATATTCTTATTTGAATGACACAATAATGCTCTGAACAGTTGTGAGAACACCAGATTCTCACATGTGGGGATGCTTCCAGCATAAATCCCCACATCCTGAATCAGTTGTTCAGGATGAAAAGATAGAGTCGTGCAAAAGATAGATACATTTGAAGTATTTTTATTGATGTTACTGTAACAGGAGGTATAGAGATTTCATTGGATGACTAGTCTTGTGCGCGAATACTAAACGCTGCTGCTACTTTCTCTCTTGATGTTGTTGTATTTGTATTGTCTACGATGTTTTGGCGTCATATATTTTTTGAAGAGCCTCCACATTGAAGGCAGCTCTGGTCTTTCTTCTGAGGGGTTAAACTTGTCCACTGCTTGTTCTGGTACTGCAAGTTGAAGAGACAAGTCTTCTGTGGGGTTTGATGTTGGAGAGTCCTCTGACTGTTTAGAGGCTGGTTCCATTTCGATGACAATGAAAGTTCTTTCTTGATTTTGCTTTGGAAGTGGTTCTTGGACAACGATCAGTGATGAAATGTCCTCCGTGTCTTGAGTTTCCTGCATGACTTCAGACTGGTCGTTCTTTATAATGGTCTCTACCGTCTTTTTGCTTTCGCGCCGACGCTTTTTAGAGGAAACTTTCTCCTTTGGTGGCTCTGAGACATCTTTTGGTTGTGGGACTAATTCCATTTCGATGTCACTCACCAGCTCTGGGACCACGTCTGGTTGTGGCACTCCAGTCTGATGAGCCAAATCTGATGGAATCACTTCCTGTGAGTCTTCAGAAGCCCTTTCTATTTCCTTTTCTTCCACGGGTTCAGAAATCTTCTCTGGTTCCTGGATATAAATCGGTGATGAAATGTCCTCCGTGTCTTGAGGTTCCTGGATGACTTCAGGCAGGTTCTTTACAATGGTTTCTGGCATCTTTTTGTTCTTGCGCCGACGCTTCTTTGATGTAACGTTCTCTTTTGGTGGCTCAGGGATCCCTTGTGGTTCTGTTTTGTTGACTCCATCCACTTCTGGATTCGATACTTCCACTTGTGAAGCCAGCTCTTCTACAGTTATGTTCTTTGGTGGAAGACGTATCTGATCTAAATGGAGTTCTGGGAGGATGTACAGCTCTGTTTTTTCTTCTGGCTTGATGATGAGGGATAGAAATACAGCCTTCATAAGTTCTGCCACCTTCTTTTCCTGTGTCTTTGTTTCCTCCTCCTGTGCCTTTAGTTTGGAGGCAAGATCAATATTGGAGGCAGTCTTTTCTTTGAGTTGTTCTTTCAAGTTCTCTACCTCTTTTACAACTGACTGATATTCAGTTTCAGATACTGGTGGTTTCAGTGTTTCAATCAATTCTGCAATTACGTCATTGCATTCCTTGAGCTCCTGCTCACACTTTTCACGGAGATGACGCTCACACTTCAAACAGTTTTCCAGGTCCTTGAGTTTTTCCTCAGAAATGGAGCAGCTATTCTCTGCTGCGACTCTTCTGTCTTTTTCTCGTGTTAGAAAGAAATTCTTTTTCAGCAGCTTAGTCCTGACAATATCCATCCGATGGTATAAATAGTTGATCTTGTCCTTATTATGTTGGTAAGATTCCTGTAATTTTTCTGATCCATAATCATCGTCGGCAGCAGAGGCATTAGAGGGAATCTCCTCGGTTTGTGAAATTGGAAACTTCCACGTGACGCGACGAACTTTGGAGGCCTGGGGATGATCCTGCACAAGCTGGACGTCCTCAGAATGAGGAGTCACAGCCGCAGCAGAGACCTGGGATTGTTCCTTTTCCAACACGTCCAACATTTCTGATCTGTTGGTGGGTTCCTCCAAACTTTCATCACTGCCAAAAGTAATGTTATATTTGTAGGACGCCTGAGATTGTTCTTTTTCAAACAGGTCATTTTCTAGGTTTGATTTTAAAATTTCTCGCCTGTTGGTGGGTTCCTTATAACTTTCCTTACTGACAAAAGTAATGTTATATTTGTAGGACGCCTGAGATTGTTCTTTTTCAAACAGGTCATTTTCTAAGCTTGATGTTAAAATTTCTTGCCTGTTGGTGGGTTTCTTATAACTTTCATTACTGCCAAAAGTAATGTTATATTTGTTGGAGGCCTGGGCTTGTTTGTCGGTTTGTGAATTTGGAAACTTCCACGTGACGCAACGTACTTTGGAGGCCTGGGGATGATCCTGCACCAGCTGGACGTCCTCGGAATGAGTAGTCACAGCCGCAGCAGAGACCTGGGATGGTTCTTTTTCCTCTTCGTCATTTACTGTTTGAGGAGACGGGGAATCCTCAGAGGCCTGGCATTGTTCTTTTTCACACAGCTCATTTTCTGACCTGTTGGTGGGTTCCTCATAACCTTCATTATCGCCAAAAGTAATGGTATATGTGTAGATATCCTCAGGTAAATCGTCCTCTACCATGTCACACCACTGAAGTGGAGCAGATGATATCTTGGTTTGACTCATTTTGCTTGTTGTTTTTAAGAGCTTGTCAAAATTACTATTTAAGATAGTAATTAAGTGTTGTTTTTAATAGTTTGTCAAAATTACTATTTAAGATAGTAATTAAGTGTTGTTTTTTTAGACGATGTGAAAACCGTTTGCTGTGACTTTCAAATTCGCTTCGAAAACTGGACGTGTTTCTTCAGATAAACTCCTGACGAACTGTGAAATAGGAGGGAAAATGTCTGGCCTATATAACATTTGTGATGTCAAACAACATCAGTGGTGACATCAATTGTGATGTCAAACAACATCAGTGGTGACATCAATTGTGATGTCATCATCAGTGATGACCAGAAGACCAGAAGAGAGATTGTGATGTCATCAGTGATGTCATCAGTGATGACATCACAATTTAGTGATAAGACTAAAAAAGAGCAATGGCATTCCGTTCTCAGTCACCATCTTGTGTGTTGTTTTGCTCTCTTGTTCAGTTTTATGATTATACATTTTTAAACTTTTTTCTGTGAAATCTCAAAATATTATTGTCCAGGTCAGTTTTAATGCATTCATTGTATGTTATGGTACTCACGACTGCTTTCTTCATGCCTCCACTGGAAATTTGGACCTCATTCTGTGATGATCTGCAGGTTTGAAGGCCTCTGTTCTGTCTCTCTTCTGGTCTGTGATTCCAACCACAGATTCTGAATGGAATTGAAGTCCGGATTCCAGAATGTTGATTTTTGTTCTCTGTTAATCACTTGACGACTTCAGCTGAATACTTCATGTCACTGTCACGTTGGAAGGTCCACTTCTGCCAGTTTTCAGCAACCAGTGTAATGTTTCCCACTAGCAGTGTTTTCCAAGACAGAATAATGTCAGTTTTTAAAATGTTTCCAAAATAAACCTTTTTCCACATTCAAACTGAAGCAGACACCCTTTCCACTTTTAAGATTAGGCTTAAAACTTTCCTTTTTGATAAAGCTTATAGTTAGGGATGGCTCAGGTGATCCTGAAACATCCCATAGTTAAGCTGCTATAGGATTAGACTGCTGGGGTTCATCTGTCCCACCTTTCCTCACTTTGTTCTCTTTTTCCCCATTTAAAAAAGCCTCAAAATAAAAGTGAGTTTTAGGTGGCTACAATAGAATAGAATAGAATAGAATAGAATAGAATAGAATAGAATAGAATAGATAAATATTTTATTCATCCCCCAGTGAGGGAAGAAGAGACGGCTCAGGCCAATCTGAACACTGAACGCTAAGGACAAACTTTTTCCTTTGCGCCTTTGATTATGAGCGAATATATCCAACTAATGTGTGAGTCATTTTGTCATCATCACCCGTCTTGCATAGGTACTGTACTTTTCAGCAGCATTAGATTTCTAAGATAATGCGTCATTTGGAAGGTCAGACATGATAGTTTGTAGTATATTGGGTCCAAACTGTCTATCAAGGCAGACAGCATGAAGGTATGTTTACAGACTGTGTTTGGATCTAAATGTGTCTTTATTCTGTATGAACCTGCCATTGTCTCACTGCTCTTTGTATCAATAATGCAGATCAGGACCACTGAGCTCCTGCACGGAATCCCTGATTGTTCAGCAAATATTTAAAGTCAGAGTGAACATTCCCGGTTTCCCCAATTGTCACTGTCAAGTACAGTCAAATGTGCTAAGGTTGATGTTTTCTTGGCACATTTACTTTTCACCAGGGGAGAAGTGCTGCTGAGCAGAATTTTTACTTCCATAAAGATTCAAGTTGCATACACATAATTAACCTCTTGGTGACTGAATGATTAATAGAGGTCCATAATTCATGCATTACTTTAGAAAATTCCTAAGATTGCTGCAGAGCAGCATGATTCTCCAGAGAAACCTAATCTGAGCTGCACTGTCACCACTCCTGCAGCACTCTCTCCAGAAGATGACCTTGTGCCAGTGTAGAGATTCCTGCCCGAGCACCAAAGATATCACAGTTAAAAGTCTCAGATGATAAGGAGTTGTTGGTGAAAAAGTAATGAAGCATCTCAAAAATGTTTTAACCACATTTTCACATTTTTCTGTGTAAGGGTTTGTTATAAAAGAAGAGTCCACAAAGCCTGAGTAGCAGACCTGTGCTTCATCTTGACTTGAGGGATTTCAGGAGAAACTGTCTTGCAATTACAACCTCAGGGAGCTTCCCGCAGAATAAATCTGGTTTTAATTATTGTCAAAACAGTTCAACTTTCTTTCACTTTAAGAGACCACTGTAATATACACAGTTTCATGGAATACTAATGACCATTTGAATGATAAAGAATCAATGTAAGTAACTAAGATGACTTTATTAAGATTACTTTATTGTCATGTAGTCACACGAAATTACTCTCCGCATCTGACTCATCCGGGTTGGCACCTGTTGAACACACACATGCACGGGGTGACACACTCAGCGCCCAGGGAGCATGGGGGGTATGGAGCGGCGAGATTAGGAATGGAAGGTTATTGGAGGACCCACTCTAACCACAGAGCCTGATAGGTTGTGGGTACAGTGGCACACGTTACACCGGCGGCTCCTGGGTACGGGGACCATTATGAAGAATTGAATCTCTGCACCATGCAAATCAAAGATGTCAGATGACACCAAACGAAAAAACAAAAAATAAGGAAGAGGTAAATCTGAAATGGTTGTTAAAAAACCATCTGAGGTTGCCGTGACAAAGTGACAGGATAACAAGGCAGTCTTGATGGCCTCCACTGTCCGTGGGATACAGCCCCAGGACAGTTGCATGAGATGGTCAACAAAAGAGAAGCTCCATGTTACTGTGCCTCGACCAGCTGTTGTAGCTGAATACAACAAAAACATGGGCGGCTTCGGTTTGTGCGACCGCATGATCAGCTTCTATCCAATGTCAAGCCGCACAAGAAAATGGACCTGCATTTTGTTGACCTGGCAGCTGGATCGAGTACAGGTCAGACCACCAAGTCTCTGGAAAACCAGAGAAAGAGAGGCTGCAGTATTTCGACTTCAAACTGCTGCTGGCTGAGGAGATGATTGCTCAGGCACAGGGAGATCACAAGGCTGACAATGTGGCCAGTGATGATGAAGAGATGAGTACTGATGAAGAGTACATTCCAACAAAGAAGAGGAGGCCTGTTGAACCTCAGCCCAATGCCAATGTCCAAAAATACAGGGCAGTCCATTTGCCAAAGATGGAGGAGGCTGCTCATTCATCACGGTGCAGAAGAGAGGGATGCAAAGGGGACACATATGTCAAGTGCATCAAGCATAACATGTTTCTGTGTGTTTCAAAGGCCAAAAACTGTTTCCTGTTGTACCATTCATGATACACTGTGATTTGGAGCTGTATGTGATGCCGTAAATTTGAGTATTCAAACATTGTTGGGTGTTCTGCTAAGTTTAAATTCTTGTTCAAATGTTTATTGTGGGGAGTACCAGTAAGGATATTCCAGTAAATATGTGTTTATTTTGGTGCCATGTTTAACTAACCCTGTTTGGTAGTTTGAAGAGTTGACAGTGAGAAATTGCGATAGTATAGGTCAGACAGAAATGTGCTGATTTCCTCCCTCATGTAAAATAGCCAGATCATTCAGATGTCTTCATCTATTTTAATGTTTATGAAATAAGAAGATTTTTTAAAAGAAATCCACATGAAAATGAATTCGGTATTATAACATTACATCATTACATTTTATATCAAACAAGACCCGATGTCCACCACAAGGGACAGTCCAGAAAAAATAAATAAACAATGTTTTTGAAAAAAAATTGTTGCAGTATGTTTCTTTCAACCACAATACTTAAATTATCATAAAAATATCAAAAAAGCAAAACTTGTTTCCTCTGGGTCTCTCATGGCATACTAATAACCATTTGAATGGTAAAGAATCAATGTAAGTAACTAAGATGACTTTATTAAGATTACTTTATTGTCATGACTCTCCGCATCTGACTCATCCAGGTTGGCACCTGTTGAACACACACATGCACGGGGTGACACACTCAGCGCCCAGGGAGCATGGGGGGTACGGAGCGGCGAGATTAGGAATGGAAGGTTATTGGAGGACCCACTCTAACCACAGAGCCTGATAGGTTGTGGGTACAGTGGCACACGTTACACCGGCGGCTCCTGGGTACGGGGACCATTATGAAGAATTGAATCTTTGCACCATGCAAATCAAAGATGTCAGATGACACCAAACGAAAAAACAAAAAATAAGGAAGAGGTAAATTGTACCTTTTCTTACCCATTTTTCAGTAATTATGGGTGGAAATTCACACCTTCTTGCAGCTGAACACCTCCTCTCCCACTTATGATCATGTGTGGTTTGATATTCGAAAATTTTCTTTCATGTTTTCTAGCAATTATTGATGGACATTCAGACCTTCTTTCAGCTGAACACCTCCGCTTCCGCTTTTGATTGTGTATAGTCGGGCTTTCGAGCCTTTTCTTCCCCGGTTTTTACAAATTATGGTTGGACATTCAGACCTTCTTGCAGCCGAAAACCTCCGCTCCCTCTTTTAATCATACATTGTCGGGCATTCGCAGCTTTTCTTACCTGCTTTTTACAAACCAGGGTCGGACTTTCACATCTTTTAGTAGCCTAACACCTCCGCTCCCGTTATTGATTGTGTACAGTTGGGTATTTTAACCTTTTCTTACCCGCTTTTTACCAACTATGGTCTGACATTCACACCTTCTTGCAGCCGAACACTTCCGCTTCACCTTTTAGTGTTCTATGGGGTATTCACACCTTTTTTTTCACCGCATTTTATAGATTATGGTTGGAAATTCTCACCCACTCTCATCCGAAGACCTCTCCTCCCACTTTTGTTAATATATAGTCGGGCATTCGAACCTTTTCTTACCCGCTTTTTACAAATTATGGTCGAACATTCCCACCTACTTGCAGCCGAATACTTCCGCTCCACCTTTTAGTGATGTATGGTTGGCATTTGCACCTTTTCTTACCCTCTTTTTATACTGATTGCTGAAGATTAAGTTGTTCTTTCTCAAACTACAAAATTTTTTTAATTGTTGAAACTTGATTTGAAGTGGATAAATAAGGAGGACAAACAGTTTTAAGTCAGGCTGATAGAAGGAATTAATTTTATAGCGAAATCTGTATTTCGTCATATGTCAAGAGATGCTTATTGCTGAAGAAGTTCTTTCTCATTCTACAAAGTACAACGTTGTTTATCGTTGAAACTTGATTAGACATGAATAAATATGAAGGACAAAGCAGTCTTAACTTGGTTTGAGTTAAGGAATTCGTTTTATAGTAGAATCCGAATTCGTGCATAACTCGTAAAATAGAGCTTATTTTCGGATTCCTGAAGAATGAGTCTGGTTCTTTCTCATAATACAAAGTTTGTTGTTTATTGTTGAAACTTCATCAGAAGTGAAGAAATAAGGACAAACCGTTTTAAGTAAGTTTGATAGAAGGATTTCATTTTATAGCAAAATCTGTATTCTTTCATATCTCCTGGAGAGAAGCTTATTGCTGAAAATTAGGTCTGGTTCTTTTTCATACTACAAAATACAGTGTTGTTTATTGTTGAAACTAGATTAGAAGTAGATAAATATGAAGGACAAAGCAGTTTGAACTTGGTTTGAGAGAAGGAATTAATTTTATTGCAAAATCCGAATTCATGCATAACTCGTCAAATAGATAGTGATGTGTCGTTCGTGAGCGATTTGTTCGATATGAACTAATTTTTTATATGACTCGGGAGTAACGAGTTGTCTCAGTGAGTGATTCGTTCATTTTCATGCAGTACCCTTCCTCACCCCATGGCAGGCGGCAGCTTCATAAGCTCAGTCAGCAGGACACGAAACAGTATTGATTCGTTCACGACTCAACTCCTCGGGTGACGGGTCCTCGCACAGGAAACAGTATTGATTCGTTCATGACTCAACTCCTCGGCTGACGGGTCCTCGCACAGGAAACAGTATTGATTCGTTTACGACTAAACTCCTTGGGTCTTCGTTCATTTGTCACGTTTCAAATTCTACGTTTCATTTGACAGGCTGAAGAGCAGTAGGCACAACAGTTTGTCTACAAACCGGATCATTAATCTCATAGACTATTCTACCTTCAACAAGTTGGAAACCACAATCGACTCTCTAGATGCAGAAAAAGCATTTGATCGAGTGAACTGGAAATTTTTATTCGCAACATTAAACAAATTCGGGTTTGGGTCACACTTCATCAAATGGATAAGGATATTATATAGCTCCCCAAATGCAAGTGTCAGGACAAATGATCAAACTTCTCCAAGCTTCAGTCTGCAGAGAGGTACAAGACAGGGTTGCCCATTTTCTTCCTCATTTTTTGCTTTTTTCATCAAACCTTTAGCAGCTTCTATCAGACAAGATAGAAATATTAAAGGCATCCAATCCCAAAATATTGAGCATAAAATAAGTCTTTATGCTGATGATGTATTACTTTTCCTTCAGAACTCACAGACGTCTCTCACACACACGATCACACTCATAAATAAATTCTCAGCACTTTCTGACTACTCTATCAACTGGTCTAAGACCACAGTTCTGCCCATTAACTGTAGGGTCCAGAATATACCTGCAATCACTTTACAGTCAGGAAATATTAGATATTTAGGCATAAACATTTCCTCCAGGGTCTCAGAGCTAACAAACCTAAATTATGTTTTAAATTTTTCACAAGAACATCTTGTTTGGTCAGTTAAGTACTGAAAAGTCATTGATTTGGGCATACTTTAACATGTTAAAGGGGCTTTTGAAACTGTTATTTTTCACACAAAGGATTTTTCTGATGTGAAAGTGTATAGTAGAGGTCGGTTAAAAAACCTTTTTAAAAGAATTTGAGCTCATTCAAGGATAGTATGATGAGGGGCTGATATACTAACCTTTCCATATATATATATATATAATTGTTTCACTGATGTTAATTTGTTTAAAATCTGGTCATTTCTAACATATGTATCGGCCCACAATTTCACAATCGGTGCCTCCAAAGTAAGTTCTTTCCTATACTCACATGAGTGAAGTGCACAGTGAATTAGAAGTTACTGAAGTTTATGTGGCCTGTCAGAGGGAGCATTGGGCCCAGTATTCATTGTAAATGCCTTGTGATACGTCTTCGTAACACGTTTTATATAGTACAACCTGTCACTAAAGGAGCTCCACAGTTTGTCTGTCGTACTGCTTTGGTGGAGGTTGTGGGCCTTATAAATAAATTATATTCATATATTTATAGATTCTAAAGATATAGTGATTAAAAGAGGTTGACAACGCCACCTAGGTTTGAGAGCCCAAGACTCTAAAGACACGTACAGGTTCTTAATCAAAACAAGGTTTGAGCAGACTTAAAAAAACAGGAGTCTAACTGGTATTTTACAAGATTTATTGTCATAAAATAGGTAACCCAGCCCAAAATCTCCGCCAAGGATCCCACAGCCTCTGGATCATCTCACTCTCCAACTCTCTGGGGCAAGTGACAGACATCCAACTCTGGTGGTGGAACAAACCCTCAGTCACTCCAAAACACAAGAGTGAGGAAATATCAGTACTCACTGGTAGTCCACCTCCACCTCCACGGCCCTTGAAGAAGGCTCCGTACCCCCCATGCTCCCCGGGCGCTGTAATTGGCTGCCCCACTGCTCCAGTGTATGGCATCTGTCTCCATGAGTGTGTCACCCTGTGCATGTGTGTGTTCAACAGGTCCCAACCTGGATAGGTCAAATGCGGAGGAGTAATATTAAATTAAATAATTTTAGTTATTTACACTGATCCTCTATCATTCAAATGGTTATTAGTATGCCATGAGACTAAAGTGAAAGAAAGTTTACCAGTTTTGACAATAATTAAAACCAGATTCATTCTGCGGGAGGCTCCCTGGGGTTATAATTGCAAGACAGTTTCTCCTGAAATGCCTCAAGTCAAGATGAAGCACAGGTCTGCTACTCAGGCTTTGTGGACTCTTCTTTTATAACGAACCTTTACACAGAAAACTGTGAAAATGTCGTTCCTCCTCTCCAGTACCCCCGAATAGACCTTACCAGGGAGGCTGAGGAGTGTGATCCCGTTATTCCTGTCTGACACACATATTCTTACAATTTGAATTTATTGAAGTCTGTTAAAAATGAAAAATGTGTTTTTATGTCCAACAACGTTCTTTTAAATATTTGATGCTAATGATAAAAGCTCCAATGATGTCAGATTTTATGTTCAAAGCAGAACATGTGAAACAGCATAAAAAGTGAACGTTGACTTAACAGCATACATGTGTAACTGTGCTGTCGACACAGTGATGTAAACACCAGATAAAGAGAGAGAATGAGCTTTTACTGTCGGACTGTGTTGATTAAAGTGAGGACAGAAAACAACAGACTGAGCGAACAAAGAGAAAATCAGGAGCCTGCAGGGAAATCTTGCCCCACAGCTGAAAGTTTCTCCTTTAAACAGAGAAGTTTCAGTATTTTTCTGTTTTCACCACACTGCTGAATGAGTTCAGGTGTTGATGCTGTTCAGTGTTTCCTGAATCTTTCTGTTCTGTTGAAGAGTACTTTTTGTTGTAAATGATGTTGTCAGATTGGTGAATAAAATCTACTCTTTGTTCCACTGTCTTTATATAGAAAGTCCAAGATCTTTAATCCTTCCGCAGGCAAGAGGAAACATGGCTCTGATGAGGCTAAAGAACACGAGCAACAATTTACTAAAAGTTTATTGAACTTTTTGCATTGTTTCATTCCAACAAATACTCCTGCAGTTAAAGTGTTCCACACATACATTATCTAACTTTTTAAACAAAATCACATGTATACATATATTTAATTTCTATTGAGAAATGCAGCAGAGCACCAGAGTTTCCTCATGTGTAAGAGGATGGAGGTGTGTTTGATGGGTCAAACACACAAAAAACACCTGGGCAGTCAGATCAAGCAGCTTTAAGCAGCTTGGTGGTTTTACTCTCTTTGGCTCCACTTTCTCAAGACGTCCTCTGCTGCGTCCAGAGTGGAGTCCTCCTGTTAGACACTAATTCATATGCTGATGTACATTCCAGCTGCCGTGACACTAAACAGGGAAACTCATCTTTTAACACCAGTAAAATCTATTCATTATTCAAATATTTTGACCTGTTTTGACTCCCCCTGTAAGCATGTAGTGTTCTAACACTTCACACTGTGCGGTCAATGCTTGTTCCTTTAAAAAAGGAGTGTATCAACTCTATGTAAGCACAGTGCATAAATGTGTACAATAAAAGGGGATATCAAACCCTCAACAATATCAAAAATACCTTATTTGTCTTTGGAAGAATAACTTTTGAAGAAAATGACCTTTTAATTGTTTCTTATTTTGATAAAAGAATCCAAACAAGTGCGTAATTTTTTTTTTCATGTTTTATTTTATTTAAACACATAAATCAATGTAATAATAATTTGTGTAGGATCTTATTCATATTCTTATTTGAATGACACAATAATGCTCTGAACAGTTGTGAGAACACCAGATTCTCACATGTGGGGATGCTTCCAGCATAAATCCCCACATCCTGAATCAGTTGTTCAGGATGAAAAGATAGAGTCGTGCAAAAGATAGATACATTTGAAGTATTTTTATTGATGTTACTGTAACAGGAGGTATAGAGATTTCATTGGATGACTAGTCTTGTGCGCGAATACTAAACGCTGCTGCTACTTTCTCTCTTGATGTTGTTGTATTTGTATTGTCTACGATGTTTTGGCGTCATATATTTTTTGAAGAGCCTCCACATTGAAGGCAGCTCTGGTCTTTCTTCTGAGGGGTTAAACTTGTCCACTGCTTGTTCTGGTACTGCAAGTTGAAGAGACAAGTCTTCTGTGGTATGTAAGGGGTTTGATGTTGGAGAGTCCTCTGACTGTTTAGAGGCTGGTTCCATTTCGATGACAATGAAAGTTCTTTCTTGATTTTGCTTTGGAAGTGGTTCTTGGACAACGATCAGTGATGAAATGTCCTCCGTGTCTTGAGTTTCCTGCATGACTTCAGACTGGTCGTTCTTTATAATGGTCTCTACCGTCTTTTTGCTTTCGCGCCGACGCTTTTTAGAGGAAACTTTCTCCTTTGGTGGCTCTGAGACATCTTTTGGTTGTGGGACTAATTCCATTTCGATGTCACTCACCAGCTCTGGGACCACGTCTGGTTGTGGCACTCCAGCCTGATGAGCCAAATCTGATGGAATCACTTCCTGTGAGTCTTCAGAAGCCCTTTCTATTTCCTTTTCTTCCACGGGTTCAGAAATCTTCTCTGGTTCCTGGATATAAATCGGTGATGAAATGTCCTCCGTGTCTTGAGGTTCCTGGATGACTTCAGGCAGGTTCTTTACAATGGTTTCTGGCATCTTTTTGTTCTTGCGCCGACGCTTCTTTGATGTAACGTTCTCTTTTGGTGGCTCAGGGATCCCTTGTGGTTCTGTTTTGTTGACTCCATCCACTTCTGGATTCGATACTTCCACTTGTGAAGCCAGCTCTTCTACAGTTATGTTCTTTGGTGGAAGACGTATCTGATCTAAATGGAGTTCTGGGAGGATGTACAGCTCTGTTTTTTCTTCTGGCTTGATGATGAGGGATAGAAATACAGCCTTCATAAGTTCTGCCACCTTCTTTTCCTGTGTCTTTGTTTCCTCCTCCTGTGCCTTTAGTTTGGAGGCAAGATCAATATTGGAGGCAGTCTTTTCTTTGAGTTGTTCTTTCAAGCTCTCTACCTCTTTTACAACTGACTGATATTCAGTTTCAGATACTGGTGGTTTCAGTGTTTCAATCAATTCTGCAATTACGTCATTGAATTCCTTGAGCTCCTGCTCACACTTTTCACGGAGATGACGCTCACACTTCAAACAGTTTTCCAGGTCCTTGAGTTTTTTCTCAGAAATGGAGCAGCTATTCTCTGCTGCGACTCTTCTGTCTTTTTCTCGTGTTAGAAAGAAATTCTTTTTCAGCAGCTTAGTCCTGACAATATCCATCCGATGGTATAAATAGTTGATCTTGTCCTTATTATGTTGGTAAGATTCCTGTAATTTTTCTGATCCATAATCATCGTCGGCAGCAGAGGCATTAGAGGGAATCTCCTCGGTTTGTGAAATTGGAAACTTCCACGTGACGCGACGAACTTTGGAGGCCTGGGGATGATCCTGCACAAGCTGGACGTCCTCGGAATGAGGAGTCACAGCCGCAGCAGAGACCTGGGATTGTTCCTTTTCCAACACGTCCAACATTTCTGATCTGTTGGTGGGTTCCTCCAAACTTTCATCACTGCCAAAAGTAATGTTATATTTGTAGGACGCCTGAGATTGTTCTTTTTCAAACAGGTCATTTTCTAGGTTTGATTTTAAAATTTCTCGCCTGTTGGTGGGTTCCTTATAACTTTCCTTACTGACAAAAGTAATGTTATATTTGTAGGACGCCTGAGATTGTTCTTTTTCAAACAGGTCATTTTCTAGGCTTGATGTTAAAATTTCTTGCCTGTTGGTGGGTTTCTTATAATTTTCATTACTGCCAAAAGTAATGTTATATTTGTTGGAGATCTGGGCTTGTTTGTCGGTTTGTGAATTTGGAAACTTCCACGTGACGCAACGTACTTTGGAGGCCTGGGGATGATCCTGCACCAGCTGGACGTCCTCGGAATGAGGAGTCACAGCCGCAGCAGAGACCTGGGATGGTTCTTTTTCCTCTTCGTCATTTACTGTTTGAGGAGACGGGGAATCCTCAGAGGCCTGGCATTGTTCTTTTTCACACAGCTCATTTTCTGACCTGTTGGTGGGTTCCTCATAACCTTCATTATCGCCAAAAGTAATGGTATATGTGTAGATATCCTCAGGTAAATCGTCCTCTACCATGTCACACCACTGAAGTGGAGCAGATGATATCTTGGTTTGACTCATTTTGCTTGTTGTTTTTAAGAGCTTGTCAAAATTACTATTTAAGATAGTAATTAAGTGTTGTTTTTAATAGTTTGTCAAAATGACTATTTAAGATAGTAATTAAGTGTTGTTTTTTTAGACGATGTGAAAACCGTTTGCTGTGACTTTCAAATTCGCTTCGAAAACTGGACGTGTTTCTTCAGATAAACTCCTGACGAACTGTGAAATAGGAGGGAAAATGTCTGGCCTATATAACATTTGTGATGTCAAACAACATCAGTGGTGACATCAATTGTGATGTCAAACAACATCAGTGGTGACATCAATTGTGATGTCATCATCAGTGATGACCAGAAGACCAGAAGAGAGATTGTGATGTCATCAGTGATGTCATCAGTGATGACATCACAATTTAGTGATAAGACTAAAAAAGAGCAATGGCATTCCGTTCTCAGTCACCATCTTGTGTGTTGTTTTGCTCTCTTGTTCAGTTTTATGATTATACATTTTTAAACTTTTTTCTGTGAAATCTCAAAATATTATTGTCCAGGTCAGTTTTAATGCATTCATTGTATGTTATGGTACTCACGACTGCTTTCTTCATGCCTCCACTGGAAAATTGGACCTCATTCTGTGATGATCTGCAGGTTTGAAGGCCTCTGTTCTGTCTCTCTTCTGGTCTGTGATTCCAACCACAGATTCTGAATGGAATTGAAGTCCGGATTCCAGAATGTTGATTTTTGTTCTCTGTTAATCACTTGACGACTTCAGCTGAATACTTCATGTCACTGTCACGTTGGAAGGTCCACTTCTGCCAGTTTTCAGCAACCAGTGTAATGTTTCCCACTAGCAGTGTTTTCCAAGACAGAATAATGTCAGTTTTTAAAATGTTTCCAAAATAAACCTTTTTCCACATTCAAACTGAAGCAGACACCCTTTCCACTTTTAAGATTAGGCTTAAAACTTTCCTTTTTGATAAAGCTTATAGTTAGGGATGGCTCAGGTGATCCTGAAACATCCCATAGTTAAGCTGCTATAGGATTAGACTGCTGGGGTTCATCTGTCCCACCTTTCCTCACTTTGTTCTCTTTTTCCCCATTTAAAAAAGCCTCAAAATAAAAGTGAGTTTTAGGTGGCTACAATAGAATAGAATAGAATAGAATAGAATAGAATAGATAAATATTTTATTCATCCCCCAGTGAGGGAAATTCAAATTAGTCAAGTAGCTCATTAAAATATAAATATTTCCAATGATTGTATATTAGACAACAACAACAATCATAATAATAATCAATGACTAATTAAATAAATTTGAGAAGAACATGTCAGCAGTCGCTGTTAAAAAGCCTTATGGCTGTGGGGACAAAGGACCTCCTGAACCTCTCAGTCCTGCAGTTCAGTGAGATGAGCCTCTCACTGCAGCTGCTCCTCTCTCCTGCCAGGATGCTGTGGAGAGGATGTTTATTGTTCTCCAAAACAGAATATGATTTCCTCCTCATCCGTTGCTCCACCACAGCACCGAGAGGGTCGAGCCTTCTGCCTACCACAGAACAAGTCTTTTTCACCAGTTTGTCCAGGCACCTTGTTAGAATTAAAATTAACTAACAGACAACGGCATGAAACCAAGAAATCCCTCAGAGGCCTCAGTATTTTACTTGCAAGGGGAGAACAACACCCGAACCTACTCTCTGCAGATTCACAAGAGTTCTCCAACGAGTGGTTGCTTCCCTTGCTCTTTTATTAGGTGACACACACACATACATACAATCCCCTATGTGCCCAGGTCTGGCATATCTCCTTAGTTTGGAGGCATCTCCTTATTTGGGGAGCTATAAAGATAACGATCAGTGGGGAGACAACATTCCTTCTTCTTCTCCTTGTGAAGTTTTGATATGAACTGGCCTCTCTGGCTGTGACTTTTATTTAATGATAAAAAGCAAACTTTTCTGACACACCTACAGTTTTTGTCTTAAGTGCAACTCCCCCAGCAGACAACAGCATTGAACAGTGCATAGGAGTGATCAAACATGCATTTCATATCTCTACAGACATGAGCCGTCTAGGGAAGAAGAGACGGCTCAGGCCAATCTGAACACTGAACGCTAAGGACAAACTTTTTCCTTTGCGCCTTTGATTATGAGCGAATATATCCAACTAATGTGTGAGTCATTTTGTCATCATCACCCGTCTTGCATAGGTACTGTACTTTTCAGCAGCATTAGATTTCTAAGATAATGCGTCATTTGGAAGGTCAGACATGATAGTTTGTAGTATATTGGGTCCAAACTGTCTATCAAGGCAGACAGCATGAAGGTATGTTTACAGACTGTGTTTGGATCTAAATGTGTCTTTATTCTGTATGAACCTGCCATTGTCTCACTGCTCTTTGTATCAATAATGCAGATCAGGACCACTGAGCTCCTGCACGGAATCCCTGATTGTTCAGCAAATATTTAAAGTCAGAGTGAACATTCCCGGTTTCCCCAATTGTCACTGTCAAGTACAGTCAAATGTGCTAAAGTTGATGTTTTCTTGGCACATTTACTTTTCACCAGGGGAGAAGTGCTGCTGAGCAGAATTTTTACTTCCATAAAGATTCAAGTTGCATACACATAATTAACCTCTTGGTGACTGAATGATTAATAGAGGTCCATAATTCATGCATTACTTTAGAAAATTCCTAAGATTGCTGCAGAGCAGCATGATTCTCCAGAGAAACCTAATCTGAGCTGCACTGTCACCACTCCTGCAGCACTCTCTCCAGAAGATGGAGACCTTGTGCCAGTGTAGAGATTCCTGCCCGAGCACCAAAGATATCACAGTTAAAAGTCTCAGATGATAAGGAGTTGTTGGTGAAAATATAATGAAGCATCTCAAAAATGTTTTAACCACATTTTCACATTTTTCTGTGTAAGGGTTTGTTATAAAAGAAGAGTCCACAAAGCCTGAGTAGCAGACCTGTGCTTCATCTTGACTTGAGGGATTTCAGGAGAAACTGTCTTGCAATTACAACCTCAGGGAGCTTCCCGCAGAATAAATCTGGTTTTAATTATTGTCAAAACAGTTCAACTTTCTTTCACTTTAAGAGACCACTGTAATATACACAGTTTCATGGAATACTAATGACCATTTGAATGATAAAGAATCAATGTAAGTAACTAAGATGACTTTATTAAGATTACTTTATTGTCATGTAGTCACACGAAATTACTCTCCGCATCTGACTCATCCGGGTTGGCACCTGTTGAACACACACATGCACGGGGTGACACACTCAGCGCCCAGGGAGCATGGGGGGTACGGAGCGGCGAGATTAGGAATGGAAGGTTATTGGAGGACCCACTCTAACCACAGAGCCTGATAGGTTGTGGGTACAGTGGCACACGTTACACCGGCGGCTCCTGGGTACGGGGACCATTATGAAGAATTGAATCTCTGCACCATGCAAATCAAAGATGTCAGATGACACCAAACGAAAAAACTAAAAATAAGGAAGAGGTAAATCTGAAATGGTTGTTAAAAAACCATCTGAGGTTGCCGTGACAAAGTGACAGGATAACAAGGCAGTCTTGATGGCCTCCACTGTCCGTGGGATACAGCCCCAGGACAGTTGCATGAGATGGTCAACAAAAGAGAAGCTCCATGTTACTGTGCCTCGACCAGCTGTTGTAGCTGAATACAACAAAAACATGGGCGGCTTCGGTTTGTGCGACCGCATGATCAGCTTCTATCCAATGTCAAGCCGCACAAGAAAATGGACCTGCATTTTGTTGACCTGGCAGCTGGATCGAGTACAGGTCAGACCACCAAGTCTCTGGAAAACCAGAGAAAGAGAGGCTGCAGTATTTCGACTTCAAACTGCTGCTGGCTGAGGAGATGATTGCTCAGGCACAGGGAGATCACAAGGCTGACAATGTGGCCAGTGATGATGAAGAGATGAGTACTGATGAAGAGTACATTCCAACAAAGAAGAGGAGGCCTGTTGAACCTCAGCCCAATGCCAATGTCCAAAAATACAGGGCAGTCCATTTGCCAAAGATGGAGGAGGCTGCTCATTCATCACGGTGCAGAAGAGAGGGATGCAAAGGGGACACATATGTCAAGTGCATCAAGCATAACATGTTTCTGTGTGTTTCAAAGGCCAAAAACTGTTTCCTGTTGTACCATTCATGATACACTGTGATTTGGAGCTGTATGTGATGCTGTAAATTTGAGTATTCAAACATTGTTGGGTGTTCTGCTAAGTTTAAATTCTTGTTCAAATGTTTATTGTGGGGAGTACCAGTAAGGATATTCCAGTAAATATGTGTTTATTTTGGTGCCATGTTTAACTAACCCTGTTTGGTAGTTTGAAGAGTTGACAGTGAGAAATTGCGATAGTATAGGTCAGACAGAAATGTGCTGATTTCCTCCCTCATGTAAAATAGCCAGATCATTCAGATGTCTTCATCTATTTTAATGTTTATGAAATAAGAAGATTTTTTAAAAGAAATCCACATGAAAATGAATTCGGTATTATAACATTACATCATTACATTTTATATCAAACAAGACCCGATGTCCACCACAAGGGACAGTCCAGAAAAAATAAATGAACAATGTTTTTGAAAAAAAATTGTTGCAGTATGTTTCTTTCAACCACAATACTTAAATTATCATAAAAATATCAAAAAAGCAAAACTTGTTTCCTCTGGGTCTCTCATGGCATACTAATAACCATTTGAATGGTAAAGAATCAATGTAAGTAACTAAGATGACTTTATTAAGATTACTTTATTGTCATGTAGTCACACGAAATGACTCTCCGCATCTGACTCATCCAGGTTGGCACCTGTTGAACACACACATGCACGGGGTGACACACTCAGCGCCCAGGGAGCATGGGGGGTACGGAGCGGCGAGATTAGGAATGGAAGGTTATTGGAGGACCCACTCTAACCACAGAGCCTGATAGGTTGTGGGTACAGTGGCACACGTTACACCGGCGGCTCCTGGGTACGGGGACCATTATGAAGAATTTAATCTTTGCACCATGCAAATCAAAGATGTCAGATGACACCAAACGAAAAAACAAAAAATAAGGAAGAGGTAAATTGCACCTTTTCTTACCCATTTTTCAGTAATTATGGGTGGAAATTCACACCTTCTTGCAGCTGAACACCTCCTCTCCCACTTATGATCATGTGTGGTTTGATATTCGAAAATTTTCTTTCATGTTTTCTAGCAATTATTGATGGACATTCAGACCTTCTTTCAGCTGAACACCTCCGCTTCCGCTTTTGATTGTGTATAGTCGGGCTTTCGAGCCTTTTCTTCCCCGGTTTTTACAAATTATGGTTGGACATTCAGACCTTCTTGCAGCCGAAAACCTCCGCTCCCTCTTTTAATCATACATTGTCGGGCATTCGCAGCTTTTCTTACCTGCTTTTTACAAACCAGGGTCGGACTTTCACATCTTTTAGTAGCCTAACACCTCCGCTCCCGTTATTGATTGTGTACAGTTGGGTATTTTAACCTTTTCTTACCCGCTTTTTACCAACTATGGTCTGACATTCACACCTTCTTGCAGCCGAACACTTCCACTTCACCTTTTAGTGTTCTATGGGGTATTCACACCTTTTTTTTCACCGCATTTTATAGATTATGGTTGGAAATTCTCACCCACTCTCATCCGAAGACCTCTCCTCCCACTTTTGTTAATATATAGTCGGGCATTCGAACCTTTTCTTACCCGCTTTTTACAAATTATGGTCGAACATTCCCACCTACTTGCAGCCGAATACTTCCGCTCCACCTTTTAGTGATGTATGGTTGGCATTTGCACCTTTTCTTACCCTCTTTTTATACTGATTGCTGAAGATTAAGTTGTTCTTTCTCAAACTACAACATTTTTTTAATTGTTGAAACTTGATTTGAAGTGGATAAATAAGGAGGACAAACAGTTTTAAGTCAGGCTGATAGAAGGAATTAATTTTATAGCAAAATCTGTATTTCGTCATATCTCAAGAGATGCTTATTGCTGAAGAAGTTCTTTCTCATTCTACAAAGTACAACGTTGTTTATCGTTGAAACTTGATTAGACATGAATAAATATGAAGGACAAAGCAGTCTTAACTTGGTTTGAGTTAAGGAATTCGTTTTATAGTAAAATCCGAATTCGTGCATAACTCGTAAAATAGAGCTTATTTTCGGATTCCTGAAGAATGAGTCTGGTTCTTTCTCATAATACAAAGTTTGTTGTTTATTGTTGAAACTTCATCAGAAGTGAAGAAATAAGGACAAACCGTTTTAAGTAAGTTTGATAGAAGGATTTCATTTTATAGCAAAATCTGTATTCTTTCATATCTCCTGGAGAGAAGCTTATTGCTGAAAATTAGGTCTGGTTCTTTTTCATACTACAAAATACAGTGTTGTTTATTGTTGAAACTAGATTAGAAGTAGATAAATATGAAGGACAAAGCAGTTTGAACTTGGTTTGAGAGAAGGAATTAATTTTATTGCAAAATCCGAATTCATGCATAACTCGTCAAATAGATAGTGATGTGTCGTTCGTGAGCGATTTGTTCGATATGAACTAATTTTTTATATGACTCGGGAGTAACGAGTTGTCTCAGTGAGTGATTCGTTCATTTTCATGCAGTACCCTTCCTCACCCCATGGCAGGCGGCAGCTTCATAAGCTCAGTCAGCAGGACACGAAACAGTATTGATTCGTTCACGACTCAACTCCTCGGGTGACGGGTCCTCGCACAGGAAACAGTATTGATTCGTTCATGACTCAACTCCTCGGCTGACGGGTCCTCGCACAGGAAACAGTATTGATTCGTTTACGACTAAACTCCTTGGGTCTTCGTTCATTTGTCACGTTTCAAATTCTACGTTTCATTTGACAGGCTGAAGAGCAGTAGGCACAACAGTTTGTCTACAAACCGGATCATTAATCTCATAGACTATTCTAGCATCAACAACTTGGAAACCACAATCGACTCTCTAGATGCAGAAAAAGCATTTGATGGAGTGAACTGGAAATTTTTATTCGCAGCATTAAACAAATTCGGGTTTGGGTCACACTTCATCAACTGGATAAGGATATTATATAGCTCCCCAAATGCAAGTGTCAGGACAAATGATCAAACTTCTCCAAGCTTCAGTCTGCAGAGAGGTACAAGACAGGGTTGCCCACTTTCTCCCTCACTTTTTGCTATTTTCATCAAACCTTTAGCAGCTTCTATCAGACAAGATAGAAATATTAAAGGCATCCAATCCCAAAATATTGAGCATAAAATAAGTCTTTATGCTGATGATGTATTACTTTTCCTTCAGAACTCACAGACGTCTCTCACTCACACGATCACACTCATAAATAAATTCTCAGCACTTTCTGACTACTCTATCAACTAGTCTAAGACCACAGTTCTGCCCATTAACTGCAGGGTCCAGAATATACCTGCGATCACTTTACAGTCAGGAAATAATAGATATTTAGGCATAAACATTTCCTCCAGGCTCTCAGAGTTAACAAAGCTAAATTATGTGCAATTATTAGAGACTTATTAAAGAAAGCAGAGGACGATCTCTCTCGTTGGAAGTCCTTACCTATATCACTTATGGGGAGAGTTACAACCATTAAAATGATGATACTACCAAAAGTTAACTATTTGTTCTCAATGATCCCCATAAAACCATCTGCTACTTGGTTTAAGTCACTAGATTCATGCATCTCCAAATTTCTGTGGAAAAACAAACCACCACGTATTAGTTTAAAAACCCTACAGAAGACCAAGGACTGTGGTGGATTAGATTTACCTCATTGTCAGCACTATTCCTTAGCCAATAGGTTACAGTATATATCAAAATGGTTTAAACCTAGCCCAATAGATGAACCATGGATAAATATAGAACAAGCATTGTGTGATAATCTGGAAATCTCTGACCTGCCACTTATTAGTCAAAATATTTACATCAAAAGCGGAAGCGGAGGTGTTCGGCTGCAAGAAGGTGTGAACGTCCGACCAAAGTTTGTAAAAACCAGTTAAAAGGTTCCAATATCCAACCAAACATAATCAAAAGCGGGAGCAGAGCTGTTCGACTGCAAGTAGGTGTGAATGTCAGATCATAATTTGCAAAAAGCTGATGAGAAAGGGTGAGAATGCCCGACTATACACCATCAAATGCGGGAGCGGAAGTGTTCGGCTGTGAATAGGTGTGAATGTCCGACCATAATTGCTGAAAAATGTTTAAGAAAAGGTGCGAATGCCCAACCATACATCATCAAAAGCAGGAGTTTATGTGTTCGGCTACAAGGTTTGAATGTCCAGCCATAGTTTGTAAAAGGCGGGTAAGAAAAGGTTCGAATGCCCGAACATACACCATCAAAAGATGGAGCGGAGGTGTTCCGCTGTAAGAAGGTGTGAATGTCCGACCATAGTTGGTAAAAAGCGGGTAAGAAAAAGTTCGAATGCCCGAATAAACACCATCAAAAGCAGAAGCGGAGGTGTTCAGCTGTAAGAAGGTGTGAAAGTCCCACCAAAGTTTGTAAAAAGCAGTTAAGAAAAGGTTCGAATATCTAACCAAACATAATCAAAAGCGGGAGCAGAGCTGTTCGACTGCAAATAGGTGTGAATGTCAGATCATAATTTGCAAAAAGCTGATGAGAAAGGGTGAGAATGCCCGACTATACACCATCAAATGCGGGAGCGGAGTTGTTCGGCTGTGAGTAGGTGTGAATTTCCAACCATAATTGCTGAAAAATGTGTTAGAAAAGGCTAGAATGCCGGTCCATACATCATCAAAAGCGGGAGAGGTGGTGTTCGGCTGCAAGTAGGTGTGAATGTCCAGCCATAATTACTCACAAACGGGTAAGAAAAGGTAGTATTGCCAGACCATACATGATCAAAACAGGGGGCGGAGGTGGTTCAGCTGCAAGAAGGTGTGAATGTCCGACTAAAGTTTATAAAAAGCAGGTAAGACAAGGTGCGAATGCCCGACAATGTAAGATCAAAAGAGGGAGCGGAGGTGTTCGGCTGCAAGAAGGTCTGAATGTCCACCCATAATTCCTGAAAAATGGGTAAAAACAGGGTGCGAATGCCAGACCATACATCATCAAAAGCAGGAGTGGATGTGTTCGGCAACATGAAGGTTTGAATGTCCATCAATAATTGCTTTAAAACATGAAAGAAAATTTTCGAATATCAAACCGCACATGATCATAAGCGGGAGAGGAGGTGTTCCGCTGTAAGAAGGTGTGAATGTCCGACCATAGTTGGTAAAAAGCGGGTAAGAAAAGGTTAAAATATCCGACTGTACACAATCAATAGTGGGAGCGGAGTTGTTCGGCTACAAGAAGGTGTGAAAGTCCCATCATGGTTTGTAAAAAGCTTGTAAGAAAAGGTTCGAATGGCCGAATATATACCATCAAAAGTGGAAGCGGAAGTGTTCGGTTGCAAGAAGGTGTGAACGTCCGACCAAAGTTTGTAAAAAGCAGTTAAGAAAAGTTTCGAATATCCAACAAAACATAATCAACAGCTGGAGCGGAGTTGTTCGGCTGTGAATAGGTGTGAATGTCCGACCATAATTGCTGAAAAATGTGTTAGAAAAGACTAAAATGCCGTACCATACATCATCAAAAGCGGGAAAAGTGGTGTTCGGCTTCAAGTAGGTGTGAATGTCCAGCCATAATTACTCACAAACGGGTAAGAAAAGGTAGTATTGCCAGACCATACATGATCAAAAAAGGGAGCGGAGGTGGTTCAGCTGTGAGGTGTGAATGTCCGACTAAAGTTTGTAAAAAGCGGATAAGACAAGGTGCGAATGCCCGACAATGTATGATCAAAAGAGGGAGCTGATGTTTTCGGCTGCAAGAAGGTCTGAATGTCCAACCATAATTTGTAAAAACCGGGGAAGAAAAGGCTCGAAAGCCCGACTCATGTATACTGAGGATGGGAGACTGGGTCAAAATGTTTTTATTTAATTTGTTGGCTTCCTTAGCTGGGGCAACTTTTTTGAACTGGCATTGTATAAATTGCTCTAATCTGTGTAATTATGAATTTGATTCGATTTTAATATTAATGTATTAATATAGGCTTGAATTGGACTATTTCTGCCTATATCTTTCCTTTTTGATAAAGCTTATAGACACTCTCTCCCCTGTGTTTCCCTATTCCAACAGGTATCCTTTGAATGGTGTTATGGTGTTTTTCCCCCCTCTTTTCTGTCCTCTCAAACCCCAGCTGGTCGAGGCGGATGGCCACCCTTCCTGAGTCTAGTTCTGTCAGAGGTTTCTTCCTGTTAAAAGGGAGTCGTTCCTTTCCACAGTCGCCACAGGCACGCTCAGGACTGGAGATTGGACTGAAGACAAGTTTCGGTGCAATCTGTTGGTTTCCTTAGCTAGGATATTGTTTTTGAATTGGCTCTACGTGAATGAATTGGATTGTTTTAAAATTAATTAATTGGATTTCATTGGATTATGATTACAATGAAATGATTTCCAGTTGGCTTGAATTGGACTATGTTAATTAAGTTCCTTGAGATGACATTTGTTGTAATTTGAAGCTATATAAATAAAACTGAATTGAATTTAAATTAATTCCCTCTCGCCCGATGACTGCTGAGATAGGCTCCAGCCCCCCTGTGACCCTACTGACAGGTTAAGTGGGTATAGAAAATGGATGGATGGACTTAGAGATGGACTCTTAGAGATAAAACTTGTTTTGATTAGGAGCTTGGTAAATAAAACTGACAGGACAAGCCTGCAGCTGCAAGTTCAGCAAATATCCAGTAGGTAGCAGACTAACTCTATAGCAGATGCTTAATTTTTCACAAGAACATCTTGTTTGGTCAGTTAAGTACTGAAAAGTCATTGATTTTGGGCATACTTTAACACGTTAAAGGGGCTTTTGAAACTGTTATTTTTCACACAAAGGATTTTTCTGATGTGAAAGGTTATAGTAGAGGTCGGTTAAAAAACCTTTTTAAAAGAATTTGAGCTCATTCAAGGATAGTATGATGAGGGGCTGATATACTAACCTTTCCATATATATATATATATAATTGTTTCACTGATGTTAATTTGTTTAAAATCTGGTCATTTCTAACATATGTATCGGCCCACAATTTCACAATCGGTGCCTCCAAAATAAGTTCTTTCCTATACTCACATGAGTGAAGTGCACAGTGAATTAGAAGTTACTGAAGTTTATGTGGCCTGTCAGAGGGAGCATCGGGCCCAGTATTCATTGTAAATGCCTTGTGATACGTCTTCGTAACACGTTTTATATAGTACAACCTGTCACTAAAGGAGCTCCACAGTTTGTCTGTCGTACTGCTTTGGTGGAGGTTGTGGGCCTTATAAATAAATTATATTCATATATTTATAAATTCTAAAGATATAGTGATTAAAAGAGGTTGACAACGCCACCTAGGTTTGAGAGCCCAAGACTCTAAAGACACGTACAGGTTCTTAATCAAAACAAGGTTTGAGCAGACTTAAAAAAACAGGAGTCTAACTGGTATTTTACAAGATTTATTGTCATAAAATAGGTAACCCAGCCCAAAATCTCCGCCAAGGATCCCACATCCTCTGGATCATCTCACTCTCCAACTCTCTGGGGCAAGTGACAGACATCCAACTCTGGTGGTGGAACAAGCCCTCAGTCACTCCAAAACACAAGAGTGAGGAAATATCAGTACTCACTGGTAGTCCACCTCCACCTCCACGGCCCTTGAAGAAGGCTCCGTACCCCCCTGCTCCCCGGGCGCTGTAATTGGCTGCCCCACTGCTCCAGTGTATGGCATCTGTCTCCATGAGTGTGTCACCCTGTGCATGTGTGTGTTCAACAGGTCCCAACCTGGATAGGTCAAATGCGGAGGAGTAATATTAAATTAAATCATTTTAGTTATTTACATTGATCCTCTATCATTCAAATGGTTATTAGTATGCCATGAGACTAAAGTGAAAGAAAGTTTACCAGTTTTGACAATAATTAAAACCAGATTCATTCTGCGGGAGGCTCCCTGGGGTTATAATTGGAAGACAGTTTCTCCTGAAATGCCTCAAGTCAAGATAAAGCACAGGTCTGCTACTCAGGCTTTGTGGACTCTTCTTTTATAACGAACCATTACACAGAAATCTGTGAAAATGTGGTTCCTCCTCTCCAGTACCCCCGAATAGACCTTACCAGGGAGGCTGAGGAGTGTGATCCCGTTATTCCTGTCTGACACACATATTCTTACAATTTGAATTTATTGATGTCTGTTAAAAATTTGAAATGTTTTTTTCAGGGTTGTCAAATTATCGCGTTAATGGAGATTAATTAATTACAGGGATTTTTAGTGCGTTATATTTTTTAATCACGTTAATCTAATTTTTAATCTCTAATTTTGCTGTTTCTGAATGCCAGTTGCCTTTTTTTAAAATCCGTTTTTATACATTGGGCTTCTTGTACTTGGGTTGGAAATCAATGGTCTGTCACACCCTGAAGTGGACATTGATTGGCTGTCATTGTGTTTGGATGGTTTGGGATAAGCTGATAGGCTCCCACTGTAGTTGGGCAAGGTGAGGAGACTTGAAAATGGAGGAGCATGTAAGAGTTGTCGGTCCAATGAATGGAAAATTTACATTTCACAAACGCCTCGACGGCACCATTGATAAAGGTAGAGTGATCTGCATTCTTTGTAAGAAGGAGTTTGCTTACCACCGAAGTAGCTCAAGTTTAGCCTACCACATCAACGCAAAGCACCCAGTCGCGAGTGCAGCCACAGCTAACGTTAGCAATTTAGCGATCTATAGCAAAGCTCTTCGCCAAACTAAACTCGAGGAGAACATCCCGCGTATGAGCAAGTCTGCGACCGACAGGCTGACGAATGTTCTTGCCAAGTGGATAGCGATGAACTGCAGGCCGATAAACATAGTGGAAGACGAGGGGTTAACAGAGGTGTTGCAAACTGCGTCCAATGACCCATCATACAAGCCACCGTGCAGGACTACAGTGACGACCAAAATCAGCAAGATGTACGACGGCGAAAAGAAAAACAAACTTGAGATTTTGGTGGAGGATTCGCCCAACTTTGTTGCTATAACCGGAGATCACTGGACCTCAGCTGGCAACCACAGCTATTTGGGGGTGACCGGACACTTTATTGATGGTGAGTGGAACCTCAACTCGTTTGCGCTGACCGTCATGAAAACAGAAACCAGGCACTTTGCTGATAAATGCGCCGAACAGTTCCTCAATGTGGCAAATGACTGGGGAATTGAAAATAAGATATCCACCATCGATACAGATAGCGCAGCAAACATGCTGGCTGCTATGAGAGCCCTTCCATATGAGCACATCGCCTGCAATGCTCACATTCTCCAGAGGACCATCACAGTCTGCCTCGATGGCAGTGGGTTTGCTGGTGTACTAGCAAAGTGCCGCAAGATTGTTGGCCATTTCAAACAAAGCCCTGCAAGTACCACAGAACTTAACCAGCAACAAGTTGCACTTGGAAAAAAAAAGCGAGCAACTTATACAAGATGTACCAACCAGGTGGAATTCGACACTCGCAATGGTCTCACGCCTCCTATGCAACCGAGAGGCTGTCCAGGCTACGTTGGACCAACAGAACAACCACAGATGGGTCATGCTAACCGAAGCTGAGTGGGGGAAACTGCAGAGGCTGGAGGTCCTGCTTGAACCATGCAGGTAAGCCCAAATAAACACCTGTCCATTTTAATGAAATAAACTACACATGTGTCATCCAAAAATGAATGAACATTAGGTAGTACTTCTCGGGGCAATTAAATTGGAAATTTAAATGTCCAGCGATGTTTATTTTTCAAACTTATCCACCTCTACAGGTATGTGACTGAGCTGCTGGGTGGTGAGGCCTACGTCTCTTGCTCTGTAGTGCTGCCTGCTTTTCGCCATCTGGACCGTGTCATGGACATCACTGATGATGATCCAACCTATGTGGTGAAGTTCAAGAATGCCTTCCAGAGGGACCTGGAAGCACGGCAAGCTGTAGTCAATGAGACGTGGTTCAAGGTGGCCACAGCACTGGATCCACGTTTCAAGGATTTGAAATGTCTTCCAAGAGAAAAGAGGGAACAAGTAAAGACTATAAGGATAAGCTGGACTATTGAGTCCAATTTTATCAAATCAAGCTTTATTTATATAGCACTTTTTACATATAGGAAATGCAACACAAAGTGCTGCACAAAATAAAATAAATCTACCTGTCCATCTATGTATTCATTCATTCATTCAGGTGTGGACCAGTCTGGAAAACATGCTCCAAGCAGCAGAGCCTAGAAGAGCAGCTACTCTCCAGCCCTCCACAGAGGATGATCAACCAGCTCAGAAGAAGAGGAGAAGCGCTCTTCTGCTGGGGTCTGACTCAGAAAAAGATGGAATGGAGTCCGGAGAGCTGCAGCGCTACAGAGCAGAGCCCAGCATCAGTATTGATGACTGTCCCCTGCAGTGGTGGTATGCTCACTCAGGAGCCTATGAAAAGCTGTCAGTCGTGGCACGCAAGTACCTGGCCTCCCCGGCAACCTCCGTACCTTGTGAGAGACTGTTTAGTCTCGCAGGCCACATAGTACAAAAGAAAAGGGCAGCCTTGCTCCCAGAAAATGTGACCAAGCTGGTCTGTCTCAGCGACTGGCTGAAGAAGAAGAAATAAGAAGCATGAGGTCAGCATAGCTGCCATGTCATCTGTACCCCAATTAGAAGTGATTGCTTGATGTTATTTCAGCACTTTATTTTGTGATGATGAACAATGTTATTTTTGATGTGCTAACAGCACTGTGATTGCTGGTTCTGTTTTATTTATTTTATATTATCTGAAGCAGAGGAAAAGCAACAAGTTCAGTGTCCAGTACTTCTATTGATCTAAAAAGTGTTGTTACTGTTTTTTTGATGTGTTAACTTACAGCACTTTATATGGATTTGATGTTTTATTTTATTTTTATTTTCTAATTATTTGGAGATTGAAAAAAGCTTGAAACTAAAGGTTGCAGGCAGTGCTTGGGACTAGTCTCAAATACAGTGGAATGTAAATGGCTCGTACAGCATCTGTTCAAATCTGTTAAAAACAATAAATTACTTCATAAAGCTGCTTTTTTGTTATTTATCACTCTTTTGATTTGCTGCAATAATGTAATGATTTTAAATGGAAATACCTCAAGCTGAAGGCTTTTTTCAGCATTTCTATTAGGTGAGATTAAAATAGATTAATTAGATCAATTAATTACAGATCATAATTAATTCATCTCAAATTTTTTTTAATCTCTTGACAGCACTAGTTTTTTTATGTCCAACAACGTTCTTTTAAATATTTGATGCTAATGATAAAAGCTCCATGATGTCAGATTTTATGTTCAAAGCAGAACATGTGAAACAGCATAAAAAGTGAATGTTGACTTAACAGCATACATGTGTAACTGTGCTGTCGACACAGTGATGTAAACACCAGATAAAGAGAGAGAATGAGCTTTTTACTGTCGGACTGTGTTGATTAAAGTGAGGACAGAAAACAACAGACTGAGCGAACAAAGAGAAAATCAGGAGCCTGCAGGGAAATCTTGCCCCACAGCTGAAAGTTTCTCCTTTAAACAGAGAAGTTTCAGTATTTTTCTGTTTTCACCACACTGCTGAATGAGTTCAGGTGTTGATGCTGATCAGTGTTTCCTGAATATTTCTGTTCTGTTGAAGAGTACTTTTTGTTGTAAATGATGTTGTCAGATTGGTGAATAAAATCTACTCTTTGTTCCACTGTCTTTATATAGAAAGTCCAAGATCTTTAATCTTTCCCCAGGCAAGAGGAAACATGGCTCTGATGAGGCTAAAGAACACGAGCAACAATTTACTAAAAGTTTATTGAACTTTTTGCATCGTTTCATTCCAACAAATACTCCTGCAGTTAAAGTGTTCCACACATACGTTATCTAACTTTTTAAACAAAATCACATGTATACATATATTTAATTTCTATTGAGAAATGCAGCAGAGCACCAGAGTTTCCTCATGTGTAAGAGGATGGAGGTGTGTTTGATGGGTCAAACACACAAAAAACACCTGGGCAGTCAGATCAAGCAGCTTTAAGCAGCTTGGTGTTTTTACTCTCTTTGGCTCCACTTTCTCAAGATGTCCTCTGCTGCGTCCAGAGTGGAGTCCTCCTGTTAGACACTAATTCATATGCTGATGTACATTCCAGCTGCCGTGACACTAAACAGGGAAACTCAGCTTATAACAACAGTAAAATCTATTCATGGTTCAAATATTTTGACCTGTTTTGACTCCCCCTGTAAGCATGTAGTGTTCTAACCCTTCACACTGTGCGGTCAATGCTTGTTCCTTTCAAAAAGGAGTGTATCAACTCTATGTAAGCACAGTGCATAAATATGTACAATAAAAGGGGATATCAAACCCTCAACAATATTAAAAATACCTTCTTTGTCTTTGGAAGAATAATTTTTGAAGAAAATGACCTTTTAATTGACAAGCAAAACTGTTTCTTATTTTGATAAAAGAATCCAAACAAGTGCGTAATTATTTTTTTTTTTCACGTTTTATTTTATTTAATCACATAAATCAATGTAATAATAATTTGTGAAGGATCTTATTCATATTCTTATTTGAATGACACAATAATGCTCTTAACAGATGTGAGAACAATGCACTGATACTTTCAGTCAGTGCAGTTGTTCAGGATGAAAAGATAGAGCCGTACAAAAGATAGATACATTTGAAGTATTTTTATTGATGTTACTGTAACAGGATGTATAGAGATTTCATTGGTTGACTAGTCTTGTGAGCGAAACTAAACGCTGCTGCTACTTTCTCTCTTGATGTTGTTGTCTTTGTATTGTCTACGATGTTTAGGCGTCATATATTTTTTGAAGCGCCTCCACATTGAAGGCAGCTCTGGTCTTTCTTCTGAGGGGTTAAACTTGTCCACTGCTTGTTCTGGTACTGCAAGTTGAAGAGACAAGTCTTCTGTGGCATGTAAGGGGTTTGATGTTGGAGAGTCCTCTGACTGTTTAGAGGCTGGTTCCATTTCGATGACAATGAAAGTTCTTTCTTGATTTTGCTTTGGAAGTGGTTCCTGGACAACGATCAGTGATGAAATTTCCTCCGTGTCTTGAGGTCCCTGCATGACTTCAGGCTGGTCATTCTTTATAATGGTCTACTCCGTCTTTTTGCTTTTGCGCCGACGCTTTTTAGAGGAAACTTTCTCCTTTGGTGGCTCTGAGACATCTTTTGGTTGTGGGACTAATTCCATTTCGATGTCACTCACCAGCTCTGGGACCACGTCTTGTTGTGGCACTCCAGCCTGATGAGCCAAATCTGATGGAATCACTTCCTGTGAGTCTTCAGAAGCCCTTTCTATTTCCTTTTCTTCCACGGTTTCGAAAATCTTCTCTGGTTCCTGGACGACGAAAGGTGATGAAATGTCCTCCGTGTCTTGAGGTTCCTGCATGACTTCAGGCTGGTTCTTTACAATGGTTTCTGGCATCTTTTTGTTCATGCGCCGACGCTTCTTTTATGTAACGTTCTCTTTTGGTTGCTCAGAGATCGCTTGTGGTCCTGTTTTGTTGACTCCATCCACTTCTGGATTCGATACTTCCACTTGTGAAGCCAGCTCTTCTACAATTATGTTCTTTGGTCGAAGACATATCTGATCTAAATGGAGTTCTGGGAGGATGTACAGCTCTGTTTTTTCTTCTGGCTTGATGATGACGGATAGAAATACAGCCTTCATAAGTTCTGCCACCTTCTTTTCCTGTGTCTTTGTTTCCTCCTCCTGTGCCTTTAGTTTGGAGGCAAGATCAATATTGGAGGCAGTCTTTTCTTTGAGTTGTTCTTTCAAGCTCTCTACCTCTTTTACAACTGACTGATATTCAGTTTCAGATACTGGTGGTTTCAGTGTTTCAATCAATTCTGCAATTACGTCATTGCATTCCTTGAGCTCCTGCTCACACTTTTCACGGAGATGACGCTCACACGTCAAACAGTTTTCCAGGTCCTTCAGTTTTTCCTCAGAAATGGAGCAGCTATTCTCTGCTGCGACTCTTCTGTCTTTTTCTCGTGTAAGAAAGAAATTCTTTTTCAGTAGCTTAGTCCTGACAATATCCATCCGATGGTATAAATAGTTGATCTTGTCCTTATTATGTTGGTAAGATTCCTGTAATTTTTCTGATCCATAATCTTCGTCGGCAGCAGAGGCATTAGAGGGAATCTCCTCGGTTTGTGAAATTGGAAACTTCCACGTGACGCGACGTACTTTGGAGGCATGGGGATTATCCTGCACAAGCTGGACGTCCTCGGAATGAGGAGTCACAGTCACAGTAGAGACCTGGGATTACTCCTTTTCCAACACGTCCAACATTGCTGATCTGTTGGTGGGTTCCTCCAAATTTTCATTACTGCCAAAAGTAATGTTATATTTGTAGGACGCCTGAGATTGTTCTTTTTCAAACAGGTCATTTTCTAGGTTTGATTTTAAAATTTCTCGCCTGTTGGTGGGTTCCTTATAACTTTCCTTACTGACAAAAGTAATGTTATATTTGTAGGACGCCTGAGATTGTTCTTTTTCAAACAGGTCATTTTCTAGGCTTGATGTTAAAATTTCTTGCCTGTTGGTGGGTTTCTTATAACTTTCATTACTGCCAAAAGTAATGTTATATTTGTTGGAGATCTGGGCTTGTTTGTCGGTTTGTGAATTTGGAAACTTCCACGTGACGCGACGTACTTTGGAGGCCTGGGGATGATCCTGCACCAGCTGGACGTCCTCGGAATGAGGAGTCACAGCTGCAGCAGAGACCTGGGATGGTTCTTTTTCCTCTTCGTCATTTACTTTTTGAGGAGACAGGTCATTTTCTGACTTGTTGGTGGGTTCCTCATAACTTTCATTATCGCCAAAAGTAATGGTATATGTGTAGAAATCCTCAGGTAAATCGTCCTCTACCATGTCACACCACTGAAGTGGAGCAGATGATATCTTGGTTTGACTCATTTTGCTTGTTGTTTTTAAGAGCTTGTCAAAATTACTATTTAAGATAGTAACTAAGTGTTGTTTTTAAGAGTTTGTCAAAATTAATATTTAAGATAGTAATTAAGTGTTGATTTTTTAGATGATGTGAAAACCGTTTGCTGTGACTTTCAAATTTGCTTCGAAAACTGGACGTGTTTCTTCAGATAAACTCCTGACGAACTGTGAAAAAGGAGTGAAAATGTCTGGCCTATATAACATTTGTGATGTCAAACAACATCAGTGGTGATATCAATTGTGATGTCATCATCAGTGATGACCAGAAGACCAGAAGAGAGATTGTGATGTCATCAGTGATGACATCACAATTTAGTGAAGACTAAAAAACAGGAAGACTAAAAAAGGGCAATGGCGTTCCGTTCTCAGTCACCATCTTGTGTGTTGTTTTGCTCTCTTGTTCAGTTTTATGATTATACATTTTTAAACGTTTTTCTGTGAAATCTCAAAATATTATTGTCCAGGTCAAATTTAATGCATTCATTGTATGTTATGGTACTCACGACTGCTTTCTTAATTTCTCCACTGGAAAATTGGACCTCATTCTGTAATGATCTGTCTCTCTTCTGGTCTGTGATTCCAACCACAGATTCTGAATGGAATTGAAGTCCGGATTGCAGAATGTTGATTTTTGTTCTCTGTTAATCACTTGACGACTTCAGCTGAATACTTCATGTCACAGAAGGTCCACTTCTGCCAGTTTTTCAGCAACCAGTGTAATGTTTCCCACTAGCAGTGTTTTCCAAGACAGAATAATGTCAGTTTTTAAAATGTTTCCAAAATAAACCTTTTTCCACATTCAAACTGAAGCAGACACCCTTTCCACTTTTAAGATTAGGCTTAAAACTTTCCTTTTTGATAAAGCTTATAGTTAGGGATGGCTCAGGTAATCAATGACAAATTAAATCAATTTGAGAAGAACATGTCAGCAGTCGCTGTTAAAAAGCCTTATGGCTGTGGGGAAAAAGGACCTCCTGAACCTCTCAGTCCTGCAGCTCAGTGAGATGAGCCTCTCACTGCAGCTGCTCCTCTGTCCTGCCAGGATGCTGTGGAGAGGATGTTTATTGTTCTCAAAAAAAGAATACGATTTCCTCCTCATCCTTTGCCCCAACACAGCACCGAGAGGATCTAGCCTTCTGCCTACCACAGAACAAGCCTTTTTCACCAGTTTGTCCAGGCACCTACAGTTTTGTCTTAAGTGCAACTCCCCCAGCAGACAACAGCATTGAACAGTGCATTGGAGTGATCAAACATGCATATCATATCTCTACAGACATGAGCCGTCTCAGAAAGAAGAGACGGCTCAGGCCCATCTGAACACTGAACGCTAAGGACAAACTTTTTCCTTTGCGCCTTTGATTATGAGCGAATATATCCTACTAATGTGTGAGTCATTTTGTCATTATCACCCGTCTTGCATAGGTACTGTACTTTTCAGCAGCATTAGATTTCTAAGATAATGTGTCATTTGGCAGGTCAGACATGATAGTTTGTAGTATTTTGGGTCCAAACTCTCTATCAAGGCAGACAGCATGAAGGGATGTTTACAGACTGTGTTTGGATCTAAATGTGTCTTTATTCTGTATGAACCTGCCATTGTCTCACTGCTCTTTGTATCAATAATGCAGATCAGGACCACTGAGCTCCTGCACGGAATCCCTCATTGTTCAGCAAACATTTAAAGTCAGAGTGAACATTCCCGGTTTCCCCAATTGTCACTGTCAAGTACAGTCAAATGTGCTAAAGTTTATGTTTTCTTGGCACGTTTACTTTTCACCAGAGGAGAGGTGCTGCTGAGCAGAATTTTTACTTCCATAAAGATTCAAGTTACATACACATAATTAACCTCTTGGTGACTGAATGATTAATAGAGGTCCATAATTCATGCATTACTTCAGAAAATTCCTAAGATTGCTGCAGAGCAGCATGATTCTCCAGAGTAACCTCATCTGAGCTCTACTGTCACCACTCCTGCAGCACTCTCTCCAGAAGATGGAGACCTTGTGCCAGTGTAGAGATTCCTGCCCGAGCACCAGAGACATCACAGTTAAAAGTCTCAGATGATAAGGAGTTGTTGGTGAAAATATAATGAAGCATCTCAAAAATGTTTTAACCACATTTTCACATTTTTCTGTGTAAGGGTTCGTTATAAAAGAAGAGTCCACAAAGCCTGAGTAGCAGACCTGTGCTTCATCTTGACTTGAGGCATTTCAGGAGAAACTGTCTTGCAATTACAACCCCAGGGAGCTTCCCGCAGAATAAATCTGGTTTTAATTACTGTCAAAACAGGTCAACTTTCTTTCACTTTAAAAGACCACTGTAATATACACAGTCTCATGGAATACTAATGACCATTTGAATGATAAAGAATCAATGTAAGTAACTAAGATGACTTTATTAAGATTACTTTATTGTCATGTAGTCACACGAAATGACTCTCCGCATATGACTCATCCAGGTTGACACCTGTTGAACACACACATGCACGGGGTGACACACTCATGGAGACAGATGCCATACACTGGAGAGATGGGGCAGCCACTTCCAGCGCCCGGGGATTATGGGTGGTACGGAGTGGCGAGAGTAGGAATGGAAGTTATTGGAGGACCCACTCTAACCACAGAGCCTGATAGGTTGTGGGTACAGTGGGACACGTTACCCCGGCGGCTTTCGATTTGCTACCAAACATAGAACTGGTTGCAGAATAGTCGATAGAGAAAGTTTCCAACTTGGTTGTAAAGGACGGGGCCAAAGCCCGAAGAAAGAGATATATATGCACACCATGTTCTGAAGACATGGCAGCAGTATGTCTGAGTTACCAACGATCTGTTGGTAAACACACTCTTCCCTGGGTGGGCTCGAACCACCAAACTTTCGGTCAACAGCTGAATGCGCTGGCCGATTGCGCCACAGAGACTCTATGGACAGTGTAATAATTGTGTCTAAAAATCATAAACCTTCCAAGACCCGGCAGTTAATTATTGTCCTCTGTGCAGAACATGAGTCAGGCATAACTTATAAAATCTATCTGAGTCCTACTGTCCCTCTCAGAGGACATCCTGGGCTCTGTTTTGATGCCCCAGTTGTTGGGATCTTTTGAAAATGGCGGGAATTTCAACGTCCGTGTTTTACAGCAACAAGAGAGGTTAGTCGACAATGTTTTGCAGATATCATGTTTCTATTGTTAAAAATCTATTTTTTCTTTAATATCAAAGTCTTTACTTCAATTTAGTAACATTTTTATGAAGACACAGTATTTTTAACCCTTTAAAAACACAACCTCTATGTAATGTCCTTTGTAGTGGACATCAGGACTCCCATTTTTAATACATCAGGGAGCAGAGGGCTAAGTGAGGCAGAGAGGATTTTGCTATGAGTTGTGGATGGAGATTCAGATTTGATGAGATGGATGAGGCCCAGAGAGAGGAGGAAGATGAAAGTTCAGAGGAGGATACTGCAGCTGTTGAGGAGCCTGAGCCTGAGCCGAGAAACACCCATCGTGTGTTATGGATCAGTAGCAATGTGTAAGCTCTGGTTTTGATGTTTATTACAGTGTATAGCAATGGAAATGAGAGCAGTTTTAGTTCACACTCTTGTTCTAACACACATTGAACTTATACCTCTCCTTTCTTTATCACTTAAGTTTCAACCCTATTGTGGAAGACAGCAATTCTAATGACAACACTGGACACATCCATCAGAACTGGAAGCCCTCTGACTACTTCCAACAGCACATCGATGACCAAGTTTTTAAAGAAATGTCAGAACGAACAAAAAATCCGGAGGTGTTGATCACTGGAGGAAGTCTAAAAACCACACCAGAGGAGCTGAAAACCTTCTTTGGCATGTCTATGTACATGGCATGACTCGGATACCCTAGGATCCGGATGTACTGAGCGGCGAAGACAAGGGTCCCAGTTATAGCTGATGCAATGAGTCGAGACAGATTCTTCAAGATCAGGCAGTCCATCAAAGTCACAAATGATCTTGACATCTCTGATGAGGAGAAGAAGCGTGATTCCCTCTGGAAGGTGAGACCTCTCTTAAACAGAGTTTCTGTTTAATCTGCCTAGGCCAGGGAAGGTATTTGTAGATGAGCAGATAATTCCATTCACAGGCCGGTGTCCTGTACGACAGTTTGTGCCCGGAAAACCAAACCCCACGGGACTGAAAGCATTTCTCCTTGCCAGTGCGAGAGAGACGCCGAGAGCGTGACCAGAGCTGCATCGCTTCCGCCTGTACCCCGTTGTTTGGTTCTGCCTCTGGCCAACAGGTGGAGGTGTCCACTCTAGCAGGTGCTCACACTCCTGTTGTCCTGCCCCCTCCTGAACCCATGCAGCTTGGACGAGCCAGATAGACTCCGACTGAGCGTCAACGAAGACTTCAGGCGAGGCTGTGTTTTTATTGCGGCCAACCCGGCCACGTTCGAGAGAACTGCCCCAATCTGCCAAAAGCCTGGGCTCACCTGAGGAGGGGGGGATCCAGGTGAGCCAAGATTCAGGTTTTTTCCCTTCCACACGTACTCAGTTGTCTGCCGTTTTGTTTTGTGACTCTAAGGAGGTGGCTATAAACCCGTTTGTGGATTCTGGGGCAGATGAGAATTTTATTGCCGCAGATTTTGTTAAACTACATAATATTCCTGTTGTGTCACTTACAGCACCTCGTAAGGTAAATGCTCTAGACGGTATGTTGTTGTCTGTAATTTCTCACCAGACTGTACCTTTATCTCTACTTATCTCTGGTAACCACCATGAGCTTATCAGTTTTTTTATTATGCCTGCTCCTCATACTCCTGTGGTTTTAGGTCTCCCCTGGCTTAGACTGCACAATCCCAACATTGACTGGACACAGAGCACAATATTTAGCTGGAGTGTAGCATGCCACAATAATTGTCTTAGATCTGCTGTTCCAGCCTTGAGTCCTCCTGCCATAGTTCCTCCCGTCTCTCCTGATCTTTCTGGGGTTCCTCCTTGTTATCATAACTTGGCTGAGGTATTTAGCAAACATCAAGCTCTCTCTCTCCCACCACACCGTCCCTATGACTGCCACATAGACTTACTGCCTGGGTCCCCTCTCCCCTCCAGCCGCCTTTACAACCTCTCCCGTCCCGAGAGAGAGACTATGGAGAGGTACATAAAGGAGTCATTGGCAGCAGGTATCATTCACCCCTCTTCCTCCCCTGTAGGTGCTGGGGGTTTTTTTGTGTCTAAGAAAGACAAGACCTTGCGCCCCTGCATTGACTATCGTGGTCTGAACGCTATCACTGTCAAGAATAAATATCCCCTGCCACTATTGGATTCAGCTTTTCACTCCCTTCATCAAGCCACTGTCTTCTTCAAACTAGATCTTCGGAATGCATACCATCTTGTCCGTATTCGTGAGGGGGATGAGTGGAAAACGGCGTTCAACACACCTCTTGATCCATTTTGAGTACTTGGCCATGCCTTTTGGGTTAACTAATGCACCGGCAGTTTTTCAATCCTTAGTTAATGATGTACTCCGTGACATGCTCAACCGTTTTGTTTTTGTTTATCTGGACAACATTTTAGTTTTTTCTAGCACACTGGAGGAACATAGCAAGCATGTCAGATTAGTTCTCCAAAGATTGCTTGAGAAAAGATTATTTGTCAAGGCTGAGAAATGCGAGTTTCATGTCCAGTCAGTCTCTTTTTTGGGCTTTGTCATTGAAAGAGGTCAGATTCGCTGTGATCCAGCCAAGGTAAGGGCGGTGGTTGAGTGGCCAGTACCTGAGAACCGCAAGCAACTTCAGCGTTTCCTTGATTTTGCTAATTTTTACCGGCGCTTTATTAGGAATTTTAGTAAGGTGGCTGCTCCACTCACCCAACTTACCTCCACCTCCAGCCCTTTTACCTGGACCTCTGAAGCTGCCCAGGCATTCTCAAGACTTAAAGAGCTGTTTTCCTCTGCGCCTGTTCTCATCCACCCTGATACCTCTAAGCAGTTCGTAGTGGAGGTGGATGCCTCTGACAGTGGTGTGGGAGCAGTGCTTTCGCAGATCTCACAACAGAAGTTGCATCCGTGTGCTTATTTTTCTCGCCGGCTGTCTCCAGCTGAGCGCAACTGTGATGTGGGTAACCGGGAGCTTTTAGCAGTCGTTCTGGCATTAGAGGAGTGGAGACACTGGCTGGAGGGAGCAGAAATTCCATTTGTGGTTTGGACGGACCATAAGAACTTGGCCTACCTTCAGCAAGCCAAACGTCTCAATTCTCGACAGGCCAGATGGGCACTTTTTTAGGCAGATTTAATTTTACTCTCTCTTATAGACCTGGTTCCCATAATTTAAAGCCTGATGCCCTTTCCCGTCAGACAGAGAGACAGCCATTGACTGATCCCTCTGAGCCTGTGCTCCCTCCAAGCTGTTTTGTGGGAGCGGTCCATTGGGAGGTTGAGCAGCAGGTTAAGAGGGCCCTTTCCCGTTGTCCCCGTCCAGAGATCGGACCACCTAACTCTTTGTTCGTTCCCGAGAACGTTAGGTCTCAGGTGCTGCAGTGGGGGCACTCCTCCAGATTGGCCTGCCATCCTGGGGCGGCACGCACACTTGAGCTTATTCGACAGCGGTCCTGGTGGCCCACGCTGGTCTGTGACACCAATCAGTTTGTGGCAGCGTGCTCTGTCTGTGCCCGAGGGAAGGCCTCGCACCAATGGCCCGCTTGCTTGCTGAACCCTCTCCCCATTCCCTCACATCGCGTAGGATTTTGTCTCTGGTCTACCTCCTTCTGCAGGTAACTCTGTCATCCTTACTATTGTCGATCGTTTTTCTAAGGCTGTGCATTTTGTACCACTGTCGAAGCTCCCTTCTGCTCTGGAGACTGCTGAACTCTTGGTTCATCATGTTTTTCGTCACCATGGTATCCCCATGGACATCGTTTCTGATCGGGGACCCCAGTTTTTTTCCCAGGTTTGGCGAGCGTTCTGTGGCGCATTGGGGGCGAGGGTTAGTCTATCGTCTGGGTACCATCCTCAGTCGAACGGCCAGACAGAACGGGCCAACCAAGACCTGGAGGCCGCTTTAAGATGTGTGTGTGCACGTAACCCATCCTCCTGGAGTGTTCAGCTACCGTGGGTGGAGTATGCTCATAACAGTCTCTCCACATCTGCTACTGGTATGTCGCCATTCATGGTAATGTATGGTTTTCAACCCCCTTTGTTCCCTTCCCAGGAGGATGATGTGTCCGTCCCTTCTGTTCAGGAACACTTGCGACGAGTTCGCAGAGTGTAGGCGTTCGCCCGCTCCTAATTATCAGCCTGGGCAGATGGTGTGGTTATCCACCAGGGACCTGCCTTTGCAGGTAGAATCCCGTAAGCTGTCCCCTCGTTTCATTGGTCCTTTTCCAGCGGTCAGAATCATTAATCCCTCGGCTGTGCGCCTTAAGCTCCCAGACTCCCTTAAGGTACACCCCACGTTTCATGTGTCCCTCTTAAAGCCAGTCACCTCTTGTGCACTTGGTCCTCCAGCTGAACCTCCTCCTCCCCCCCCTGGTCGTGGATGGCCATCCTGCTTACTCAATTAATCGGATTCTGAATGTCAGACGTCGAGGCAGGGGTTTCCAGTATTTGGTTGACTGGGAGGGTTATGGGCCGGAGGAATGTTCTTGGGTTCTTGGGCGCTGGCTATGTGGGAGGGCAACCCCCAGCTCTGCTCCTCCTACCGGCGGTTCGTGGTGGAGATGAGAGGGGTCTTCGACCATCCTGTTCGTGGTAAAGAGGCGGGCAACCGACTGCTCTCACTACGCCAAGGCTCCAGGTCAGTAGCCGACCCGCTTACCCGCCAGACCATACATGATCAAAACAGGGAGCGGAGGTTGTTCAGCTGCAGGGTGTGAATTTCTGACTAAAGTTTGTAAATAGCGGGTAAGACAAAGTGCGAATGCCCGACAATGTATGATCAAAAGAGGGAGCGGAGGTTTTCGGCTGCAAGAAGGTGTGAACGTCTGACCAAAGTTTTTAAAAAGCAGTTAAGAAAAGGTTCGAATATCCAACCAAACATAATCAAAAGCGGGAGCAGAGCTGTTCGACTGCAAGTAGGTGTGAATGTAAGATCATAATTTGCAAGAAGCTGATGAGAAAGGGTGAGAATGCCCGACTATACACCATCAAATGCGGGAGCGGAGTTGTTCGGCTGTGAGTAGGTGTGAATGTCCGACCATAATTGCTGAAAAATGTGTTAGAAAAGACTAGAATGCCGGTCAATACATCATCAAAAGCTGGGAGAGGTGGTGTTCGGCTGCAAGTAGGTGTGAATGTCCAGCCATAATTACTCACAAACGGGTAAGAAAAGGTAGTTTTGCCAGACCAAACACGATCAAAACAGGGAGCGGAGGTGGTTCAGCCGCAAGGTCTGAATGTCTGACTAAAGTTTATAAAAAGCGGGTAAGACAAGGTGCGAATGCGCGACAATGTATGATCAAAAGAGGGAGCGGAGGGGTTCCGCTGTAAGACGGTGTGAATGTCCGACCATAGTTGGTAAAAAGCAGGTAAGAAAAGGTTGACATACCCGACTGTACACAATCAATTGCGGGAGCGGAAGTGTTCGGCTGTGAGTAGGTGTGAATGTCCGACCATAATTGCTGAAAAATGTGTTAGAAAAGACTAGAATGCCGGACAATACATCATCAAAAGCTGGGAGAAGTGGTGTTCGGCTGCAAGTAGGTGTGAATGTCCAGCCATAATTACTCACAAACGGGTAAGAAAAGGTAGTTTTGCCAGACCATACACGATCAAAACAGGGAGCGGAGGTGGTTCAGCCGCAAGGTCTGAATGTCTGACTAAAGTTTATAAAAAGCGGGTAAGACAAGGTGCGAATGCGCGACAATGTATGATCAAAAGAGGGAGCGGAGGGGTTCCGCTGTAAGACGGTGTGAATGTCCGACCATAGTTGGTAAAAAGCAGGTAAGAAAAGGTTGACATACCCGACTGTACACAATCAATTGCGGGAGCGGAAGTGTTCGGCTGTGAGTAGGTGTGAATGTCCGACCATAATTGCTGAAAAATGTGTTAGAAAAGACTAGAATGCCGGACAATACATCATCAAAAGCTCGGAGAGGTGGTGTTCGGCTGCAAGTAGGTGTGAATGTCCAGCCATAATTACTCACAAATGGGTAAGAAAAGGTAGTATTGCCAGACCATACATGATCAAAACAGGGAGTGGAGGTGGTTCAGCTGCAGGGTGTGAATTTCTGACTAAAGTTTGTAAAAAGCGGGTAAGACAGGTGTTCAGCTGCAAGGTGTGAATGTCCACCCATAATTCCTGAAAAATGGGCAAAAAAAAGGTGTGAATGCCCAACCATACATCATCAAAAGCAGGAGTGGAAGTGTTCGGCTACAAGAAGGTGTGAACGTCCAACCAAAATATGTAAAAAGAAGTTAAGAAAAGGTTCGAATATCCAACCAAACATAATCAAAAGCGGGAGCAGAGCTGTTCGACTGCAAGTAGGTGTGAATGTCAGATCATAATTTGCAAAAAGCTGATGAGAAAGGGTGAGAATGCCCGACTATACATCATCAAAAGCGGGAGCGGAGTTGTTCGGCTGTGAGTAGGTGTGAATCTCCGACCATAATTGCTGAAAAATGTGTTAGAAAAGGTAAAAATGCCGGTCCATACATCATCAAACGCGAGAGAGGTTGTGTTCGACTGCAAGTAGGTGTGAATGTCCAGCCATAATTACTCACAAACGGGTAAGAAAAGGTAGTAGCCAGACCATATATGATCAAAACAGGGAGCGGAGGTGGTTCAGCTGCAAGAAGGTTTGAATGTCAAACTAAAGTTCAAATATATTAACAAAAGCGGGAGGAGAGGTCTTCGGATGAGAGTGGTTGAAAATTTCCAACCATAATGTATAAAATGCGGTGAAAAAAAAGGTGTGATAGAACACTAAAAGGTGGAGCGGAAGTGTTCGGCTGCAAGAAGGTGTGAATGTCCGACTATATTTGGTGAAAAGCAGGTGAAGCAAGGTCTGAATGCCCAACCTTACATCATCAAAAGCAAGATCAGAGTTGTTTGGCTGCAAGAAGGCCATAGTTTGCCAAAAGCGGGTAAGGTGCGAATATCCGACTAAATATCAACAAAATTTGGGGCGGAGGTCTTCGGATGCAAGTGGGTGTGAATATCCCACCATACAAGTATGGTGGGTGGAGAGGAAGCTGTGAATAGCCGACCATAGTTTGGAAAAAGCGGGTAAGAAAAGGTTTGAATGCCCGAACATACACCATCAAAAGAGGGAGCGGAGGTGTTCCGCTGTACGAAGGTGTGAATGTCCAACCATACTTGGTAAAAAGCGGGTAAGAAAAGGTTAATATACCCGACTGTACACAATCAATAGCGGGAGCGGATGTGTTCGGCTACAAGAAGGTGTGACAGTCCGACCATGGTTTGTAAAAAGCCGGTAAGAAAAGGTGCGAATGTCCGACAATGTATGATCAAAAGAGAGAGCGGAGGTTTTCGGATACACGAAAGTTTGAATGTCCTACCATAGTTTGTAAATAGCGGGTAAGAAAAGGTTCAAATGCCCGACTATACACCATAAAAAGCGGGAGCGGAGGTGTTCCGCTGTAAGACGGTGTGAATGTCCGACCATAGTTGGTAAAAAGCGGGTAAGAAAAGGTTAAGATACCCGACTGTACAAAATCAATAGCGAGAGCGGAGTTGTTCGGCTACAAGACGGTGTGAAAGTACGACCATGGTTTGTAAAAAGCAGTTAAGAAAAGGTTCGAATATCCAACCAAACATAATCAAAAGCGGGAGCAGATCTGTTCGACTGCAAGTAGGTTTGAATGTCCAGCCATAATTAATCACAAACGGGGGAAGAAAAGGTAGTATTGCCAGACCATACATGATCAAAACAGGGAGCGGAGGTTCAGCTGCAAGGTGTGAATGTCTGACTATAGTTTGTAAAAAGCGGGTAAGACAAGGTGCGAATGCCCGACAATGTATGATCAAAAGAGGGAGCGGAGGTTTTCGGCTGCAAGATCTGAATGTCCAACCATAATTTGTAAAAACCGGGGAAGAAAAGACTCGAAAGCCCGACTATACACCATCAAAAGCGGGAGCGGTGTTCAGCTGCAAGAAGGTCTGAATGTCCCACCAAAGTTTGTAAAAAGCAGTTAAGAAAAGGTTCGAATATCTAACCAAACATAATCAAAAGCGGGAGCAGAGCTGTTCGACTGCAAATAGGTGTGAATGTCAGATCATAATTTGCAAAAAGCTGATGAGAAAGGGTGAGAATGCCCGACTATACACCATCAAATGCGGGAGCGGAGTTGTTCGGCTGCAAGTAGGTGTGAATGTCCAGCCATAATTGCTGAAAAATGTGTTAGAAAAGGTAAGAATGCCGGTCCATACATCATCAAAAGCGAGAGAGGTTGTGTTCGGCTGCAAGGTCTGAATGTCCAACCATAATTTGTAAAAACCGAGTAAGAAAAGGCTCGAAAGCCCGACTATACATCATCAAAAGCGGGAGCGGAGGTGTTCAGCTGCAAGAAGGTGTGAATGTTCGACTAAAGTTTGTAAAAAGCTGGTAAGACAAGGAGCGATGTCCCGACATTGTATGATCAAAAGCGGGAGCGGAGGTGTCCAGCTGTGAGTAGGTGTGAATGTCCGACCATAATTGCTGAAAAATGTGTTAGAAAAGGTTACTGGACCATACATCATCAAAAGCGGGAGAGGTGGTGTTCGGCTGCAAGAAGGTGTGAAAGTCCAACAATGGTTTGTAAAAAGCGGGTAATAAAAGGTTCGAATGCCCGAATATACATCATCAAAAGCGGAAGCGGAGGTGTTCGGATGCAAGAAGGTGTGAACGTCCGACCAAAGTTTGTAAAAAGCAGTGAAAAGCGAGAAAAAGCTTTTCGTGAGTTTTGCATGATTTGGGATTTTGCTTATAAAATGCATTACTTCACTCAAACTATGTTAAAACTGATTTGTCCTTCATATTTACCATGTCTAGAAAGATTTAAACAAAAAAACAACGTTGTACTTTGCAGTAAAAGAAAGAGCAAATCTAAAGTTTCAGGAATCCGAGTATAAGCCTGCTTTCATGAGTTCTGCACGATTTCGGATTTTGCTATAAAATGAATTGCTTTGCTCAAACCAAGTTAAAACTGCTTTGTCCTTCCATATTCATCAATGTCTAGATCGACTTCAACAAAGAAAAACATTGGACTTTGCAGTAGAAGAAGTTGAAATCCATCTACACATTGATAAATACGAAGGACAAAGCAGTTCCCACTTGCCCATAAGAAAATAAGCTTATTCTCGGATTCCTGATCCTTCAGTTTTGCTCTTTCTTCTACTGCAAAATACAATGTTGTTCTTTGTTGAAGTCGATCTAGACATTGATAAATATGAATGAAAAAGCAGTTTTAACTTGGTTTGAGTGAATGAATTCATTTTATACATAAAATCCGAAATCGTGCAGAACTCATGAAAATAAGCTTATTCTCGGATTCCTAAAACTTTTGATTGGCTCTTTCTTTTACTGCAAAGTACAACGTTGTTTTTTTGTTTAAATCTATCGAGACATTGATAAATATGAAGGTAAAAGCCGTTTTAACATAGTTTGAGTGAAGGAATTGATTTTATAGATAAAATCCCAAATCATGCAGAACTCCTCAAAAGGGGCGTATGGCTTAATCACAAGTGTGGCTCTTTCTCATTCAGGGTAGTATGAGGAAGTTTATGCTTGAAATATATGTAGAAATGGGTACATATGAAGGACAAAGCAGTGTTAACTTAGTTTGAGTGAAGGAATTAATTTTATACATAAAATCCCAAATCATGCAGAACGTATGAAAAGAAGCTTATTCTCGGATTCCTGATCCTTCAGTTTTGCTCTTTCTTCTACTGCAAAATACAATGTTGTTCTTTGTTGAAGTCGATCTAGACATTAATAAATATGAAGGAAAAAGCAGTTTTAACTTGGTTTGAGTGAATGAATTCATTTTATACATAAAATCCGAAATCGTGCAGAACTCATGAAAATAAGCTTATTCTCGGATTCCTAAAACTTTTGATTTGCTCTTTCTTTTATTGCAAAGTACAACGTTGTTTTTTTGTTTAAATCTATCGAGACATTGATAAATATGAAGGTAAAAGCCGTTTTAACATAGTTTGAGTGAAGGAATTAATTTTATAGATAAAATCCCAAACCATGCAGAACTCCTCAAAAGGGGCGTATGGCTTAATCACAAGTGTTGCTCTTTCTCATTCAGGGTAGTATGAGGAAGTTTATGCTTGAAATATATGTAGAAATGGGTACATATGAATGACAAAGCAGTGTTAACTTAGTTTGCGTGAAGGAATTCATTTTATACATAAAATCCGAAATCGTGCAGAACTCATGAAAATAAGCTTATTCTCGGATTCCTAAAACTTTTGATTTGCACTTTCTTTTACTGCAAAGTACAACGTTGTTTTTTGTTGAAATCTATCTAGACATTGATAAATACCAGTCGAAACTCTGCTGCCGCTTTTGATCATTTATGGTTGGGCATTCTTACCTTTTCTTACCCGCTTTTTACAAATTATGATCTTACATTCACACCTACTTGCAGTCGAACACCTTCTCATCCACTTATGATCATGTGCGGTTGGGCTTTCGCACCTTTTCTTACCCATTTTTCAGTAATTATGGGTGGACATTCAGACCTTCTTGCAGCCGAAAACCTCCACTCCTCTTTTGATCATACATTGTCGGGAATTCACACCTTGTCTTACCCGCTTTTTACAAACTTTAGTCGGACATTCAAACCTTCTTGCAGCTGAACCACCTCCGCTCCCTGTTTTGATCATATATGGTCTGGCAATAGTACCCTTTCTTACCCGTTTGTGAGTAATTATGGCTGGACATTCACACCTACTTGCAGCCGAACACAACCTCTCCCGCTTTTGGTGATATATGGTCCGGCATTCTTACCTTTTCTAACACATTTTTCAGCAATTATGGTTGTAGAATCACACCTACTCACAGCCGAACAACTCCGCTCCCACATTTGATAGTGTATAGTCGGGCATTCTCACCCTTTCTCAACAGCTTTTTGCAAATTATGATCTGATATTCACACCTACTTGCAGTCGAACAGCTCTGCTCCCCCTTTTGATTATGTTTGGTTGAATATTCGAACATTTTCTTAACTGCTTTTTACAAACTTTGGTCGGACGTTCACACCGTCTTGCAGCCGAACACCTCCGCTTCCGCTTTTGATGGTATATAGTCGGGCATTCGAGCCTTTTCTTACCCGCCTATTACTTACTATGGTTGGACATTCAAACCTTCTTGTAGCCGAACACATCCGCTCCTGCTTTTGATGATGTATTATTTGGCATTTGCACCTTTTCTTACCCATTTTTCATTAATTTTTGGTCGGATATTCAGACCTTCTTGCACCTGAACACCTCTGCTCCAGCTTTTGATGGTGTATAGTCGGGCTTTCGAGCCTTTTCTTCCCCGATTTTTACAAATTGTGGTTGGACATTCAGACCTTGCAGCTGAAAACCTCCGCTCCCTCTTTTGATCATACATTGTCGGGCATTCGCCCCTTGTCTTACACGGTTTTTACAAACTTTAGTCAGACATTCACACCTTGCAGTTGAACCACCTCCATTCCCTGTTTTGATCATGTGTGGTCTGGTAATACTACCTTTTCTTCCCCCGTTTGTGAGTGATTATGGCTGGACATTCACACCTACTTGCAGCCGAAAAACCACCTCTCCCGCTTTTGATGATGTATTGTCCGGCATTCTAGTCTTTTCTATCACATTTTTCAGCAATTATGATCTGACATTCACACCTACTTGCAGTCGAACAGCTCTGCTCCCGCTTTTGATTATGTTCGGTTGGATATTCAAACCTTTTCTTAACTGCTTTTTACAAACTTTGGTCGGACGTTCACACCTTCTTGCAGCCGAACACCTCCGCTTCCGCTTTTGATGGTATATATTCGGGTATTCGAACGTTTTCTTACCCGCTTTTTACAAACCATGGTTTGTAAAACCTTCTTGTAGCTGAACAACTCCACTCCTGCTTTTGATGATTTATGGTTGGACATTCGCATCTTTTCCTACCCATTTTTCAGTAATTATGGGTGGATATTCACATCTTCTTGCAGCTGAACACCTCCTCTCCCGCTAATGATCATGTAAGGTTTGATATTCGAAAATTTTCTTTCATGTTTTAAAGCAATTATTAATGGACATTCACACCTACTTGCAGCCGAACACAACCTCTCTCGCTTTTGATGATGTATGGACCGGCATTCTTACCTTTTCTAACACATTTTTCAGCAATTATGGTCGGAGATTCACACCTACTCACAGCCGAACAACTCCGCTCCCGCATTTGATGGTGTATAGTCGGGCATTCTCACCCTTTCTCATCAGCTTTTTGCAAATTATGATCTGATATTCACACCTACTTGCAGTCGAACAGCTCTGCTCCCGCTTTTGATTATGTTTGGTTAGATATTCGAACCTTTTCTTAACTGCTTTTTACAAACTTTGGTCGGACGTTCACAATATCTTGCAGCCGAACACCTCCGCTTCCGCT